>NC_133145.1:3644012-4244012 GCF_048418815.1 Hemitrygon akajei | reverse complement strand
ATGTTCTTCAGTTCTCTCTCACACCTCCCTTATACATTCTATATACTGACAATGTTCCTCAGCTGTCTCCCTCCTCCCTTATACATTCTATATACTGACAATGTTCTTCAGTTCTGTCTCCATCCTCCCTTATACATTCTATATACTGACAATGTTCTTCAGTTCTGTCTCCCTCCTCCCTTATACATTCTATATACTGACAATGTTCTTCAGCTGTCTCACTCCTCCCTTATACATTCTATATACTGACAATGTTCCTCAGCTGTCTCACTCCTCCCTTATACATTCTTTATACTGACAATGTTCTTCAGTTCTGTCTCCCTCCTCCCTTATACATTCTATATACTGACAATGTTCCTCAGCTGTCTCCCTCCTCCCTTATACATTCTATATACTGACAATGTTCCTCAGCTGTCTCACTCCTCCCTTATACATTCTATATACTGACAATGTTCTTCAGTTCTGTCTCCCTCCTCCCTTATACATTCTATACACTGACAATGTTCTTCAGTTCTGTCTCCCTCCTCCCTTATACATTCTATATACTGACAACGTTCTTCACTTCTGTCTCCCTCCTCCCTTATACATTCTATATACTGACAATGTTCTTCAATTCTGTCTCCCTCCTCCCTTATACATTCTATATACTGACAATGTTCTTCAGTTCTGTCTCCCTCCACCCTTATACATTCTATATACTGACAATGTTCCTCAGTTCTGTCTCCCTCCTCCCTTATACATTCTATATACTGACAATGTTCTTCAGTTCTGTCTCCCTCCTCCCTTATACATTCTATATACTGACAATGTTCCTCAGTTCTGTCTCCCTCCTCCCTTATACATTCTATATACTGACAATGTTTTTCAGCTGTCTCACTCCTCCCTTATACATTCTATATACTGACAATGTTCTTCAGTTCTGTCTCACTCCTCCCTTATACATTCTATATACTGACAATGTTCTTCAGTTCAGTCTCCCTCCTCCCTTATACATTCTATATACTGACAATGTTCTTCAGCTGTCTCCTTCCTCCCTTATACATTTTATATACTGACAATGTTCTTCAGTTCTGTCTCCCTCCTCCCTTATACATTCTATATACTGACAATGTTCTTCAGTTCTGTCTCCCTCCTCCCTTATACATCTAAACACTGACAATGTTCTTCAGTTCTGTCTCCCTCCTCCCTTATACATTCTATACACTGACAATGTTCTTCAGTTCTATCTCCCTCCTCCCTTATACATTCTATATACTGACAATGTTCTTCAGTTCTGTCTCCCTCCTCCCTTATACATTCTATATACTGACAATGTTCTTCAGTTCTGTCTCCCTCCTCCCTTATACATTCTATATACTGACAATGTTCTTCAGCTGTCTCCCTCCTGCCTTATACATTCTATATACTGACAATGTTCTTCAGTTTTGTCTCCCTCCTGCCTTATACATTCTATATACTGACAATGTTCTTCAGTTCTGTCTCCATCCTCCCTTATACATTCTATATACTAACAATGTTCTTCAGTTCTGTCTCCCTCTTCCCTTATACATTCTATATACTGACAATGTTCTTCACTTCTGTCTCCCTCCTCCCTTATACATTCTATATACTGACAATGTTCTTCAGTTCTGTCTCCCTCCTCCCTTATACATTCTATATACTGACAATGTTCTTCAGTTCTGTCTCCCTACTCCCTTATACATTCTATATACTGACAATGTTCTTCAGTTCTGTCTCCCTCCTCCCTTATACATTCTATATACTGACAATGCTCTTCAGTTCTGTCTCCCTCCTCCCTTATACATTCTATATACTGACAATGTTCTTCAGCTGTCTCACTCCGCCCTTATACATTCTATATACTGACAATGTTCCTCAGCTGTCTCACTCATCCCTTATACATTCTTTATACTGACAATGTTCTTCAGTTCTGTCTCACTCCTCCCTTATACATTCTATATACTGACAATGTTCCTCAGCTGTCTCCCTCCTCCCTTATACATTCTATATACTGACAATGTTCTTCAGTTCTGTCTCCATCCTCCCTTATACATTCTATATACTGACAATGTTCTTCAGTTCTGTCTCCCTCCTCCCTTATACATTCTATATACTGACAATGTTCTTCAGCTGTCTCACTCCTCCCTTATACATTCTATATACTGACAATGTTCCTCAGCTGTCTCACTCCTCCCTTATACATTCTTTATACTGACAATGTTCCTCAGTTCTGTCTCCCTCCTCCCTTATACATTCTATATACTGACAATGTTTTTCAGCTGTCTCACTCCTCCCTTATACATTCTATATACTGACAATGTTCTTCAGTTCTGTCTCCCTCCTCCCTTATACATTCTATATACTGACAATGTTCTTCAGTTCTGTCTCCCTCCTCCCTTATACATTCTATATACTGACAATGTTCTTCAGTTCTGTCTCCCTCCTCCCTTATACATTCTATATACTGACAATGTTCTTCAGTTCTGTCTCCCTCCTCCCTTATACATTCTATATACTGACAATGCTCTTCAGTTCTGTCTCCCTCCTCCCTTATACATTCTATATACTGACAATGTTCTTCAGCTGTCTCACTCCGCCCTTATACATTCTATATACTGACAATGTTCCTCAGCTGTCTCACTCCTCCCTTATACATTCTATATACTGACAATGTTCCTCAGTTCTGTCTCCCTCCTCCCTTATACATTCTATATACTGACAATGTTCCTCAGTTCTGTCTACCTCCTCCCTTATACATTCTATATACAGACAATGTTCTTCAGTTCTGTCTCCCTCCTCCCTTATACATTCTATATACTGACAATGTTTTTCAGTTCTGTCTCCCTCCTCCCTTATACATTCTATATACTGACAATGTTCTTCAGTTCTGTCTCCCTCCTCCCTTATACATTCTATATACTGACAATGTTCCTCAGCTGTCTCACTCCTCCCTTATACATTCTATATACTGACAATGTTCTTCAGCTGTCTCCTTCCTCCCTTATACATTCTATATACTGACAATGTTCCTCAGTTCTGTCTACCTCCTCCCTTATACATTCTATATACTGACAATGTTCCTCAGCTGTCTCACTCCTCCCTTATACATTCTATATACTGACAATGTTCCTCAGTTCTGTCTCCCTCCTCCCTTATACATTCTATATACTGACAATGTTCCTCAGTTCTGTCTACCTCCTCCCTTATACATTCTATATACAGACAATGTTCTTCAGTTCTGTCTCCCTCCTCCCTTATACATTCTATATACTGACAATGTTCTTCAGTTCTGTCTCCCTCCTCCCTTATACATTCTATATACTGACAATGTTCTTCAGTTCTGTCTCCCTCCTCCCTTATACATTCTTTATACTGACAATGTTCTTCAGTTCTGTCTCCCTCCTCCCTTATACATTCTATATACTGACAATGTTCTTCAGCTGTCTCCCTCCTCCCTTATACATTCTATTTACTGACAATGTTCTTCAAATGTCTCACTCCTCCCTTATACATTCTATATACTGACAATGTTCCAAAGTTCTGTCTCCCTCCTCCCTTATACATTCTACTGACAATGTTCTTCAGCTGTCTCACTCCTCCCTTATACATTCTATATACTGACAATGTTCCTCAGTTCTGTCTCCCTCCTCCCTTATACATTCTATATACTGACAATGTTTTTCAGCTGTCTCACTCCTCCCTTATACATTCTATATACTGACAATGTTCTTCAGTTCTGTCTCCCTCCTCCCTTATACATTCTATACACTGACAATGTTCTTCAGTTCTGTCTCCCTCCTCCCTTATACATTCTATATACTGACAATGTTCTTCAGCTGTCTCCTTCCTCCCTTATACATTTTATATACTGACAATGTTCTTCAGTTCTGTCTCCCTCCTCCCTTATACATCTATACACTGACAATGTTCTTCAGTTCTGTCTCCCTCCTCCCTTATACATTCTATACACTGACAATGTTCTTCAGTTCTGTCTCCCTCCTCCCTTATACATTCTATATACTGACAATGTTCTTCACTTCTGTCTCCCTCCTCCCTTATACGTTCTATATACTGACAATGTTCTTCACTTCTGTCTCCCTCCTCCCTTATACATTCTATACACTGACAATGTTCTTCAGTTCTGTCTCCCTCCTCCCTTATACATTCTATATACTGACAATGTTCTTCAGTTCTGTCTCCCTCCTCCCTTATACATTCTATATACTGACAATGTTCTTCAGTTCTGTCTCCCTCCTCCCTTATACATTCTATATACTGACAATGTTCTTCAGCTGTCTCACTCCTGCCTTATACATTCTATATACTGACAATGTTCTTCAGTTCTGTCTCCCTCCTGCCTTATACATTCTATATACTGACAATGTTCTTCAGTTCTGTCTCCATCCTCCCTTATACATTCTATATACTAACAATGTTCTTCAGTTCTGTCTCCCTCTTCCCTTATACATTCTATATACTGACAATGTTCTTCACTTCTGTCTCCCTCCTCCCTTATACATTCTATATACTGACAATGTTCTTCAGTTCTGTCTCCCTCCTCCCTTATACATTCTATATACTGACAATGTTCTTCAGTTCTGTCTCCCTACTCCCTTATACATTCTATATACTGACAATGTTCTTCAGTTCTGTCTCCCTCCTCCCTTATACATTCTATATACTGACAACGTTCTTCAGTTCTGTCTCCCTCCTCCCTTATACATTCTATATACTGACAACGTTCTTCAGTTCTGTCTCCCTCCTCCCTTATACATTCTATATACTGACAATGTTCTTCAGCTGTCTCACTCCGCCCTTATACATTCTATATACTGACAATGTTCCTCAGCTGTCTCACTCCTCCCTTATACATTCTTTATACTGACAATGTTCTTCAGTTCTGTCTCACTCCTCCCTTATACATTCTATATACTGACAATGTTCCTCAGCTGTCTCCCTCCTCCCTTATACATTCTATATACTGACAATGTTCTTCAGTTCTGTCTCCATCCTCCCTTATACATTCTATATACTGACAATGTTCTTCAGTTCTGTCTCCCTCCTCCCTTATACATTCTATATACTGACAATGTTCTTCAGCTGTCTCACTCCTCCCTTATACATTCTATATACTGACAATGTTCCTCAGCTGTCTCACTCCTCCCTTATACATTCTTTATACTGACAATGTTCTTCAGTTCTGTCTCCCTCCTCCCTTATACATTCTATATACTGACAATGTTCCTCAGCTGTCTCCCTCCTCCCTTATACATTCTATATACTGACAATGTTCCTCAGCTGTCTCACTCCTCCCTTATACATTCTATATACTGACAATGTTCTTCAATTCTGTCTCCCTCCTCCCTTATACATTCTATATACTGACAATGTTCTTCAGTTCTGTCTCCCTCCTCCCTTATACATTCTATATACTGACAATGTTCTTCAGTTCTGTCTCCCTCCTCCCTTATACATTCTATACACTGACAATGTTCTTCAGTTCTGTCTCCCTCCTCCCTTATACATTCTATACACTGACAATGTTCTTCAGTTCTGTCTCCCTCCTCCCTTATACATTCTATATACTGACAATGTTCTTCAGTTCTGTCTCCCTCCTCCCTTATACATTCTATATACTGACAATGTTCTTCAGTTCTGTCTCCCTCCTCCCTTATACATTCTATATACTGACAATGTTCTTCAGTTCTGTCTCCATCCTCCCTTATACATTCTATATACTAACAATGTTCTTCAGTTCTGTCTCCCTCTTCCCTGATACATTCTATATACTGACAATGTTCTTCACTTCTGTCTCCCTCCTCCCTTATACATTCTATATACTGACAATGTTCTTCAGTTCTGTCTCCCTCCTCCCTTATACATTCTATATACTGACAATGTTTTTCAGTTCTGTCTCCCTACTCCCTTATACATTCTATATACTGACAATGTTCTTCAGTTCTGTCTCCCTCCTCCCTTATACATTCTATATACTGACAATGTTCTTCAGTTCTGTCTCCCTCCTCCCTTATACATTCTATATACTGACAATGCTCTTCAGTTCTGTCTCCCTCCTCCCTTATACATTCTATATACTGACAATGTTCTTCAGTTCTGTCTCCCTCCTCCCTTATACATTTTATATACTGACAATGTTCTTCAGTTCTGTCTCCCTCCTCCCTTATACATTTTATATACTGACAATGTTCTTCAGTTCTGTCTCCCTCCTCCCTTATACATTCTATATACTGACAATGTTCTTCAGCTGTCTCACTCCGCCCTTATACATTCTATATACTGACAATGTTCCTCAGCTGTCTCACTCCTCCCTTATACATTCTTTATACTGACAATGTTCTTCAGTTCTGTCTCACTCCTCCCTTATACATTCTATATACTGACAATGTTCCTCAGCTGTCTCCCTCCTCCCTTATACATTCTATATACTGACAATGTTCTTCAGTTCTGTCTCCATCCTCCCTTATACATTCTATATACTGACAATGTTCTTCAGTTCTGTCTCCCTCCTCCCTTATACATTCTATATACTGACAATGTTCTTCAGCTGTCTCACTCCTCCCTTATACATTCTATATACTGACAATGTTCCTCAGCTGTCTCACTCCTCCCTTATACATTCTTTATACTGACAATGTTCTTCAGTTCTGTCTCCCTCCTCCCTTATACATTCTATATACTGACAATGTTCCTCAGCTGTCTCACTCCTCCCTTATACATTCGATATACTGACAATGTTCTTCAGTTCTGTCTCCCTCCTCCCTTATACATCTATACACTGACAATGTTCTTCAGTTCTGTCTCCCTCCTCCCTTATACATTTTATACACTGACAATGTTCTTCAGTTCTGTCTCCCTCCTCCCTTATACATTCTATATACTGACAATGTTCTTCACTTCTGTCTCCCTCCTCCCTTATACATTCTATATACTGACAATGTTCTTCAATTCTGTCTCCCTCCTCCCTTATACATTCTATATACTGACAATGTTCTTCAGTTCTGTCTCCCTCCTCCCTTATACATTCTATATACTGACAATGTTCTTCAGTTCTGTCTCCCTCCTCCCTTATACATTCTATATACTGACAATGTTCTTCAGCTGTCTCCCTCCTCCCTTATACATTCTATATACTGACAATGTTCTTCAGCTGTCTCACTCCTGCCTTATACATTCTATATACTGACAATGTTCTTCAGTTCTGTCTCACTCCTCCCTTATACATTCTATACACTGACAATGTTCTTCAGTTCTGTCTCACTCCTCCCTTATACATTCTATACACTGACAATGTTCTTCAGTTCTGTCTCCCTCCTCCCTAATACATTCTACATACTGACAATGTTGTTCAGTTCTGTCTCACTCCTCCCTTATACATTCTATATACTGACAATGTTTTTCAGTTCTGTCTCCCTCCTCCGTTATACATTCTATATCCTGACAATGTTCTTCTTCCCTCAGACTTGCAGAATCCAACCTAAAATGTCATCTTATACCGTTTGACTGTCTGACCAAACTGCATTCTTCCAGTTTTGTTGTTTTTGTTCTAGATTACAGTCTCTTTTGTTTCCATTTTACTGCCTGTCATACCCACTGTCCTAGTTTTTAATTGAGCTACCCTTCTGTGCTAATCCTTGCACCTCTGCAACCTTGATAGCCCATGTGGGAGTTAAGGTCTACTGGCTTCAGCAATGGTCAGACTAGGAAATGGTACTAATTTCAAGCTTTTTGTAATCTGCTGGGTAAGCAAGTGTCCCCAATCTGCCCACCGCCACAATTGTAATGTAGACACATTCACAAATCTCTGTACAAGCAGGCAATAGAATCACTCAAATTCAGGATTTAGTAAATATCCTCAGTGAACATTGGGAATGGGTCCCATAACAGAGATGGAAAGATAGAAATGAAATCAGAGATGCCGTCTGTAAAGTGGGCCACAGCTGCCCCCACCACCTCCAGTCAGAGAAAAAAAGAATATGTTAATTACTTTTGGTGTCTTGATTAACAAATAGATTCTCCACCATTCTCTCACGTGGGATTGTGCATCCACAACCCTCAGGTAGAAAATTCCTAAGATTCACTATCCTGTGTAAAGATCTTCCTCTTCACCTTAGGATCAGTATTTTGAGTCAAAACCCCAGACCCAGGGAAGTCCCATCCCTTTGTTGAGCCTACCCAGTCTCAAAAGAATTCAGAATGTTTCAATGCTTCTCCTGTCATCTTTGTAAACTCTAGAGTGTATAGGCCAGATTCAATAATCTCTCCTCACAAGACAATTCCTCCCCAATACTGGGCATTAATCTGATGATTTTTTTTGTTGTACCTTCTCTCTCCTTCCTGTGATAGGAAAATCAATCTTGTTTGAAATGTTTCACATGGGATTCATGCTAAGGCCCTATAATCACAGCAAGAACCATTTATTTTTGTATTCAACAGTAGGTGCAGGAGTAGGCCATTCGGCCCTTCTAGCCAGCACCGCCATTCACTGTGATCATACACAATCAGTAGTCCGTTCCTGCCCTCTCCCCATATCCCTTGACCCCACTATCTATAAGAACTCTCTCTAACTCTCTCTTGAATGCATCCAGAGACTTGGCCTCCACTGCCTTCTGGGGCAGAGCATTCCACATATCCACTACTCCCTGGGTGAAAATTATTCAAATTAACCTACTATAAAAGGCAGCATAATATTTGCCTTGTAAATTGCCTAATGGACCTATAATTCATATGCAAGAATATTCTTCAATCTCTCACCATTTATAAATATCAATTTTCTCTATTTTCTACTAAATTGAATAACTTAGTATTTTTTAAGCTTCATATTCCATTTGCCATGTCCCTCCTCACCCCAACACAAATCAATGACCTTCTCTCTCCCTCAAATCTCCCCGCCAACTCATCACAATTCACAAGCTCTCTCAACTTTGCATCATCCAAATTGATGATGTTGATTAAAAATAACTGAAGTCCATCATCCGACTAGTTATATTCTCTCAATCAAAAGAGCAAGAATGGACGGATTATTCATGCCCATGAACTAATCCACAACCCACACCAATATGACACCAAACCTTGAGTTTGAATCTCAATGCATGATAATAGTTTTGATTTATTTTTATTCAGATACAACACGAATAGGCCATTCCGCCCAGCAATTCTCTGATTTAATCCTAGCCTAGTCACGGGACAATTTATAATGGCCGATTAACTGTGGGAGGAACCAATGTGATCTCAGGGAGAACTTAAACTCCTTACAGGCTGCGGCGGGAATTGAACCCAGGTCACCTGTACCGCAAAGCACTGTGCTAACCACTATGCTATAATACTGCCCCTCATCTGCAATTTGTTACACCTCAAGTGAACAGGCTTGTCAAACAACACACACAAAATGCTGGTGGAACACAGCAGGCCAGGCAGCATCTATAGGGAGAAGCGCTGTTGACATTTCCTTTCAGTTAGTCCTGACGAAGGGTCTCGGCCCGAAACGTCAACAGCGCTTCTCCCTATAGATGCTGCCTGGCCTGCTGTGTTCCACCAGCATTTTGTGTGTGTTGTTTGAATTTCCAGCATCTGCAGATTTCCTCAGGCTTGTCAAATATCATTTTTCTTTCATAAATTTGCATTCAATCCTTCTAGAGAGAGACTTATAATGTTGTAATTGCTGGCTGAATAAGCTAATAGATGGCAGATGAAATTTCATATACAAACGTGAAGCTAAAAAAAAGAGGCTGTATAAACCAGAGGCTCAATTCTAAAAGGGTTAAAAATAATTACAAGCATTATTTAAAGTAGAATAGCATGTTGAGAAAGTGATTAAAGCATACAGGATATTGGCTTTACAAGCAGAAGCAGAATACAGTAAGAAAGTCATGAACACTGAGGAACTGCTGCTTTGGTCATCACTACAATTTTGTGCCACACTTCAGGAAATACCCAAAAACCTTTGAGGGGCTACTGGTGAAATTTGGAGTGAGGGATTATAGCTATGAATATAGGTTGTCCTCAAAACAGAGGTTACAGGATCTGCTAAAATCATTAAGGATATACAATTTTTTAACCTTCCTCTATGGAGAGATACCCATGTAGTCACTAGATTACCGTAGATTTCGCACTACAGAGCGCACCTGATTAAAAGCCGCTGGCTCTAATTTTAGAAAGAAAATCAATTTTGTACTTGTACAAGCCGCACCGGATTTTAGGCCGCACCGGATTTTCGGCTGCAGGTGTCCCACGTTGTAATATGAGATATTTACACAGAAAGATATTACACGTGAGGATTTTTTAACTTTTAATTAAATCCATATGGTAACATAAACAAATACATATTGCAAATGCTTTTTTTCGAACCGTGCCTGTAACGCGGCTACTTTTAAATATACATTGCGTATACTTTTTTACTGAACAACATTCCAATATCTCCTAACGACTGGTAAAAAATATATATACTGCAGCCTACCAGGAAAAGTTATTGATCGCCTTTAACTTAAAAGCAGCATTTGCTCAGATCTAATGCCGCTCGCGTAATGCGCTCGCCCCACTCCTTCCCGTTTATCGCAAACCGGTATTTTTCCCACAAGACGTGGCGAAACCGGGTGTGACGTCATAGCATCCCGCGATGTAGTACAGAAAACAAATATAGTTAAAACACTTCTAACTTTAACTAGAAAATGAATTACTAAGCGAAAATATTATAAACTAAATAACTGCCATAAAGGCAGCACAATGCTTTTCTTCGAGTGTTTTCCATGTTGATGAGGGTGAGTACAAATGACTGATTTACAATAATTTAATTGTGAAAGTGCGCTTGATTTATCGTACAATTTCATTGGACCTCTGTGAACTACTCATCAATTTTATTGGTCTACTGTTACGAGGCAAAATGTTTTTGGCGGCATGAAAAAAATCATGCATTAGCCGCACCGTAGTAAAGGCCGCAGTGTTCAAAGCTGTTCAAAATGTGGGAAAAAAGTAGCGGCTTATAATCCGACATCTACGGTACTCTTGAATTCAACTTCCCTTCACTCAAGGGGTTCCAACCTTGTTTATGCCATGGACTCTAACCATTAACCATGGGGTCCCTGAACCCCAGGATGGGAACCTTTGCCTTTACTTATCAATTTTTCTGTTCTTTGATAAATTCTGATACATTTCCAAACTTTTGTCTTATTACCTCTTTTTTTGTTACATGTTTTTTTTCCTTTAACTGAATACTACCCATACCACTGTTAACTACAGTTGGACCACTTTTCCTCCTAAGTTGTGTCTTAGAGATGTATTATTGAAGTACGTTATCTATCAATTAAATGCAAACCACTATTTGTCTAGAATCAAACCTCCATGTATTTTCCTAAATTACCAATGACAACTCACACCTAATTTTGTTTAGATTTAAAACATCATCTTGTTCAGATTTCAGATTACACCAATTCAATTTTAGAATAAAACATTTAACTGGGGATGCATGTGTGAGTCACTGCCTTGGCATAATTTAATCTAAGGTGGTGCCAAGGAACCTCATTAGAACTGAAATTAAAGCAGACAATACTGGAAATACTCAACAGGTCAGCCAGCATCTGAGAAAAGAAAGTGAGAAATGGAACAAAATTTAACTTCCTAAGGAAGGTGGCATAGTGTGGAAGGATATGCGAGTAGAAAGGGCAGAGGAAAAGAAATGGAAGAACTGTGATAACTGATGAATGAAGAACTGGAAAAACCTAATGAAAAGCAAAAGAGTGAACAATAAAAGAACAAAATGCAAAAAGAACAAATGAGAACTGAAAATAGCAGAGAAAACATTAAAAAATTAAGCTAGAAACGAGATACAAAACTCAGCCTAGTTGAATCTGAACTAGTTGAATCTCAAACAACACACACAAAATGCTGGTGGAACACAGCAGGCCAGGCAGCATCTATAGGAAGAAGCACTGTCGAGACCCTTCATCAGGACTTCTTCCTATAGATGCTGCTTGGCCTGCTGTGTTCTACCAGCATTTTGTGTGTGTTGTTTGAATTTCCAGCATCCGCAGATTTCCTCGTGTTTGCTAGTTGAATCTCAGCCTAGTTGAATAGAGTTTTAAGACTATAGATGCCTAGTCAGCTGCTGAGGCCAGAACGTGATGTAGATTTAAAGTGACAGGCAATTGGAAGCTTAGGTTTCCCCTTCTAGGAGAAAACTGAAGTAAACGTAACTCATAGAGGAAAACTGTTCACTGGCTGAAGACATTACGTGTTGGATACTGGAAAATGTTGTAAGATTGGTCATTTCAACCCAAGGACAGTGAACTGACTCAATCTCAGTGGGCTTTATTTCATTACAAAGTCTAAAGGCAAGAGTGAAATATTCCAATATTAAAATAAAATCCATCCCATTCACATCTCTACATAGTCTTCACCATCAATGCTTAACGCCACCTGGTGCATCACGAATAACCAACAGCTGAAGTGGATCACTAACCAGAATCACAACTAGATCAGACTGAGGCAATAAAAACATGATAAACATAAAAACATCATACCTGGTGTCAAAAGGAAATTGTTAGGAATGTGATAAAAGTTCTCATTTGTTTCACTCTCAGCAACACCAACAAATTGCTAACACCACACAGAACAAAGCACCCTTAAAAATGGCAGCTCACCCAGTACCCTACCACACACCCTCTGTGTCTGTAGCATGTACTGACCAACAGTCCGAAACCCTCGGCAACCACCAAGTAAAGGGAAGCAGGTGTATGAGAAAACCAACATTTTCAAGCTCCCTCTATGGAAGTCACACACCAATTTTAAACGGAAATATATCAGCTGTGGGCTGCCCCCAGCACACCCTTAGGTGTGTTGGTTGTTAACACAAATGATGCATTTCACTGTATGTTTCAATGTACATGTGATAAATAAACTTGAATATTCCTTCATCACCTAAACTGATTAGCCAAAGACAGCACAAGACATGAGCAAGAATGGGCCTTTGAATGTACTTCTGCAGCCATCAAGTTCATGGCTAATCTTTTACCTCAGTATCATTTTCCTGCTCTGCCCTTGATCAAACTCTGCTTTCAATACACTAAGCCTCCAGAGGAAAGAATTTTGAAGATTCACAACTCTCTCATGATATTTTTGTGATCTTGGCCCCAAATGGCTTTACCATTATTCTGGAACTATGACTTCGTATTTATAGAAGAGCCACAAGGAAGCTCTTGCAGATTGCCAGCAACACACTGTAAATACAAAAAAAAAGTTGAACAATGGCACCTCAAGTGATGCTGAACGTTCTTGGTAGCACACTTGAGATTCAACTCAGTTTTTACATGGCAGGGTGTGAATACGCTGGTTTCTGATAGTAATGAGGGTATCATTAGTAAAATGGCACTCATCCAATTACACAATGTGTGCAGACAGTCTCAGATCCACAGGTACAGCAACAATGGAGCCACCACAGGATCTCTCTCTCTAGAAGATGCAGGTTTGTGAAATGGGAAAATAAAGTCGTGGAAACAAAGTACTTTAGAATAGAGCATTTGGAAAAATGAACACTGGTATAAATTAAACATTATTTCCATTCTGTGAATTCCTTCCAGCCAAAGGTTACCAAGGAGAATCAATATATTGTACTCAGAATTGGTGAAATGCTAATTGAATTTCCTTGTCCACATGTGCCCAATTTCAGAGTTTCGGTGCTCATATTTTGCTTCTATACTCAATTGTTGACATCAGGAACACTCAAAGTAGCTACGGGCCAAAAGGTTGCCTTCAGATTCCAATCTATCATTGAATAATATAAATGAGAAATAGATTAAAGTTTTAACCATGGACAACTTAATTACTGACAAGTAAACCGAAGTCTCCATTCTTGAACCCTAATCTTTGTTAATCCACCTACCTGCAGATGATTTCTTAACCAAACATTGCCTTCCCTGCTAGACTATGGAGAATAACTACATTACATGGTGTGATTATATTGCTTATATAATACATAGAAATATAATTCATTGATTAGGAGTTAGATAATCAAATTGCTGTCTTTCCCAAAGTCCAATCAATGGGTTTTTTTCTTTACACTTTCGTCAACACTTATCTATGGAAGATTGTTCAGAGTTGCAGACTAACACAAATTACCCAGTATGTTGAGCATTAGGGAAAAAAGTAGTTTTGCACATGATTGTTAGAAAATAGAATCCTAAATGACAAGCATGAAGAGCACCAGCTCATAAATCACCCAATTTACTCCACCCCACTCAAAGGCTCATTTTTATTTAGGAATTACAGCTTCACAGGGTCTAAGAAACTCTGATACTCTCCAACTGGCTAATGCCCAAGCTAAAATATAACAATAGCTGCAGGTCATTTGATTCGAGTATTAGGAGGTTTTCGATTGTGTATAGACGGGGGGGGGGGGGGGGGGGGGGGGGTAGGAGTCTCAAAATATGTCACCAGCCATTCAAGGCAGATGAAAGAGATGTCCATCTAATGGGTGATATCTTTAGCAATTTCCTACCCAGCGAAGCATTGAGATTTATTTACCAAGTGTTTTCCAGACTACTATATAGATTTTTAGATATCAATGAATATGGTTATATCCATATATCGTGTCTTGAAAAAGTAGTCAATCCCCAAGCCTTTAAGCATTACAACCAGGGATTCTGATCAATTAAACATAATTTTTATTTGTGAATCACATGTTTCCCCCCACCACACATAGTAGAGCCCTAAAAACAAGGAAAATTGTAAAGCATGAATAACTAAAAATTAAAATGCTGAAATGTCAGCAGTTCAAAAACATTCATTCCACTTTGCTAAGTATTTAGCTGAACCTCCTCTTGCAGCTATTACATTCAGTAGTCTTTTTTGATGAGCCTCCATTAGCTTTGTACAACATGATTTGCCCATTCCTCTTTGCAACATTGCTCAAGCTGTGCCAGGTTAGTTGGGGAGCGACAGTTGACAGCAATCTTGAGGCCTTGCCAAAGATGTTCAATTGGGTTAAGGTCAGAACTCTGACTGGGCCACGCAAGGACATCAATTTCCCCTCATTTTAAGCCACTCCATGGTTGTTCTGGCAGTGTTTTGGGTCGTTGTCCTGCCAAAAGACCAATTTTCTCCCCTGTTTAAGCATTTTAGCAGAGGTTAGCAGCTTTATCCAAAAATCTCTGTATTTAGCAACATTCATCTTTCTTCAACCCTGAACAAATTTCCACTCCTCACAACCGAAAAGCATCCCCATAACACGATGCTACCTCTACTACACTGCTTAGTGTTGAGGCCAAAAAGTTCCTCTTTAGTTGCATCTGACCACAAGACCTTCTTCCACATCTTTACTGCATCTTCTAAGTGACTTTTTGCAAAGTCTTAACAGAGATTTTTTTTTAAAGCTAGGGCTTCAACCTTGCCACTCTTGCACAAATACCCTTAATAGATTGTGGAGCCATGAACATCTCCACTTGCATGTGAGGTGTCACAGTAGCCTCTGTTACCAGTGCCATTCTTCTCTGATGAAGAAGTTCAGAGGAGTGGCCTGACCTAGGCTTCATATTTTTTTCCACAATGGACGGCACTGAGTGCCGGGGTACGTTCAGTGCCTTTGAGATCGTCTTGTACCTTCCCCAGATTTGTGCTTCTTTATTGTCATTTCTGTGACTTGTATGGTATGCTCTTTTGTCTTCATTTTGGTTTGGTCTATTGAAAATCTACTATATGCTGAACCTTAGAGCGAGGGGGCATTTATTCTCACAAATTCTTTGAAAACAAGTGATCCTCCAATTTTCTACATCAACAAATTGCAGCTGAGGAAAGTAAGCATAGGGATGAATACTTTTTCAGCCTCACAATTTTGGTTTTTAATTTTTACCGAATTGCTGATAGGTTTTGGAATTTTTCTTTTGATTTGACATGATGTACAATGTTTTGTGGATTAGCTCAAAATTCTATTTCAATATATTTTAAATTTAGGAAATGAGACAGTAAAACGTTGTAGGGACTGAATATTTTTAGACAATGTATATTTCAGTTACATAAATATGAAAACACCTCTGAAGTAAAGCATCAACAATGATTTATGGCAGGGGTTCCCAACTTGGAATCCACGGACCCCTCGGTTAATCGTAAGGCTCTATGGCGCAAAAACGATTGGGAAGGTGATCTATGCAAGCCTAAGGAGCGAAATGGCCTCTAAGAGCTTTACCTAGTCCTAATGTTTTTCATCAAACCATAAATTGCATTACGTTGGGGCTCGCTGTGCACAAAAACTGCAATTCCCCAAATGTGTACTCTCCACTCCGCACAGCACGCCTCACATGCAATCTAGTTATTATGCTTTCTAGAACACACTACAGGAGCCCAAGTTTGCAATGCTAAGTTATTTCACGCAGGTACATTTGCCCAGACCGGTGCGGGCTCCTACCACAAGCCGTGCTCAGGCTCCGGTCTCCCCGGCTGTGAGACCCGCACATGCCGGGCACCGGGACGTGCACCGACCTCTACCACCGCTCCCCACTCGGCTCACGCCGCCTGCGGGCCTACGGCGGGTCCTCGCCTCCACCGAGCAGCCGCGCTCTGACTCATCCCGGCCTCAGGCCTGAGCCGCCCCGAATATGGCGGTAAAATTTCAAACTGGGCCGAACGGGCGGGCGGGCGGTCAGGTTCGAACAACAGCAGACGGTGAAGGCAGGAGGTCGGGGAGCAGGTAGCAACCCAGTCGCCATAGCCCTCGCCATGATGCTGCTGCCGCCGCCCCTCCCTGCTTCCAGACCCGCGTTACCTTAGGCTTTTCGTCCGCCATTGTATCTTCTCGTCTGCGTCTCTCCGGCACAAAGAGAGAGGGAGCAGGATTAATGGGGGAGGGGGAGGGGAGGTGAGACCGATGCGCGCCCCCGTCGACTCGCTCACGCGCACGCAGGCAAATAAAATGAAACGTGCGTGTCCCCGCGGCCCGGGCCCGGGCCTGATTGGGCGTGCGTCGAGCCCGTGAGACGCTAAGAGCAGAGGGGCAGGGCCAAGGCCAAGCGCGCGCCGCGGAGGGCGAGCGCACGTGACCGCTCCCCTCCCCCCGACGCCGATGACGTCAGCTGCCGCGCGCGCGTTCTGCCTTGGAGGGATGGAGGGATGGCGGGCGAGCGAGTGGTGAGCAGTGTCGGGTACCTCAGCTACTGGAGTCTCTTCCCTGACCCGCCAGTCGGTACAAACACAAACACCAGCATTGGTCCACCGCCTCTGCTATTATATTAATTCTTCAGCCCTTTTTCCCAACTAGTCCTTGGCTGCTCCCCACTTTCCCTATCATCTGCCAGGTGTGATTCTCCCCCTTCCTTCCTGTTCAGTTGAGGTGTCCAGGCATGAAACCTGAACTGTTTATCCCTTCCAGAAATGCTGCCTGGCCTGCCGACTTCCTCCAGCATTGCCATGCCCAAGATGGGTTTGTGTTGTGACTGGTTACCTAAGTATTAAAAGCTTACATTTTTATATTTGATAAGATGCTGGAAACCCAGAGCAACACATACAAAATGCTGAGAAACTGTTTATTTTGTCCATCCCACATTCACCTTGAGAAGAAGTGGGGCCACTGAGGAAATGCTGTTCAGTAGGGCACTTAAATGACTTGGACCCAAATAAGGGAGGTAGTGTAGGCAGATGGGAAAGAAGGGCTGGTAGGTAAAAAAAAAGGATAGAGGGTTTGGGTGGATGGAGGAGAACCTGGGTGCGTCAGAGGGGAGAGAGCAGGTTCACTTGAAACTGGAGCAGTCAATGTTCTTGCTGTTGGGCAGTGGAGTTAATATGAGGTGCTGTCCATCTAGTTTGTGTTTGGTCAAGGGGTACGACCTGGAAGGGTATATTCCTGACGAGCTTCTGCAGTAATATTATAGGATTGATCTCCAATAATCACAAACATTTTCACTTGATTAGGTATGACTCCAGCCAGTCAAGTTTTCCCTTGATGTCTGAGGAATCAGATTAGCTGTCAGGACGAAATGCAGTAAGGACTTCTGGATGTCCATAAGAATGTGGGGAGAACCTGTACCTTCATTTACACGTTTGTTTTTTTTTAATGTGATGGAGTTAGAACGTAGAACATACAACAGCACAGTACAGGCTCTTCAGCCTTCAATGTTGCGACGAACTTTTAACCTACTCTAAGATCAACTTAACCCCTCCCTCTTACATAGCCCTCCATCTTTCTGTCATCTGTGTTTCTAAGAGTTTCTTAAATGCCCTAATATATCTGCCTCTACCACCACACCTGGCAAGGTGTTCCACATACCCAACATTCTCTGTGTAAAGAAGTTAGCTCTGACAGTCCCCCCTATACTTCTCTCCAATCACCTTAAAATTATGCCCCCTTTTATTAGGTATTTCCACCCTGGGAAAATGTCTGTGGTTATTAACTCTTATCTATGCCTCTTGTACATTTCTACCAAATCACCACTCATCCTCTTTCATTCCAAAGAGAAAACCCTAGCTCACTCAACCACTCTTCATAAGACATGCCATCTAGGCTAGGCAGTATCCTGGTAAATCTCCTTTGCATCCTCTTGAAAACTTACACATCTGTCCAATACTGATGAGGTAACCAGAACTGAACACAATATTCCAAGTAAACACAAAGTACACTGCAGATGCTGTGGTCAAAGCAACACGTACAACAATGTGGAGGAACACAGCAGGTTGGGCAGCATCTGTGGAAACGAACAGTCAACATTTCGGGTTGACTGCTCATTTCCACGGATGCTGCCCTGACCTGCTGTGTTCCTCCAGCGTGTTGTACGTGTTACAGTATTCCAAGTGTGGTCTAATCCGGGCTTTATAGAACTGCAACATTACCTTTCAACTCTTGAACTCAATTCCCCAACTAATGAAGGCCAAAACACTTTATGCCATTTAAAAATTTTATTTATTGAGATACAGCACAGAATAAGCCCTTCTGGCCCTTTGAGCCACGCCGCCTGGCAAACCTTGATTTAATTCTAGCCTAATCATGGGACAATTTACAATGACCAATTAACCAGTATGTCTTTGGACTGTGGATGGAAACCACAGCACCAGGAGGAAGCCCACACAGTCACGAGGAGAACATACAAACGCCTTACAGGCAGTGGTGGGAACTGAACCTGGGCCGCCTGTACTGTAAAGCTTTTAACCATTTCGCTACCATGCCTCTTCACCATCATATTGACTTGCATGGCAACTTTGAAGGGTCTAGCCACGTGGACCCCAAGATATCTCTGTTTCTCCACACTGCCAAGAATACTGTCATTAACCTTGAATTCCACCTTCCAAAGTGAATGACTTCACACTTTTAAGGACTGAATGTCATCTGCCTTTTCTCAGCCCAGCTCTGCATTCTGTCAATGTCCTACTGCAAACTACAACACTATCAACAACTTCACCAACCTTCGTGTTATCTGCAGACTTACTAAACCACCCTTCTGCTTCTTCATCCAATTCATTTATAAAAATATATGTGGAACACCAGTGGTCACTGATCTCCAGGTGGAATACTGTCCATCCACCACCCTCTGCCTTCTATGGGCAAACCAGTTCTGTATTCACACAGACATTTCCCTGGATCCCAAGCTTCCTGACTTTCTGAATAAGCCTACATGGGGAATCTTATCAAATACCTGACTAAAATCTATATACACCATATCCACTGGTCTACCTTCAACAATGTGCTTTGTCACATTCTCAAAGAATTCAATCAAGCTCATGAGGCATGACTTGTCCTTCATGAAGCAATGTTGACCATCTGTAATCAGACTATGTTTCCCCAAATGCTTGTAAATCCTATCTCTAAGAATCTTATTTAATAATTTGCCCACCACTAAAATAAGACTTAAACAAAGGAAGCAACACACACAAAATGCTGGTGGAACACAGCAGGCCAGGCAGCATCTATAAGGAGAAGCACTGTTGACGTTTCGGGCCGAGACCCTTCGTCAGGACTAACTGAAAGGAAAGATAGTAAGAGATTTGAAAGTAGGAGGGGGAGGGGAAAATGTGAAATGATAGGAGAAGACCAGAGGGGGTGGGATGAAGCTAAGAGCTGGAAAGGTGATTGGCAAAAGGGATACAGAGCTGGAGAAGGGAAAGGATCATGGGACGGGAGGCCTAGGGAGAAAGAAAGGGGGAGGGGAGCACTAGAGGGAGATGGAGAACAGGCAGAGTGATGGGCAGAAAGAGAGAAAAAAGGGGGGGGAAACTAAATATATCAGGGATGGGGTAAGAAGGGGAGGAGGGGCATTAACAGAAGTTAGAGAAGTCAATGTTCATGCCATCAGGTTGGAGGCTACCCAGCCGGTATATAAGGTGTTGTTCCTCCAACCTGAGTGTGGCTTCATCTTGACGGTAGAGGAGGCCATGGATAGACATAATCAGAATGGGAATGGGATGTGGAATTAAAATGTGTGGCCTCTGGGAGATCCTGCTTTCTCTGGCGGACCGAGCGTAGGTGTTCAGCGAAACTGTCTCCCAGTCTGCGCCGGGTCTCACCAATGGGGTGGTGGGAGGATGGGGTGAGGTCTCTCCCATTTCCCACACATATGCCCTCACCCCATCCACTCGCCACCCCACTCGGGATAGGGTTCCCCTTGTCCTCACCTACCACCCCACCAGCCTCCAGGTCCGACGTATAATTCTCCGTAATTTCTGCCGCCTCCTATGGGATCCCACTACCAAGCATATCTTTCCCTCCCCCCCCCCTTTCTGCTTTCCGCAGGGATCTCTCCCTACGCGACTCCCTTGTCCACTCATCCCCCCCCATCCCTTCCCACCGATCTCCCTCCTGGCACTTATCCTTGTAAGCGGAACAAGTGCTACACCTGCCCGTACACTTCCTCCCTCACCACCATTCAGGGCCCCAGACAGTCCTTCCAGGTGAGGTGACACTTCACCTGTGAGTCGGCTGGTGTGGTATACTGCATCTGGTGCTCCTGGTGTGGCCTTTTATATATTGGTGAGACCTGACGCAGACTGGGAGACCGTTTTGCTGAACACCTATGCTCGGTCCGCCAGAGAAAGCAGGATCTCCCAGAGGCAACACATTTTAATTCCACGTCCCATTCCCATTCTGATATGTCTATCCATGGCCTCCTCTACTGTCAAGATGAAGCCACACTCATCTTGGAGGAACAACACCTTATATACCGGCTGGGTAGCCTCCAACCTGATGGCATGAACATTGACTTCTCTAACTTCCGTTAATTCCCCTCCTCCCCTTCTTACCCCATCCCTGATATATTTAGTTTCCCCCCCTTTTTTTCTCTCTTTCTGCCCATCACTCTGCCTGTTCTCCATCTCCATCTGGTGTTCCCTTCCCCCTTTCTTTCTCCTGAGGTCTCCCATCCCATGATCCTTTCCGTTCTCCAGCTCTGTATCCCTTTTGCCAATCACCTTTCCGGCTCTCAACTTCACCCCACCCCCTCCTATCACCCCTTCTCCTATCATTTCACATTTTCATCTCCACTCCTACTTTCAAATCTCTTACTATCTTTCCTTTCAGTTAGTCCTGACGAAGGGTCTTGGCCCGAAATGTTGACAGTGCTTCTCCTTATAGATGCTGCCTGGCCTGCTGTGTTCCACCAGTATTTTGTGTGTGTGTTGCTTGAATTTCCAGCATCTGCAGATTTCCTCGTGTTTGCTTAAACAAAGGAATAATATTTGCTATCCTCTAATCATTTAGTACTAGTCCTGTAACCAATGAGGATGCAAAGATCATTGTCAAAGGCACTGCAATCTCTTCGCCCGTTTCCCATAGTAACCTGGGTATATCCTGTCAAAAGTTCCAGCACATCCTCTTTCCTAACATCAATGTGTTCCGGCATATTAGCCTGTTTTACGCTGTCCTACCAAACATCAAGCTTCCTCTCAATGGTGAATACTGAACCTAAATATTTGTTAAGGACCTCCCTATCTTCTACAATACTATCCCTGATCAGTCCTATCCTCACTCTGCTCATCCTGCTGTTCTTCATGTACGTGTAGAACGCCTTGGGGTTTTCCTATATCCAGTCCGCCAAGGTTTTCTCGTACCCCCTCTTGCCTTGAAGTCCATTTTTCAGCTTCTTCCTGACTGCCTTGTAACTCTCTAGAACCCTGTCTAATCCTTGCTTCCGAAACCTTAAGTAAATTTTTTTTCTTCCTGTTGACATAGTTCTGGAGCAACTATGTAACTTTAATTAATACTTACCTGGCACCAGGAATTTACTGCTGTGAATACCAGAGCCAATGACATCATGAATGTGGAAGGCATGGTGTGATGTCAAGTTAGGAGTGGCAATGCAGCAGAGGAAATGGAAAGAATCCTTTGAGGTTGAAAATTTTTGTTTCCATTGGTAATGTCATATTTGATATGGTAAACAAAGAGAGAGAAAAAATAAGAGGTTTTGCATGTTGGATAAAATTGTGCAATATAATCAGAGCTAATCTCATAAAGTAAAGCCTGGAGGAATTAACATAGGCTCTGATGGTATTTTTTTCCAACCTCAAATCACTTTGCTACAGATGTTGTACTGGGGGCCTGGAAGTTGCTGGAGCCATATTATTGTTTAAAAAGAGAGAAAGTAAGAAACTATCTTATTATGGCCAAGTAGGTGGAATGTTAATAGAGGGAAATTATTGGAAAATATTCTGAGAGACAATATAAATTTTCATTTAGAAGTTCAGAGTTTAACGAAGAACATTCAGATGGACGATGCACCTGAGTGATTTGATTTGAATCTTCTGAGGAGATAAACAGGATTGAAAAGGCTGCAATTTGATGCAGTATATGTGTGTGGTGAACTACATATACCTGTCTGGACACGCCCCCCCCCCCCCCCCCCGCTGACTGCTCCTGTGGCTCCTCCCACTGACTGTGGCTCCTCCCACAGACCCCGGTATAAAGGCGATTGGAGCCGGAGCCCTGCCCTCAGTCTCCAGGATGTAGTATGGTGGTCAATTGCTGCTTGTTCTTTCTTCCAGCCAATAAAAGCCAATATCTCGGCTCACGTCTCGGAGAGTTATTGATGGTGCATCAATGTGGGTCTTAGAAAAGTATTTGACAATTTTTCACCAGTGCAGACTGATCAGAAAATTTAACCCCCTCAGGATCCAACAAGATGCTTGTTCAAGATCTCTTTTGCCTGTTGAACAAAGTGAAACAAAGGCTTGCTACATTATACCTTTTAAAGATTTCTGATAGAAAAAAACATAAATAGGAGTTAATGCAATAAATTAGGAATTTGCCAGGAGGTGGGTTTGGCACTGAAAGAACATCATAGATCACAATGTTATTTGTGTTTTATGAAGGTTATTAGCTGCTTTGTTGAATACTAGACACCATTGACAAGTTTACTACTTGTTAACATTGGGACACATCTTTACTGTAATACACTGACCAGCACCTCTCACACACAGTGTTGTTCAACATGCAACTTTCTGACACCCAACATTATGGGGGTTTCCATTGATCAGAAATCTCTGAAAATGATCAGAGGCTGGGTGTCCATCTACATCTTAAAGCTTTACACACTGACAAGGCACGTCAGAAAAGTGATAGAATATAGTTCATTTGCCTAACTAAATGCAGTAACTTCTATCAAGAAACTTAGCACTATCCTGTCCAAAATAGCCCATTTGATTGGCATCTCACCCACCACCCTAAACATTCATTTTCTCCACCTCTGGTACAAACTACTTGCAGTGTGATTCATTTATTATCAGAGAATGTATACAGTATACAACCTGAAATTCTTATTCTTCACAGAAATCCATGAAAGGCAGAACCCCAAAATAATAAACGACGGAAAAACATTAGAACCCCAATACCCCCTCTTCCTCCTCCCCTACACAAGCAGCAGGAAAGCATCAACCTCCTCCTCTCCCCCCCAGCAGAAATCGTCAGTGCCCACCACCTACCAAGCAATAGCAAAGCCCCCTAAGAGAGACCATGATCTGCAATCAACAAAAACTATTGTTTACCCGACAGTTTGACATGTCATGGTCTCTCTCTCACAAACAAGGGACAGAGAGATGTCACCCATTTCACAGCGAGAGGGACCAACAAATAGCTGCTGTTACGATGTTACAATCTGTTGTGTTGCTTTTTATTCTGAGATTCTCTGACTCGAGAATCGGCAGCAAGCTCACCCCACTATCGAGAGAAAGAGAGTCATTAATCACCAAGGCTCAAATATCACTTCATTGATCTCTACCAGGATCAGAATCACTTTCTTCGGGTTTAACGTTAGGTTTTGAATTCACGTACAGATTAAGGGCTTGCTGTACCCAATCCTCGCTAGACCCGAACTTAGGCCATCACACAGCCGACCCTTGGATCGGCTGGCGGGACCAGAATTCACAGTACTGTATCATTTTTTCTTTGACTTCCCTTTTCGCCTCCCATAATCCCAATTTTCTAACATCCATCCCAACGGACTATCAGGGGGTACCCCGGGGTATTTTTCATCATTGGCGCCTGGATTTCCTTTACCCTTTTCTCTCTTAGACCCCTTATTCCCCATCTCGAGGACTTGCTTGGTTCCAATCCACCCGCAGGCACCCCGTAATTCCACAATTCTCGTGCACTACGTCTCTGCAGGAATTTAATTTGAATGTGACCCACCTAGCTCGGTCACTCCTGTCCAATTCCGGAACCTGTATTCCCGCGATCGCCCAGGAATTCACCTGCAGGCACCCCGCAGTTCCACAATTCTCGTGTACTATGTCTCTACAGGAAGAAATCACCTGCAGGAACCCCGCAGTTCCACAATTCTCGTGTACTACGTCTCTACAGGAGAAATCACCTGCAGGAACCCCGCAGTTCCACAATTCTCGTGTACTACGTCTCTACAGGAAGAATCACCTGCAGGAACCCCGCAGTTCCACAATTCTCGTGTACTACGTCTCTACAGGAGAAATCACCTGCAGGAACCCCGCAGTTCCACAATTCTCGTGTACTACGTCTCTACAGGAGAAATCACCTGCAGGAACCCCGCAGTTCCACGATTCTTGTGTACTACGTCTCTACAGGAATTCAATTTCTTACCTGGGTCCTGTGCACAGAAATTACTCGATCGCTCACTGTCTCAACTGCCTCGACAACCCCTCTTTGTTTCCTTGAGTCCGCCGGATATCACTCGCTCAAGCCGCGCGGGGCGACGAGCAAGGAATCAGGGACTGCCGAACTCGGCAGGGTGCACCTTCTCCGATGTCCTTCCTTGCCCCCCTCACGGCTGGAGTGTGGATCCCGGACGAGCGCCCCAAGTTGTCAGAAACGAGCCACGCTCCCGAATAATGGCTTCAAGACAAATTCAAGGAAACAAAGTTTATTAACAGTTCTGCAGAGCTGGGCCCCTTCAGAGAAGGGAACCCTGAACCTTACAGGGCAGCAGGTTTTATCCTTCTTCCTTACCACCCCTCCTCCCTGACTCCATTCCATATTTGGAGTTGTTTTTTTACACGTTTCTGTAAAACAATAGTCCATATCTCAGGACTTCAATGATTCCACAAACAGTTAATTTTGTCAAGGCTTCTGCATTCATAATTAGATCACACTTGTTTACAGACTTTAACCCAGACATAATTAAATCACATTTGTCCCTAAACATAATTAAATCACATTTGTCCTTTGACTTTAACCCGGACCTGTCAGAAACGCACATCTTAATTTTGAATCTTACACCTTTCTTCCTCCTTATTTTTACCACTAGCTCCCGGCTGAATTTCTACCTCAGCCGGCGGGCTTTCTCTACCGTTCCTATGGTCTTTCTGGTAACTCTTATTCGAGGAAAACTTTGTCTTGTGGGTTAGGGCATATTCATCTGCGAACCTGGCAAATTCTGATATGGACTTATTCGGCTTCTCGTTCAAATACACCCGGATATCATCCGAAACACAACCTTTAAATTCCTCGATCAGAATTAACTCTCTGAAACGATGGAAATCCTCCTCCACCCTTTCTGCCGCACACCAGCGATCCAAGAGCACACCCTTCTCATAGGCAAACTCTGTATACGTCTGATTCCACACTTTTTTAAAATCTCTGAACGTCTGTCTATATGCCTCAGGTACCAATTCGTAGGCCCGAAGAATGGCCTGTTTTACTTTCTCGTAATTCTCATACTCCTCCTCCTCCACAGACAATGCCGCATATGCCTGTTGTGCCTTCCCTTTTAACACACTTTGTAACAACGCCACCCACTGATCTCTGGGCCACTTCTGATTCACTGCCACCTTTTCAAAATGCAAGAAATAACTATCAACATCCGTCTCCTTGAACGGAGGTACTAACCTAAACTCCCTACTAACATTAAACCTCTCCTCTCGGTCTGCCCCTTGGACCCTTCTCTCTTGCTTTAACTTCTCCATGTCCAGCTCATGCTGCCTCTGTTTCTCTTTCTCCTTTTCAGCTCTTTCCTTCTCCCTTTCCTCTGCTTCCAGCTGTTGTAACCTACGTTCATGCTCCCTCTGTTTTTCAGCTCTTTCCTTCTCCTTTTCAGCTGCTTCCAGCTGTTTTAACCTAATTTCATGCTCCCTTTTCGCCTCTAACTCCTTTAGCTGGAGCTCATACTCCCTTTTCTTCTGTTCCGCATCCAGCCTCAATTTTTCCACCTCTAACTGAACCGCCCCATTAGCTGGTACCTTTTCAGGGATCTGTTCCAATACCTCAGCCGAAAACACATTCTTCTCAATATAATACTGAGTTATGGCCCTCCGCATCTCCCACTTTTCATTGATGACCTCACCTCTGCGAGATTTAGTCCTTTCGCAATATTTACCAAGTCCGTCTTTGTGGCCTCCTCTAGCGCCTTCAAAGTCGGGTTTTGTGTAAATTCGTCTACGTCCATCTTTGCTGGTTTCCCGTCTGGTTACCCGCGCAACCAGATCCAAGTCTGGACTTAAAGCCCGATTCACTGGCCCTCCAATTTGGTATCAAATCTCGAGATGAGGCCCCAAGTTGTTACGAACCCCGTAACTGGGTGTCTTACCAGCAAAGATAGAAGTGTCCGTTGGAGTCTGGTGATACTATTTTTAACAGTATTTATTAGTAAAAATACACAAAAATAATATCAATGCAAATATACAGATAATATACGTCATCAATACTAAACCTAAAAGTGCGGGTATAATAATCATCAATAAGAAATAAGCTCTATCATTGTCTAGGGGATAATGAATTGTCTGATGGAAATATAAAGTTCAGTTCAGTTCATGCAGGCTGTGGTAGTTGTTGGTTGCTGTGTTGCAATTGTTGGAGAGAGACAGAGAGAGAGAACAGTAACAGCTATTGACTTGCCAACTGTCCTTTACGATCTTGATCCGTCGATGCGTTGTTGTTGTGGCCATTCACGTATGACCCCTCCGTCCTTTAGCTAGACCGTTCCGCGGTGGACTCGTCACCTAGGCAAGGGTGGACACACACACAAGCCCCCACCGGTCTCGTAGTGTCTCTCCTGGTGCGTCTGAGGGGTGTTTCCCCAGACCCTACTTTTATCCCCACTCACGGGGTCTCAGGTGTCAATCAGGTTGGGATGATGCAATCCCTCAACCAGACCACTCTGGTTGCCCCCTGAGGGGTTTCAATGAATAGAACAGTACCTAGTACACAAACCTTCTCCAAAACACAATAGCAGTAATCAGTGGTTCCGTTCCGCTTTTGTTAGGAGGAGACATTCCACTTCGTGTATCTCTGCGTTGTCTCTCTCTCATTAACTGACATGAGCTGTTTATCAATAACAACTGTCTTGGCAGATTTCCTTTTATCCCTTTCATTTCCTTGGTAGCAGCCTTGAAATAGTAGCGATTTGCGATTTCTCCAAAGTGGGGGCGACTTTGCACCCTTCTGCCCATCAGAGTTGCTCCTCATTCGTAACAAGTCAATGTAATATAGAGTACACTCAATCAGTGTGATATGAGAAGCCCGGAGGGGGTGGAGTGAAGCTGAGAGCCGGAAAGGTGATCACCAAGACCAAGGAGATGGTGGTGGACTTTAGGAGATCTAGGCCTCATATGGAACCAGTGATCATTAATGGAGAATGTGTGGAGCAGGTTAAGACCTACAAGTATCTGGGAGTACAGTTAGACGAGAAGCTAGACTGGACTGCCAACACAGATGCCTTGTGCAGGAAGGCACAGAGTCGACTGTACTTCCTTAGAAGGTTGGCGTCATTCAATGTCTGTAGTGAGATGCTGAAGATGTTCTATAGGTCAGTTGTGGAGAGCGCCCTCTTCTTTGTGGTGGCGTGTTGGGGAGGAAGCATTAAGAAGAGGGACGCCTCACGTCTTAATAAGCTGGTAAGGAAGGCGGGCTCTGTCGTGGGCAAAGTACTGGAGAGTTTAACATCGGTAGCTGAGCGAAGGGCGCTGAGTAGGCTACAGTCAATTATGGATAACTCTGAACATCCTCTACATAGCACCATCCAGAGACAGAGAAGCAGTTTCAGCGACAGGTTACTATCGATGCAATGCTCCTCAGACAGGATGAAGAGGTCAATACTCCCCAATGCCATTAGGCTTTACAATTCTACCGCCAGGACTTAAGAACTTTTTAAAAGCTATTATTAATGCTTTTTGAGATAGTGATTTAGATGCATACCATATTTTTTACTGAGTTAAGTATTGTATGTAATTAGTTTTGCTACAACAAGTGTATGGGACATTGGAAAAAAGTTGAATTTCCCCATGGGGATGAATAAAGTATCTATCTATCTATCTATCTATCTATCTATCTATCTATCTATCTATCTATCTATCTATCTATCTATCTAAAGGGGTACAGAGCTGGAGAAGGGAAAGGACCATGGGATGGGAGACCTCAGGAGAAAGAAAGAGGGAGGGCAGCACCAGAGGGAGATGGAGAAAAGGCAGAGTGATGGGCAGAGAGAGAAAAAAACAAACAAACTAAATATGTCAGGGATAGGGGAGGAGGGGCATTAACAGAAGTTAGAGAAGTCAATGTTCATGCCATCAGGTTGGAGGCTACCCAGCCGGTATATAAGGTGTTGTTCCTCCAACCTGAGTGTGGCTTCATCTTGACAGTAGAGGAGGCCATGGATAGACATATCAGAATGGGAATGGGACGTGGAATTAAAATGTGTGGCCTCTGGGAGATCCTGCTTTCTCTGGCGGACCGAGCGTAGGTGTTCAGCGAAACAGTCTCCCAGTCTGCGTCTGGTCTCACCAATATATAAGAGGCCACACCGGGAGCACCGGACGCAGTATACCACACCAGCCGACTCACAGGTGAAGTGTCGCCTCACCTGGAAGGACTGTCTAGGGCCCTGAATGGTGGTGAGGGAGGAAGTGTAAGGGCAGGTGTAGCACTTGTTCCGTTTACAAGGATAAGTGCCAGGAGGGAGATCAGTGGGAAGAGATGGGGGGGATGAGTGGACAAGGGAATCGCGTAGGGAGCGATCCCTGCGAAAAACAGAAGGGGGGGGGGAGGGAAAGCTGTGCTGGGTAGTGGGATCCCGTTGGAGGTGGTGGAAGTTACGGAGAATTATACGTTGGATCTAGAGGCTGGTGGGGTGGTAGGGGAGGACAAGGGGAACCCTATCCCAAGTGGGGTGGCGGGCGGATGTGATGGGGTGAGGGCAGATGTGCGGGAAATGGGAGAGATGCGTTTGAGAGCAGAGTTGATGGTGGAAGAAGGGGAGCCCCTTTGTTTAAAAATGGAGGCCATCTCCTTCGTCCTGGTGTGGTGTACTGCGTCCAGTGCTCCCGGTGCGGCCTTTTATATATTGGTGAGACCCGACACAGACTGGGAGACCATTTCACTGAACACCTACGCTCGGATGGACCTCAAAGGAGCAGTGCATGCAGGGCAGCCCAATAATCTCTCAGAACTAGAAGCCTTTTGCAAGCAAGAATGGGTGAAAATCCCCCAAACAAGAATTGAAAGACTCTTAGCTGGCTACAGAAAGTGTTTACAAGCTGTGATACTTGCCATAGGGGATGTTACTAAGTACTGACCATGCAGGGTGCCCAAACATTTGCTTTGGGCCCTTTTCCTTTTTTGTTATTTTGAAACTGTAAAAGATGGAAATAAAAAAAGTAATCTTGGACTTCCGGTAAGATGGCGATTGTTTAGCTGCTCCGAACTTTTGTTCCGTTACTGTCGCTACCTTTGCACTAAATGTCTCCATTTTTTAAACCTTAGTTAGGAACTTTTTCGGTTTCTTTTACTTGCCTGTGAACACATCGACCTTACAATGTCTAGCAAGAGTTCTAAATCCGGGAGAAAGGAAGCTCCGGCTCTCTCGGCTGAGACTCTAGCTGCGCTCGAACAACTCCGAGATGATATTTTAAAGGAATTTAGAACCGTTTTCAAACAGCTGGAAGCCAAACTGGATCGGATCAACGATAGAGTGGACAAACATGCTGAACACTTATCTCGCATCGATTCGACTTCTGAAGATTTAGAAAGTCGTGTTCGATACTTGGAGATTCTCTGTTCCAGCCTAGAGGAAAAATATAACAAACTCCTTTCCAAAATGGTGGATCTCGAAAATTGCAGCAGACGCTGTAATCTTCGAATTCTTGGGTTGCCAGAGGCCACCGAACAGGGATCAACCGTGAAGTTTTTCGCCGAGTTTCTCTGTGAGATATTTGGGAAAGATTTGCTTCCGAACCCGCCTGAGCTCGAAAGGGCACACAGGGTCTACGTTCCCCCCGGAATTCTGGGCTCCCGCCCGCGACCGGTAATTTTGTGCTTTCATCAATACCAGGTAAAACACCGTCTGATTATGGAAGCACATCGCAGAGGTACTTTTACTTTCCAGGATACAATCATTCGCTTTGTGGAAGATTTTGCACCCCAGACCTTAAAGATGCGCGCTGAGTTTAAAGGCGTAATGTAAGTACTTTTTGATCGTGATTTTAAACCCTCCCTTCGCACTCCTGCCGATTTACGAATCAAGCTTAATACTGGAAAGTATAAGTGGTTTAAGTCAGTGAAGGAGGCTGAAGCATTTGTGGCAAGTCTTCCGGCTATCCAGTCATCTTCAGAACCCGATCGGACCTCCTAAAATGGTGGATAAGTACTTCTCATAGTAAAATTACTTTTTCTGGACTCAGACTTTATTTGAATCACTCAGACATTCATTGAAACTCTAAGAGCTGTTGACAATCTCTCCCTGGATTTGGTGTGTCTTTTTTAAATAGACATTCTGTGCTTAATGTTTCCCTATGGACGTTTAAATAGTACTTGTGTAATCTATTTTATTCTTGTATAACTTTATCTATAGAGTTCTACAACTGACTCTAACTTGTTTTGGAGGTTTGAAGTCTTTAGTGAAGGCCTCCCTGTTGGTTGGTTCACAGTTTAATTGCTGATTTATTTTTTATTTATTTTACCTATTTATTTATTTTTTTCTTCACCCTTTTTTTTAGTCTCTGATTTTTTTTTCTCCTCTCTGTAAATGGTTGATAAGTACTCTTCTTGAATTTATAATTTTCCCCTTCCTCCCCTTTTTTTTTTCTTTTTTCCCTTTCTCTTACTTTATTCTTCTATAATTTTTCGCGGGTAGGTTAATTTTGGTTTTCTTCCGATTTTCTCTGTATTAAGTCTTATATTTCTGCAGAAGATGTTCCAATTTGTAGTTATGTTTTCTAGTGCATAAATTAGTTACTATTTGCTATAGTATTTATACGGAACTGCTGTTAATGACACAGATCTGGAAGTTGTATTTGGGTTAATTTTTTTGGTAGAGCTAGCTGCTTTTTTTGGTAGCCGTCTAGTTTTGAGTTGTGTGGGTGGGGTAGGTTTTCCAGTTCCAACATCACTCACTGTATTTATTGTTTTTCTTTATTGCTCAGGACATGTTTATGTTTTGATTTTATGAATCTATGTTTATATCTCTGCTCCCAGACTGCTACTGTACTGCTTGACTTTTTATATGCCTGCTGCCTTTTATGCATTAGTAATTGATAATGGCTAGTGCACTTAAATTCGTGAGCTGGAATGTAAAGGGATTGAATCACCCTGTTAAAAGGAGGAAGGTATTCTCACATATTAAACAACTCAAAGCTGACATTGCTTTCCTTCAAGAAACTCATATTCGTTGTTTTGTTAACTCCCGGCTTCTGTCAAAGTGGGCGGGTCAGCATTTTCATTCATCCTTTGCCGCTAAAGCTAGGGGAGTCTCCATTCTTATTAACTCAAATATTCCTTTTGAACTCCATAATAAAATATCTGATACAAATGGCCGTTTTATTATTGTTTCTGGTAAACTATTTAACACTAAAGTTGCACTAGCAAACCTGTATGCCCCCAACTTTGATGATGTTAACTTTTTTGAACGGTTTTTTTCCTCACTACCAGACTAAACTCATACTCTCTTATACTGGGTGGTGACTTCAACTGTTGGTTAGATCCTAATCTGGATCGATTGTCCTCTGTTACCAGATCACCTACTAAATCTGCCTTAGCTATCCAATCGTTTCTCTCTAATTTTGGTATCTCTGATATATGGCGTTTCCTCCATCCTACGGAGAGTGATTATTCTTTTTTCTCACATGTTCACTAGAATTGACTATTTCTTACTTGATAACCAACTTATTCCATTTGCCCACTCTTGTGACTATCAGAGTATACTGATTTCTGACCATGCCCCAATTACCCTCTCTCTGAACTTTCCTGGTCTCCCTCAGAGGAACAAACACTGGCGGTTCGATTCAACTTTATTATTGGATGATGATTTTAAAAAATTTATTAAGGATCAGATAACCTTTTATTTTAACACTAATACATCACCTGAAGTGCCATCCCAGATTGTCTGGGATGCCATGAAAGCATATCTGAGGGGTCAAATAACCTCTTACACAGCAAATCTCAACAGAAGATCTTGTGCAGATCGATTAGACCTCATTAACCAGATTAAAGAATTGGATCAACTATATGCTCAAACTAAGAACCCTGAACTATACAAGAAGCGCGTTGAACTCCAAACTAAATTTAATCTTCTGTCTACTCAACCTGTCGAATGCCAACTTCTCGAAAGCAAGAGTCGCTTTTACATTCATGGGGATAAGTCTGGTAAATTTCTAGCCAATCAGCTGAGGCGTTCCAAAGCCAAACAACATATTACAAAGATCCGGAGACCTTACATCGGATCATTTAGAAATTAATGACGCATTTAAAAATTTTTATTCTCGGCTTTATTCCTCTGAATCTTTGAATGACAATGTCTCTGTTGATCAATTTTTAAAGAATCTGAATATTCCTTCACTTTCATCTGATTTTAAAGCCAAACTTAACGCGCCTATATCATCAGAAGAAATATCTTTTGCAATTTCTGCACTGTCCTCAGGGAAATCTCCTGGACCTGATGGGTTCCCTATAGAATTTTATAAATCATTCTCCTCACTTCTTTCTCCTCAGTTACTTTCAGTATTATCTGACTCGTTTAATTACGGCAAATTGCCACCCTCTTTCAATGAGGCATCTATTATTCTTCTATTAAAAAAGGGCAAAGACCCAACAGAGTGTTCCTCGTATAGGCCGATTTCTTTGCTCAATGTTGATGTAAAGGTCTTAGCTAAAGTTTTGGCTCATAGATTAGAAACCGTTATTCCCTCCATTATCTCTGATGACCAATCAGGTTTTATTAAAAACTGTCTCCCTTTTTTTAACATTTGGCGTTTATTCAATATCTTATACTCACCTCCAACTGGGATTCCTGAATGTGTTATTTCCCTCGATGTGGAGAAAGCATTTGATCGTATAGAGTGGAACTACCTTTTTGCAGTCTTAGAAAAATTTGACCTCGGTCAAAGTTTCATCTCTTGGATCAAATTGCTGTACCTGTGTCCTACTGCTTCTGTTTTAACTAATTTTCAGAAATCCCAGGTATTTAATCTCAAACGTGGCACCCGTCAGGGATGCCCCTTAAGTCCCTTTCTCTTTGATTTGGCTATAGAACCTTTGGGGATAGCATTTTGAAATTGTCCTGAATTGACCGGGATTTGGAGAGGGGGTGTTGAGCATAAAGTTTCTCTTTATGCTGATGACTTATTACTTTTTCTCTCAAATCCGTCTACATCCTTACCTCCAATGTTTTCACTTCTTGACCAGTTTAGCCAGATCTCTGGCTATAAACTTAATTTACATAAGAGTGAACTTTTCCCAATTAATAAAGAAGCACAAGAACTAACATTTCGTGATCTCCCTTTTAAAGTAGTCCATAATCAATTTACTTATCTTGGAATTACAGTCACAAGGAAGTTTAAAGATCTCTTTCGTGAAAACTTTGCCAATCTTTCATATACTATAAAACAGAGTCTGTAACAATGGTCACCTCTATCTATGTCTTTGGTAGGTCGTATTAATGTTGTTAAAATGTATGTTCTCCCCAAATTTTTATACTTATTTCAATCTATCCCAATTTTTATTCCTAAATCTTTTTTCGATTCCTTAGACTCTATTATTTTGTCATATCTGTGGAAGAATAAGCGCTCTAGAATGAATAAAATCCATCTCCAAAAATCTAAAAAAGAGGGTGGCATGGCTTTACCTAACTTTCGTTTATATTATTGGGCAGCTAATATACGTTGTGCTACCTTTTGGTCTTTCTTCCACGGTCAACCCGAGTGCCCTAATTGGGTGGCAATGGAGTTGAGCTCCACTAAAGAATTATCTATCTCTGCACTTCTTGGCTCTGCACTCCCTAGTAGTCTGTCCAGATTAATAGCTAATCCTCTTGTTAGACACACTTTGCGTATATGGGCTCAGTTTAGGAAATGCTATGGTTTCCAGGGGTTTTCCGTTTCCAGCCCTGTCGCACATAATCACCTTTTTTTACCTACTACTTATGATTCAGCATTCCATGTTTGGTATAGGAAGGGCATTAGACATTTTGAAGATCTTTTCATTGATAATCGCTTCCCTTCTTTTCAGCAACTCTCTGTTAAGTTCAATCTGCCCAATGCTCATTTTTTTAGATATCTCCAAATTAGACACTTTATTGCTCCTTTAATTCCTAACTTTCCTGAAATGCCTGCAAAAAATGCTATGGACTTATTTCTTTCCATTAATCCACTAGGTAAAGGTTTAATATCAATTATTCGAGATAAATTAGCAGCCTTACGATGGGCCCCTGTGGATAAAATTAAAATGGCCTGGGAGCAGGATTTAAATACTTCCTTATCCGATGAGAGCTGGGACTCGATTCTCAAATCGGTTAACTCAACCTCTCTTTGTGCTCGCCATTGCCTTTTACAGTTTAAGATTGTTCATAGAGCCCATATGTCTAAATCTAAACTATCTTGATTCTACCCTAACATTAGTCCGCTCTGTGATAAATGCAAGAGGGGCGTGGCCTCTCTCATCCATATGTACTGGTTCTGTCCTAGCTTGGAGAAATTTTGGAAAGATGTCTTCACTACGTTATCGTGTATTCTGAATCAGCACCTAGAACCAAACCCCTTAATTACTTTGTTCGGTTTCTGGGGCGAGACAGATTTACGTCTGAGTCTGACCAAATGCCGAATATTATCCTTTGCCTCTCTCCTGGCTAGACGCTTGATCCTCCTTAGATGGAGAGATGTTGCCCCGCCCACTCATGCGCAATGGCTTAACGACATTATGGCCTGCTTGGACCTCGAAAAAATTCATTATTCAGTTCTTAATTCGGATCTAAAGTTCCATAAGGTCTGGGGACCTTTTATCGAGTACTTTCATAACCTTCCTCTTGACTAGGGTTTTTTTTTCTTTTCGGTCCCTTGCTTTCAGCTCCCTTTTTTTTCTGGTAGTAGGCATTATTATCCTCTGTTGCTAAGTGTATTCACAGTGTGGGAGTTTGACTGTCCGGACTTATACTCTCTATATTGTGTGGTGGTTGGTCTGGAGTTGTTGTTTTTTTTGTGTTGTGGGGCTTGGGGAGGATACTAAGTTTACTTGTCTTCAATTTAGGTGCTTTTTTGTCAAATTCTCTTCCTTTGTAGCATATTGTCATTGTATGCTTAATTTTGCACTGTATTAATGTTCTTCATTGGGATTTGGGGTTTTTAGTTTGTAAAATGTATAGAAAAACTAATAAAAATTTTTTTTAAAAAAAGTAATCTTGCTTAAAATATTAAAGAAATGTGTCATCTTTAACTTTATGCCTTTTGGAAATTGGGTCATCTTTTACTCGCTTAGCTATTCACAGTAACAGAAATTTTGACCAGGGGTGCCCAAACTTTTGCATGCCACTGTATACAGGATAAGAGAGGAGAGATTTAAGAGACCTGAGAGGTAATTTTTTACAGAGGTAAGTGCGCACCTGGATGAGTTGCCAGGGGAAGTGGTTGAGCTGGGTACAATTGCAACAAGAGCCATTTGGATAAGGATGTGAGTGAAAGGGCTTTGGGGTTACAGGCTAAATGTGGGCATCTGGGACTAGCAGGGAGGATGCTGTGGTTGGCTGAAGAACCTGTTTCTATGCTTATTACTCTGATTTGCCACTACAGTTTAACAACACTACAACGTTCTCATCACTTTGCACTAAAATGGACTTCCCCCTTTTGTTCGAATTGTGAGATTTTTTGTGAATAGCGTATGTTTCATTTGTGCTTTTCTTGTGAATGCAACTTAAGTGATGCTATGTGTCTGTGATGCTGTTACATGGAAGATTTTCATTGCACCTCCGTGCACATGTACTTGTGCAGGTGACCTTGACTTTGTCTCTGTGAGAGCTTATTCTGTACAGTAGGTTACACCAGCCAGGAGCAGAGGCACCAGCACAGGAGGAAGGTGTGAATGAGGAGGAGCCTGAGGATGAAAAGGAGCAGTATAAAGATAATGCAGGAGCACACTAGTAATTGGCCAGACTTCAGTTGCTCAGACATTCACCCAATCAATCCACCCTATGCTCACACAGCACTTTGTGAAAGGCAATACACACAAAATACTGTCCTGGAACATTTTTTCCCTCCATTGATGCTGCCTGACATACTGAGTTTCTCCTGCACTTTGCATGTGTTGCTCAAGATTTCCAGCATCTGCAGAAGCTCCTGTGACTTTGTGAATAGCCTCTATATTATGAATGGCACTTCATTCAATGATTAATATTAATCAGATAACAAATATAAGATTCAGCTTTTGTTCACTTCAATAAACATAACCTTCAAATAAGAATAGAGGTGAAGTGTAGCATTGCAGAAAGGCCAAGGGTTGTGACCTCAGAGGTACACCTCACGCTTGGTAGCAATATCTCAGTCAAGCACTCAGCTACTCCGGGCCCAGAACGTGTCTCAGTACTTGGTATCGCGCAGTGAATGGTTCTTAAGGAAAAGTGTTGAAATCTCTTAATTGAATGAATTCCAGACAACACCGAAGATGGGTACTTGTTAGTAGGTCCATAAGAACTACAGTTAATCATCCACTTCTGTGGATGAAGGCACCTTGCTTCATGAAGATGAATGGCTGTTATCGAAGGCCTATAACCACATCCATTAGCACAGTTGTTCTTTTTTCCTTTAGTACAGCTGCTCAATCAATGATGAAAGTGCCCTCACTGAAATATAACCCTTGACTTGAAGCATTCATCAGGGTTCTTATTATAAGGAAAGTCACATTTCCTTCAAGTAAAAGCTCCCATTGGTGCCATCTTTTCTCTTAATCGGCCCTAATGCATTTAGATTTTATTGCATTCTCAACAATGATGAAATTTTCTCACCAGTCAGATTGGTATCTACACTGTGCAGTGGTCCAGGGATATTGTTTCCCCTATGACATTCTTTTTCACAGACCTACACAGAAAACTTCCTGGAGGTGCAGAGCTCCAACTAGGACACGGCATGAAAACATCAATAACCACCACCGTGCAAAGAATATTTACAACCTTTCAAGGATAATGTCATTTTCAGAACCATCTGCCAGCAGAATGAGCAAAACGAAAGCATTTGCTTTTAAAGGTGTGAGATGTGGGCATTGTGGGATGTGAGATGTGAGATGTGGGGTTGATGGTTGGGGTGAGGTGAGAGTTGAGGGAATAATGATTGGGCAGGAGGTATGAGATATGGGGATTATGGATGGGGTGAGATGTGGGGTTGATGGTTGGGGTGAGGTGTGAGATATGGGGGTTATGGATGGGGTTGGATATGAGATGTAGCGATTTTGGTTGGGCTGATGTGTGACATTGGGGATGATGGTGGGGGAGGAATTGTGAGATGTGGCGATAATGCGGGGAGGTGTGAGATGTGGCAATTATGGTTGGACGTGAGATGTGGTCATGATGTGGGGTGATGTGTCAGATCCATCCAGGTCATTTATAAAAATCATGAAGGGAAGGGCAAGCCAGTTCTGGATCCACAAAACAAGTTCCCTTGGATCCCATGCCTCCTTACTTTCTCAATAAGCCTTGCATGGGGCACCTTATCAGTTGCCTTGCTGAAATCCATATACACTGCATCTACTGCTCTTCCTTCATCAATGTGTTTAGTCACATCCTCAAAAAATTCAATCAGGCTCATGAGGCACGACCTGCCTTTGACAAAACCATGCTGACTATTCCTAATCATATTATGCCTCTCCAAATGTTCATAAATCCTGCCTCTCAGGATCTTCTCCATCAGCTTACCAACCACTGAAGTAAGACTCACTGGTCTATAATTTCCTGAGCTATCTCTACTCCGATTCTTGAAAAAGGGAACAACATCTGCAACCCTCCAATCCTCCGGAACCTCTCCTGTCCCCACTGATGAAACTAAGGTCATCGCCAGAGGCTCAGCAATGCCCTCCCTCACCTCCCACAGTAGCCTGGGGTATATCCCGTCTGGTCCCAGTGACGTATCCAACTTGATTTTGGAGCAAGAAGGCTGTGAGTGAACGACTGATTTTTTGGAGTGAAGGGAGTTTTTTACTATTCGGGGTAAAAGAGAGGCGAGACTGTACAGTGCATGATGTCAGCCAGTAACGTGGAAAAGGTTTAAAAAGAAGACGGCTGTATCCAGCTGGCAGTGTTGGAGCGGGCAGCAGAGTGAGAGGGCTTTGGCTCAACGGGCTTAGGTGGTATCGGGACGAGGCAAGGTAGGTTTACCTATGTTAATCACGGAAAGGAGGTAGTATGTGTGTGAGGCCAATTTTCTGTGCTCGGTGTCAGATGGGGGAGGTCCTGGAGTCTCCCAGTCTCCCGGACGGCCATATCTGCACCCGGTGTGTCGAGCTGCAGCTCCCGAGGGACCGAGTTAGGGAACTGGAGTTGCAACTCGATGACCTTCGCCCAGTCAGGGAGAGCGAAGAGGGGATAGAGAGGAGTTACAGGCAGGTGGTCACACCGGGGCCACGGGAGATGGACAAGTGGGTCACAGTCAGGAGGGGGAAGGGTAAGAGTCAGGTACTAGAGAGTACCCCTGTGGCTGTACCCCTTGACAATAAGTACTCCTGTTTGAGTACTGTTGGGGGGGACAGCCTACCTGGGGGAAGCAACAGTGGCCGTGCCTCTGGCACAGAGTCTGGCCCTGTGGCTCAGAAGGGTAGGGAAGGGAAGAGGAAGGCAGTAGTGATAGGGGACTCTATAGTCAGGGGGTCAAACAGGCGATTCTGTGGATGCAGGAAAGAAACTCGGATGGTAGTTTGCCTCCCAGGTGCCAGGGTCCGGGATGTTTCAGATCGCGTCCAAGATATCCTGCAGTGGGAGGGAGAACAGCCAGAGGTCGTGGTACATATTGGTACCAACAACATAGGTCCTGAACAACACAGGAGGAGGTCCTGAAAGAAGACTACAGAGAGTTAAGAAGGAAGTTGAGAAGCAGGACCACAAAGGTATTAATCTTGGGATTACTGCCTGTGCCACGTGACAGTGAGAATAGGAATAGGATGAGGTAGAGGATAAATGCGTGGCTGAGGGATTGGAGCAGGGGTCAGGGATTCAGATTTCTGGATCATTGGGACCTCTTTTGGGGCAGGTGTGACCTGTACAAAAAGGACAGGTTGCACTTGAATCCCAAGGGGACCAACATCCTGGCAGGGAGGTTTGCTAAGGCTACTGGGGAGAGTTTGAACTAGAATTGTTGGGGGGGTGGGAACCGAACTGAAGAGACTGGGGAAGTGGAGGTTAGCTCACAAATAGAGAAAGCTTGTAGACAGTGCGAGAGGGAGGATAGGCAGGTGATAGAGAAGGGACGTGCTCAGACCGAAGGTTTGAGATGTGTCTTTTAACGCGGATACGATAGGGTCTTTTAAGAGACTTCTAGATAGGTACATGAAGCTTAGAAAAATAGAGGGCTATAGGTAAGCCTAGTAATTTCTAAGGTAGGGACATGTTCGGCCCAACTTTGTGGGCCAAAGGGCCTGTATTCTACTGTAGTTTTTCTGTATTTCTATGCTTTCCAAAAGTTCCAGCACATCCTCTCTCTTAATGTCTATATGATCAAGCTATTCCGTCCGCTGTAAGTCATCCCTACAATTGCCAAGGTCCTTTTCCGTAGTGAATACTGAAGCAAAGTATTCAATTAAGTACCTCTGCCATCTCTTCCGATTCCATACACGCTTTTCCACTGTCACATTTGATTGGTTTTGTTGGCCAGAAAGAATGACAATCTTCAAATCAGTGAATTCAAATGAATCAAGGACAGTGGAAGCAGTCTTTGTTCTTGCCGTGTGCTTGGGGGATGGAGGCTGCCATTTTGTGAGCTTGACATGCTGGACTTGATTAGTGTTTTAAAGATGACACATGACCTGCGGCCAATGACACGGGAATGCGACATTTGAATTGATAAGAAATGGATATAAAAGTGGATGCTTTGTGTGTGCTGGTGGCGGTAACTTCAAAGAGTAACCATCGCAGATGCAAGCGAGAAGAACCCTGTGTGAAGCACGTGGAGAGTGAATCGGGATCGCGAGGAACAAGGAACACCTGGCCAGCGTAAATTCCTCCTCCCAGGTAATACCTTTGCTATTCTTTGACTATCCAGGAGAGTCAGGGATATTTAGCGGGTGTGCGCACAAGGTATTTAGTGTATGAATTCACGTACTTGTTAGTTTGAACAATAAAGGTAATTGTCAGTAAATACAGATCTCTCTGTGCCTCACTCAGAATCGTTGGAAGAGGTTGAAGCAGTAGGTCTCTCTCTCTCTCCTTTTTCCAACAGTTTTATTCTCTCACATCTCATCCTCTTGTTCTTCACATACTTGTAGAATGCCTTGCTGTTTTCCTTAATCCTGCCTGCCAAGGCCTTCTCATGGCCCCTTCTGGCTCTCCTCATTTCATTGTTAAGCTCTTTCCTGCTAGCCTTATAATCTTCTAGATCTCTATCATTCCCTAGTTTTTTGACTCATAAGCTTTTCTTTCTTTTACGTTCAGATGCTGTTCATAGACTTCAGTTCAGCATTCAACACAATCATCCCTCAGAAACTGATTGGAAAGCTGAGCCTATTGGGCCTGAACACCTCCCTCTGCAACTGGATCCTAGACTTCCTGACTGGGAGACCTCAGTCAGTCCGGATCGGGAGCAGCATCTCCAACACCATCACACTGAGCATGGGGGCTCCCCAGGGCTGTGTGCTCAGTCCACTGTTGTTCACTCTGCTGACCCACGACTGTGCTGCAACACACAGCTTGAACCACATCATCAAGTTCGCCGATGACACGACCGTGGTGGGTCTCATCAGCAAGAATGATGAGTCAGCTTACAGAGAGGAGGTGCAGCGGCTGATGGACTGGTGCAGAGCCAACAACCTGTCTCTTCATGTGAACAAAACAAAAGAGATGGTTGAACATCGACGGCTCCTCGGTAGAGATCATTAAGAGCACCAAATTTCTTGGTTTTCGCTTGGCAGAGAATCTCACTTGGTCCCTCAACACCAGCTCCATAGCAAAGAAAGCCCAGCAGCGTCTCTACTTTCTGCGAAGGCTGAGGGAAGTCCATCCCCCACCCCCCATCCTCATCACATTCTACAGGGGTTGTATTGAGAGCATCCTGAGCAGCTGCATCACTGCCTGGTTCGGAAATTGCACCATCTCAGATCGCAAGACCCTGCAGCGGATAGAGAGGTCAGCTGAAGGGATCATCAGGGTCTCTCTTCCCGCCATTACAGACATTTACACCACACACTGCATCCACAAAGAATACAGCATTATGAAGGACCCCACGCACCCCTCATACAAACTCTTCTCCCTCTTGCCACTTGGCAAAAGGTACCAAAGCATTCGGGCTCTCACGACGAGACTGTGATACAGTTTCTTCCCCCAAGCCATCAGACACCTCAATTCCCAGAGACTAGGCACACACACACACACACACACACACACACACACACACACACACACACACACACAAACACACACACACACACACACACACACACACACACACACACACACACACACACACACACACACACACACACACACACACACACACACACACACACACACTCTCTCTCTCAACTGAACACCACTCCACTCCCTTTGCAATTTTTGCTCATTTCTTTCTCAATTCCTGCTAAAACATTGTTTACATTTACATAATTTATTATTGTATTGTAATTTGCCCTTTACTGTGTCTATTGTCTTGTTTATTAATTATTGTACTGTCTTGCACTGTTTTTGTGCACTTTATGTAGTCCTGTGTAGGTCTGAAGTCTAATGTGGTTTTGTGTTGTTTCATGTAGCACCATGGTGCTGGAGGAATGTTGTTTCATTTTTACTGTGCACTGCACCAGCAGTTACGGTTGAAATGACAATAAAAGCCACCTGACTTGACTTTACTTCCTGACTAGATTTTCAAATACCTTTGTACACCATGATTCCTGTACCCTACCATCCTCGCCCTGTCTCTTTGGAACTTACCTATGCAGAGCTCCACACAAATATCCCCTGAACATTTGCCACATTTCTGTTGTACATTTCTCTGAGAACATCTGTTCCCAATTTATGCTTCAAGTTCCTGCCTGATAGCTTCATATTTCCCCTTACTCCAATTAAACATTTTCCTAACTTGTCTGTTCCTATCCCTCTCCAATGCTATGATAAAGGAGATAGAGTTGTGATCACTATTTCCAAAATGCTCTCCCACTGAAAGATCTGACACCTGACCAGGTTCATTTCCCAATAGCAGATCAAGTACAGCCTCTCCTATTGTAGGTTTATCTACATATTGTGTCAAGAAACCTTCCTGAACACACCTAACAAACTCCACCCCATCTGAACCCCTCACTCCATGGAATACCAATCAATATTGGGGAAATTAAAATCTCTCACCACGACAACCCTTTTATGATTGCATCTTTCAAGAATCTGTCTACCTATTTGCTCCTCAATGTCCCTGTTACTATTGGGTGGTCTATAAAAAATACCCAGTGGAATTATTGACCCCTTGCTGTTCATAACTTCCACCCACAGAGAATCCGCAGACAACCCCTCCATGACTTCCTCTTTTCTGCAGCCGTGACACTATCTCTGATCAACAGTGCCATGCCCCCACCTCTTTTGCCTCCCTCCCTGTCCTTTCTGAAACATCTAAAGCCTGGCATTCTAAGTAACCATTCCTGCCCCTGAACCATCTAAGTCTCCGTAATGCCACAACATCATATCTCCAACTACTGATCCACACTCTAAGCCCATCCGTTTTGTTCATAATACTCCTTGCATTAAAATAGACACATCTCAAACCATCAGTCTGAGCGAATCCCTTCTCTATCACCAGGCTATCCTCCCTCTCACACTTTCTACAAGCTTTCTCGATTTGTGAGCCAACAACCCCTTCCTCCATCTCTTCAGTTCAGTTCCCACACCCCAGCAATCCCAGTTTAAACTCTCCCCAACAGCCTTAGCAAATCTCCCTGATAGGATATTGGGACACCTCATATCCAGGTGCAACCTGTCGTTTCTGTACAGAGATGTGGGGATTATGGTTGGGGTGAGCTGTGAGATGTGGGGATTATGATTAGGATGAGCAGAGAGATGTGGGGATTATGGTTGGGGTGAGCTGTGAGATGTGGGGATTATGGATGGGATGAGGTGCGAGATGTGGGGATTATGGTAGGGTGAAATGTGAGATGTGGGAATTATGGTCAGAGTGGGGTATGAGATGTGGGGATTATGGTTGGGGTGAGCTGTGAGATGTGGGGATTATGGTTGGGGTGAGCTTTGAGATGTGGGGATTATGGTTGGGATGAGCTTTGAGATGTGGGGATTATGGTTGGGGTGAACTGTGAGATGTGGGGATTATGCTGGGCTGAACTGTGAGATGTGGGGATTATGGTTGGGGTGAGCTGTGAGATGTGGGGATTATGGTTGGGATTGCTGTGAGATCTCGGGATTATGGTTGGGGTGAACTGTGAGATGTGGGGATTACGGTTGGGATGAACTCTGAGATGTGGGGATTATGGTTGGGATTGCTGTGAGATCTCGGGATTATGGTTGGGGTGAACTGTGAGATGTGGGGATTATGGTTGGGATGAGCTGTGAGATGTGGGATTATGGTTGGGATGAGCTGTGAGATGTGGGGATAATGGTTGGGGTGAAATGTCAGATGTGCGTATTATGGTTGGGATGAGCTGTGAGATGTGGGAATTATGGTTGGGGTGTGCTGTGAGACGTGGGGATTATGGTTGGGATGAGTTGTGAGATGTGGGGATTATGGTTGGGGTGAACTGTGAGATGTGGGACTATGGTTGGGATGAGCTGTGAGATGTGGGGATAATGGTTGGGGTGAGATGTGAGATGTGGGGATTATGGTTGGGGTGAGCTGTGAGATGTGGGGATTATGGTTGGGGTGAACTGTGAGATGTGGGGATTATGGTTGGGATGAGCTGTGAGATATGGGATTATGGTTGGGGTGAACTGTGAGATGTGGGGGTTATGGTTGGGTTGAACTGTGAGATGTGGGGATTATGGTTGGGGTGAACTGTGAGATGTGGGACTATGGTTGGGATGAGCTGTGAGATGTGGGGATAATGGTTGGGGTGAACTGTGCGATGTGGGGATTATGGTTGGGGTGAACTGTGAGATGTGGGGATTATGGTTGGGGTGAACTGTGAGATGTGGGGATTATGGTTGGGATGAGCTGTGAGATGTGGGGATTATGGTTGCGGTGAGCTGTGAGATGTGGTGATTATGGTTGGGGTGAGCTCCGAGATATGGGGATTATGGTTGGGGTGAGCTGTGAGATGTGGGGATTATGGTTGGGGTGAAAAGTGAGATGTGGGGATTATGGTTGGGGTGAACTGTGAGATGTGGGGATTATGGTTGGGGTGAACTGTGAGATGTGGGGATTATGGTTGGGGTGAACTGTGAGATGTGGGGATTATGTTTGGGGTGCACTGTTAGATGTGGGGATTATGGTTGGGGTGAGCTGTGAGATGTGGGGATTATGGGTGGGGTGAGATCTGAGATGTGGGGATTATGGTTGGGTTGAACTGTGAGATGTGGGGATTATGGTTGAGATGAGCTGTGAGATGTGGTGATTATGGTTGGGATGAACTGTGAGATGTGTGGAATATGGTTGCGGTGAAGTGTGAGATGTGGGGATTATGGTTGGGGTGAACTGTGAGATGTGGGGAATATGGTTGGGGTGAACTGTGAGATGTGGGGATTATGGTTAGGGTGAACTGTGAGATGTGGGGATTATGGTTGGGATGAACTGTGAGATGTGGGGATTGTGGTTGGGATGAGCTGTGAGATGTGGGGATAATGTTTGGGGTGAGATGTGAGATGTGGGGATTATGGTTGGGGTGAACTGTGAGATGTGGGGATTATGGTTGGGGTGAACTGTGAGATGTGGGGATTATGGTTGGGGTGCACTGTTAGATGTCGGGATTATGGTTGGGGTGAGCTGTGAGATGTGGTGATTATGGTTGGGATGAGCTCCGAGATATGGGGATTATGGTTGGGGTGAGCTGTGAGATGTGGGGATTATGGTTGGGGTGAAATGTGAGATGTGGGGATTATGGTTGGGATGAGCTGTGAGATGTGGGGATTATGGTTGGGGTGAAATGTGAGATGTGGGGATTATGGTTGGGGTGAATGTGAGATGTGGGGATTATGGTTGGGGTGAACTGTGAGATGTGGGAGTCATGGTTGGGGTGAACTGTGAGATGTGGGGATTATGTTTAGGGTGCACTGTTAGATGTGGGGATTATGGTTGGGGTGAGCGGTGAGATGTGGGGATTATGGGTGGAGTGAGATCTGAGATGTGGGGATTATGGTTGGGTTGAACTGTGAGATGTGGGGATTATGGTTGAGATGAGCTGTGAGATGTGGGGATTATGGTTGGGATGAACTGTGAGATGTGGGGATTATGGTTGAGATGAGCTGTGAGATGTGGGGATTGTGGTTGCGGTGAACTGTGAGATGTGGGGATTATGGTTGGGTTGAACTGTGAGATGTGGGGATTATGGTTGAGATGAGCTGTGAGATGTGGGGATTATGGTTGGGATGAACTGTGAGATGTGGGGAATATGGTTGCGGTGAACTGTGAGATGTGGGGATTATGGTTGGGGTGAACTTTGAGATCTGGGGGTTATGGTTGGGATGAACTGTGAGATGTGGGGATTATGGTTGAGATGAGCTGTGAGATGTGGGGAATATGGTTGCGGTGAACTGAGAGATGTGGGGATTATGGTTGGGGTGAACTGTGAGATGTGGGGGTTATAGTTGGGGTGAACTGTGAGATGTGGGGATTATGGTTGGGATTGCTGTGAGATCTGGGGATTATGTTTGGGGTGAACTGCGAGATGTGGGGATTATGGTTGGGATGAGCTGTGAGATGTGGGGATTATGGTTGGGGTGAACTGTGAGATGTGGGGATTATGGTTGGGGTGCACTGTGAGATGTGGGGATTATGGTTGGGATGAGCTGTGAGATGTGGGACTATGGTTGGGATGAGCTGTGTGATGTGGGGATAATGGTTGGGGAGAGATGTGAGATGTGGGGATTATGGTTGGGGTGAGCTGTGAGATGTGGGGATTATGGTTGGGATGAACTGTGAGATGTGGGGATTATGGTTGGGGTGCACTGTGAGATGTGGGGATTATGGTTGGGATGAGCTGTGAGATGTGGGACTATGGTTGGGATGAGCTGTGTGATGTGGGGATAATGGTTGGGGAGAGATGTGAGATGTGTGGATTATGGTTGGGGTGAGCTGTGAGAAGTGGGGATTATGGTTGGAATGAACTGTGAGATGTGGGGATTATGGTTGGGATGAACTGTGAGATGTGGCGATTATGGTTGGGATGAGCTGTGAGAGGTGGGGATTATGGTTGCGGTGAAATGTGAGATATGGGTATTATGGTTGGGGTGAACTGTGAGATGTGGGGATAATGGTTGGCGTGAACTGTGAGATGTGGTGATTATGGTTGGGGTGAGCTCCGAGATATGGGGATTATGGTTGGGGTGAGCTGTGAGATGTGGGGATTATGGTTGGGGTGAACTGTGAGATGTGGCGATTATGGTTGGGATGAGCTGTGGGATGTGGGGATTATAGTTGGGGTGAAATGTGAGATGTGGGGATTATGGTTGGGGTGAACTGTGAGATGTGGGGATTATGGTTGGGGTGAACTGAGAAATGTGGGAGTCATGGTTGGGGTGAACTGTGAGATGTGGGGATTATGGGTGGGGTGAGATCTGAGATGTGGGGATTATGGTTGGGTTGAACTGTGAGATGTGGGGATTATGGTTGAGATGAGCTATGAGATGTGGGGATTATGGTTGGGATGAACTGTGAGATGTGGGGAATATGGTTGCGGTGAACTGTGAGATGTGGGGTTTATGGTTGGGGTGAACTGTGAGATGTGGGGATTATGGTTGGGGTGAACTGTGAGATGTGGGGATTATGGTTGGGTTGCACCGATAGATGTGGGGATTATGGTTGGAATTGCTGTGTGATCTGGGGATTATGTTTGGGGTGAACTGTGAGATGTGGGGATTATGCTTGGGATGAAGTCTGAGATGTGGGGATTATGGTTGGGATGAGTTGGGAGATGTGGGGATTATGGTTGGGGTTAATTGTGAGAAGTGGGGATTATGGTTGGGATGAACTGTGAAATGTGGGGATTATGGTTGGGATGAGCTGTGAGATGTGGGGAGAATGTTTGGCGTGAGATGTGAGATGTGGGGATTATGGTTGGGTTGAACTGTGAGATGTGGGGATTATGGTTGGGGTGAACTGTGAGATGTGGGGATTATGGTTGGGGTGAACTGTGAGATGTGGGTATTATGGTTGGGGTGCACTGTTAGATGTCGGGATTATGGATGGGGTGAGCTGTGAGATGTGGTGATTATGGTTGGGGTGAACACCGAGATATGGGGATTATGGTTGGGGTGAGCTGTGAGATGTGGGGATTATGGTTGGGGTGAACTGTGAGATGTGGGGATTATGGTTGGGATGAGCTGTGAGATGTGGGGATTATGGTTGGGGTGAAATGTGAGATGTGGGGATTATGGTTGGGGTGAACTGTGAGATGTGGGGATTATGGTTGGGTGAACTGTGAGATGTGGGAGTCATGGTTGGGGTGAACTGTGAGATGTGGCGATTATGTTCGGGGTGCACTGTTAGATGTGGGGATTATTGTTGGCGTGAGCAGTGAGATGTGGGGATTATGGGTGGGGTGAGATCTGAGATGTGGGGATTATGGTTGGGTTGAACTGTGAGATGTTGGGATTATGGTTGAGATGAGCTGTGAGATGTGGGGATTATGGTTGGGATGAACTTTGAGATGTGGGGAATATGGTTGCGGTTAACTGTGAGATGTGGGGATTATGGTTGGGGTGAACTGTGAGATGTGGGGGTTATGGTTGGGGTGAACTGTGAGATGTGGGGATTATGGTTGGGATTACTGGGAGATCTGGGGATTATGTTTGGGGTGAACTGTGAGATGTGAGGATTATGCTTGGGATGAAGTCTGAGATGTGGGGAATATGGTTGGGATGAGTTGGGAGATGTGGGGATTATGGTTGGGGTTAATTGTGAGACGTGGGGATTATGGTTGGGATGAACTGTGAGATGTGGGGATTATGGTTGGGAAGAGCTGTGAGATGTGGGGATAATGTTTGGGGTGAGATGTGAGATGTGGGGATTATGGTTGGGGTGCACTGTTAGATGTGGGGATTATGGTTGGGGTGAACTGTGAGATGTGGGGATTATGGTTGGGGTGCACTGTTAGATGTGGGGATTATGGTTGGGGTGAGTTGTGAGATGTGGTGATTATGGTTGGGGTGAGCTCCGAGATATGGGGATTATGGTTGGGGTGAGCTGTGAGATTTGGGGATTATGGTTGGGGTGCACTGTGAGATGTGGGGATTATGGTTGGGATGAGCTGTGAGATGTGGGGATTATGGTTGAGAAGAGCTGTGAGATGTGGGGAATATGGTTGCGGTGAACTGAGAGATGTGGGTATTATGGTTGGGGTGAACTGTGAGATCTGGGGGTTATAGTTGGGGTGAACTGTGAGATGTGGGGATTATGGTTGGGATTGCTGTGAGATCTGGGGATTATGTTTGGGGTGAACTGCGAGATGTGGGGATTATGGTTGGGGTGCACTGTGAGATGTGGGGATTATGGTTGGGATGAGCTGTGAGATGTGGGACTATGGTTGGGATGAGATGTGTGATGTGGGGATAATGGTTGGGGAGAGATGTGAGATGTGGGGATTATGGTTGGGGTGAGCTGTGAGATGTGGGGATTATGGTTGGGGTGAACTGTGAGATGTGGGGATTATGGTTGGGATGAGCTGTGAGATGTGGGGATTATGGTTGCGGTGAAATGTGAGATGTGGGTATTATGGTTGGGGTGAACTGTGAGATGTGGGGATTATGGTTGGCGAGAACTGTGAGATGTGGGGAATATGGTTGCGGTGAACTGAGAGATGTGGGGATTATGGTTGGGGTGAACTGTGAGATCTGGGGGTTATAGTTGGGGTGAACTGTGAGATGTGGGGATTATGGTTGGGATTGCTGTGAGATCTGGGGATTATGTTTGGGGTGAACTGCGAGATGTGGGGATTATGGTTGGGGTGCACTGTGAGATGTGGGGATTATGGTTGGGATGAGCTGTGAGATGTGGGACTATGGTTGGGATGAGATGTGTGATGTGGGGATAATGGTTGGGGAGAGATGTGAGATGTGGGGATTATGGTTGGGGTGAGCTGTGAGATGTGGGGATTATGGTTGGGGTGAACTGTGAGATGTGGGGATTATGTTTGGGGTGAACTGTGAGATGTGGGGAATATGGTTGGGGTGAACTGAGAGATGTGGGGATTATGGTTAGGGTGAACTGTGAGATGTGGGGATTATGGTTGGGATGAACTGTGAGATGTGGGGATTGTGGTTGGGATGAGCTGTGAGATGTGGGGATAATGTTTGGGGTGAGATGTGAGATGTGGGGATTATAGTTGGGGTGAACTGTGAGATGTGGGGATTATGGTTGGGATTGCTGTGAGATCTGGGGATTATGTTTGGGGTGAACTGCGAGATGTGGGGATTATGGTTGGGGTGCACTGTGAGATGTGGGGATTATGGTTGGGATGAGCTGTGAGATGTGGGACAATGTTTGGGATGAGATGTGTGAAGTGGGGGTAATGGTTGGGGAGAGATGTGAGATGTGGGGATTATGGTTGGGGTGAGCTGTGAGATGTGGGGATTATGGTTGGGGTGAACTGTGAGATGCGGGGATTATGGTTGGGATGAGCTGTGAGATGTGGGGATTATGGTTGCGGTGAAATGTGAGATGTGGGTATTATGGTTGGGGTGAACTGTGAGATGTGGGGATTATGGTTGGCGTGAACTGTGAGATGTGGGGATTATGGTTGGGGTGAACTGTGAGATGTGGGGATTATGGTTGGGGTGCACTGTTAGATGTCGGGATTATGGTTGGGGTGAGCTGTGAGATGTGGTGATTATGGTTGGGCTGAGCTCCGAGATATGGGGATTATGGTTGGGGTGAGCTGTGAGATGTGGGGATTATGGTTGGGGTGAACTGTGAAATGTGGCGATTATGGTTGGGATGAGCTGTGGGATGTGGGGATTATGGTTGGGGTGAAATGTGAGATGTGGGGATTATGGTTGGGGTGAACTGTGAGATGTGGGGATTATGGTTGGGGTGAACTGTGAGATGTGGGAGTCATGGTTGGGGTGAACTGTGAGATGTGGGGATTATGGGTGGGGTGAGATCTGAGATGTGGGGATTATGGTTGGGTTGAACAGTGAGATGTGGGGATTATGGTTGAGATGAGCTGTGAGATGTGGGGATTATGGTTGGGATGAACTGTGAGATGTGGGGAATATGGTTGCGGTGAACTGTGAGATGTGGGGATTATGGTTGGGGTGAACTGTGAGATGTGGGGATTATGGTTGGGGTGAACAGTGAGATGTGGGGATTATGGTTGGGTTGCACCGATAGATGTGGGGATTATGGTTGGGATTGCTGTGAGATCTGGGGATTATGTTTGGGGTGAACTGTGAGATGTGGGGATTATGCTTGGGATGAAGTCTGAGATGTGGGGATTATGGTTGGGATGAGTTGGGAGATGTGGGGATTATGGTTGGGGTTAATTGTGATACGTGGGGATTATGGTTGGGATGAACTGTGAGATGTGGGGATTATGGTTGGGATGAGCTGTGAGATGTGGGGAGAATGTTTGGGGTGCACTGTTAGATGTCGGGATTATGGATGGGGTGAGCTGTGAGATGTGGTGATTATGGTTGGGGTGAACACCGAGATATGGAGATTATGGTTGGGGTGAGCTGTGAGATGTGGTGATTATGGTTGGGGTGAACACCGAGATATGGGGATTATGGTTGGGGTGAGCTGTGAGATGTGGGGATTATGGCTGGGGTGAACTGTGAGATGTGGGGATTATGGTTGGGATGAGCTGTGAGATGTGGGGATTATGGTTGGGGTGAAATGTGAGATGTGGGGATTATGGTTGGGGTGAACTGTGAGATGTGGGGATTATGGTTGGGTGAACTGTGAGATGTGGGAGTCATGGTTGGGGTGAACTGTGAGATGTGGCGATTATGTTCGGGGTGCACTGTTAGATGTGGGGATTATTGTTGGCGTGAGCAGTGAGATGTGGGGATTATGGGTGGGGTGAGATCTGAGATGTGGGGATTATGGTTGGGTTGAACTGTGAGATGTTGGGATTATGGTTGAGATGAGCTGTGAGATGTGGGGATTATGGTTGGGATGAACTTTGAGATGTGGGGAATATGGTTGCGTTTAACTGTGAGATGTGGGGATTATGGTTGGGGTGAACTGTGAGATGTGGGGGTTATGGTTGGGGTGAACTGTGAGATGTGGGGATTATGGTTGGGATTACTGGGAGATCTGGGGATTATGTTTGGGGTGAACTGTGAGATGTGGGGATTATGCTTGGGATGAAGTCTGAGATGTGGGGAATATGGTTGGGATGAGTTGGGAGATGTGGGGATTATGGTTGGGGTTAATTGTGAGACGTGGGGATTATGGTTGGGATGAACTGTGAGATGTGGGGATTATGGTTGGGAAGAGCTGTGAGATGTGGGGATAATGTTTGGGGTGAGATGTGAGATGTGGGGATTATGGTTGGGGTGCACTGTTAGATGTGGGGATTATGGTTGGGGTGAACTGTGAGATGTGGGGATTATGGTTGGGGTGCACTGTTAGATGTGGGGATTATGGTTGGGGTGAGTTGTGAGATGTGGTGATTATGGTTGGGGTGAGCTCCGAGATATGGGGATTATGGTTGGGGTGAGCTGTGAGATTTGGGGATTATGGTTGGGGTGCACTGTGAGATGTGGGGATTATGGTTGGGATGAGCTGTGAGATGTGGGGATTATGGTTGAGAAGAGCTGTGAGATGTGGGGAATATGGTTGCGGTGAACTGAGAGATGTGGGGATTATGGTTGGGGTGAACTGTGAGATCTGGGGGTTATAGTTGGGGTGAACTGTGAGATGTGGGGATTATGGTTGGGATTGCTGTGAGATCTGGGGATTATGTTTGGGGTGAACTGCGAGATGTGGGGATAATGGTTGGGGTGCACTGTGAGATGTGGGGATTATGGTTGGGATGAGCTGTGAGATGTGGGACTATGGTTGGGATGAGATGTGTGATGTGGGGATAATGGTTGGGGAGAGATGTGAGATGTGGGGATTATGGTTGGGGTGAGCTGTGAGATGTGGGGATTATGGTTGGGGTGAACTGTGAGATGTGGGGATTATGGTTGGGATGAGCTGTGAGATGTGGGGATTATGGTTGCGGTGAAATGTGAGATGTGGGTATTATGGTTGGGGTGAACTGTGAGATGTGGGGATTATGGTTGGCGAGAACTGTGAGATGTGGGGAATATGGTTGCGGTGAACTGAGAGATGTGGGGATTATGGTTGGTGTGAACTGTGAGATCTGGGGGTTATAGTTGGGGTGAACTGTGAGATGTGGGGATTATGGTTGGGACTGCTGTGAGATCTGGGCATTATGTTTGGGGTGAACTGCGAGATGTGGGGATTATGGTTGGGGTGCACTGTGAGATGTGGGGATTATGGTTGGGATGAGCTGTGAGATGTGGGACTATGGTTGGGATGAGATGTGTGATGTGGGGATAATGGTTGGGAGGAGATGTGAGATGTGGGGATTATGGTTGGGGTGAGCTGTGAGATGTGGGGATTATGGTTGGGGTGAACTGTGAGATGTGGGGATTATGGTTGGGTGAACTGTGAGATGTGGGAGTCATGGTTGGGGTGAACTGTGAGATGTGGGGATTATGGTTGGAGTGCACTGTTAGATGTCGGGATTATGGTTGGGGTGAGCTGTGAGATGTGGTGATTATGGTTGGGCTGAGCTCCGAGATATGGGGATTATGGTTGGGGTGAGCTGTGAGATGTGGGGATTATGGTTGGGGTGAGCTCCGAGATATGGGGATTATGGTTGGGGTGAGCTGTGAGATGTGGGGATTATGGTTGGGGTGCACTGTGAGATGTGGGGATTATGGTTGGGATGAGCTGTGAGATGTGGGGATTATGGTTGAGAAGAGCTGTGAGATGTGGGGGTTATAGTTGGGGTGAACTGTGAGATGTGGGGATTATGGTTGGGATTGCTGTGAGATCTGGGGATTATGTTTGGGGTGAACTGCGAGATGTGGGGATTATGGTTGGGGTGCACTGTGAGATGTGGGGATTATGGTTGGGATGAGCTGTGAGATGTGGGACTATGTTTGGGATGAGATGTGTGATGTGGGGATAATGGTTGGGGAGAGATGTGAGATGTGGGGATTATGGTTGGGGTGAGCTGTGAGATGTGGGGATTATGGTTGGGGTGAACTGTGAGATGCGGGGATTATGGTTGGAATGAGCTGTGAGATGTGGGGATTATGGTTGCGGTGAAATGTGAGATGTGGGTATTATGGTTGGGGTGAACTGTGAGATGTGGGGATTATGGTTGGCGTGAACTGTGAGATGTGGGGATTATGGTTGGGGTGAACTGTGAGATGTGGGGATTATGGTTGGGGTGCACTGTTAGATGTCGGGATTATGGTTGGGGTGAACTGTGAGATGTGGGGATTATGGTTGGGGTGAACTGTGAGATGTGGGGATTATGGTTGGGATGAGCTGTGAGATGTGGGGATTATGGTTGGGGTGAAATGTGAGATGTGGGGATTATGGTTGGGGTGAACTGTGAGATGTGGGGATTATGGTTGGGTGAACTGTGAGATGTGGGAGTCATGGTTGGGGTGAACTGTGAGATGTGGCGATTATGTTCGGGGTGCACTGTTAGATGTGGGGATTATTGTTGGCGTGAGCAGTGAGATGTGGGGATTATGGGTGGGGTGAGATCTGAGATGTGGGGATTATGGTTGGGTTGAACTGTGAGATGTTGGGATTATGGTTGAGATGAGCTGTGAGATGTGGGGATTATGGTTGGGATGAACTTTGAGATGTGGGGAATATGGTTGCGTTTAACTGTGAGATGTGGGGATTATGGTTGGGGTGAACTGTGAGATGTGGGGGTTATGGTTGGGGTGAACTGTGAGATGTGGGGATTATGGTTGGGATTACTGGGAGATCTGGGGATTATGTTTGGGGTGAACTGTGAGATGTGGGGATTATGCTTGGGATGAAGTCTGAGATGTGGGGAATATGGTTGGGATGAGTTGGGAGATGTGGGGATTATGGTTGGGGTTAATTGTGAGACGTGGGGATTATGGTTGGGATGAACACCGAGATATGGGGATTATGGTTGGGGTGAGCTGTGAGATGTGGGGATTATGGTTGGGGTGAACTGTGAGATGTGGGGATTATGGTTGGGATGAGCTGTGAGATGTGGGGATTATGGTTGGGGTGAAATGTGAGATGTGGGGATTATGGTTGGGGTGAACTGTGAGATGTGGGGATTATGGTTGGGTGAACTGTGAGATGTGGGAGTCATGGTTGGGGTGAACTGTGAGATGTGGCGATTATGTTCGGGGTGCACTGTTAGATGTGGGGATTATTGTTGGCGTGAGCAGTGAGATGTGGGGATTATGGGTGGGGTGAGATCTGAGATGTGGGGATTATGGTTGGGTTGAACTGTGAGATGTTGGGATTATGGTTGAGATGAGCTGTGAGATGTGGGGATTATGGTTGGGATGAACTTTGAGATGTGGGGAATATGGTTGCGTTTAACTGTGAGATGTGGGGATTATGGTTGGGGTGAACTGTGAGATGTGGGGGTTATGGTTGGGGTGAACTGTGAGATGTGGGGATTATGGTTGGGATTACTGGGAGATCTGGGGATTATGTTTGGGGTGAACTGTGAGATGTGGGGATTATGCTTGGGATGAAGTCTGAGATGTGGGGAATATGGTTGGGATGAGTTGGGAGATGTGGGGATTATGGTTGGGGTTAATTGTGAGACGTGGGGATTATGGTTGGGATGAACTGTGAGATGTGGGGATTATGGTTGGGAAGAGCTGTGAGATGTGGGGATAATGTTTGGGGTGAGATGTGAGATGTGGGGATTATGGTTGGGGTGCACTGTTAGATGTGGGGATTATGGTTGGGGTGAACTGTGAGATGTGGGGATTATGGTTGGGGTGCACTGTTAGATGTGGGGATTATGGTTGGGGTGAGTTGTGAGATGTGGTGATTATGGTTGGGGTGAGCTCCGAGATATGGGGATTATGGTTGGGGTGAGCTGTGAGATTTGGGGATTATGGTTGGGGTGCACTGTGAGATGTGGGGATTATGGTTGGGATGAGCTGTGAGATGTGGGGATTATGGTTGAGAAGAGCTGTGAGATGTGGGGAATATGGTTGCGGTGAACTGAGAGATCTGGGGATTATGGTTGGGGTGAACTGTGAGATCTGGGGGTTATAGTTGGGGTGAACTGTGAGATGTGGGGATTATGGTTGGGATTGCTGTGAGATCTGGGGATTATGTTTGGGGTGAACTGCGAGATGTGGGGATTATGGTTGGGGTGCACTGTGAGATGTGGGGATTATGGTTGGGATGAGCTGTGAGTTGTGGGACTATGGTTGGGATGAGATGTGTGATGTGGGGATAATGGTTGGGGAGAGATGTGAGATGTGGGGATTATGGTTGGGGTGAGCTGTGAGATGTGGGGATTATGGTTGGGGTGAACTGTGAGATGTGGGGATTATGGTTGGGATGAGCTGTGAGATGTGGGGATTATGGTTGCGGTGAAATGTGAGATGTGGGTATTATGGTTGGGGTGAACTGTGAGATGTGGGGATTATGGTTGGCGAGAACTGTGAGATGTGGGGAATATGGTTGCGGTGAACTGAGAGATGTGGGGATTATGGTTGGTGTGAACTGTGAGATCTGGGGGTTATAGTTGGGGTGAACTGTGAGATGTGGGGATTATGGTTGGGACTGCTGTGAGATCTGGGCATTATGTTTGGGGTGAACTGCGAGATGTGGGGATTATGGTTGGGGTGCACTGTGAGATGTGGGGATTATGGTTGGGATGAGCTGTGAGATGTGGGACTATGGTTGGGATGAGATGTGTGATGTGGGGATAATGGTTGGGAGGAGATGTGAGATGTGGGGATTATGGTTGGGGTGAGCTGTGAGATGTGGGGATTATGGTTGGGGTGAACTGTGAGATGTGGGGATTATGGTTGGGTGAACTGTGAGATGTGGGAGTCATGGTTGGGGTGAACTGTGAGATGTGGGGATTATGGTTGGAGTGCGCTGTTAGATGTCGGGATTATGGTTGGGGTGAGCTGTGAGATGTGGTGATTATGGTTGGGCTGAGCTCCGAGATATGGGGATTATGGTTGGGGTGAGCTGTGAGATGTGGGGATTATGGTTGGGGTGAGCTCCGAGATATGGGGATTATGGTTGGGGTGAGCTGTGAGATGTGGGGATTATGGTTGGGGTGCACTGTGAGATGTGGGGATTATGGTTGGGATGAGCTGTGAGATGTGGGGATTATGGTTGAGAAGAGCTGTGAGATGTGGGGGTTATAGTTGGGGTGAACTGTGAGATGTGGGGATTATGGTTGGGATTGCTGTGAGATCTGGGGATTATGTTTGGGGTGAACTGCGAGATGTGGGGATTATGGTTGGGGTGCACTGTGAGATGTGGGGATTATGGTTGGGATGAGCTGTGAGATGTGGGACTATGTTTGGGATGAGATGTGTGATGTGGGGATAATGGTTGGGGAGAGATGTGAGATGTGGGGATTATGGTTGGGGTGAGCTGTGAGATGTGGGGATTATGGTTGGGGTGAACTGTGAGATGCGGGGATTATGGTTGGGATGAGCTGTGAGATGTGGGGATTATGGTTGCGGTGAAATGTGAGATGTGGGTATTATGGTTGGGGTGAACTGTGAGATGTGGGGATTATGGTTTTTCGTGAACTGTGAGATGTGGGGATTATGGTTGGGGTGAACTGTGAGATGTGGGGATTATGGTTGGGGTGCACTGTTAGATGTCGGGATTATGGTTGGGGTGAACTGTGAGATGTGGGGATTATGGTTGGGGTGAACTGTGAGATGTGGGGGTTATGGTTGGGGTGAACTGTGAGATGTGGGGATTATGGTTGGGATTACTGGGAGATCTGGGGATTATGTTTGGGGTGAACTGTGAGATGTGGGGATTATGCTTGGGATGAAGTCTGAGATGTGGGGAATATGGTTGGGATGAGTTGGGAGATGTGGGGATTATGGTTGGGGTTAATTGTGAGACGTGGGGATTATGGTTGGGATGAACTGTGAGATGTGGGGATTATGGTTGGGAAGAGCTGTGAGATGTGGGGATAATGTTTGGGGTGAGATGTGAGATGTGGGGATTATGGTTGGGGTGCACTGTTAGATGTGGGGATTATGGTTGGGGTGAACTGTGAGATGTGGGGATTATGGTTGGGGTGCACTGTTAGATGTGGGGATTATGGTTGGGGTGAGTTGTGAGATGTGGTGATTATGGTTGGGGTGAGCTCCGAGATATGGGGATTATGGTTGGGGTGAGCTGTGAGATTTGGGGACTATGGTTGGGGTGCACTGTGAGATGTGGGGATTATGGTTGGGATGAGCTGTGAGATGTGGGGATTATGGTTGAGAAGAGCTGTGAGATGTGGGGAATATGGTTGCGGTGAACTGAGAGATGTGGGGATTATGGTTGGGGTGAACTGTGAGATCTGGGGGTTATAGTTGGGGTGAACTGTGAAATGTGGGGATTATGGTTGGGATTGCTGTGAGATCTGGGGATTATGTTTGGGGTGAACTGCGAGATGTGGGGATTATGGTTGGGGTGCACTGTGAGATGTGGGGATTATGGTTGGGATGAGCTGTGAGATGTGGGACTATGGTTGGGATGAGATGTGTGATGTGGGGATAATGGTTGGGGAGAGATGTGAGATGTGGGGATTATGGTTGGGGTGAGCTGTGAGATGTGGGGATTATGGTTGGGGTGAACTGTGAGATGTGGGGATTATGGTTGGGATGAGCTGTGAGATGTGGGGATTATGGTTGCGGTGAAATGTGAGATGTGGGTATTATGGTTGGGGTGAACTGTGAGATGTGGGGATTATGGTTGGCGAGAACTGTGAGATGTGGGGAATATGGTTGCGGTGAACTGAGAGATGTGGGGATTATGGTTGGGGTGAACTGTGAGATCTGGGGGTTATAGTTGGGGTGAACTGTGAGATGTGGGGATTATGGTTGGGATTGCTGTGAGATCTGGGCATTATGTTTGGGGTGAACTGCGAGATGTGGGGACTATGGTTGGGGTGCACTGTGAGATGTGGGGATTATGGTTGGGATGAGCTGTGAGATGTGGGACTATGGTTGGGATGAGATGTGTGATGTGGGGATAATGGTTGGGGAGAGATGTGAGATGTGGGGATTATGGTTGGGGTGAGCTGTGAGATGTGGGGATTATGGTTGGGGTGAACTGTGAGATGTGGGGATTATGGTTGGGATGAGCTATGAGATGTGGGGATTATGGTTGCGGTAAAATGTGAGATGTGGGTATTATGGTTGGGGTGAACTGTGAGATGTGGGGATTATGGTTGGGGTGAACTGTGAGATGTGGGGATTATGGTTGGGGTGCACTGTTAGATGTCGGGATTATGGTTGGGGTGAGCTGTGAGATGTGGTGATTATGGTTGGGCTGAGCTCCGAGATATGGGGATTATGGTTGGGGTGAGCTGTGAGATGTGGGGATTATGGTTGGGGTGAGTTCCGAGATATGGGGATTATGGTTGGGGTGAGCTGTGAGATGTGGGGATTATGGTTGGGGTGCACTGTGAGATGTGGGGATTATGGTTGGGATGAGCTGTGAGATGTGGGGATTATGGTTGAGAAGAGCTGTGAGATGTGGGGGTTATAGTTGGGGTGAACTGTGAGATGTGGGGATTATGGTTGGGATTGCTGTGAGATCTGGGGATTATGTTTGGGGTGAACTGCGAGATGTGGGGATTATGGTTGGGGTGCACTGTGAGATGTGGGGATTATGGTTGGGATGAGCTGTGAGATGTGGGACTATGTTTGGGATGAGATGTGTGATGTGGGGGTAATGGTTGGGGAGAGATGTGAGATGTGGGGATTATGGTTGGGGTGAGCTGTGAGATGTGGGGATTATGGTTGGGGTGAACTGTGAGATGCGGGGATTATGGTTGGGATGAGCTGTGAGATGTGGGGATTATGGTTGCGGTGAAATGTGAGATGTGGGTATTATGGTTGGGGTGAACTGTGAGATGTGGGGATTATGGTTGGCGTGAACTGCGAGATGTGGGGATTATGGTTGGGGTGAACTGTGAGATGTGGGGATTATGGTTGGGGTGCACTGTTAGATGTCGGGATTATGGTTGGGGTGAGCTGTGAGATGTGGTGATTATGGTTGGGCTGAGCTCCGAGATATGGGGATTATGGTTGGGGTGAGCTGTGAGATGTGGGGATTATGGTTGGGGTGAACTGTGAAATGTGGGGATTATGGGTGGGGTGAGATCTGAGATGTGGGGATTATGGTTGGGTTGAACAGTGAGATGTGGGGATTATGGTTGAGATGAGCTGTGAGATGTGGGGATTATGGTTGGGATGAACTGTGAGATGTGGGGAATATGGTTGCGGTGAACTGTGAGATGTGGGGATTATGGTTGGGGTGAACTGTGAGATGTGGGGATTATGGTTGGGGTGAACAGTGAGATGTGGGGATTATGGTTGGGTTGCACCGATAGATGTGGGGATTATGGTTGGGATTGCTGTGAGATCTGGGGATTATGTTTGGGGTGAACTGTGAGATGTGGGGATAATGCTTGGGATGAAGTCTGAGATGTGGGGATTATGGTTGGGATGAGTTGGGAGATGTGGGGATTATGGTTGGGGTTAATTGTGATACGTGGGGATTATGGTTGGGATGAACTGTGAGATGTGGGGATTATGGTTGGGATGAGCTGTGAGATGTGGGGAGAATGTTTGGGGTGAGATGTGAGATGTGGGGATTATGGTTGGGGTGAACTGTGAGATGTGGGGATTATGGTTGGGGTGAACTGTGAGATGTGGGGATTATGGTTGGGGTGAACTGTGAGATGTGGGGATTATGGTTGGGGTGCACTGTTAGATGTCGGGATTATGGTTGGGGTGAGCTGTGAGATGTGGTGATTTGGTTGGGGTGAGCACCGAGATATGGGGATTATGGTTGGGGTCAGCTGTGAGATGTGGGGATTATGGTTGGGGTGAACTGTGAGATGTGGGGATTATGGTTGGGATGAGCTGTGAGATGTGGGGATTATGGTTGGGGTGAAATGTGAGATGTGGGGATTAAGGTTGGGGTGAACTGTGAGATGTGGGGATTATGGTTGGGTGAACTGTGAGATGTGGGAGTCATGGTTGGGGTGAACTGTGAGATGTGGGGATTATGGTTGGGGTGAACTGTGAGATGTGGGGATTATGGTTGGGGTGAACTGTGAGATGTGGGGATTATGGTTGGGTTGCACCGATAGATGTGGGGATTATGGTTGGGATTGCTGTGAGATCTGGGGATTATGTTTGGGGTGAACTGTGAGATGTGGGGATTATGCTTGGGATGAAGTCTGAGATGTGGGGATTATGGTTGGGATGAGTTGGGAGATGTGGGGATTATGGTTGGGGTTAATTGTGAGATGTGGGGATTATGGTTGGGATGAACTGTGAGATGTGGGGATTATGGTTGGGGTGCACTGTTAGATGTCGGGATTATGGTTGGGGTGAGCTGTGAGATGTGGTGATTTGGTTGGGGTGAGCACCGAGATATGGGGATTATGGTTGGGGTCAGCTGTGAGATGTGGGGATTATGGTTGGGGTGAACTGTGAGATGTGGGGATTATGGTTGGGATGAGCTGTGAGATGTGGGGATTATGGTTGGGGTGAAATGTGAGATGTGGGGATTATGGTTGGGGTGAACTGTGAGATGTGGGGTTATGGTTGGGTGAACTGTGAGACGTGGGAGTCATGGTTGGGGTGAACTGTGAGATGTGGGGATTATGGTTGGGGTGAACTGTGAGATGTGGGGATTATGGTTGGGGTGAACTGTGAGATGTGGGGATTATGGTTGGGTTGCACCGATAGATGTGGGGATTATGGTTGGGATTGCTGTGAGATCTGGGGATTATGTTTGCGGTGAACTGTGAGATGTGGGGATTATGCTTGGGATGAAGTCTGAGATGTGGGCATTATGGTTGGGATGAGTTGGGAGATGTGGGGATTATGGTTGGGGTTAATTGTGAGACGTGGGGATTATGGTTGGGATGAACTGTGAGGTGTGGGGATTATGGTTGGGATGAGCTGTGAGATGTGGGGAGAATGTTTGGGGTGAGATGTGAGATGTGGGGATTATGGTTGGGGTGAACTGTGAGATGTGGGGATTATGGTTGGGGTGAACTGTGAGATGTGGGGATTATGGTTGGGGTGCACTGTTAGATGTCGGGATTATGGTTGGGGTGAGCTGTGAGATGTGGTGATCATGGTTGGGGTGAGCACCGAGATATGGGGACTATGGTTGGGGTGAGCTGTGAGATGTGGGGATTATGGTTGGGGTGAACTGTGAGATGTGGGGATTATGGTTGGGATGAGCTGTGAGATGTGGGGATTATGGTTGGGGTGAAATGTGAGATGTGGGGATTATGGTTGGGGTGAACTGTGAGATGTTGGGATTATGGTTGGGTGAACTGTGAGATGTGGGAGTCATGGTTGGGGTGAACTGTGAGATGTGGGGATTATGGTTGGGGTGCACTGTTAGATGTCGGGATTATGGTTGGGGTGAGCTGTGAGATGTGGTGATTATGGTTGGGCTGAGCTCCGAGATATGGGGATTATGGTTGGGGTGAGCTGTGAGATGTGGGGATTATGGTTGGGGTGAGCTCCGAGATATGGGGATTATGGTTGGGGTGAGCTGTGAGATGTGGGGATTATGGTTGGGGTGCACTGTGAGATGTGGGGATTATGGTTGGGATGAGCTGTGAGATGTGGGGATTATGGTTGAGAAGAGCTGTGAGATGTGGGGGTTATAGTTGGGGTGAACTGTGAGATGTGGGGATTATGGTTGGGATTGCTGTGAGATCTGGGGATTATGTTTGGGGTGAACTGCGAGATGTGGGGATTATGGTTGGGGTGCACTGTGAGATGTGGGGATTATGGTTGGGATGAGCTGTGAGATGTGGGACTATGTTTGGGATGAGATGTGTGATGTGGGGATAATGGTTGGGGAGAGATGTGAGATGTGGGGATTATGGTTGGGGTGAGCTGTGAGATGTGGGGATTATGGTTGGGGTGAACTGTGAGATGCGGGGATTATGGTTGGGATGAGCTGTGAGATGTGGGGATTATGGTTGCGGTGAAATGTGAGATGTGGGTATTATGGTTGGGGTGAAATGTGAGATGTGGGGATTATGGTTGGCGTGAACTGTGAGATGTGGGGATTATGGTTGGGGTGAACTGTGAGATGTGGGGATTATGGTTGGGGTGCACTGTTAGATGTCGGGATTATGGTTGGGGTGAACTGTGAGATGTGGGGATTATGGTTGGGGTGAACTGTGAGATGTGGGGATTATGGTTGGGGTGCACTGTTAGATGTCGGGATTATGGTTGGGGTGAGCTGTGAGATGTGGTGATTTGGTTGGGGTGAGCACCGAGATATGGGGATTATGGTTGGGGTCAGCTGTGAGATGTGGGGATTATGGTTGGGATGAACTGTGAGATGTGGGGATTATGGTTGAGATGAGCTGTGAGATGTGGGGATTGTGGTTGCGGTGAACTGTGAGATGTGGGGATTATGGTTGGGTTGAACTGTGAGATGTGGGGATTATGGTTGAGATGAGCTGTGAGATGTGGGGATTATGGTTGGGATGAACTGTGAGATGTGGGGAATATGGTTGCGGTGAACTGTGAGATGTGGGGATTATGGTTGGGGTGAACTTTGAGATCTGGGGGTTATGGTTGGGATGAACTGTGAGATGTGGGGATTATGGTTGAGATGAGCTGTGAGATGTGGGGAATATGGTTGCGGTGAACTGAGAGATGTGGGGATTATGGTTGGGGTGAACTGTGAGATGTGGGGGTTATTGTTGGGGTGAACTGTGAGATGTGGGGATTATGGTTGGGATTGCTGTGAGATCTGGGGATTATGTTTGGGGTGAACTGCGAGATGTGGGGATTATGGTTGGGATGAGCTGTGAGATGTGGGGATTATGGTTGGGGTGCACTGTGAGATGTGGGGATTATGGTTGGGATGAGCTGTGAGATGTGGGACTATGGTTGGAATGAGCTGTGTGATGTGGGGATAATGGTTGGGGAGAGATGTGAGATGTGGGGATTATGGTTGGGGTGAGCTGTGAGATGTGGAGATTATGGTTGGGATGAACTGTGAGATGTGGGGATTATGGTTGGGGTGAACTGTGAGATGTGGGGATTATGGTTGGGATGAGCTGTGAGATGTGGGACTATGGTTGGGATGAGCTGTGTGATGTGGGGATAATGGTTGGGGAGAGATGTGAGATGTGGGGATTATGGTTGGGGTGAGCTGTGAGATGTGGGGATTATGGTTGGGATGAACTGTGAGAAGTGGGGATTATCGTTGGGATGAACTGTGAGATGTGGCGATTATGGTTGGGATGAGCTGTGAGAGGTGGGGATTATGGTTGCGGTGAAATGTGAGATATGGGTATTATGGTTGGGGTGAACTGTGAGATGTGGGGATTATGGTTGGCGTGAACTGTGAGATGTGGTGATTATGGTTGGGGTGAGCTCCGAGATATGGGGATTATGGTTGGGGTGAGCTGTGAGATGTGGGGATTATGGTTGGGGTGAACTGTGAGATGTGGCGATTATGGTTGGGATGAGCTGTGGGATGTGGGGATTATGGTTGGGGTGAAATGTGAGATGTGGGGATTATGGTTGGGGTGAACTGTGAGATGTGGGGATTATGGTTGGGGTGAACTGAGAAATGTGGGAGTCATGGTTGGGGTGAACTGTGAGATGTGGGGATTATGGGTGGGGTGAGATCTGAGATGTGGGGATTATGGTTGGGTTGAACTGTGAGATGTGGGGATTATGGTTGAGATGAGCTGTGAGATGTGGGGATTATGGTTGGGATGAACTGTGAGATGTGGGGAATATGGTTGCGGTGAACTGTGAGATGTGGGGTTTATGGTTGGGGTGAACTGTGAGATGTGGGGATTATGGTTGGGGTGAACTGTGAGATGTGGGGATTATGGTTGGGTTGCACCGATAGATGTGGGGATTATGGTTGGAATTGCTGTGTGATCTGGGGATTATGTTTGGGGTGAACTGTGAGATGTGGGGATTATGCTTGGGATGAAGTCTGAGATGTGGGATTATGGTTGGGATGAGTTGGGAGATGTGGGGATTATGGTTGGGGTTAATTGTGAGAAGTGGGGATTATGGTTGGGATGAACTGTGAAATGTGGGGATTATGGTTGGGATGAGCTGTGAGATGTGGGGAGAATGTTTGGAGTGAGATGTGAGATGTGGGGATTATGGTTGGGTTGAACTGTGAGATGTGGGGATTATGGTTGGGGTGAACTGTGAGATGTGGGGATTATGGTTGGGGTGAACTGTGAGATGTGGGGATTATGGTTGGGGTGCACTGTTAGATGTCGGGATTATGGATGGGGTGAGCTGTGAGATGTGGTGATTATGGTTGGGGTGAACACCGAGATATGGGGATTATGGTTGGGGTGAGCTGTGAGATGTGGGGATTATGGTTGGGGTGAACTGTGAGATGTGGGGATTATGGTTGGGATGAGCTGTGAGATGTGGGGATTATGGTTGGGGTGAAATGTGAGATGTGGGGATTATGGTTGGGGTGAACTGTGAGATGTGGGGATTATGGTTGGGTGAACTGTGAGATGTGGGAGTCATGGTTGGGGTGAACTGTGAGATGTGGCGATTATGTTCGGGGTGCACTGTTAGATGTGGGGATTATTGTTGGCGTGAGCAGTGAGATGTGGGGATTATGGGTGGGGTGAGATCTGAGATGTGGGGATTATGGTTGGGTTGAACTGTGAGATGTTGGGATTATGGTTGAGATGAGCTGTGAGATGTGGGGATTATGGTTGGGATGAACTTTGAGATGTGGGGAATATGGTTGCGTTTAACTGTGAGATGTGGGGATTATGGTTGGGGTGAACTGTGAGATGTGGGGGTTATGGTTGGGGTGAACTGTGAGATGTGGGGATTATGGTTGGGATTACTGGGAGATCTGGGGATTATGTTTGGGGTGAACTGTGAGATGTGGGGATTATGCTTGGGATGAAGTCTGAGATGTGGGGAATATGGTTGGGATGAGTTGGGAGATGTGGGGATTATGGTTGGGGTTAATTGTGAGACGTGGGGATTATGGTTGGGATGAACTGTGAGATGTGGGGATTATGGTTGGGAAGAGCTGTGAGATGTGGGGATAATGTTTGGGGTGAGATGTGAGATGTGGGGATTATGGTTGGGGTGCACTGTTAGATGTGGGGATTATGGTTGGGGTGAACTGTGAGATGTGGGGATTATGGTTGGGGTGCACTGTTAGATGTGGGGATTATGGTTGGGGTGAGTTGTGAGATGTGGTGATTATGGTTGGGGTGAGCTCCGAGATATGGGGATTATGGTTGGGGTGAGCTGTGAGATTTGGGGATTATGGTTGGGGTGCACTGTGAGATGTGGGGATTATGGTTGGGATGAGCTGTGAGATGTGGGGATTATGGTTGAGAAGAGCTGTGAGATGTGGGGAATATGGTTGCGGTGAACTGAGAGATGTGGGGATTATGGTTGGGGTGAACTGTGAGATCTGGGGGATATAGTTGGGGTGAACTGTGAGATGTGGGGATTATGGTTGGGATTGCTGTGAGATCTGGGGATTATGTTTGGGGTGAACTGCGAGATGTGGGGATTATGGTTGGGGTGCACTGTGAGATGTGGGGATTATGGTTGGGATGAGCTGTGAGATGTGGGACTATGGTTGGGATGAGATGTGTGATGTGGGGATAATGGTTGGGGAGAGATGTGAGATGTGGGGATTATGGTTGGGGTGAGCTGTGAGATGTGGGGATTATGGTTGGGGTGAACTGTGAGATGTGGGGATTATGGTTGGGATGAGCTGTGAGATGTGGGGATTATGGTTGGGATGAACTGTGAGATGTGGGGAATATGGTTGCGGTGAACTGTGAGATGTGGGGATTATGGTTGGGGTGAACTGTGAGATGTGGGGATTATGGTTGGGGTGAACAGTGAGATGTGGGGATTATGGTTGGGTTGCACCGATAGATGTGGGGATTATGGTTGGGATTGCTGTGAGATCTGGGGATTATGTTTGGGGTGAACTGTGAGATGTGGGGATTATGCTTGGGATGAAGTCTGAGATGTGGGGATTATGGTTGGGATGAGTTGGGAGATGTGGGGATTATGGTTGGGGTTAATTGTGATACGTGGGGATTATGGTTGGGATGAACTGTGAGATGTGGGGATTATGGTTGGGATGAGCTGTGAGATGTGGGGAGAATGTTTGGGGTGAGATGTGAGATGTGGGGATTATGGTTGGGGTGAACTGTGAGATGTGGGGATTATGGTTGGGGTGAACTGTGAGATGTGGGGATTATGGTTGGGGTGAACTGTGAGATGTGGGGATTATGGTTGGGGTGCACTGTTAGATGTCGGGATTATGGTTGGGGTGAGCTGTGAGATGTGGTGATTTGGTTGGGGTGAGCACCGAGATATGGGGATTATGGTTGGGGTCAGCTGTGAGATGTGGGGATTATGGTTGGGGTGAACTGTGAGATGTGGGGATTATGGTTGGGATGAGCTGTGAGATGTGGGGATTATGGTTGGGGTGAAATGTGAGATGTGGGGATTAAGGTTGGGGTGAACTGTGAGATGTGGGGATTATGGTTGGGTGAACTGTGAGATGTGGGAGTCATGGTTGGGGTGAACTGTGAGATGTGGGGATTATGGTTGGGGTGAACTGTGAGATGTGGGGATTATGGTTGGGGTGAACTGTGAGATGTGGGGATTATGGTTGGGTTGCACCGATAGATGTGGGGATTATGGTTGGGATTGCTGTGAGATCTGGGGATTATGTTTGGGGTGAACTGTGAGATGTGGGGATTATGCTTGGGATGAAGTCTGAGATGTGGGGATTATGGTTGGGATGAGTTGGGAGATGTGGGGATTATGGTTGGGGTTAATTGTGAGATGTGGGGATTATGGTTGGGATGAACTGTGAGATGTGGGGATTATGGTTGGGGTGCACTGTTAGATGTCGGGATTATGGTTGGGGTGAGCTGTGAGATGTGGTGATTTGGTTGGGGTGAGCACCGAGATATGGGGATTATGGTTGGGGTCAGCTGTGAGATGTGGGGATTATGGTTGGGGTGAACTGTGAGATGTGGGGATTATGGTTGGGATGAGCTGTGAGATGTGGGGATTATGGTTGGGGTGAAATGTGAGATGTGGGGATTATGGTTGGGGTGAACTGTGAGATGTGGGGATTATGGTTGGGTGAACTGTGAGATGTGGGAGTCATGGTTGGGGTGAACTGTGAGATGTGGGGATTATGGTTGGGGTGAACTGTGAGATGTGGGGATTATGGTTGGGGTGAACTGTGAGATGTGGGGATTATGGTTGGGTTGCACCGATAGATGTGGGGATTATGGTTGGGATTGCTGTGAGATCTGGGGATTATGTTTGCGGTGAACTGTGAGATGTGGGGATTATGCTTGGGATGAAGTCTGAGATGTGGGCATTATGGTTGGGATGAGTTGGGAGATGTGGGGATTATGGTTGGGGTTAATTGTGAGACGTGGGGATTATGGTTGGGATGAACTGTGAGATGTGGGGATTATGGTTGGGATGAGCTGTGAGATGTGGGGAGAATGTTTGGGGTGAGATGTGAGATGTGGGGATTATGGTTGGGGTGAACTGTGAGATGTGGGGATTATGGTTGGGATGAACTTTGAGATGTGGGGAATATGGTTGCGTTTAACTGTGAGATGTGGGGATTATGGTTGGGGTGAACTGTGAGATGTGGGGGTTATGGTTGGGGTGAACTGTGAGATGTGGGGATTATGGTTGGGATTACTGGGAGATCTGGGGATTATGTTTGGGGTGAACTGTGAGATGTGGGGATTATGCTTGGGATGAAGTCTGAGATGTGGGGAATATGGTTGGGATGAGTTGGGAGATGTGGGGATTATGGTTGGGGTTAATTGTGAGACGTGGGGATTATGGTTGGGATGAACTGTGAGATGTGGGGATTATGGTTGGGAAGAGCTGTGAGATGTGGGGATAATGTTTGGGGTGAGATGTGAGATGTGGGGATTATGGTTGGGGTGCACTGTTAGATGTGGGGATTATGGTTGGGGTGAACTGTGAGATGTGGGGGTTATGGTTGGGGTGCACTGTTAGATGTGGGGATTATGGTTGGGGTGAGTTGTGAGATGTGGTGATTATGGTTGGGGTGAGCTCCGAGATATGGGGATTATGGTTGGGGTGAGCTGTGAGATTTGGGGATTATGGTTGGGGTGCACTGTGAGATGTGGGGATTATGGTTGGGATGAGCTGTGAGATGTGGGGATTATGGTTGAGAAGAGCTGTGAGATGTGGGGAATATGGTTGCGGTGAACTGAGAGATGTGGGGATTATGGTTGGGGTGAACTGTGAGATCTGGGGGTTATAGTTGGGGTGAACTGTGAGATGTGGGGATTATGGTTGGGATTGCTGTGAGATCTGGGGATTATGTTTGGGGTGAACTGCGAGATGTGGGGATTATGGTTGGGGTGCACTGTGAGATGTGGGGATTATGGTTGGGATGAGCTGTGAGATGTGGGACTATGGTTGGGATGAGATGTGTGATGTGGGGATAATGGTTGGGGAGAGATGTGAGATGTGGGGATTATGGTTGGGGTGAGCTGTGAGATGTGGGGATTATGGTTGGGGTGAACTGTGAGATGTGGGGATTATGGTTGGGATGAGCTGTGAGATGTGGGGATTATGGTTGGGATGAACTGTGAGATGTGGGGAATATGGTTGCGGTGAACTGTGAGATGTGGGGATTATGGTTGGGGTGAACTGTGAGATGTGGGGATTATGGTTGGGGTGAACAGTGAGATGTGGGGATTATGGTTGGGTTGCACCGATAGATGTGGGGATTATGGTTGGGATTGCTGTGAGATCTGGGGATTATGTTTGGGGTGAACTGTGAGATGTGGGGATTATGCTTGGGATGAAGTCTGAGATGTGGGGATTATGGTTGGGATGAGTTGGGAGATGTGGGGATTATGGTTGGGGTTAATTGTGATACGTGGGGATTATGGTTGGGATGAACTGTGAGATGTGGGGATTATGGTTGGGGTGAACTGTGAGATGTGGGGATTATGGTTGGGGTGAACTGTGAGATGTGGGGATTATGGTTGGGGTGCACTGTTAGATGTCGGGATTATGGTTGGGGTGAGCTGTGAGATGTGGTGATTTGGTTGGGGTGAGCACCGAGATATGGGGATTATGGTTGGGGTCAGCTGTGAGATGTGGGGATTATGGTTGGGGTGAACTGTGAGATGTGGGGATTATGGTTGGGATGAGCTGTGAGATGTGGGGATTATGGTTGGGGTGAAATGTGAGATGTGGGGATTAAGGTTGGGGTGAACTGTGAGATGTGGGGATTATGGTTGGGTGAACTGTGAGATGTGGGAGTCATGGTTGGGGTGAACTGTGAGATGTGGGGATTATGGTTGGGGTGAACTGTGAGATGTGGGGATTATGGTTGGGGTGAACTGTGAGATGTGGGGATTATGGTTGGGTTGCACCGATAGATGTGGGGATTATGGTTGGGATTGCTGTGAGATCTGGGGATTATGTTTGGGGTGAACTGTGAGATGTGGGGATTATGCTTGGGATGAAGTCTGAGATGTGGGGATTATGGTTGGGATGAGTTGGGAGATGTGGGGATTATGGTTGGGGTTAATTGTGAGATGTGGGGATTATGGTTGGGATGAACTGTGAGATGTGGGGATTATGGTTGGGGTGCACTGTTAGATGTCGGGATTATGGTTGGGGTGAGCTGTGAGATGTGGTGATTTGGTTGGGGTGAGCACCGAGATATGGGGATTATGGTTGGGGTCAGCTGTGAGATGTGGGGATTATGGTTGGGGTGAACTGTGAGATGTGGGGATTATGGTTGGGATGAGCTGTGAGATGTGGGGATTATGGTTGGGGTGAAATGTGAGATGTGGGGATTATGGTTGTGGTGAACTGTGAGATGTGGGGATTATGGTTGGGTGAACTGTGAGATGTGGGAGTCATGGTTGGGGTGAACTGTGAGATGTGGGGATTATGGTTGGGGTGAACTGTGAGATGTGGGGATTATGGTTGGGGTGAACTGTGAGATGTGGGGATTATGGTTGGGTTGCACCGATAGATGTGGGGATTATGGTTGGGATTGCTGTGAGATCTGGGGATTATGTTTGCGGTGAACTGTGAGATGTGGGGATTATGCTTGGGTTGAAGTCTGAGATGTGGGCATTATGGTTGGGATGAGTTGGGAGATGTGGGGATTATGGTTGGGGTTAATTGTGAGACGTGGGGATTATGGTTGGGATGAACTGTGAGATGTGGGGATTATGGTTGGGATGAGCTGTGAGATGTGGGGAGAATGTTTGGGGTGAGATGTGAGATGTGGGGATTATGGTTGGGGTGAACTGTGAGATGTGGGGATTATGGTTGGGGTGAACTGTGAGATGTGGGGATTATGGTTGGGGTGCACTGTTAGATGTCGGGATTATGGTTGGGGTGAGCTGTGAGATGTGGTGATCATGGTTGGGGTGAGCACCGAGATATGGGGACTATGGTTGGGGTAAGCTGTGAGATGTGGGGATTATGGTTGGGGTGAACTGTGAGATGTGGGGATTATGGTTGGGATGAGCTGTGAGATGTGGGGATTATGGTTGGGGTGAAATGTGAGATGTGGGGATTATGGTTGGGGTGAACTGTGAGATGTTGGGATTATGGTTGGGTGAACTGTGAGATGTGGGAGTCATGGTTGGGGTGAACTGTGAGATGTGGGGATTATGGTTGGGGTGCACTGTTAGATGTCGGGATTATGGTTGGGGTGAGCTGTGAGATGTGGTGATTATGGTTGGGCTGGGCTCCGAGATATGGGGATTATGGTTGGGGTGAGCTGTGAGATGTGGGGATTATGGTTGGGGTGAGCTCCGAGATATGGGGATTATGGTTGAGAAGAGCTGTGAGATGTGGGGGTTATAGTTGGGGTGAACTGTGAGATGTGGGGATTATGGTTGGGATTGCTGTGAGATCTGGGGATTATGTTTGGGGTGAACTGCGAGATGTGGGGATTATGGTTGGGGTGCACTGTGAGATGTGGGGATTATGGTTGGGATGAGCTGTGAGATGTGGGACTATGTTTGGGATGAGATGTGTGATGTGGGGATAATGGTTGGGGAGAGATGTGAGATGTGGGGATTATGGTTGGGGTGAGCTGTGAGATGTGGGGATTATGGTTGGGGTGAACTGTGAGATGCGGGGATTATGGTTGGGATGAGCTGTGAGATGTGGGGATTATGGTTGCGGTGAAATGTGAGATGTGGGTATTATGGTTGGGGTGAACTGTGAGATGTGGGGATTATGGTTGGCGTGAACTGTGAGATGTGGGGATTATGGTTGGGGTGAACTGTGAGATGTGGGGATTATGGTTGGGGTGCACTGTTAGATGTCGGGATTATGGTTGGGGTGAGCTGTGAGATGTGGTGATTATGGTTGGGCTGAGCTCCGAGATATGGGGATTATGGTTGGGGTGAGCTGTGAGATGTGGGGATTATGGTTGGGGGGAACTGTGAAATGTGGCGATTATGGTTGGGATGAGCTGTGGGATGTGGGGATTATGGTTGGGGTGAAATGTGAGATGTGGGGATTATGGTTGGGGTGAACTGTGAGATGTGGGGATTATGGTTGGGGTGAACTGTGAGATGTGGGGATTATGGTTGGGGTGAACTGTGAGATGTGGGAGTCATAGTTGGGGTGAACTGTGAGATGTGGGGATTATGGGTGGGGTGAGATCTGAGATGTGGGGATTATGGTTGGGTTGAACAGTGAGATGTGGGGATTATGGTTGAGATGAGCTGTGAGATGTGGGGATTATGGTTGGGATGAACTGTGAGATGTGGGGAATATGGTTGCGGTGAACTGTGAGATATGTGGATTATGGTTGGCATGAACTGTGAGATGTGGGGATTATGGTTGGGGTGAACAGTGAGATGTGGGGATTATGGTTGGGATTGCTGTGAGATCTGGGGATTATGTTTGGGGTGAACTGTGAGATGTGGGGATTATGCTTGGGATGAAGTCTGAGATGTGGGGATTATGGTTGGGATGAGTTGGGAGATGTGGGGATTATGGTTGGGGTTAATTGTGATACGTGGGGATTATGGTTGGGATGAACTGTGAGATGTGGGGATTATGGTTGGGATGAGCTGTGAGATGTGGGGAGAATGTTTGAGGTGAGATGTGAGATGTGGGGATTATGGTTGGGGTGAACTGTGAGATGTGGGGATTATGGTTGGGGTGAACTGTGAGATGTGGGGATTATGGTTGGGGTGAACTGTGAGATGTGGGGATTATGGTTGGGATGAGCTGTGAGATGTGGGGATTATGGTTGGGGTGAAATGTGAGATGTGGGGATTATGGTTGGGGTGAACTGTGAGATGTTGGGATTATGGTTGGGTGAACTGTGAGATGTGGGAGTCATGGTTGGGGTGAACTGTGAGATGTGGGGATTATGTTTGGGGTGCACTGTTAGATGTGCGGATTATGGTTGGCGTGAGCTGTGAGATGTGGGGATTATGGGTGGGGTGAGATCTGAGATGTGGGGATTATGGTTGGGTTGAACAGTGAGATGTGGGGATTATGGTTGAGATGAGCTGTGAGATGTGGGGATTATGGTTGGGATGAACTGTGAGATGTGGGGAATATGGTTGCGGTGAACTGTGAGATGTGGGGATTATGGTTGGGGTGAACTGTGAGATGTGGGGGTTATGGTTGTGGTGAACTGTGAGATGTGGGGATTATGGTTGGGATTACTGGGAGATCTGGGGATTATGTTTGGGGTGAACTGTGAGATGTGGGGATTATGCTTGGGATGAAGTTTGAGATGTGGGGAATATGGTTGGGATGAGTTGTGAGATGTGGGGATTATGGTTGGGGATAATTGTGAGACGTGGGGATTATGGTTGGGATGAACTGTGAGATGTGGGGATTATGGTTGGTATGAGTTGTGAGATGTGGGGATTATGGTTGGGATGAGCTCTGAGATGTGGGGATTATGGTTGGGGTGAAATGTGAGATGTGGGACTATGGTTGGGATGAGCTGTGAGATGTCGGGATAATGTTTGGGGTGAGATGTGAGATGTGGGGTTATGGTTGGGGTGAGCTGTGAGATGTGGGGATTATGGTTGGGGTGAACTGTGAGATGTGGGGATTATGGTTGGGATGAGCTGTGAGATGTGGGGATTATGGTTGGGATGAGCTGTGAGATGTGGGGATTATGTTTGGGGTGTACTGTGAGATGTAGGGATTATGGTTGGGGTGAACTGTGAGATGTAGGGATTATGGTTCGGATGAGTTCTGAGATGTGGGGATTATGGTTGGGGTTAATTGTGAGACGTGGGGATTATGGTTGGGATGAACTGTGAGATGTGGGGATTATGGTTGGGATGAGTTGTGAGATGTGGGGATTATGGTTGGGATGAGTTGTGAGATGTGGGGATTATGGTTGGGGTGAACTGTGAGATGTGGGACTATGGTTGGGATGAGCTGTGAGATGTGGGGATAATGGTTGGGGTGAGATGTGAGATGTGGGGATTATGGTTGGGGTGAGCTGTGAGATGTGGGGATTATGGTTGGGGTGAACTGTGAGATGTGGGGATTATGGTTGGGATTACTGGGAGATCTGGGGATTATGTTTGGGGTGAACTGTGAGATGTGGGGATTATGCTTGGGATGAAGTCTGAGATGTGGGGAATATGGTTGGGATGAGTTGTGAGATGTGGGGATTATGGTTGGGGATAATTGTGAGACGTGGGGATTATGGTTGGGATGAACTGAGAGATGTGGGGATTATGGTTGGGTTAATTGTGAGATGTGGGGATTATGGTTGGGATGAGTTGGGAGATGTGGGGATTATGGTTGGGGTTAATTGTGAGATGTGGGGATTATGGTTGGGATGAACTGTGAGATGTGGGGATTATGGTTGGGGTGCACTGTTAGATGTCGGGATTATGGTTGGGGTGAGCTGTGAGATGTGGTGATTTGGTTGGGGTGAGCACCGAGATATGGGGATTATGGTTGGGGTCAGCTGTGAGATGTGGGGATTATGGTTGGGGTGAACTGTGAGATGTGGGGATTATGGTTGGGATGAGCTGTGAGATGTGGGGATTATGGTTGGGGTGAAATGTGAGATGTGGGGATTATGGTTGGGGTGAACTGTGAGATGTGGGGATTATGGTTGGGTGAACTGTGAGATGTGGGAGTCATGGTTGGGGTGAACTGTGAGATGTGGGGATTATGGTTGGGGTGAACTGTGAGATGTGGGGATTATGGTTGGGGTGAACTGTGAGATGTGGGGATTATGGTTGGCTGGCACCGATAGATGTGGGGATTATGGTTGGGATTGCTGTGAGATCTGGGGATTATGTTTGCGGTGAACTGTGAGATGTGGGGATTATGCTTGGGATGAAGTCTGAGATGTGGGCATTATGGTTGGGATGAGTTGGGAGATGTGGGGATTATGGTTGGGGTTAATTGTGAGACGTGGGGAGAATGTTTGGGGTGAGATGTGAGATGTGGGGATTATGGTTGGGGTGAACTGTGAGATGTGGGGATTATGGTTGGGGTGAACTGTGAGATGTGGGGATTATGGTTGGGGTGAACTGTGAGATGTGGGGATTATGGTTGGGGTGCACTGTTAGATGTCGGGATTATGGTTGGGGTGAGCTGTGAGATGTGGTGATCATGGTTGGGGTGAGCACCGAGATATGGGGACTATGGTTGGGGTAAGCTGTGAGATGTGGGGATTATGGTTGGGGTGAACTGTGAGATGTGGGGATTATGGTTGGGATGAGCTGTGAGATGTTGGGATTATGGTTGGGTGAACTGTGAGATGTGGGAGTCATGGTTGGGGTGAACTGTGAGATGTGGGGATTATGGTTGGGGTGCACTGTTAGATGTCGGGATTATGGTTGGGGTGAGCTGTGAGATGTGGTGATTATGGTTGGGCTGGGCTCCGAGATATGGGGATTATGGTTGGGGTGAGCTGTGAGATGTGGGGATTATGGTTGGGGTGAGCTCCGAGATATGGGGATTATGGTTGGGGTGAGCTGTGAGATGTGGGGATTATGGTTGGGGTGCACTGTGAGATGTGGGGATTATGGTTGGGATGAGCTGTGAGATGTGGGGATTATGGTTGAGAAGAGCTGTGAGATGTGGGGGTTATAGTTGGGGTGAACTGTGAGATGTGGGGATTATGGTTGGGATTGCTGTGAGATCTGGGGATTATGTTTGGGGTGAACTGCGAGATGTGGGGATTATGGTTGGGGTGCACTGTGAGATGTGGGGATTATGGTTGGGATGAGCTGTGAGATGTGGGACTATGTTTGGGATGAGATGTGTGATGTGGGGATAATGGTTGGGGAGAGATGTGAGATGTGGGGATTATGGTTGGGGTGAGCTGTGAGATGTGGGGATTATGGTTGGGGTGAACTGTGAGATGCGGGGATTATGGTTGGGATGAGCTGTGAGATGTGGGGATTATGGTTGCGGTGAAATGTGAGATGTGGGTATTATGGTTGGGGTGAACTGTGAGATGTGGGGATTATGGTTGGCGTGAACTGTGAGATGTGGGGATTATGGTTGGGGTGAACTGTGAGATGTGGGGATTATGGTTGGGGTGCACTGTTAGATGTCGGGATTATGGTTGGGGTGAGCTGTGAGATGTGGTGATTATGGTTGGGCTGAGCTCCGAGATATGGGGATTATGGTTGCGGTGAACTGTGAGATGTGGGGATTATGGTTGGGGTGAACTGTGAGATGTGGGGGTTATGGTTGTGGTGAACTGTGAGATGTGGGGATTATGGTTGGGATTACTGGGAGATCTGGGGATTATGTTTGGGGTGAACTGTGAGATGTGGGGATTATGCTTGGGATGAAGTTTGAGATGTGGGGAATATGGTTGGGATGAGTTGTGAGATGTGGGGATTATGGTTGGGGATAATTGTGAGACGTGGGGATTATGGTTGGGATGAACTGTGAGATGTGGGGATTATGGTTGGGATGAGTTGTGAGATGTGGGGATTATGGTTGGGATGAGTTCTGAGATGTGGGGATTATGGTTGGGGTGAAATGTGAGATGTGGGACTATGGTTGGGATGAGCTGTGAGATGTCGGGATAATGTTTGGGGTGAGATGTGAGATGTGGGGTTATGGTTGGGGTGAGCTGTGAGATGTGGGGATTATGGTTGGGGTGAACTGTCAGATGTGGGGATTATGGTTGGGATGAGCTGTGAGATGTGGGGATTATGGTTGGGATGAGCTGTGAGATGTGGGGATTATGTTTGGGGTGTACTGTGAGATGTAGGGATTATGGTTGGGGTGAACTGTGAGATGTAGGGATTATGGTTGGGATGAGTTCTGAGATGTGGGGATTATGGTTGGGGTTAATTGTGAGACGTGGGGATTATGGTTGGGATGAACTGTGAGATGTGGGGATTATGGTTGGGATGAGTTGTGAGATGTGGGGATTATGGTTGGGATGAGTTGTGAGATGTGGGGATTATGGTTGGGGTGAACTGTGAGATGTGGGACTATGGTTGGGATGAGCTGTGAGATGTGGGGATAATGGTTGGGGTGAGATGTGAGATGTGGGGATTATGGTTGGGGTGAGCTGTGAGATGTGGGGATTATGGTTGGGGTGAACTGTGAGATGTGGGGATTATGGTTGGGATTACTGGGAGATCTGGGGATTATGTTTGGGGTGAACTGTGAGATGTGGGGATTATGCTTGGGATGAAGTCTGAGATGTGGGGAATATGGTTGGGTTGAGTTGTGAGATGTGGGGATTATGGTTGGGGATAATTGTGAGACGTGGGGATTATGGTTGGGATGAACTGTGAGATGTGGGGATTATGGTTGGGTTAATTGTGAGATGTGGGGATTATGGTTGGGATGAGTTGGGAGATGTGGGGATTATGGTTGGGGTTAATTGTGAGATGTGGGGATTATGGTTGGGATGAACTGTGAGATGTGGGGATTATGGTTGGGGTGCACTGTTAGATGTCGGGATTATGGTTGGGGTGAGCTGTGAGATGTGGTGATTTGGTTGGGGTGAGCACCGAGATATGGGGATTATGGTTGGGGTCAGCTGTGAGATGTGGGGATTATGGTTGGGATGAACTGTGAGATGTGGGGATTATGGTTGGGATGAGCTGTGAGATGTGGGGATTATGGTTGGGGTGAAATGTGAGATGTGGGGATTATGGTTGGGGTGAACTGTGAGATGTGGGGATTATGGTTGGGTGAACTGTGAGATGTGGGAGTCATGGTTGGGGTGAACTGTGAGATGTGGGGATTATGGTTGGGGTGAACTGTGAGATGTGGGGATTATGGTTGGGGTGAACTGTGAGATGTGGGGATTATGGTTGGGTTGCACCGATAGATGTGGGGATTATGGTTGGGATTGCTGTGAGATCTGGGGATTATGTTTGCGGTGAACTGTGAGATGTGGGGATTATGCTTGGAATGAAGTCTGAGATGTGGGCATTATGGTTGGGATGAGTTGGGAGATGTGGGGATTATGGTTGGGGTTAATTGTGAGACGTGGGGAGAATGTTTGGGGTGAGATGTGAGATGTGGGGATTATGGTTGGGGTGAACTGTGAGATGTGGGGATTATGGTTGGGGTGAACTGTGAGATGTGGGGATTATGGTTGGGGTGAACTGTGAGATGTGGGGATTATGGTTGGGGTGCACTGTTAGATGTCGGGATTATGGTTGGGGTGAGCTGTGAGATGTGGTGATCATGGTTGGGGTGAGCACCGAGATATGGGGACTATGGTTGGGGTAAGCTGTGAGATGTGGGGATTATGGTTGGGGTGAACTGTGAGATGTGGGGATTATGGTTGGGATGAGCTGTGAGATGTGGGGATTATGGTTGGGGTGAAATGTGAGATGTGGGGATTATGGTTGGGGTGAACTGTGAGATGTTGGGATTATGGTTGGGTGAACTGTGAGATGTGGGAGTCATGGTTGGGGTGAACTGTGAGATGTGGGGATTATGGTTGGGGTGCACTGTTAGATGTCGGGATTATGGTTGGGGTGAGCTGTGAGATGTGGTGATTATGGTTGGGCTGGGCTCCGAGATATGGGGATTATGGTTGGGGTGAGCTGTGAGATGTGGGGATTATGGTTGGGGTGAGCTCCGAGATATGGGGATTATGGTTGGGGTGAGCTGTGAGATGTGGGGATTATGGTTGGGGTGCACTGTGAGATGTGGGGATTATGGTTGGGATGAGCTGTGAGATGTGGGGATTATGGTTGAGAAGAGCTGTGAGATGTGGGGGTTATAGTTGGGGTGAACTGTGAGATGTGGGGATTATGGTTGGGATTGCTGTGAGATCTGGGGATTATGTTTGGGGTGAACTGCGAGATGTGGGGATTATGGTTGGGGTGCACTGTGAGATGTGGGGATTATGGTTGGGATGAGCTGTGAGATGTGGGACTATGTTTGGGATGAGATGTGTGATGTGGGGATAATGGTTGGGGAGAGATGTGAGATGTGGGGATTATGGTTGGGGTGAGCTGTGAGATGTGGGGATTATGGTTGGGGTGAACTGTGAGATGCGGGGATTATGGTTGGGATGAGCTGTGAGATGTGGGGATTATGGTTGCGGTGAAATGTGAGATGTGGGTATTATGGTTGGGGTGAACTGTGAGATGTGGGGATTATGGTTGGCGTGAACTGTGAGATGTGGGGATTATGGTTGGGGTGAACTGTGAGAGGTGGGGATTATGGTTGGGGTGCACTGTTAGATGTCGGGATTATGGTTGGGGTGAGCTGTGAGATGTGGTGATTATGGTTGGGCTGAGCTCTGAGATATGGGGATTATGGTTGGGGTGAGCTGTGAGATGTGGGGATTATGGTTGGGGTGAACTGTGAAATGTGGCGATTATGGTTGGGATGAGCTGTGGGATGTGGGGATTATGGTTGGGGTGAAATGTGAGATGTGGGGATTATGGTTGGGGTGAACTGTGAGATGTGGGGATTATGGTTGGGGTGAACTGTGAGATGTGGGGATTATGGTTGGGGTGAACTGTGAGATGTGGGAGTCATAGTTGGGGTGAACTGTGAGATGTGGGGATTATGGGTGGGGTGAGATCTGAGATGTGGGGATTATGGTTGGGTTGAACAGTGAGATGTGGGGATTATGGTTGAGATGAGCTGTGAGATGTGGGGATTATGGTTGGGATGAACTGTGAGATGTGGGGAATATGGTTGCGGTGAACTGTGAGATATGTGGATTATGGTTGGCATGAACTGTGAGATGTGGGGATTATGGTTGGGGTGAACAGTGAGATGTGGGGATTATGGTTGGGATTGCTGTGAGATCTGGGGATTATGTTTGGGGTGAACTGTGAGATGTGGGGATTATGCTTGGGATGAAGTCTGAGATGTGGGGATTATGGTTGGGATGAGTTGGGAGATGTGGGGATTATGGTTGGGGTTAATTGTGATACGTGGGGATTATGGTTGGGATGAACTGTGAGATGTGGGGATTATGGTTGGGATGAGCTGTGAGATGTGGGGAGAATGTTTGAGGTGAGATGTGAGATGTGGGGATTATGGTTGGGGTGAACTGTGAGATGTGGGGATTATGCTTGGGATGAAGTCTGAGATGTGGGCATTATGGTTGGGATGAACTGTGAGATGTGGGGATTATGGTTGGGATGAGCTGTGAGATGTGGGGAGAATGTTTGGGGTGAGATGTGAGATGTGGGGATTATGGTTGGGGTGAACTGTGAGATGTGGGGATTATGGTTGGGGTGAACTGTGAGATGTGGGGATTATGGTTGGGGTGCACTGTTAGATGTCGGGATTATGGTTGGGGTGAGCTGTGAGATGTGGTGATCATGGTTGGGGTGAGCTGTGAGATGTGGGGATTATGGTTGGGTGAACTGTGAGATGTGGGAGTCATGGTTGGGGTGAACTGTGAGATGTGGGGATTATGGTTGGGGTGCACTGTTAGATGTCGGGATTATGGTTGGGGTGAGCTGTGAGATGTGGTGATTATGGTTGGGCTGGGCTCCGAGATATGGGGATTATGGTTGGGGTGAGCTGTGAGATGTGGGGATTATGGTTGGGGTGAGCTCCGAGATATGGGGATTATGGTTGGGGTGAGCTGTGAGATGTGGGGATTATGGTTGGGGTGCACTGTGAGATGTGGGGATTATGGTTGGGATGAGCTGTGAGATGTGGGGATTATGGTTGAGAAGAGCTGTGAGATGTGGGGGTTATAGTTGGGGTGAACTGTGAGATGTGGGGATTATGGTTGGGATTGCTGTGAGATCTGGGGATTATGTTTGGGGTGAACTGTGAGATGTGGGAGTCATAGTTGGGGTGAACTGTGAGATGTGGGGATTATGGGTGGGGTGAGATCTGAGATGTGGGGATTATGGTTGGGTTGAACAGTGAGATGTGGGGATTATGGTTGAGATGAGCTGTGAGATGTGGGGATTATGGTTGGGATGAACTGTGAGATGTGGGGAATATGGTTGCGGTGAACTGTGAGATATGTGGATTATGGTTGGCATGAACTGTGAGATGTGGGGATTATGGTTGGGGTGAACAGTGAGATGTGGGGATTATGGTTGGGATTGCTGTGAGATCTGGGGATTATGTTTGGGGTGAACTGTGAGATGTGGGGATTATGCTTGGGATGAAGTCTGAGATGTGGGGATTATGGTTGGGATGAGTTGGGAGATGTGGGGATTATGGTTGGGGTTAATTGTGATACGTGGGGATTATGGTTGGGATGAACTGTGAGATGTGGGGATTATGGTTGGGATGAGCTGTGAGATGTGGGGAGAATGTTTGAGGTGAGATGTGAGATGTGGGGATTATGGTTGGGGTGAACTGTGAGATGTGGGGATTATGCTTGGGATGAAGTCTGAGATGTGGGCATTATGGTTGGGATGAACTGTGAGATGTGGGGATTATGGTTGGGATGAGCTGTGAGATGTGGGGAGAATGTTTGGGGTGAGATGTGAGATGTGGGGATTATGGTTGGGGTGAACTGTGAGATGTGGGGATTATGGTTGGGGTGAACTGTGAGATGTGGGGATTATGGTTGGGGTGCACTGTTAGATGTCGGGATTATGGTTGGGGTGAGCTGTGAGATGTGGTGATCATGGTTGGGGTGAGCACCGAGATATGGGGACTATGGTTGGGGTAAGCTGTGAGATGTGGGGATTATGGTTGGGGTGAACTGTGAGATGTGGGGATTATGGTTGGGATGAGCTGTGAGATGTGGGGATTATGGTTGGGGTGAAATGTGAGATGTGGGGATTATGGTTGGGGTGAACTGTGAGATGTTGGGATTATGGTTGGGTGTACTGTGAGATGTGGGAGTCATGGTTGGGGTGAACTGTGAGATGTGGGGATTATGGTTGGGGTGCACTGTTAGATGTCGGGATTATGGTTGGGGTGAGCTGTGAGATGTGGTGATTATGGTTGGGCTGGGCTCCGAGATATGGGGATTCTGGTTGGGGTGAGCTGTGAGATGTGGGGATTATGGTTGGGGTGAGCTCCGAGATATGGGGATTATGGTTGGGGTGAGCTGTGAGATGTGGGGATTATGGTTGGGGTGCACTGTGAGATGTGGGGATTATGGTTGGGATGAGCTGTGAGATGTGGGGATTATGGTTGAGAAGAGCTGTGAGATGTGGGGGTTATAGTTGGGGTGAACTGTGAGATGTGGGGATTATGGTTGGGATTGCTGTGAGATCTGGGGATTATGTTTGGGGTGAACTGCGAGATGTGGGGATTATGGTTGGGGTGCACTGTGATATGTGGGGATTGTGGTTGGGATGAGCTGTGAGATGTGGGACTATGTTTGGGATGAGATGTGTGATGTGGGGATAATGGTTGGGGAGAGATGTGAGATGTGGGGATTATGGTTGGGGTGAACTGTGAGATGTGGGGATTATGGTTGGGGTCAACTGTGAGATGCGGGGATTATGGTTGGGATGAGCTGTGAGATGTGGGGATTATGGTTGCGGTGAAATGTGAGATGTGGGTGTTATGGTTGGGGTGAACTGTGAGATGTGGGGATTATGGTTGGCGTGAACTGTGAGATGTGGGGATTATGGTTGGGGTGAACTGTGAGATGTGGGGATTATGGTTGGGGTGCACTGTTAGATGTCGGGATTATGGTTGGGGTGAGCTGTGAGATGTGGTGATTATGGTTGGGCTGAGCTCCGAGATATGGGGATTATGGTTGGGGTGAGCTGTGAGATGTGGGGATTATGGTTGGGGTGAACTGTGAAATGTGGCGATTATGGTTGGGATGAGCTGTGGGATGTGGGGATTATGGTTGGGGTGAAATGTGAGATGTGGGGATTATGGTTGGGGTGAACTGTGAGATGTGGGGATTATGGTTGGGGTGAACTGTGAGATGTGGGGATTATGGTTGGGGTGAACTGTGAGATGTGGGAGTCATAGTTGGGGTGAACTGTGAGATGTGGGGATTATGGGTGGGGTGAGATCTGAGATGTGGGGATTATGGTTGGGTTGAACAGTGAGATGTGGGGATTATGGTTGAGATGAGCTGTGAGATGTGGGGATTATGGTTGGGATGAACTGTGAGATGTGGGGAATATGGTTGCGGTGAACTGTGAGATATGTGGATTATGGTTGGCATGAACTGTGAGATGTGGGGATTATGGTTGGGGTGAACAGTGAGATGTGGGGATTATGGTTGGGATTGCTGTGAGATCTGGGGATTATGTTTGGGGTGAACTGTGAGATGTGGGGATTATGCTTGGGATGAAGTCTGAGATGTGGGGATTATGGTTGGGATGAGTTGGGAGATGTGGGGATTATGGTTGGGGTTAATTGTGATACGTGGGGATTATGGTTGGGATGAACTGTGAGATGTGGGGATTATGGTTGGGATGAGCTGTGAGATGTGGGGAGAATGTTTGAGGTGAGATGTGAGATGTGGGGATTATGGTTGGGGTGAACTGTGAGATGTGGGGATTATGCTTGGGATGAAGTCTGAGATGTGGGCATTATGGTTGGGATGAACTGTGAGATGTGGGGATTATGGTTGGGATGAGCTGTGAGATGTGGGGAGAATGTTTGGGGTGAGATGTGAGATGTGGGGATTATGGTTGGGGTGAACTGTGAGATGTGGGGATTATGGTTGGGGTGAACTGTGAGATGTGGGGATTATGGTTGGGGTGTACTGTTAGATGTCGGGATTATGGTTGGGGTGAGCTGTGAGATGTGGTGATCATGGTTGGGGTGAGCACCGAGATATGGGGACTATGGTTGGGGTAAGCTGTGAGATGTGGGGATTATGGTTGGGGTGAGCTGTGAGATGTGGGGATTATGGTTGGGATGAGCTGTGAGATGTGGGGATTATGGTTGGGGTGAAATGTGAGATGTGGGGATTATGGTTGGGGTGAACTGTGAGATGTTGGGATTATGGTTGGGTGAACTGTGAGATGTGGGAGTCATGGTTGGGGTGAACTGTGAGATGTGGGGATTATGGTTGGGGTGCACTGTTAGATGTCGGGATTATGGTTGGGGTGAGCTGTGAGATGTGGTGATTATGGTTGGGCTGGGCTCCGAGATATGGGGATTATGGTTGGGGTGAGCTGTGAGATGTGGGGATTATGGTTGGGGTGAGCTCCGAGATATGGGGATTATGGTTGGGGTGAGCTGTGAGATGTGGGGATTATGGTTGGGGTGCACTGTGAGATGTGGGGATTATGGTTGGGATGAGCTGTGAGATGTGGGGATTATGGTTGAGAAGAGCTGTGAGATGTGGGGGTTATAGTTGGGGTGAACTGTGAGATGTGGGGATTATGGTTGGGATTGCTGTGAGATCTGGGGATTATGTTTGGGGTGAACTGCGAGATGTGGGGATTATGGTTGGGGTGCACTGTGAGATGTGGGGATTATGGTTGGGATGAGCTGTGAGATGTGGGACTATGTTTGGGATGAGATGTGTGATGTGGGGATAATGGTTGGGGAGAGATGTGAGATGTGGGGATTATGGTTGGGGTGAGCTGTGAGATGTGGGGATTATGGTTGGGGTGAACTGTGAGATGCGGGGATTATGGTTGGGATGAGCTGTGAGATGTGGGGATTATGGTTGCGGTGAAATGTGAGATGTGGGTATGATGGTTGGGGTGAACTGTGAGATGTGGGGATTATGGTTGGCGTGAACTGTGAGATGTGGGGATTATGGTTGGGGTGAACTGTGAGATGTGGGGATTATGGTTGGGGTGCACTGTTAGATGTCGGGATTATGGTTGGGGTGAGCTGTGAGATGTGGTGATTATGGTTGGGCTGAGCTCCGAGATATGGGGATTATGGTTGGGGTGAGCTGTGAGATGTGGGGATTATGGTTGGGGTGAACTGTGAAATGTGGCGATTATGGTTGGGATGAGCTGTGGGATGTGGGGATTATGGTTGGGGTGAAATGTGAGATGTGGGGATTATGGTTGGGGTGAACTGTGAGATGTGGGGATTATGGTTGGGGTGAACTGTGAGATGTGGGGATTATGGTTGGGGTGAACTGTGAGATGTGGGAGTCATAGTTGGGGTGAACTGTGAGATGTGGGGATTATGGGTGGGGTGAGATCTGAGATGTGGGGATTATGGTTGGGTTGAACAGTGAGATGTGGGGATTATGGTTGAGATGAGCTGTGAGATGTGGGGATTATGGTTGGGATGAACTGTGAGATGTGGGGAATATGGTTGCGGTGAACTGTGAGATATGTGGATTATGGTTGGCATGAACTGTGAGATGTGGGGATTATGGTTGGGGTGAACAGTGAGATGTGGGGATTATGGTTGGGATTGCTGTGAGATCTGGGGATTATGTTTGGGGTGAACTGTGAGATGTGGGGATTATGCTTGGGATGAAGTCTGAGATGTGGGGATTATGGTTGGGATGAGTTGGGAGATGTGGGGATTATGGTTGGGGTTAATTGTGATACGTGGGGATTATGGTTGGGATGAACTGTGAGATGTGGGGATTATGGTTGGGATGAGCTGTGAGATGTGGGGAGAATGTTTGAGGTGAGATGTGAGATGTGGGGATTATGGTTGGGGTGAACTGTGAGATCTGGGGATTATGTTTGGGGTGAACTGCGAGATGTGGGGATTATGGTTGGGGTGCACTGTGATATGTGGGGATTGTGGTTGGGATGAGCTGTGAGATGTGGGACTATGTTTGGGATGAGATGTGTGATGTGGGGATAATGGTTGGGGAGAGATGTGAGATGTGGGGATTATGGTTGGGGTGAACTGTGAGATGTGGGGATTATGGTTGGGGTCAACTGTGAGATGCGGGGATTATGGTTGGGATGAGCTGTGAGATGTGGGGATTATGGTTGCGGTGAAATGTGAGATGTGGGTGTTATGGTTGGGGTGAACTGTGAGATGTGGGGATTATGGTTGGCGTGAACTGTGAGATGTGGGGATTATGGTTGGGGTGAACTGTGAGATGTGGGGATTATGGTTGGGGTGCACTGTTAGATGTCGGGATTATGGTTGGGGTGAGCTGTGAGATGTGGTGATTATGGTTGGGCTGAGCTCCGAGATATGGGGATTATGGTTGGGGTGAGCTGTGAGATGTGGGGATTATGGTTGGGGTGAACTGTGAAATGTGGCGATTATGGTTGGGATGAGCTGTGGGATGTGGGGATTATGGTTGGGGTGAAATGTGAGATGTGGGGATTATGGTTGGGGTGAACTGTGAGATGTGGGGATTATGGTTGGGGTGAACTGTGAGATGTGGGGATTATGGTTGGGGTGAACTGTGAGATGTGGGAGTCATAGTTGGGGTGAACTGTGAGATGTGGGGATTATGGGTGGGGTGAGATCTGAGATGTGGGGATTATGGTTGGGTTGAACAGTGAGATGTGGGGATTATGGTTGAGATGAGCTGTGAGATGTGGGGATTATGGTTGGGATGAACTGTGAGATGTGGGGAATATGGTTGCGGTGAACTGTGAGATATGTGGATTATGGTTGGCATGAACTGTGAGATGTGGGGATTATGGTTGGGGTGAACAGTGAGATGTGGGGATTATGGTTGGGATTGCTGTGAGATCTGGGGATTATGTTTGGGGTGAACTGTGAGATGTGGGGATTATGCTTGGGATGAAGTCTGAGATGTGGGGATTATGGTTGGGATGAGTTGGGAGATGTGGGGATTATGGTTGGGGTTAATTGTGATACGTGGGGATTATGGTTGGGATGAACTGTGAGATGTGGGGATTATGGTTGGGATGAGCTGTGAGATGTGGGGAGAATGTTTGAGGTGAGATGTGAGATGTGGGGATTATGGTTGGGGTGAACTGTGAGATGTGGGGATTATGCTTGGGATGAAGTCTGAGATGTGGGCATTATGGTTGGGATGAACTGTGAGATGTGGGGATTATGGTTGGGATGAGCTGTGAGATGTGGGGAGAATGTTTGGGGTGAGATGTGAGATGTGGGGATTATGGTTGGGGTGAACTGTGAGATGTGGGGATTATGGTTGGGGTGAACTGTGAGATGTGGGGATTATGGTTGGGGTGTACTGTTAGATGTCGGGATTATGGTTGGGGTGAGCTGTGAGATGTGGTGATCATGGTTGGGGTGAGCACCGAGATATGGGGACTATGGTTGGGGTAAGCTGTGAGATGTGGGGATTATGGTTGGGGTGAACTGTGAGATGTGGGGATTATGGTTGGGATGAGCTGTGAGATGTGGGGATTATGGTTGGGGTGAAATGTGAGATGTGGGGATTATGGTTGGGGTGAACTGTGAGATGTTGGGATTATGGTTGGGTGAACTGTGAGATGTGGGAGTCATGGTTGGGGTGAACTGTGAGATGTGGGGATTATGGTTGGGGTGCACTGTTAGATGTCGGGATTATGGTTGGGGTGAGCTGTGAGATGTGGTGATTATGGTTGGGCTGGGCTCCGAGATATGGGGATTATGGTTGGGGTGAGCTGTGAGATGTGGGGATTATGGTTGGGGTGAGCTCCGAGATATGGGGATTATGGTTGGGGTGAGCTGTGAGATGTGGGGATTATGGTTGGGGTGCACTGTGAGATGTGGGGATTATGGTTGGGATGAGCTGTGAGATGTGGGGATTATGGTTGAGAAGAGCTGTGAGATGTGGGGGTTATAGTTGGGGTGAACTGTGAGATGTGGGGATTATGGTTGGGATTGCTGTGAGATCTGGGGATTATGTTTGGGGTGAACTGCGAGATGTGGGGATTATGGTTGGGGTGCACTGTGAGATGTGGGGATTATGGTTGGGATGAGCTGTGAGATGTGGGACTATGTTTGGGATGAGATGTGTGATGTGGGGATAATGGTTGGGGAGAGATGTGAGATGTGGGGATTATGGTTGGGGTGAGCTGTGAGATGTGGGGATTATGGTTGGGGTGAACTGTGAGATGCGGGGATTATGGTTGGGATGAGCTGTGAGATGTGGGGATTATGGTTGCGGTGAAATGTGAGATGTGGGTATGATGGTTGGGGTGAACTGTGAGATGTGGGGATTATGGTTGGCGTGAACTGTGAGATGTGGGGATTATGGTTGGGGTGAACTGTGAGATGTGGGGATTATGGTTGGGGTGCACTGTTAGATGTCGGGATTATGGTTGGGGTGAGCTGTGAGATGTGGTGATTATGGTTGGGCTGAGCTCCGAGATATGGGGATTATGGTTGGGGTGAGCTGTGAGATGTGGGGATTATGGTTGGGGTGAACTGTGAAATGTGGCGATTATGGTTGGGATGAGCTGTGGGATGTGGGGATTATGGTTGGGGTGAAATGTGAGATGTGGGGATTATGGTTGGGGTGAACTGTGAGATGTGGGGATTATGGTTGGGGTGAACTGTGAGATGTGGGGATTATGGTTGGGGTGAACTGTGAGATGTGGGAGTCATAGTTGGGGTGAACTGTGAGATGTGGGGATTATGGGTGGGGTGAGATCTGAGATGTGGGGATTATGGTTGGGTTGAACAGTGAGATGTGGGGATTATGGTTGAGATGAGCTGTGAGATGTGGGGATTATGGTTGGGATGAACTGTGAGATGTGGGGAATATGGTTGCGGTGAACTGTGAGATATGTGGATTATGGTTGGCATGAACTGTGAGATGTGGGGATTATGGTTGGGGTGAACAGTGAGATGTGGGGATTATGGTTGGGATTGCTGTGAGATCTGGGGATTATGTTTGGGGTGAACTGTGAGATGTGGGGATTATGCTTGGGATGAAGTCTGAGATGTGGGGATTATGGTTGGGATGAGTTGGGAGATGTGGGGATTATGGTTGGGGTTAATTGTGATACGTGGGGATTATGGTTGGGATGAACTGTGAGATGTGGGGATTATGGTTGGGATGAGCTGTGAGATGTGGGGAGAATGTTTGAGGTGAGATGTGAGATGTGGGGATTATGGTTGGGGTGAACTGTGAGATGTGGGGATTATGGTTGGGGTGAACTGTGAGATGTGGGGTTTATGGTTGGGGTGAACTGTGAGATGTGGGGATTATGGTTGGGATGAGCTGTGAGATGTGGGGATTATGGTTGGGGTGAAATGTGAGATGTGGGGATTATGGTTGGGGTGAACTGTGAGATGTTGGGATTATGGTTGGGTGAACTGTGAGATGTGGGAGTCATGGTTGGGGTGAACTGTGAGATGTGGGGATTATGTTTGGGGTGCACTGTTAGATGTGGGGATTATGGTTGGCGTGAGCTGTGAGATGTGGGGATTATGGGTGGGGTGAGATCTGAGATGTGGGGATTATGGTTGGGTTGAACTGTGAAATGTTGGGATTATGGTTGAGATGAGCTGTGAGATGTGGGGATTATGGTTGGGATGAACTGTGAGATGTGGGGAATATGGTTGCGGTGAACTGTGAGATGTGGGGATTATGGTTGGGGTGAACTGTGAGATGTGGGGGTTATGGTTGGGGTGAACTGTGAGATGTGGGGATTATGGTTGGGATCACTGGGAGATCTGGGGATTATGTTTGGGGTGAACTGTGAGATGTGGGGATTATGCTTGGGATGAAGTTTGAGATGTGGGGAATATGGTTGGGATGAGTTGTGAGATGTGGGGATTATGGTTGGGGATAATTGTGAGACGTGGGGATTATGGTTGGGATGAACTGTGAGATGTGGGGATTATGGTTGGGATGAGTTGTGAGATGTGGGGATTATGGTTGGGATGAGTTCTGAGATGTGGGGATTATGGTTGGGGTGAAATGTGAGATGTGGGACTATGGTTGGGATGAACTGTGAGATGTCGGGATAATGTTTGGGGTGAGATGTGAGATGTGGGGTTATGGTTGGGGTGAGCTGTGAGATGTGGGGATTATGGTTGGGGTGAACTGTGAGATGTGGGGATTATGGTTGGCATGAGCTGTGAGATGTGGGGATTATGGTTGGGATGAGCTGTGAGATGTGGGGATTATGTTTGGGGTGTACTGTGAGATGTAGGGATTATGGTTGGGGTGAACTGTGAGATGTAGGGATTATGGTTGGGATGAGTTCTGAGATGTGGGGATTATGGTTGGGGTTAATTGTGAGACGTGGGGATTATGGTTGGGATGAACTGTGAGATGTGGGGATTATGGTTGGGATGAGTTGTGAGATTTGGGGATTATGGTTGGGATGAGTTGTGAGATGTGGGGATTATGGTTGGGGTGAACTGTGAGATGTGGGACTATGGTTGGGATGAGCTGTGAGATGTGGGGATAATGGTTGGGGTGAGATGTGAGATGTGGGGATTATGGTTGGGGTGAGCTGTGAGATGTGGGGATTATGGTTGGGGTGAACTGTGAGATGTGGGGATTATGGTTGGGATTACTGGGAGATCTGGGGATTATGTTTGGGGTGAACTGTGAGATGTGGGGATTATGGTTGGGATGAAGTCTGAGATGTGGGGAATATGGTTGGGATGAGTTGTGAGATGTGGGGATTATGGTTGGGGTGAAATGTGAGATGTGGGACTATGGTTGGGATGAGCTGTGAGATGTCGGGATAATGTTTGGGGTCAGATGTGAGATGTGGGGTTATGGTTGGGGTGAGCTGTGAGATGTGGGGATTATGGTTGGGGTGAACTGTGAGATGTGGGGATTATGGTTGGGATGAGCTGTGAGATGTGGGGATTATGGTTGGGATGAGCTGTGAGATGTGGGGATTATGTTTGGGGTGTACTGTGAGATGTAGGGATTATGGTTGGGGTGAACTGTGAGATGTAGGGATTATGGTTGGGATGAGTTCTGAGATGTGGGGATTATGGTTGGGGTTAATTGTGAGACGTGGGGATTATGGTTGGGATGAACTGTGAGATGTGGGGATTATGGTTGGGATGAGTTGTGAGATGTGGGGATTATGGTTGGGATGAGTTGTGAGATGTGGGGATTATGGTTGGGGTGAACTGTGAGATGTGGGACTATGGTTGGGATGAGCTGTGAGATGTGGGGATAATGGTTGGGGTGAGATGTGAGATGTGGGGATTATGGTTGGGGTGAGCTGTGAGATGTGGGGATTATGGTTGGGGTGAACTGTGAGATGTGGGGATTATGGTTGGGATGAGCTGTGAGATGTGGGGATTATGGTTGGGATGAGCTGTGAGATATGGGGATTATGGTTGCGGTGAACTGTGAGATGTGGGGGTTATGGTTGGGTTGAACTGTGAGATGTGGGGATTATGGTTGGCGTGAACTGTGAGGTAGGGATTATGGTTGGGATGAGCTGCGAGATGTGGGGATTATGGTTGGGGTGCACTGTGAGATGTGGGGATTATGGTTGGGGTGAACTGTGAGATGTGGGGATTATGGTTGGGGTGCACTGTTAGATGTCGGGATTATGGTTGGGGTGAGCTGTGAGATGTGGTGATTATGGTTGGGCTGAGCTCCGAGATATGGGGATTATGGTTGGGGTGAGCTGTGAGATATGGGGATTATGGTTGGGGTGAGCTCCGAGATATGGGGATTATGGTTGGGGTGAGCTGTGAGATGTGGGGATTATGGTTGGGGTGCACTGTGAGATGTGGGGATTATGGTTAGGATGAGCTGTGAGATGTGGGGATTATGGTTGAGAAGAGCTGAGAGATGTGGGGGTTATAGTTGGGGTGAACTGTGAGATGTGGGGATTATGGTTGGGATTGCTGTGAGATCTGGTGATTATGTTTGGGGTGAACTGCGAGATGTGGGGATTATGGTTGGGGTGCACTGTGAGATGTGGGGATTATGGTTGGGATGAGCTGTGAGATGTGGGACTATGGTTGGGATGAGATGTGTGATGTGGGGATAATGGTTGGGGAGAGATGTGAGATGTGGGGATTATGATTGGGGTGAGCTGTGAGATGTGGGGATTATGGTTGGGGTGAACTGTGAGATGTGGGGATTATGGTTGGGATGAACTGTGAGATGTGGGGATTATGGTTGCGGTAAAATGTGAGATGTGGGTATTATGGTTGGGGTGAACTGTGAGATGTGGGGATTATGGTTGGCGTGAACTGTGAGATGTGGGGATTATGGTTGGGGTGAACTGTGAGATGTGGGGATTATGGTTGGGGTCCACTGTTAGATGTCGGGATTATGGTTGGGGTGAGCTGTGAGATGTGGTGATTATGGTTGGGCTGAGCTCCGAGATATGGGGATTATGGTTGGGGTGAGCTGTGAGATGTGGGGATTATGGTTGGGGTGAACTGTGAAATGTGGCGATTATGGTTGGGATGAGCTGTGGGATGTGGGGATTATGGTTGGGGTGAAATGTGAGATGTGGGGATGATGGTTGGGGTGAACTGTGAGATGTGGGGATTATGGTTGGGGTGAACTGTGAGATGTGGGAGTCATGGTTGGGGTGAACTGTGAGATGTGGTAATTATGGGTGGGGTGAGATCTGAGATGTGGGGATTATGGTTCGGTTGAACAGTGAGATGTGGGGATTATGGTTGAGATGAGCTGTGAGATGTGGGGATTATGGTTGGGATGAACTGTGAGATGTGGGGAATATGGTTGCGGTGAACTGTGAGATGTGGGGATTATGGTTGGGGTGAACTGTGAGATGTGGGGATTATGGTTGGGGTGAACTGTGAGATGTGGGGATTATGGTTGGGTTGCACCGATAGATATGGGGATTATGGTTGGGATTGCTGTGAGATCTGGGGATTATGTTTGGGGTGAACTGTGAGATGTGGGGATTATGCTTGGGATGAAGTCTGAGATGTGGGGATTATGGTTGGGATGAGTTGGGAGATTTGGGGATTATGGTTGGGGTTAATTGTGATACGTGGGGATTATGGTTGGGATGAACTGTGAGATGTGGGGATTATGGTTGGGATGAGCTGTGAGATGTGGGGAGAATGTTTGGGGTGAGATGTGAGATCTGGGGATTATGGTTGGGGTGAACTGTGAGATGTGGGGATTATGGTTGGGGTGAACTGTGAGATGTGGGGATTATGGTTGGGGTGAACTGTGAGATGTGGGGATTATGGTTGGGGTGCACTGTTAGATGTCGGGATTATGGTTGGGGTGAGCTGTGAGATGTGGTGATTTGGTTGGGGTGAGCACCGAGATATGGGGATTATGGTTGGGGTCAGCTGTGAGATGTGGGGATTATGGTTGGGGTGAACTGTGAGATGTGGGGATTATGGTTGGGATGAGCTGTGAGATGTGGGGATTATGGTTGGGGTGAAATGTGAGATGTGGGGATTATGGTTGGGGTGAACTGTGAGATGTGGGGATTATGGTTGGGTGAACTGTGAGATGTGGGAGTCATGGTTGGGGTGAACTGTGAGATGTGGGGATTATGGTTGGGGTGAACTGTGAGATGTGGGGATTATGGTTGGGGTGAACTGTGAGATGTGGGGATTATGGTTGGGTTGCACCGATAGATGTGGGGATTATGGTTGGGATTGCTGTGAGATCTGGGGATTATGTTTGGGGTGAACTGTGAGATGTGGGGATTATGCTTGGGATGAAGTCTGAGATGTGGGGATTATGGTTGGGATGAGTTGGGAGACGTGGGGATTATGGTTGGGGTTAATTGTGAGACGTGGGGATTATGGTTGGGATGAACTGTGAGATGTGGGGATTATGGTTGGGGTGCACTGTTAGATGTCGGGATTATGGTTGGGATGAACTGTGAGATGTGGGGATTATGGTTGGGATGAGTTGTGAGATGTGGGGATTATGGTTGGGATGAGTTGTGAGATGTGGGGATTATGGTTGGGGTGAACTGTGAGATGTGGGACTATGGTTGGGATGAGCTGTGAGATGTGGGGATAATGGTTGGGGTGAGATGTGAGATGTGGGGATTATGGTTGGGGTGAGCTGTGAGATGTGGGGATTATGGTTGGGGTGAACTGTGAGATGTGGGGATTATGGTTGGGATGAGCTGTGAGATGTGGGGATTATGGTTGGGATGAGCTGTGAGATATGGGGATTATGGTTGGGGTGAACTGTGAGATGTGGGGGTTATGGTTGGGTTGAACTGTGAGATGTGGGGATTATGGTTGGCGTGAACTGTGAGGTAGGGATTATGGTTGGGATGAGCTGCGAGATGTGGGGATTATGGTTGGGGTGCACTGTGAGATGTGGGGATTATGGTTGGGGTGAACTGTGAGATGTGGGGATTATGGTTGGGGTGCACTGTTAGATGTCGGGATTATGGTTGGGATGAACTGTGAGATGTGGGGATTATGGTTGGGATGAACTGTGAGATGTGGGGATTATGGTTGGGATGAGTTGTGAGATGTGGGGATTATGGTTGGGATGAGTTGTGAGATGTGGGGATTATGGTTGGGGTGAACTGTGAGATGTGGGACTATGGTTGGGATGAGCTGTGAGATGTGGGGATAATGGTTGGGGTGAGATGTGAGATGTGGGGATTATGGTTGGGGTGAGCTGTGAGATGTGGGGATTATGGTTGGGGTGAACTGTGAGATGTGGGGATTATGGTTGGGATGAGCTGTGAGATGTGGGGATTATGGTTGGGATGAGCTGTGAGATATGGGGATTATGGTTGGGGTGAACTGTGAGATGTGGGGGTTATGGTTGGGTTGAACTGTGAGATGTGGGGATTATGGTTGGCGTGAACTGTGAGGTAGGGATTATGGTTGGGATGAGCTGCGAGATGTGGGGATTATGGTTGGGGTGCACTGTGAGATGTGGGGATTATGGTTGGGGTGAACTGTGAGATGTGGGGATTATGGTTGGGGTGCACTGTTAGATGTCGGGATTATGGTTGGGGTGCACTGTGAGATGTGGTGATTATGGTTGGGCTGAGCTCCGAGATATGGGGATTATGGTTGGGGTGAGCTGTGAGATATGGGGATTATGGTTGGGGTGAGCTCCGAGATATGGGGATTATGGTTGGGGTGAGCTGTGAGATGTGGGGATTATGGTTGGGGTGCACTGTGAGATGTGGGGATTATGGTTGGGATGAGCTGTGAGATGTGGGGATTATGGTTGAGAAGAGCTGAGAGATGTGGGGGTTATAGTTGGGGTGAACTGTGAGATGTGGGGATTATGGTTGGGATTGCTGTGAGATCTGGGGATTATGTTTGGGGTGAACCGCGAGATGTGGGGATTATGGTTGGGGTGCACTGTGAGATGTGGGGATTATGGTTGGGATGAGCTGTGAGATGTGGGACTATGGTTGGGATGAGATGTGTGATGTGGGGATAATGGTTGGGGAGAGATGTGAGATGTGGGGATTATGGTTGGGGTGAGCTGTGAGATGTGGGGATTATGGTTGGGGTGAACTGTGAGATGTGGGGATTATGGTTGGGATGAGCTTTGAGATGTGGGGATTATGGTTGCGGTGAAATGTGAGATGTGGGTATTATGGTTGGGGTGAACTGTGAGATGTGGGGATTATGGTTGGCGTGAACTGTCAGATGTGGGGATTATGGTTGGGGTGAACTGTGAGATGTGGGGATTATGGTTGGGGTGCACTGTTAGATGTCGGGATTATGGTTGGGGTGAGCTGTGAGATGTGGTGATTATGGTTGGGCTGAGCTCCGAGATATGGGGATTATGGTTGGGGTGAGCTGTGAGATGTGGGGATTATGGTTGGGGTGAACTGTGAAATGTGGCGATTATGGTTGGGATGAGCTGTGGGATGTGGGGATTATGGTTGGGGTGAAATGTGAGATGTGGGGATTATGGTTGGGGTGAACTGTGAGATGTGGGGATTATGGTTGGGGTGAACTGTGAGATGTGGGAGTCATGGTTGGGGTGAACTGTGAGATGTGGGGATTATGGGTGGGGTGAGATCTGAGATGTGGGGATTATGGTTGGGTTGAACAGTGAGATGTGGGGATTATGGTTGAGATGAGCTGTGAGATGTGGGGATTATGGTTGGGATGAACTGTGAGATGTGGGGATTATGGTTGGGGTGAACTGTGAGATGTGATGATTATGGTTGGGGTGAACTGTGAGATGTGGGGATTATGGTTGGGTTGCACCGATAGATATGGGGATTATGGTTGGGATTGCTGTGAGATCTGGGGATTATGTTTGGGGTGAACTGTGAGATGTGGGGATTATGCTTGGGATGAAGTCTGAGATGTGGGGATTATGGTTGGGATGAGTTGGGAGATGTGGGGATTATGGTTGGGGTTAATTGTGATACGTGGGGATGATGGTTGGGATGAACTGTGAGATGTGGGGATTATGGTTGGGATGAGATGTGAGATGTGGGGTTATGGTTGGGGTGAGCTGTGAGATGTGGGGTTATGGTTGGGGTGAGCTGTGAGATGTGGGGATTATGGTTGGGGTGAACTGTGAGATGTGGGGATTATGGTTGGGATGAGCTGTGAGATGTGGGGATTATGGTTGGGATGAGCTGTGAGATGTGGGGATTATGGTTGGGGTGAACTGTGAGATGTAGGGATTATGGTTGGGGTGAACTGTGAGATGTAGGGATTATGGTTGGGATGAGTTGTGAGATGTGGGGATTATGGTTGGGGTTAATTGTGAGACGTGGGGATTATGGTTGGGATGAACTGTGAGATGTGGGGATTATGGTTGGGATGAGTTGTGAGATGTGGGGATTATGGTTGGGATGAGTTGTGAGATGTGGGGATTATGGTTGGGGTGAACTGTGAGATGTGGGACTATGGTTGGGATCAGCTGTGAGATGTGGGGATAATGGTTGGGGTGAGATGTGAGATGTGGGGATTATGGTTGGGGTGAGCTGTGAGATGTGGGGATTATGGTTGGGGTGAACTGTGAGATGTGGGGATTATGGTTGGGATGAGCTGTGAGATGTGGGGATTATGGTTGGGATGAGCTGTGAGATATGGGGATTATGGTTGGGGTGAACTGTGAGATGTGGGGGTTATGGTTGGGTTGAACTGTGAGATGTGGGGATTATGGTTGGCGTGAACTGTGAGGTAGGGATTATGGTTGGGATGAGCTGCGAGATGTGGGGATTATGGTTGGGGTGCACTGTGAGATGTGGGGATTATGGTTGGGGTGAACTGTGAGATGTGGGGATTATGGTTGGGGTGCACTGTTAGATGTCGGGATTATGGTTGGGGTGAGCTGTGAGATGTGGTGATTATGGTTGGGCTGAGCTCCGAGCTATGGGGATTATGGTTGGGGTGAGCTGTGAGATATGGGGATTATGGTTGGGGTGAGCTCCGAGATATGGGGATTATGGTTGGGGTGAGCTGTGAGATGTGGGGATTATGGTTGGGGTGCACTGTGAGATGTGGGGATTATGGTTGGGATGAGCTGTGAGATGTGGGGATTATGGTTGAGAAGAGCTGAGAGATGTGGGGGTTATAGTTGGGGTGAACTGTGAGATGTGGGGATTATGGTTGGGATTGCTGTGAGATCTGGGGATTATGTTTGGGGTGAACTGCGAGATGTGGGGATTATGGTTGGGGTGCACTGTGAGATGTGGGGATTATGGTTGGGATGAGCTGTGAGATGTGGGACTATGGTTGGGATGAGATGTGTGATGTGGGGATAATGGTTGGGGAGAGATGTGAGATGTGGGGATTATGGTTGGGGTGAGCTGTGAGATGTGGGGATTATGGTTGGGGTGAACTGTGAGATGTGGGGATTATGGTTGGGATGAGCTGTGAGATGTGGGGATTATGTTTGCGGTGAAATGTGAGATGTGGGTATTATGGTTGGGGTGAACTGTGAGATGTGGGGATTATGGTTGGCGTGAACTGTGAGATGTGGGGATTATGGTTGGGGTGAGATCTGAGATGTGGGGATTATGGTTGGGTTGAACAGTGAGATGTGGGGATTATGGTTGAGATGAGCTGTGAGATGTGGGGATTATGGTTGGGATGAACTGTGAGATGTGGGGATTATGGTTGGGGTGAACTGTGAGATGTGGGGATTATGGTTGGGGTGAACTGTGAGATGTGGGGATTATGGTTGGGTTGCACCGATAGATATGGGGATTATGGTTGGGATTGCTGTGAGATCTGGGGATTATGTTTGGGGTGAACTGTGAGATGTGGGGATTATGCTTGGGATGAAGTCTGAGAAGTGGGGATTATGGTTGGGATGAGTTGGGAGATGTGGGGATTATGGTTGGGGTTAATTGTGATACGTGGGGATTATGGTTGGGATGAACTGTGAGATGTGGGGATTATGGTTGGGATGAGCTGTGAGATGTGGGGAGAATGTTTGGGGCGAGATGTGAGATGTGGGGATTATGGTTGGGGTGAACTGTGAGATGTGGGGATTATGGTTGGGGTGAACTGTGAGATGTGGGGATTATGGTTGGGGTGAACTGTGAGATGTGAGGATTATGTTTGTGGTGCACTGTTAGATGTCGGGATTATGGTTGGGGTGAGCTGTGAGATGTGGTGATTTGGTTGGGGTGAGCACCGAGATATGGGGATTATGGTTGGGGTCAGCTGTGAGATGTGGGGATTATGGTTGGGGTGAACTGTGAGATGTGGGGATTATGGTTCGGATGAGCTGTGAGATGTGGGGATTATGGTTGGGGTGAAATGTGAGATGTGGGGATTATGGTTGGGGTGAACTGTGAGATGTGGGGATTATGGTTGGGGTGAACTGTGAGATGTGGGGATTATGGTTGGGGTGCACTGTTAGATGTCGGGATTATGGTTGGGGTGAGCTGTGAGATGTGGTGATTATGGTTGGGGTGAGCACCGAGATATGGGGATTATGGTTGGGGTGAGCTGTGAGATGTGGGGATTATGGTTGGGGTGAACTGTGAGATGTGGGGATTATGGTTGGGGTGAACTGTGAGATGTTGGGATTATGGTTGGGTGAACTGTGAGATGTGGGAGTCATGGTTGGGGTGAACTGTGAGATGTGGGGATTATGTTTGGGGTGCACTGTTTGATGTGGGGATTATGGTTGGCGTGAGCTGTGAGATGTGGGGATTATGGGTGGGGTGAGATCTGAGATGTGGGGATTATGGTTGGGTTGAACTGTGAGCTGTTGGGATTATGGTTGAGATGAGCTGTGAGATGTGGGGATTATGGTTGGGATGAACTGTGAGATGTGGGGAATATGGTTGCGGTGAACTGTGAGATGTGGGGATTATGGTTGGGGTGAACTGTGAGATGTGGGGGTTATGGTTGGGGTGAACTGTGAGATGTGGGGATTATGGTTGGGATTACTGGGAGATCTGGGGATTATGTTTGGGGTGAACTGTGAGATGTGGGGATTATGCTTGGGATGAAGTCTGAGATGTGGGGAATATGTTTGGGATGAGTTGTGAGATGTGGGGATTATGGTTGGGGATAATTGTGAGACGTGGGGATTATGGTTGGGATGAACTGTGAGATGTGGGGATTATGGTTGGGATGAGTTGTGAGATGTGGGGATTATGGTTGGGATGAGTTCTGAGATGTGGGGATTATGGTTGGGGTGAAATGTGAGATGTGGGACTATGGTTGGGATGAGCTGTGAGATGTGGGGATAATGGTTGGGGTGAGATGTGAGATGTGGGGTTATGGTTGGGGTGAGCTGTGAGATGTGGGGATTATGGTTGGGGTGAACTGTGAGATGTGGGGATTATGGTTGGGATGAGCTGTGAAATGTGGGGATTATGGTTGGGATGAGCTGTGAGATGTGGGGATTATGGTTGGGGTGAACTGTGAGATGTAGGGATTATGGTTGGGGTGAACTGTGAGATGTAGGGATTATGGTTGGGATTACTGGGAGATCTGGGGATTATGGTTGGGGTGAACTGTGAGATGTGGGGATTATGGTTGGGGTGAAATGTGAGATGTGGGGATTATGGTTGGGGTGAACTGTGAGATGTTGGGATTATGGTTGAGTGAACTGTGAGATGTGGGAGTCATGGTTGGGGTGAACTGTGAGATGTGGGGATTATGTTTGGGTGCACTGTTAGATGTGGGGATTATGGTTGGCGTGAGCTGTGAGATGTGGGGATTATGGGTGGGGTGAGATCTGAGATGTGGGGATTATGGTTGGGTTGAACTGTGAGATGTTGGGATTATGGTTGAGATGAGCTGTGAGATGTGGGGATTATGGTTGGGATGAACTGTGAGATGTGGGGAATATGGTTGCGGTGAACTGTGAGATGTGGGGATTATGGTTGGGGTGAACTGTGAGATGTGGGGGTTATGGTTGGGGTGAACTGTGAGATGTGGGGATTATGGTTGCGATTACTGGGAGATCTGGGGATTATGTTTGGGGTGAACTGTGAGATGTGGGGATTATGCTTGGGATGAAGTCTGAGATGTGGGGAATATGGTTGGGATGAGCTGTGAGATGTGGGGATTATGGTTGGGGATAATTGTGAGACGTGGGGATTATGGTTGGGATGAACTGTGAGATGTGGGGATTATGGTTGGGATGAGTTGTGAGATGTGGGGATTATGGTTGGGATGAGTTCTGAGATGTGGGGATTATGGTTGGGGTGAAATGTGAGATGTGGGACTATGGTTGGGATGAGCTGTGAGATGTGGGGATAATGGTTGGGGTGAGATGTGAGATGTGGGGTTATGGTTGGGGTGAGCTGTGAGATGTGGGGATTATGGTTGGGGTGAACTGTGAGATGTGGGGATTATGGTTGGGATGAGCTGTGAGATGTGGGGATTATGGTTGGGATGAGCTGTGAGATGTGGGGATTATGGTTGGGGTGAACTGTGAGATGTGGGGATTATGGTTGGGATGAGCTGTGAGATGTGGGGAGAATGTTTGGGGCGAGATGTGAGATGTGGGGATTATGGTTGGGGTGAACTGTGAGATGTGGGGATTATGGTTGGGGTGAACTGTGAGATGTGGGGATTATGGTTGGGGTGAACTGTGAGATGTGAGGATTATGTTTGGGGTGCACTGTTAGATGTCGGGATTATGGTTGGGGTGAGCTGTGAGATGTGGTGATTTGGTTGGGGTGAGCACCGAGATATGGGGATTATGGTTGGGGTCAGCTGTGAGATGTGGGGATTATGGTTGGGGTGAACTGTGAGATGTGGGGATTATGGTTCGGATGAGCTGTGAGATGTGGGGATTATGGTTGGGGTGAAATGTGAGATGTGGGGATTATGGTTGGGGTGAACTGTGAGATGTGGGGATTATGGTTGGGGTGAACTGTGAGATGTGGGGATTATGGTTGGGGTGCACTGTTAGATGTCGGGATTATGGTTGGGGTGAGCTGTGAGATGTGGTGATTATGGTTGGGGTGAGCACCGAGATATGGGGATTATGGTTGGGGTGAGCTGTGAGATGTGGGGATTATGGTTGGGGTGAACTGTGAGATGTGGGGATTATGGTTGGGGTGAAATGTGAGATGTGGGGATTATGGTTGGGGTGAAATGTGAGATGTTGGGATTATGGTTGGGTGAACTGTGAGATGTGGGAGTCATGGTTGGGGTGAACTGTGAGATGTGGGGATTATGTTTGGGGTGCACTGTTAGATGTGGGGATTATGGTTGGCGTGAGCTGTGAGATGTGGGGATTATGGGTGGGGTGAGATCTGAGATGTGGGGATTATGGTTGGGTTGAACTGTGAGATGTTGGGATTATGGTTGAGATGAGCTGTGAGATGTGGGGATTATGGTTGGGATGAACTGTGAGATGTGGGGAATATGGTTGCGGTGAACTGTGAGATGTGGGGATTATGGTTGGGGTGAACTGTGAGATGTGGGGGTTATGGTTGGGGTGAACTGTGAGATGTGGGGATTATGGTTGGGATTACTGGGAGATCTGGGGATTATGTTTGGGGTGAACTGTGAGATGTGGGGATTATGCTTGGGATGAAGTCTGAGATGTGGGGAATATGGTTGGGATGAGTTGTGAGATGTGGGGATTATGGTTGGGGATAATTGTGAGACGTGGGGATTATGGTTGGGATGAACTGTGAGATGTGGGGATTATGGTTGGGATGAGTTGTGAGATGTGGGGATTATGGTTGGGATGAGTTCTGAGATGTGGGGATTATGGTTGGGGTGAAATGTGAGATGTGGGACTATGGTTGGAATGAGCTGTGAGATGTGGGGATAATGGTTGGGGTGAGATGTGAGATGTGGGGTTATGGTTGGGGTGAGCTGTGAGATGTGGGGATTATGGTTGGGGTGAACTGTGAGATGTGGGGATTATGGTTGGGATGAGCTGTGAGATGTGGGGATTATGGTTGGGATGAGCTGTGAGATGTGGGGATTATGGTTGGGGTGAACTGTGAGATGTAGGGATTATGGTTGGGGTGAACTGTGAGATGTAGGGATTATGGTTGGGATTACTGGGAGATCTGGGGATTATGGTTGGGGTGAACTGTGAGATGTGGGGATTATGGTTGGGGTGAAATGTGAGATGTGGGGATTATGGTTGGGGTGAACTGTGAGATGTTGGGATTATGGTTGGGTGAACTGTGAGATGTGGGAGTCATGGTTGGGGTGAACTGTGAGATGTGGGGATTATGTTTGGGGTGCACTGTTAGATGTGGGGATTATGGTTGGCGTGAGCTGTGAGATGTGGGGATTATGGGTGGGGTGAGATCTGAGATGTGGGGATTATGGTTGGGTTGAACTGTGAGATGTTGGGATTATGGTTGAGATGAGCTGTGAGATGTGGGGATTATGGATGGGATGAACTGTGAGATGTGGGGAATATGGTTGCGGTGAACTGTGAGATGTGGGGATTATGGTTGGGGTGAACTGTGAGATGTGGGGGTTATGGTTGGGGTGAACTGTGAGATGTGGGGATTATGGTTGCGATTACTGGGAGATCTGGGGATTATGTTTGGGGTGAACTGTGAGATGTGGGGATTATGCTTGGGATGAAGTCTGAGATGTGGGGAATATGGTTGGGATGAGCTGTGAGATGTGGGGATTATGGTTGGGGATAATTGTGAGACGTGGGGATTATGGTTGGGATGAACTGTGAGATGTGGGGATTATGGTTGGGATGAGTTGTGAGATGTGGGGATTATGGTTGGGATGAGTTCTGAGATGTGGGGATTCTGGTTGGGGTGAAATGTGAGATGTGGGACTATGGTTGGGATGAGCTGTGAGATGTGGGGATAATGGTTGGGGTGAGATGTGAGATGTGGGGTTATGGTTGGGGTGAGCTGTGAGATGTGGGGATTATGGTTGGGGTGAACTGTGAGATGTGGGGATTATGGTTGGGATGAGCTGTGAGATGTGGGGATTATGGTTGGGATGAGCTGTGAGATGTGGGGATTATGGTTGGGGTGAACTGTGAGATGTAGGGATTATGGTTGGGGTGAACTGTGAGATGTAGGGATTATGGTTGGGATGAGTTGTGAGATGTGGGGATTATGGTTGGGGTTAATTGTGAGACTTGGGGATTATGGTTGGGATGAACAGTGAGATGTGGGGATTATGGTTGGGATGAGTTGTGAGATGTGGGGATTATGGTTGGGATGAGTTGTGAGATGTGGGGATTATGGTTGGGGTGAACTGTGAGATGTGGGACTATGGTTTGGATGAGCTGTGAGATGTGGGGATAATGGTTGGGGTGAGATGTGAGATGTGGGGATTATGGTTGGGGTGAGCTGTGAGATGTGGGGATTATGGTTGGGGTGAACTGTGAGATGTGGGGATTATGGTTGGGATGAGCTGTGAGATGTGGGGATTATGGTTGGGATGAGCTGTGAGATATGGGGATTATGGTTGAGGTGAACTGTGAGATGTGGGGGTTATGGTTGGGTTGAACTGTGAGATGTGGGGATTATGTTTGGCGTGAACTGTGAGGTAGGGATTATGGTTGGGATGAGCTGCGAGATGTGGGGATTATGGTTGGGGTGCACTGTGAGATGTGGGGATTATGGTTGGGGTGAACTGTGAGATGTGGGGATATTGGTTAGGGTGCACTGTTAGATGTCGGGATTATGGTTGGGGTGAGCTGTGAGATGTGGTGATTATGGTTGGGCTGAGCTCCGAGATATGGGGATTATGGTTGGGGTGAGCTGTGAGATATGGGGATTATGGTTGGGGTGAGCTCCGAGATATGGGGATTATGGTTGGGGTGAGCTGTGAGATGTGGGGACTATGGTTGGGATGAGCTGTGAGATGTGGGGAATATGGTTGAGAAGAGCTGAGAGATGTGGGGGTTATAGTTGGGGTGAACTGTGAGATGTGGGGATATGGTTGGGATTGCTGTGAGATCTGGGGATTATGTTTGGGGTGAACTGCGAGATGTGGGGATTATGGTTGGGGTGCACTGTGAGATGTGGGGATTATCGTTGGGATGAGCTGTCAGATGTGGGACTATGGTTGGGATGAGATGTGTGATGTGGGGATAATGGTTGGGGAGAGATGTGAGATGTGGGGATTATGGTTGGGGTGAGCTGTGAGATGTGGGGATTATGGTTGGGGTGAACTGTGAGATGTGGGGATTATGGTTGGGATGAGCTGTGAGATGTGGGGATTATGGTTGCGGTGAAATGTGAGATGTGGGTATTATGGTTGGGGTGAACTGTGAGATGTCGGGATTATGGTTGGCGTGAACTGTGAGATGTGGGGATTATGGTTGGGGTGAACTGTGAGATGTGGGGATTATGGTTGGGGTGCACTGTTAGATGTCGGGATTATGTTTGGGGTGAGCTGTGAGATGTGGTGATAATGGTTGGTCTGAGCTCCGTGATATGGGGATTATGGTTGGGGTGAGCTGTGAGATGTGGGGATTATGGTTGGGGTGAACTGTGAAATGTGGCGATTATTGTTGGGATGAGCTGTGGGATGTGGGGATTATGGTTGGGATGAAGTCTGAGATGTGGGGAATATGGTTGGGATGAGTTGTGAGATGTGGGGATTATGGTTGGGGATAATTGTGAGACGTGGGGATTATGGTTGGGATGAACTGTGAGATGTGGGGATTATGGTTGGGATGAGTTGTGAGATGTGGGGATTATGGTTGGGATGAGTTCTGAGATGTGGGGATTATGGTTGGGGTGAAATGTGAGATGTGGGACTATGGTTGGGATGAGCTGTGAGATGTGGGGATAATGGTTGGGGTGAGATGTGAGATGTGGGGTTATGGTTGGGGTGAGCTGTGAGATGTGGGGATTATGGTTGGGGTGAACTGTGAGATGTGGGGATTATGGTTGGGATGAGCTGTGAGATGTGGGGATTAGGGTTGGGATGAGCTGTGAGATGTGGGGATTATGGTTGGGGTGAACTGTGAGATGTAGGGATTATGGTTGGGGTGAACTGTGAGATGTAGGGATTATGGTTGGGATGAGTTGTGAGATGTGGGGATTATGGTTGGGGTTAATTGTGAGACTTGGGGATTATGGTTGGGATGAACAGTGAGATGTGGGGATTATGGTTGGGATGAGTTGTGAGATGTGGGGATTATGGTTGGGATGAGTTGTGAGATGTGGGGATTATGGTTGGGGTGAACTGTGAGATGTGGGACTATGGTTGGGATGAGCTGTGAGATGTGGGGATAATGGTTGGGGTGAGATGTGAGATGTGGGGATTATGGTTGGGGTGAGCTGTGAGATGTGGGGATTATGGTTGGGGTGAACTGTGAGATGTGGGGATTATGGTTGGGATGAGCTGTGAGATGTGGGGATTATGGTTGGGATGAGCTGTGAGATATGGTGATTATGGTTGGGGTGAACTGTGAGATGTGGGGGTTATGGTTGGGTTGAACTGTGAGATGTGGGGATTATGGTTGTCGTGAACTGTGAGGTAGGGATTATGGTTGGGATGAGCTGCGAGATGTGGGGATTATGGTTGGGGTGCACTGTGAGATGTGGGGATTATGGTTGGGGTGAACTGTGAGATGTGGGGATTATGGTTGGGGTGCACTGTTAGATGTCGGGATTATGGTTGGGGTGAGCTGTGAGATGTGGTGATTATGGTTGCGCTGAGCTCCGAGATATGGGGATTATGGTTGGGGTGAGCTGTGAGATATGGGGATTATGGTTGGGGTGAGCTCCGAGATATGGGGATTATGGTTGGGGTGAGCTGTGAGATGTGGGGATTATGGTTGGGATGAGCTGTGAGATGTGGGGATTATGGTTGAGAAGAGCTGAGAGATGTGGGGGTTATGGTTGGGGTGAACTGTGAGATGTGGGGATATGGTTGGGATTGCTGTGAGATCTGGGGATTATGTTTGGGGTGAACTGCGAGATGTGGGGATTATGGTTGGGGTGCACTGTGAGATGTGGGGATTATGGTTGGGATGAGCTGTGAGATGTGGGACTATGGTTGGGATGAGATGTGTGATGTGGGGATAATGGTTGGGGAGAGATGTGAGATGTGGGGATTATGGTTGGGGTGAGCTGTGAGATGTGGGGATTATGGTTGGGGTGAACTGTGAGATGTGGGGATTATGGTTGGGATGAGCTGTGAGATGTGGGGATTATGGTTGCGGTGAAATGTGAGATGTGGGTATTATGGTTGGGGTGAACTGTGAGATGTCGGGATTATGGTTGGCGTGAACTGTGAGATGTGGGGATTATGGTTGGGGTGAACTGTGAGATGTGGGGATTATGGTTGGGGTGCACTGTTAGATGTCGGGATTATGGTTGGGGTGAGCTGTGAGATGTGGTGATAATGGTTGGGCTGAGCTCCGAGATATGGGGATTATGGTTGGGGTGAAATGTGAGATGTGGGGATTATGGTTGGGGTGAACTGTGAGATGTGGGGATTATGGTTGGGGTGAACTGTGAGATGTGGGAGTCATGGTTGGGGTGAACTGTGACATGTGGGGATTATGGGTGGGGTGAGATCTGAGATGTGGGGTTTATGGTTGGGTTGAACAGTGATATGTGGGGATTATGGTTGAGATGAGCTGTGAGATGTGGGGATTATGGTTGGGATGAACTGTGAGATGTGGGGAATATGGATGCGGTGAACTGTGAGATGTGGGGATTATGGTTGGGGTGAACTGTGTGATGTGGGGATTATGGTTGGGGTGAACTGTGAGATGTGGGGATTATGGTTGGGTTGCACCGATAGATATGGGGATTATGGTTGGGATTGCTGTGAGATCTGGGGATTATGTTTGGGGTGAACTGTGAGATGTGGGGATTATGCTTGGGATGAAGTCTGAGATGTGGGGATTATGGTTGGGATGAGTTGGGAGATGTGGGGATTATGGTTGGGGTTAATTGTGATACGTGGGGATTATGGTTGGGATGAACTGTGAGATGTGGGGAGAATGTTTGGGGCGAGATGTGAGATGTGGGGATTATGGTTGGGGTGAACTGTGAGATGTGGGGATTATGGTTGGGGTGAACTGTGAGATGTGGGGATTATGGTTGGGGTGAACTGTGAGATGTGGGGATTATGGTTGGGGTGCACTGTTAGATGTAGCTATTATGGTTGGGGTGAGCTGTGAGATGTGGTGATTTGGTTGGGGTGAGCACCGAGATATGGGGATTATGGTTGGGGTCAGCTGTGAGATGTGGGGATTATGGTTGGGCTGAACTGTGAGATGTGGGGATTATGGTTGGGATGAGCTGTGAGATGTGGGGATTATGGTTGGGGTGAAATGTGAGATGTGGGGATTATGGTTGGGGTGAACTGTGAGATGTGGGGATTATGGTTGGGTGAACTGTGAGATGTGTGAGTCATGGTTGGGGTGAACTGTGAGATGTGGGGATTATGGTTGGGGTGAACTGTGAGATGTAGGGATTATGGTTGGGGTGAACTGTGAGATGTGGGGATTATGGTTGGGTTGCACCGATAGATGTGGGGATTATGGTTGGGATTGCTGTGAGATCTGGGGATTATGTTTGGGGTGAACTGTGAGATGTGGGGATTATGCTTGGGATGAAGTCTGAGATGTGGGGATTATGGTTGGGATGAGTTGGGAGATGTGGGGATTATGGTTGGGGTTAATTGTGAGACGTGGGGATTATGGTTGGGATGAACTGTGAGATGTGGGGATTATGGTTGGGATGAGCTGTGAGATGTGGGGAGAATGTTTGGGGTGAGATGTGAGATGTGGGGATTATGGTTGGGGTGAACTGTGAGATGTGGGGATTATGGTTGGGGTGAACTGTGAGATGTGGGGATTATGGTTGGGGTGAACTGTGAGATGTGGGGATTATGGTTGGGGTGCACTGTTAGATGTCGGGATTATGGTTGGGGTGAGCTGTGAGATGTGGTGATTATGGTTGGGGTGAGCACCGAGATATGGGGATTATGGTTGCGGTGAGCTGTGAGATGTGGGGATTATGGTTGGGGTGAACTGTGAGATGTGGGGATTATGGTTGGGATGAGCTGTGAGATGTGGGGATTATGGTTGGGGTGAAATGTGAGATGTGGGGATTATGGTTGGGGTGAACTGTGAGATGTTGGGATTATGGTTGGGTGAACTGTGAGATGTGGGAGTCATGGTTGGGGTGAACTGTGAGATGTGGGGATTATGTTTGGGGTGCACTGTTAGATGTGGGGATTATGGTTGGCGTGAGCTGTGAGATGTGGGGATTATGGGTGGGGTGAGATCTGAGATGTGGGGATTATGGTTGGGTTGAACTGTGAGATGTTGGGATTATGGTTGAGATGAGCTGTGAGATGTGGGGATTATGGTTGGGATGAACTGTGAGATGTGGGGAATATGGTTGGGGTGAACTGTGAGATGTGGGGATTATGGTTGGGATTACTGGGAGATCTGGGGATTATGTTTGGGGTGAACTGTGAGATGTGGGGATTATGCTTGGAATGAAGTCTGAGATGTGGGGAATATGGTTGGGATGAGTTGTGAGATGTGGGGATTATGGTTGGGGATAATTGTGAGACGTGGGGATTATGGTTGGGATGAACTGTGAGATGTGGGGATTATGGTTGGGATGAGTTCTGAGATGTGGGGATTATGGTTGGGGTGAACTGTGAGATGTGGGATTATGGTTGGGGTGAAATGTGAGATGTGGGGATTATGGTTGGGGTGAACTGTGAGATGTTGGGATTATGGTTGGGTGAACTGTGAGATGTGGGAGTCATGGTTGGGGTGAACTGTGAGATGTGGGGATTATGTTTGGGGTGCACTGTTTGATGTGGGGATTATGGTTGGCGTGAGCTGTGAGATGTGGTGATTATGGGTGGGGTGAGATCTGAGATGTGGGGATTATGGTTGGGTTGAACTGTGAGATGTTGGGATTATGGTTGAGATGAGCTGTGAGATGTGGGGATTATGGTTGGGGTGAACTGTGAGATGTGGGGATTATGGTTGGGATGAGCTGTGAGATGTGGGGATTATGGTTGGGATGAGCTGTGAGATGTGGGGATTATGGTTGGGGTGAACTGTGAGATGTAGGGATTATGGTTGGGGTGAACTGTGAGATGTAGGGATTATGGTTGTGATGAGTTGTGAGATGTGGGGATTATGGTTGGGGTTAATTGTGAGACATGGGGATTATGGTTGAGGTGAACTGTGAGATGTGGGGATTATGGTTGGGATGAGCTGTGAGATGTGGGGATTATGGTTAGGATGAGCTGTGAGATATGGGGATTATGGTTGGGGTGAACTGTGAGATGTGGGGGTTATGGTTGGGTTGAACTGTGAGATGTGGGGATTATGGTTGGCGTGAACTGTGAGGTCGTGATTATGGTTGGGATGAGCTGCAAAATGTGGGAATTATGGTTGGGGTGCACTGTGAGATGTGGGGATTATTGTTGGGGTGAACTGTGAGATGTGGGGATTATGGTTGGGGTGCACTGTTAGATGTCGGGATTATGGTTGGGGTGAGCTGTGAGATGTGGCGATTATGGTTGGGCTGAGCTCCGAGATATGGGGATTATGGTTGGTGTGAGCTGTGAGATGTGGGGATTATGGTTGGGGTGAGCTCCGAGATATGGGGATTATGGTTGGGGTGAGCTGTGAGATGTGGGGATTATGGTTGGGGTTCACTGTGAGATGTGGGGATTATGGTTGGGATGAGCTGAGAGATGTGGGGATTATGGTTGAGAAGAGCTGTGAGATGTGGGGGTTATAGTTGGGTTGAACTGTGAGATGTGGGGATTATGGTTGGGATTGCTGTGAGATCTGGGGATTATGTTTGGGGTGAACTGCGAGATGTGGGGATTATGGTTGGGGTGCACTGTGAGATGTGGGGATTATGGGTGGGATGAGCTGTGAGATGTGGGACTATGGTTGGGATGAGATGTGTGATGTGGGGATAATGGTTGGGGAGAGATGTGAGATGTGGGGATTATGGTTGGGGTGAGCTGTGAGATGTGGGGATTATGGTTGGGGTGAACTGTGAGATGTGGGGATTATGGTTGGGATGAGCTTTGAGATGTGGAGATTATGGTTGCGGTGAAATGTGAGATGTGGGTATTATGGTTGGGGTGAACTGTGAGATGTGGGGATTATGGTTGGGGTGAACTGTGAGATGTGGGGATTATGGTTGGGGTGCACTGTTAGATGTCGGGATTATGGTTGGGGTGAGCTGTGAGATGTGGTGATTATGGTTGGGCTGAGTTCCGAGATATGGGGATTATGTTTGGGGTGAGCTGTGAGATGTGGGGATTATGGTTGGGGTGAACTGTGAAATGTGGCGATTATGGTTGGGATGAGCTGTGGGATGTGGGGATTATGGTTGGGGTGAAATGTGAGATGTGGGAATTATGGTTGGGGTGAACTGTGAGATGTGGGGATTATGGTTGGGGTGAACTGTGAGATGTGGGAGTCATGGTTGGGGTGAACTGTGAGATGTGGGGATTATGGGTGCGGTGAGATCTGAGATGTGCGGATTATGGTTGGGTTGAACAGTGAGATGTGGGGATTATGGTTGAGATGAGCTGTGAGATGTGGGGATTATGGTTGGGATGAACTGTGAGATGTGGGGAATATGGTTGCGGTGAACTGTGAGATGTGGGGATTATGGTTGGGGTGAACTGTGAGATGTGGGGATTATGGTTGGGGTGAACTGTGAGATGTGGGGATTATGGTTGGGTTGCACCGATAGATGTGGGGATTATGATTGGGATTGCTGTGAGATCTGGGGATTATGTTTGGGGTGAACTGTGAGATGTGGGGATTATGCTTGGGATGAAGTCTGAGATGTGGGGATTATGGTTGGGATGAGTTGGGAGATGTGGGGATTATGGTTGGGGTTAATTGTGATACGTGGGGATTATGGTTGGGATCAACTGTGAGATGTGGGGATTATGGTTGGGATGAGCTGTGAGATGTGGGGAGAATGTTTGGGGTGAGATGTGATATGTGGGGATTATGGTTGGGGTGAACTGTGAGATGTGGGGATTATGGTTGGGGTGAACTGTGAGATGTGGGGATTATGGTTGGGGTGCACTGTTAGATGTCGGGATTATGGTTGGGGTGAGCTGTGAGATGTGGTGATTTGGTTGGGGTGAGCACCAAGATATGGGGATTATGGTTGGGGTCAGCTGTGAGATGTGGGGATTATGGTTGGGGTGAACTGTGAGATGTGGGGATTATGGTTGGGATGAGCTGTGAGATGTGGGGATTATGGTTGGGGTGAAATGTGAGATGTGGGGATTATGGTTGGGGTGAACTGTGAGATGTGGGGATTATGGTTGGGTGAACTGTGAGATGTGGGAGTCATGGTTGGGGTGAACTGTGAGATGTGGGGATTATGGTCGGGGTGAACTGTGAGATGTGGGGATTATGGTTGGTGTGAACTGTGAGATGTGGGGATTATGGTTGGGTTGCACCGATAGATGTGGGGATTATGGTTGGGATTGCTGTGAGATCTGCGGATTATGTTTGGGGTGAACTGTGAGATGTGGGGATTATGCTTGGGATGAAGTCTGAGATGTGGGGATTATGGTTGGGATGAGTTGGGAGATGTGGGGATAATGGTTGGGGTTAATTGTGAGACGTGGGGATTATGGTTGGGATGAACTGTGAGATGTGGGGATTATGGTTGGGATGAGCTGTGAGATGTGGCGAGAATGTTTGGGGTGAGATGTGAGATGTGGGGATTAAGGTTGGGGTGAACTGTGAGATGTGGGGATTATGGTAGGGTTGAACTGTGAGATGTGGGGATTATGGTTGGGGTGAACTGTGAGATGTGGGGATTATGGTTGGGGTGCACTGTTAGATGTTGGGATTATCGTTGGGGTGAGCTGTGAGATGTGGTGATTATGGTTGGGGTGAGCACCGAGATATGGGGATTATGGTTGGGGTGAGCTGTGAGATGTGGGGATTATGGTTGGGGTGAACTGTGAGATGTGGGGATTATGGTTGGGATGAGCTGTGAGATGTGGGGATTATGGTTGGGGTGAAATGTGAGATGTGGCGATTATGGTTGGGGTGAACTGTGAGATGTTGGGATTATGGTTGGGTGAACTGTGAGATGTGGGAGTCATGGTTGGGGTGAACTGTGAGATGTGGGGATTATGTTTGGGGTGCACTGTTAGATGTGGGGATTATGGTTGGCGTGAGCTGTGAGATGTGGGGATTATGGGTGGGGTGAGATCTGAGATGTGGGGATTATGGTTGGGTTGAACTGTGAGATGTTGGGATTATGGTTGAGATGAGCTGTGAGATGTGGGGATTATGGTTGGGATGAACTGTGAGATGTGGGGAATATGGTTGCGGTGAACTGTGAGATGTGGGGATTATGGTTGGGGTGAACTGTGAGATGTGGGGGTTATGGTTGGGGTGAACTGTGAGATGTGGGGATTATGGTTGGGATTACTGGGAGATCTGGGGATTATGTTTGGGGTGAACTGTGAGATGTGGGGATTATGGTTGGGGTTAATTGTGAGACGTGGGGATTATGGTTGGGATGAGTTGTGAGATGTGGGGATTATGGTTGGGGATAATTGTGAGACGTGGGGATTATGGTTGGGATGAACTGTGAGATGTGGGGATTATGGTTGGGATGAGTTGTGAGATGTGGGGATTATGGTTGGGATGAGTTCTGAGATGTGGGGATTATGGTTGGGGTGAACTGTGAGATGTGGGACTATGGTTGGGATGAGCTGTGAGATGTGGGGATAATGGTTGGGGTGAGATGTGAGATGTGGGGTTATGGTTGGGGTGAGCTGTGAGATGTGGGAATTATGGTTGGGGTGAACTGTGAGATGTGGGGATTATGGTTGGGATGAGCTGTGAGATGTGGGGATTATGGTTGGGATGAGATGTGAGATGTGGGGATTATGGTTGGGTTGAACTGTGAGATGTAGGGATTATGGTTGGGGTGAACTGTGAGATGTAGGGATTATGGTTGGGATGAGTTGTGAGATGTGGGGATTATGGTTGGGGTTAATTGTGAGACGTGGGGATTATGGTTGGGATGAACTGTGAGATGTGGGGATTATGGTTGGGATGAGTTGTGAGATGTGGGGATTATGGTTGGGATGAGTTGTGAGATGTGGGGATTATGGTTGGGGTGAACTGTGAGATTTGGCACTATGGTTGGGATGAGCTGTGAGATGTGCGGATAATAGTTGGGGTGAGATGTGAGATGTGGGGATTATGGTTGGGGTGAGCTGTGAGATGTGGGGATTATGGTTGGGGTGAACTGTGAGATGTGGGGATTATGGTTGGGATGAGCTGTGAGATGTGGGGATTAGGGTTGGGATGAGCTGTGAGATGTGGGGATTATGGTTGGGGTGAACTGTGAGATGTAGGGATTATGGTTGGGGTGAACTGTGAGATGTGGGGATTATGGTTGGGATGAGCTGTGAGATGTGGGACTATGGTTGGGATGAGATGTGTGATGTGGGGATAATGGTTGGGGAGAGATGTGAGATGTGGGGATTATGGTTGGGGTGAGCTGTGAGATGTGGGGATTATGGTTGGGGTGAACTGTGAGATGTGGGGATTATGGTTGGGATGAGCTTTGAGATGTGGAGATTATGGTTGCGGTGAAATGTGAGATGTGGGTATTATGGTTGGGGTGAACTGTGAGATGTGGGGATTATGGTTGGGGTGAACTGTGAGATGTGGGGATTATGGTTGGGGTGCACTGTTAGATGTCGGGATTATGGTTGGGGTGAGCTGTGAGATGTGGTGATTATGGTTGGGCTGAGTTCCGAGATATGGGGATTATGTTTGGGGTGAGCTGTGAGATGTGGGGATTATGGTTGGGGTGAACTGTGAAATGTGGCGATTATGGTTGGGATGAGCTGTGGGATGTGGGGATTATGGTTGGGGTGAAATGTGAGATGTGGGAATTATGGTTGGGGTGAACTGTGAGATGTGGGGATTATGGTTGGGGTGAACTGTGAGATGTGGGAGTCATGGTTGGGGTGAACTGTGAGATGTGGGGATTATGGGTGCGGTGAGATCTGAGATGTGGGGATTATGGTTGGGTTGAACAGTGAGATGTGGGGATTATGGTTGAGATGAGCTGTGAGATGTGGGGATTATGGTTGGGATGAACTGTGAGATGTGGGGAATATGGTTGCGGTGAACTGTGAGATGTGGGGATTATGGTTGGGGTGAACTGTGAGATGTGGGGATTATGGTTGGGGTGAACTGTGTGATGTGGGGATTATGGTTGGGTTGCACCGATAGATGTGGGGATTATGGTTGGGATTGCTGTGAGATCTGGGGATTATGTTTGGGGTGAACTGTGAGATGTGGGGATTATGCTTGGGATGAAGTCTGAGATGTGGGGATTATGGTTGGGATGAGTTGGGAGATGTGGGGATTATGGTTGGGGTTAATTGTGATACGTGGGGATTATGGTTGGGATGAACTGTGAGATGTGGGGATTATGGTTGGGATGAGCTGTGAGATGTGGGGAGAATGTTTGGGGTGAGATGTGATATGTGGGGATTATGGTTGGGGTGAACTGTGAGATGTGGGGATTATGGTTGGGGTGAACTGTGAGATGTGGGGATTATGGTTGGGGTGCACTGTTAGATGTCGGGATTATGGTTGGGGTGAGCTGTGAGATGTGGTGATTTGGTTGGGGTGAGCACCAAGATATGGGGATTATGGTTGGGGTCAGCTGTGAGATGTGGGGATTATGGTTGGGGTGAACTGTGAGATGTGGGGATTATGGTTGGGATGAGCTGTGAGATGTGGGGATTATGGTTGGGGTGAAATGTGAGATGTGGGGATTATGGTTGGGGTGAACTGTGAGATGTGGGGATTATGGTTGGGTGAACTGTGAGATGTGGGAGTCATGGTTGGGGTGAACTGTGAGATGTGGGGATTATGGTCGGGGTGAACTGTGAGATGTGGGGATTATGGTTGGTGTGAACTGTGAGATGTGGGGATTATGGTTGGGTTGCACCGATAGATGTGGGGATTATGGTTGGGATTGCTGTGAGATCTGCGGATTATGTTTGGGGTGAACTGTGAGATGTGGGGATTATGATTGGGATGAAGTCTGAGATGTGGGGATTATGGTTGGGATGAGTTGGGAGATGTGGGGATAATGGTTGGGGTTAATTGTGAGACGTGGGGATTATGGTTGGGATGAACTGTGAGATGTGGGGATTATGGTTGGGATGAGCTGTGAGATGTGGCGAGAATGTTTGGGGTGAGATGTGAGATGTGGGGATTAAGGTTGGGGTGAACTGTGAGATGTGGGGATTATGGTAGGGTTGAACTGTGAGATGTGGCGATTATGGTTGGGGTGAACTGTGAGATGTGGGGATTATGGTTGGGGTGCACTGTTAGATGTTGGGATTATCGTTGGGGTGAGCTGTGAGATGTGGTGATTATGGTTGGGGTGAGCACCGAGATATGGGGATTATGGTTGGGGTGAGCTGTGAGATGTGGGGATTATGGTTGGGGTGAACTGTGAGATGTGGGGATTATGGTTGGGATGAGCTGTGAGATGTGGGGATTATGGTTGGGGTGAAATGTGAGATGTGGGGATTATGGTTGGGGTGAACTGTGAGATGTTGGGATTATGGTTGGGTGAACTGTGAGATGTGGGAGTCATGGTTGGGGTGAACTGTGAGATGTGGGGATTATGTTTGGGGTGCACTGTTAGATGTGGGGATTATGGTTGGCGTGAGCTGTGAGATGTGGGGATTATGGGTGGGGTGAGATCTGAGATGTGGGGATTATGGTTGGGTTGAACTGTGAGATGTTGGGATTATGGTTGAGATGAGCTGTGAGATGTGGGGATTATGGTTGGGATGAACTGTGAGATGTGGGGAATATGGTTGCGGTGAACTGTGAGATGTGGGGATTATGGTTGGGGTGAACTGTGAGATGTGGGGGTTATGGTTGGGGTGAACTGTGAGATGTGGGGATTATGGTTGGGATTACTGGGAGATCTGGGGATTATGTTTGGGGTGAACTGTGAGATGTGGGGATTATGGTTGGGGTTAATTGTGAGACGTGGGGATTATGGTTGGGATGAGTTGTGAGATGTGGGGATTATGGTTGGGATGAGTTCTGAGATGTGGGGATTATGGTTGGGGTGAACTGTGAGATGTGGGACTATGGTTGGGATGAGCTGTGAGATGTGGGGATAATGGTTGGGGTGAGATGTGAGATGTGGGGTTATGGTTGGGGTGAGCTGTGAGATGTGGGAATTATGGTTGGGGTGAACTGTGAGATGTGGGGATTATGGTTGGGATGAGCTGTGAGATGTGGGGATTATGGTTGGGATGAGATGTGAGATGTGGGGATTATGGTTGGGTTGAACTGTGAGATGTAGGGATTATGGTTGGGGTGAACTGTGAGATGTAGGGATTATGGTTGGGATGAGTTGTGAGATGTGGGGATTATGGTTGGGGTTAATTGTGAGACGTGGGGATTATGGTTGGGATGAACTGTGAGATGTGGGGATTATGGTTCGGATGAGTTGTGAGATGTGGGGATTATGGTTGGGATGAGTTGTGAGATGTGGGGATTATGGTTGGGGTGAACTGTGAGATTTGGCACTATGGTTGGGATGAGCTGTGAGATGTGCGGATAATAGTTGGGGTGAGATGTGAGATGTGGGGATTATGGTTGGGGTGAGCTGTGAGATGTGGGGATTATGGTTGGGGTGAACTGTGAGATGTGGGGATTATGGTTGGGATGAGCTGTGAGATGTGGGGATTAGGGTTGGGATGAGCTGTGAGATGTGGGGATTATGGTTGGGGTGAACTGTGAGATGTAGGGATTATGGTTGGGGTGAACTGTGAGATGTAGGGATTATGGTTGGGATGAGTTGTGAGATGTGGGGATTATGGTTGGGGTTAATTGTGAGACTTGGGGATTATGGTTGGGATGAACAGTGAGATGTGGGGATTATGGTTGGGATGAGTTGTGAGATGTGGGGATTATGGTTGGGATGAGTTGTGAGATGTGGGGATTATGGTTGGGGTGAACTGTGAGATGTGGGACTATGGTTGGGATGAGCTGTGAGATGTGGGGATAATGGTTGGGGTGAGATGTGAGATGTGGGGATTATGGTTGGGGTGAGCTGTGAGATGTGGGGATTATGGTTGGGGTGAACTGTGAGATGTGGGGATTATGGTTGGGATGAGCTGTGAGATGTGGGGATTATGGTTGGGATGAGCTGTGAGATATGGGGATTATGGTTGGGGTGAACTGTGAGATGTGGGGGTTATGGTTGGGTTGAACTGTGAGATGTGGGGATTATGGTTGTCGTGAACTGTGAGGTAGGGATTATGGTTGGGATGAGCTGCGAGATGTGGGGATTATGGTTGGGGTGAACTGTGAGATGTGGGGATTATGGTTGGGTTGCACTGTTAGATGTCGGGATTATGGTTGGGGTGAGCTGTGAGATGTGGTGATTATGGTTGCGCTGAGCTCCGAGATATGGGGATTATGGTTGGGGTGAGCTGTGAGATATGGGGATTATGGTTGGGGTGAGCTCCGAGATATGGGGATTATGGTTGGGGTGAGCTGTGAGATGTGGGGATTATGGTTGGGATGAGCTGTGAGATGTGGGGATTATGGTTGAGAAGAGCTGAGAGATGTGGGGGTTATGGTTGGGGTGAACTGTGAGATGTGGGGATATGGTTGGGATTGCTGTGAGATCTGGGGATTATGTTTGGGGTGAACTGCGAGATGTGGGGATTATGGTTGGGGTGCACTGTGAGATGTGGGGATTATGGTTGGGATGAGCTGTGAGATGTGGGACTATGGTTGGGATGAGATGTGTGATGTGGGGATAATGGTTGGTGAGAGATGTGAGATGTGGGGATTATGGTTGGGGTGAGCTGTGAGATGTGGGGATTATGGTTGGGGTGAACTGTGAGATGTGGGGATTATGGTTGGGATGAGCTGTGAGATGTGGGGATTATGGTTGCGGTGAAATGTGAGATGTGGGTATTATGGTTGGGGTGAACTGTGAGATGTCGGGATTATGGTTGGCGTGAACTGTGAGATGTGGGGATTATGGTTGGGGTGAACTGTGAGATGTGGGGATTATGGTTGGGGTGCACTGTTAGATGTCGGGATTATGGTTGGGGTGAGCTGTGAGATGTGGTGATAATGGTTGGGCTGAGCTCCGAGATATGGGGATTATGGTTGGGGTGAAATGTGAGATGTGGGGATTATGGTTGGGGTGAACTGTGAGATGTGGGGATTATGGTTGGGGTGAACTGTGAGATGTGGGAGTCATGGTTGGGGTGAACTGTGAGATGTGGGGATTATGGGTGGGGTGAGATCTGAGATGTGGGGTTTATGGTTGGGTTGAACAGTGATATGTGGGGATTATGGTTGAGATGAGCTGTGAGATGTGGGGATTATGGTTGGGATGAACTGTGAGATGTGGGGAATATGGATGCGGTGAACTGTGAGATGTGGGGATTATGGTTGGGGTGAACTGTGTGATGTGGGGATTATGGTTGGGGTGAACTGTGAGATGTGGGGATTATGGTTGGGTTGCACCGATAGATATGGGGATTATGGTTGGGATTGCTGTGAGATCTGGGGATTATGTTTGGGGTGAACTGTGAGATGTGGGGATTATGCTTGGGATGAAGTCTGAGATGTGGGGATTATGGTTGGGATGAGTTGGGAGATGTGGGGATTATGGTTGGGGTTAATTGTGATACGTGGGGATTATGGTTGGGATGAACTGTGAGATGTGGGGATTATGGTTGGGATGAGCTGTGATATGTGGGGAGAATGTTTGGGGCGAGATGTGAGATGTGGGGATTATGGTTGGGGTGAACTGTGAGATGTGGGGATTATGGTTGGGGTGAACTGTGAGATGTGGGGATTATGGTTGGGGTGAACTGTGAGATGTGGGGATTATGGTTGGGGTGCACTGTTAGATGTAGGTATTATGGTTGGGGTGAGCTGTGAGATGTGGTGATTTGGTTGGGGTGAGCACCGAGATATGGGGATTATGGTTGGGGTCAGCTGTGAGATGTGGGGATTATGGTTGGGCTGAACTGTGAGATGTGGGGATTATGGTTGGGGTGAAATGTGAGATGTGGGGATTATGGTTGGGGTGAACTGTGAGATGTGGGGATTATGGTTGGGTGAACTGTGAGATGTGTGAGTCATGGTTGGGGTGAACTGTGAGATGTGGGGATTATGGTTGGGGTGAACTGTGAGATGTAGGGATTATGGTTGGGGTGAACTGTGAGATGTGGGGATTATGGTTGGGTTGCACCGATAGATGTGGGGATTATGGTTGGGATTGCTGTGAGATCTGGGGATTATGTTTGGGGTGAACTGTGAGATGTGGGGATTATGCTTGGGATGAAGTCTGAGATGTGGGGATTATGGTTGGGATGAGTTGGGAGATGTGGGGATTATGGTTGGGGTTAATTGTGAGACGTGGGGATTATGGTTGGGATGAACTGTGAGATGTGGGGATTATGGTTGGGATGAGCTGTGAGATGTGGGGAGAATGTTTGGGGTGAGATGTGAGATGTGGGGATTATGGTTGGGGTGAACTGTGAGATGTGGGGATTATGGTTGGGGTGAACTGTGAGATGTGGGGATTATGGTTGGGGTGAACTGTGAGATGTGGGGATTATGGTTGGGGTGCACTGTTAGATGTCGGGATTATGGTTGGGGTGAGCTGTGAGATGTGGTGATTATGGTTGGGGTGAGCACCGAGATATGGGGATTATGGTTGCGGTGAGCTGTGAGATGTGGGGATTATGGTTGGGGTGAACTGTGAGATGTGGGGATTATGGTTGGGATGAGCTGTGAGATGTGGGGATTATGGTTGGGGTGAAATGTGAGATGTGGGGATTATGGTTGGGGTGAACTGTGAGATGTTGGGATTATGGTTGGGTGAACTGTGAGATGTGGGAGTCATGGTTGGGGTGAACTGTGAGATGTGGGGATTATGTTTGGGGTGCACTGTTAGATGTGGGGATTATGGTTGGCGTGAGCTGTGAGATGTGGGGATTATGGGTGGGGTGAGATCTGAGATGTGGGGATTATGGTTGGGTTGAACTGTGAGATGTTGGGATTATGGTTGAGATGCGCTGTGAGATGTGGGGATTATGGTTGGGATGAACTGTGAGATGTGGGGAATATGGTTGGGGTGAACTGTGAGATGTGGGGATTATGGTTGGGATTACTGGGAGATCTGGGGATTATGTTTGGGGTGAACTGTGAGATGTGGGGATTATGCTTGGAATGAAGTCTGAGATGTGGGGAATATGGTTGGGATGAGTTGTGAGATGTGGGGATTATGGTTGGGGATAATTGTGAGACGTGGGGATTATGGTTGGGATGAACTGTGAGATGTGGGGATTATGGTTGGGATGAGTTCTGAGATGTGGGGATTATGGTTGGGGTGAACTGTGAGATGTGGGATTATGGTTGGGGTGAAATGTGAGATGTGGGGATTATGGTTGGGGTGAACTGTGAGATGTTGGGATTATGGTTGGGTGAACTGTGAGATGTGGGAGTCATGGTTGGGGTGAACTGTGAGATGTGGGGATTATGTTTGGGGTGCACTGTTTGATGTGGGGATTATGGTTGGCGTGAGCTGTGAGATGTGGTGATTATGGGTGGGGTGAGATCTGAGATGTGGGGATTATGGTTGGGTTGAACTGTGAGATGTTGGGATTATGGTTGAGATGAGCTGTGAGATGTGGGGATTATGGTTGGGGTGAACTGTGAGATGTGGGGATTATGGTTGGGATGAGCTGTGAGATGTGGGGATTATGGTTGGGATGAGCTGTGAGATGTGGGGATTATGGTTGGGGTGAACTGTGAGATGTAGGGATTATGGTTGGGGTGAACTGTGAGATGTAGGGATTATGGTTGTGATGAGTTGTGAGATGTGGGGATTATGGTTGGGGTTAATTGTGAGACGTGGGGATTATGGTTGAGGTGAACTGTGAGATGTGGGGATTATGGTTGGGATGAGCTGTGAGATGTGGGGATTATGGTTAGGATGAGCTGTGAGATATGGGGATTATGGTTGGGGTGAACTGTGAGATGTGGGGGTTATGGTTGGGTTGAACTGTGAGATGTGGGGATTATGGTTGGCGTGAACTGTGAGGTCGTGATTATGGTTGGGATGAGCTGCAAAATGTGGGAATTATGGTTGGGGTGCACTGTGAGATGTGGGGATTATTGTTGGGGTGAACTGTGAGATGTGGGGATTATGGTTGGGGTGCACTGTTAGATGTCGGGATTATGGTTGGGGTGAGCTGTGAGATGTGGCGATTATGGTTGGGCTGAGCTCCGAGATATGGGGATTATGGTTGGTGTGAGCTGTGAGATGTGGGGATTATGGTTGGGGTGAGCTCCGAGATATGGGGATTATGGTTGGGGTGAGCTGTGAGATGTGGGGATTATGGTTGGGGTTCACTGTGAGATGTGGGGATTATGGTTGGGATGAGCTGAGAGATGTGGGGATTACGGTTGAGAAGAGCTGTGAGATGTGGGGGTTATAGTTGGGTTGAACTGTGAGATGTGGGGATTATGGTTGGGATTGCTGTGAGATCTGGGGATTATGTTTGGGGTGAACTGCGAGATGTGGGGATTATGGTTGGGGTGCACTGTGAGATGTGGGGATTATGGTTGGGATGAGCTGTGAGATGTGGGACTATGGTTGGGATGAGATGTGTGATGTGGGGATAATGGTTGGGGAGAGATGTGAGATGTGGGGATTATGGTTGGGGTGAGCTGTGAGATGTGGGGATTATGGTTGGGGTGAACTGTGAGATGTGGGGATTATGGTTGGGATGAGCTTTGAGATGTGGAGATTATGGTTGCGGTGAAATGTGAGATGTGGGTATTATGGTTGGGGTGAACTGTGAGATGTGGGGATTATGGTTGGGGTGAACTGTGAGATGTGGGGATTATGGTTGGGGTGCACTGTTAGATGTCGGGATTATGGTTGGGGTGAGCTGTGAGATGTGGTGATTATGGTTGGGCTGAGTTCCGAGATATGGGGATTATGTTTGGGGTGAGCTGTGAGATGTGGGGATTATGGTTGGGGTGAACTGTGAAATGTGGCGATTATGGTTGGGATGAGCTGTGGGATGTGGGGATTATGGTTGGGGTGAAATGTGAGATGTGGGAATTATGGTTGGGGTGAACTGTGAGATGTGGGGATTATGGTTGGGGTGAACTGTGAGATGTGGGAGTCATGGTTCGGGTGAACTGTGAGATGTGGGGATTATGGGTGCGGTGAGATCTGAGATGTGGGGATTATGGTTGGGTTGAACAGTGAGATGTGGGGATTATGGTTGAGATGAGCTGTGAGATGTGGGGATTATGGTTGGGATGAACTGTGAGATGTGGGGAATATGGTTGCGGTGAACTGTGAGATGTGGGGATTATGGTTGGGGTGAACTGTGAGATGTGGGGATTATGGTTGGGGTGAACTGTGAGATGTGGGGATTATGGTTGGGTTGCACCGATAGATGTGGGGATTATGGTTGGGATTGCTGTGAGATCTGGGGATTATGTTTGGGGTGAACTGTGAGATGTGGGGATTATGCTTGGGATGAAGTCTGAGATGTGGGGATTATGGTTGGGATGAGTTGGGAGATGTGGGGATTATGGTTGGGGTTAATTGTGATACGTGGGGATTATGGTTGGGATGAACTGTGAGATGTGGGGATTATGGTTGGGATGAGCTGTGAGATGTGGGGAGAATGTTTGGGGTGAGATGTGAGATGTGGGGATTATGGTTGGGGTGAACTGTGAGATGTGGGGATTATGGTTGGGGTGAACTGTGAGATGTGGGGATTATGGTTGGGGTGCACTGTTAGATGTCGGGATTATGGTTGGGGTGAGCTGTGAGATGTGGTGATTTGGTTGGGGTGAGCACCAAGATATGGGGATTATGGTTGGGGTCAGCTGTGAGATGTGGGGATTATGGTTGGGGTGAACTGTGAGATGTGGGGATTATGGTTGGGATGAGCTGTGAGATGTGGGGATTATGGTTGGGGTGAAATGTGAGATGTGGGGATTATGGTTGGGGTGAACTGTGAGATGTGGGGATTATGGTTGGGTGAACTGTGAGATGTGGGAGTCATGGTTGGGGTGAACTGTGAGATGTGGGGATTATGGTCGGGGTGAACTGTGAGATGTGGGGATTATGGTTGGTGTGAACTGTGAGATGTGGGGATTATGGTTGGGTTGCACCGATAGATGTGGGGATTATGGTTGGGATTGCTGTGAGATCTGCGGATTATGTTTGGGGTGAACTGTGAGATGTGGGGATTATGCTTGGGATGAAGTCTGAGATGTGGGGATTATGGTTGGGATGAGTTGGGAGATGTGGGGATAATGGTTGGGGTTAATTGTGAGACGTGGGGATTATGGTTGGGATGAACTGTGAGATGTGGGGATTATGGTTGGGATGAGCTGTGAGATGTGGCGAGAATGTTTGGGGTGAGATGTGAGATGTGGGGATTAAGGTTGGGGTGAACTGTGAGATGTGGGGATTATGGTAGGGTTGAACTGTGAGATGTGGGGATTATGGTTGGGGTGAACTGTGAGATGTGGGGATTATGGTTGGGGTGCACTGTTAGATGTTGGGATTATCGTTGGGGTGAGCTGTGAGATGTGGTGATTATGGTTGGGGTGAGCACCGAGATATGGGGAGTATGGTTGGGGTGAGCTGTGAGATGTGGGGATTATGGTTGGGGTGAACTGTGAGATGTGGGGATTATGGTTGGGATGAGCTGTGAGATGTGGGGATTATGGTTGGGGTGAAATGTGAGATGTGGGGATTATGGTTGGGGTGAACTGTGAGATGTTGGGATTATGGTTGGGTGAACTGTGAGATGTGGGAGTCATGGTTGGGGTGAACTGTGAGATGTGGGGATTATGTTTGGGGTGCACTGTTAGATGTGGGGATTATGGTTGGCGTGAGCTGTGAGATGTGGGGATTATGGGTGGGGTGAGATCTGAGATGTGGGGATTATGGTTGGGTTGAACTGTGAGATGTTGGGATTATGGTTGAGATGAGCTGTGAGATGTGGGGATTATGGTTGGGATGAACTGTGAGATGTGGGGAATATGGTTGCGGTGAACTGTGAGATGTGGGGATTATGGTTGGGGTGAACTGTGAGATGTGGGGGTTATGGTTGGGGTGAACTGTGAGATGTGGGGATTATGGTTGGGATTACTGGGAGATCTGGGGATTATGTTTGGGGTGAACTGTGAGATGTGGGGATTATGGTTGGGGTTAATTGTGAGACGTGGGGATTATGGTTGGGATGAGTTGTGAGATGTGGGGATTATGGTTGGGGATAATTGTGAGACGTGGGGATTATGGTTGGGATGAACTGTGAGATGTGGGGATTATGGTTGGGATGAGTTGTGAGATGTGGGGATTATGGTTGGGATGAGTTCTGAGATGTGGGGATTATGGTTGGGGTGAACTGTGAGATGTGGGACTATGGTTGGGATGAGCTGTGAGATGTGGGGATAATGGTTGGGGTGAGATGTGAGATGTGGGGTTATGGTTGGGGTGAGCTGTGAGATGTGGGAATTATGGTTGGGGTGAACTGTGAGATGTGGGGATTATGGTTGGGATGAGCTGTGAGATGTGGGGATTATGGTTGGGATGAGATGTGAGATGTGGGGATTATGGTTGGGATGAGTTGTGAGATGTGGGGATTATGGTTGGGGTGAACTGTGAGATTTGGCACTATGGTTGGGATGAGCTGTGAGATGTGCGGATAATAGTTGGGGTGAGATGTGAGATGTGGGGATTATGGTTGGGGTGAGCTGTGAGATGTGGGGATTATGGTTGGGGTGAACTGTGAGATGTGGGGATTATGGTTGGGATGAGCTGTGAGATGTGGGGATTATGGTTGGGATGAGCTGTGAGATATGGGGATTATGGTTGGGGTGAACTGTGAGATGAGGGGGTTATGGTTGGGTTGAACTGTGAGATGTGGGGATTATGGTTGGAGTGAACTGTGAGGTAGGGATTATGGTTGGGATGAGCTGCGAGATGTGGGGATTATGGTTGGGGAGCACTGTGAGATGTGGGGATTATGGTTGGGATGAGCTGTGAGATGTGGGACTATGGTTGGGATGAGCTGTGTGATGTGGGGATAATGGTTGGGGAGAGATGTGAGATGTGGGGATTATTGTTGGGGTGAACTGTGAGATGTGGGGATTATGGTTGGGGTGCACTGTTAGATGTCGGGATTATGGTTGGGGTGAGCTGTGAGATGTGGTGATTATGGTTGGGCTGAGCTCCGAGATATGGGGATTATGGTTGGTGTGAGCTGTGAGATGTGGGGATTATGGTTGGGGTGAACTCCGAGATATGGGGATTATGGTTGGGGTGAGCTGTGAGATGTGGGGATTATGGTTGGGGTTCACTGTGAGATGTGGGGATTATGGTTGGGATGAGCTGAGAGATGTGGGGATTATGGTTGAGAAGAGCTGTGAGATGTGGGGGTTATAGTTGGGTTGAACTGTGAGATGTGGGGATTATGGTTGGGATTGCTGTGAGATCTGGGGATTATGTTTGGGGTGAACTGCGAGATGTGGGGATTATGGTTGGGGTGCACTGTGAGATGTGGGGATTATGGTTGGGATGAGCTGTGAGATGTGGGACTATGGTTGGGATGAGATGTGTGATGTGGGGATAATGGTTGGGGAGAGATGTGAGATGTGGGGATTATGGTTGGGGTGAGCTGTGAGATGTGGGGATTATGGTTGGGGTGAACTGTGAGATGTGGGGATTATGGTTGGGATGAGCTGTGAGATGTGGAGATTATGGTTGCGGTGAAATGTGAGATGTGGGTATTATGGTTGGGGTGAACTGTGAGATGTGGGGATTATGGTTGGGGTGAACTGTGAGATGTGGGGATTATGGTTGGGGTGCACTGTTAGATGTCGGGATTATGGTTGGGGTGAGCTGTGAGATGTGGTGATTATGGTTGGGCTGAGCTCCGAGATATGGGGATTATGGTTGGGGTGAGCTGTGAGATGTGGGGATTATGGTTGGGGTGAACTGTGAAATGTGGCGATTATGGTTGGGATGAGCTGTGGGATGTGGGGATTATGGTTGGGGTGAAATGTGAGATGTGGGAATTATGGTTGGGGTGAACTGTGAGATGTGGGGATTATGGTTGGGGTGAACTGTGAGATGTGGGAGTCATGGTTGGGGTGAACTGTGAGATGTGGGTATTATGGGTGCGGTGAGATCTGAGATGTGGGGATTATGGTTGGGTTGAACAGTGAGATGTGGGGATTATGGTTGGGATGAGCTGTGAGATGTGGGGATTATGGTTGGGATGAGCTGTGAGATATGGGGATTATGGTTGGGGTGAACTGTGAGATGTGGGGGTTATGGTTGGGTTGAACTGTGAGATGTGGGGATTATGGTTGGAGTGAACTGTGAGGTAGGGATTATGGTTGGGATGAGCTGCGAGATGTGGGGATTATGGTTGGGGAGCACTGTGAGATGTGGGGATTATGGTTGGGATGAGCTGTGAGATGTGGGACTATGGTTGGGATGAGCTGTGTGATGTGGGGATAATGGTTGGGGAGAGAAGTGAGATGTGTGGATTATGGTTGGGGTGAACTGTGAGATGTGGGGATTATGGTTGGGATGAGCTGTGAGATGTGGGGATTATGGTTGCGGTGAGCTGTGAGATGTGGTGATTATGGTTGGGGTGAGCTCCGAGATATGGGGATTATGGTTGGGGTGAGCTGTGAGATGTGGGGATTATGGTTGGGGTGAACTGTGAGATGTGGGGATTATGGTTGGGGTGAACTGTGAGATGTGGGGATTATGGTTGGGGTGCACTGTTAGATGTGGGGATAATGTTTGGGGTGAGATGTGAGATGTGGGGATTATGGTTGGGGTGAACTGTGAGATGTGGGGATTATGGTTGGGGTGAACTGTGAGATGTGGGGATTATGGTTGGGGTGCACTGTTAGATGTGGGGATAATGTTTGGGGTGAGATGTGAGATGTGGGGATTATGGTTGGGGTGAACTGTGAGATGTGGGGATTATGGTTGGGGTGAACTGTGAGATGTGGGGATTATGGTTGGGGTGCACTGTTAGATGTCGGGATAATGGTTGGGGTGAGCTGTGAGATGTGGGGATTATGGTTGGGGTGAGCTCCGAGACATGGGGATTATGGTTGGGGTGAGCTGTGAGATGTGGGGATTATGGTTGGGATGAGCTGTGAGATATGGGGATTATGGTTGGGGTGAACTGTGAGATGTGGCGATTATGGTTGGCGTGAACTGTGAGGTAGGGATTATGGTTGGGATGAGCTGTGAGATGTGGGGATTATGGTTGGGGTGAGCTCCGAGATATGGGGATTATGGTTGGGGTGAACTGTGAGATGTGGGGGTTATGGTTGGGTTGAACTGTGAGATGTGGGGATTATGGTTGGAGTGAACTGTGAGGTAGGGATTATGGTTGGGATGAGCTGCGAGATGTGGGGATTATGGTTGGGGAGCACTGTGAGATGTGGGGATTATGGTTGGGATGAGCTGTGAGATGTGGGACTATGGTTGGGATGAGCTGTGTGATGTGGGGATAATGGTTGGGGAGAGAAGTGAGATGTGTGGATTATGGTTGGGGTGAACTGTGAGATGTGGGGATTATGGTTGGGATGAGCTGTGAGATGTGGGGATTATGGTTGCGGTGAACTGTGAGATGTGGGGATTATGGTTGGGGTGAACTGTGAGATGTGGGGATTATGGTTGGGGTGAACTGTGAGATGTGGGGATTATGGTTGGGGTGCACTGTTAGATGTGGGGATAATGTTTGGGGTGAGATGTGAGATGTGGGGATTATGGTTGGGGTGAACTGTGAGATGTGGGGATTATGGTTGGGGTGAACTGTGAGATGTGGGGATTATGGTTGGGGTGAACTGTGAGATCTGGGGATTATGTTTGGGGTGAACTGCGAGATGTGGGGATTATGGTTGGGGTGCACTGTGAGATGTGGGGATTATGGTTGGGATGAGCTGTGAGATGTGGGACTATGGTTGGGATGAGATGTGTGATGTGGGGATAATGGTTGGGGAGAGATGTGAGATGTGGGGATTATGGTTGGGGTGAGCTGTGAGATGTGGGGATTATGGTTGGGGTGAACTGTGAGATGTGGGGATTATGGTTGGGATGAGCTGTGAGATGTGGAGATTATGGTTGCGGTGAAATGTGAGATGTGGGTATTATGGTTGGGGTGAACTGTGAGATGTGGGGATTATGGTTGGGGTGAACTGTGAGATGTGGGGATTATGGTTGGGGTGCACTGTTAGATGTCGGGATTATGGTTGGGGTGAGCTGTGAGATGTGGTGATTATGGTTGGGCTGAGCTCCGAGATATGGGGATTATGGTTGGGGTGAGCTGTGAGATGTGGGGATTATGGTTGGGGTGAACTGTGAAATGTGGCGATTATGGTTGGGATGAGCTGTGGGATGTGGGGATTATGGTTGGGGTGAAATGTGAGATGTGGGAATTATGGTTGGGGTGAACTGTGAGATGTGGGGATTATGGTTGGGGTGAACTGTGAGATGTGGGAGTCATGGTTGGGGTGAACTGTGAGATGTGGGGATTATGGGTGCGGTGAGATCTGAGATGTGGGGATTATGGTTGGGTTGAACAGTGAGATGTGGGGATTATGGTTGGGATGAGCTGTGAGATGTGGGGATTATGGTTGGGATGAGCTGTGAGATATGGGGATTATGGTTGGGGTGAACTGTGAGATGTGGGGGTTATGGTTGGGTTGAACTGTGAGATGTGGGGATTATGGTTGGAGTGAACTGTGAGGTAGGGATTATGGTTGGGATGAGCTGCGAGATGTGGGGATTATGGTTGGGGAGCACTGTGAGATGTGGGGATTATGGTTGGGATGAGCTGTGAGATGTGGGACTATGGTTGGGATGAGCTGTGTGATGTGGGGATAATGGTTGGGGAGAGAAGTGAGATGTGTGGATTATGGTTGGGGTGAACTGTGAGATGTGGGGATTATGTTTGGGATGAGCTGTGAGATGTGGGGATTATGGTTGCGGTGAGCTGTGAGATGTGGTGATTATGGTTGGGGTGAGCTCCGAGATATGGGGATTATGGTTGGGGTGAGCTGTGAGATGTGGGGATTATGGTTGGGGTGAACTGTGAGATGTGGGGATTATGGTTGGGGTGAACTGTGAGATGTGGGGATTATGGTTGGGGTGCACTGTTAGATGTGGGGATAATGTTTGGGGTGAGATGTGAGATGTGGGGATTATGGTTGGGGTGAACTGTGAGATGTGGGGATTATGGTTGGGGTGAACTGTGAGATGTGGGGATTATGGTTGGGGTGCACTGTTAGATGTGGGGATAATGTTTGGGGTGAGATGTGAGATGTGGGGATTATGGTTGGGGTGAACTGTGAGATGTGGGGATTATGGTTGGGGTGAACTGTGAGATGTGGGGATTATGGTTGGGGTGCACTGTTAGATGTCGGGATAATGGTTGGGGTGAGCTGTGAGATGTGGGGATTATGGTTGGGGTGAGCTCCGAGACATGGGGATTATGGTTGGGGTGAGCTGTGAGATGTGGGGATTATGGTTGGGATGAGCTGTGAGATATGGGGATTATGGTTGGGGTGAACTGTGAGATGTGGCGATTATGGTTGGCGTGAACTGTGAGGTAGGGATTATGGTTGGGATGAGCTGTGAGATGTGGGGATTATGGTTGGGGTGAGCTCCGAGATATGGGGATTATGGTTGGGGTGAACTGTGAGATGTGGGGGTTATGGTTGGGTTGAACTGTGAGATGTGGGGATTATGGTTGGAGTGAACTGTGAGGTAGGGATTATGGTTGGGATGAGCTGCGAGATGTGGGGATTATGGTTGGGGAGCACTGTGAGATGTGGGGATTATGGTTGGGATGAGCTGTGAGATGTGGGACTATGGTTGGGATGAGCTGTGTGATGTGGGGATAATGGTTGGGGAGAGAAGTGAGATGTGTGGATTATGGTTGGGGTGAACTGTGAGATGTGGGGATTATGGTTGGGATGAGCTGTGAGATGTGGGGATTATGGTTGCGGTGAACTGTGAGATGTGGGGATTATGGTTGGGGTGAACTGTGAGATGTGGGGATTATGGTTGGGGTGAACTGTGAGATGTGGGGATTATGGTTGGGGTGCACTGTTAGATGTGGGGATAATGTTTGGGGTGAGATGTGAGATGTGGGGATTATGGTTGGGGTGAACTGTGAGATGTGGGGATTATGGTTGGGGTGAACTGTGAGATGTGGGGATTATGGTTGGGGTGCACTGTTAGATGTCGGGATTATGGTTGGGGTGAGCTGTGAGATGTGGGGATTATGGTTGGGGTGCACTGTTAGATGTGGGGATAATGTTTGGGGTGAGATGTGAGATGTGGGGATTATGGTTGGGGTGAACTGTGATATGTGGGGATTATGGTTGGGGTGAACTGTGAGATGTGGGGATTATGGTTGGGGTGCACTGTTAGATGTCAGGATTATGGTTGGGGTGAGCTGTGAGATGTGGGGATTATGGTTGGGGTGAGCTCCGAGACATGGGGATTATGGTTGGGGTGAGCTGTGAGATGTGGGGATTATGGTTGGGATGAGCTGTGAGATATGGGGATTATGGTTGAGGTGAACTGTGAGATGTGGCGATTATGGTTGGCGTGAACTGTGAGGTAGGGATTATGGTTGGGATGAGCTGTGAGATGTGGGGATTATGGTTGGGGTGAGCTCCGAGATATGGGGATTATGGTTGGGGTGAACTGTGAGATGTGGCGATTATGAATGGGATGAGCTGTGAGATATGGGGATTATGGTTGGGGTGAACTGTGAGATGTGGGGGTTATGGTTGGGTTGCACTGTGAGATGTGGGGATTATGTTTGTCGTGAACTGTGAGGTTGGGATTATGTTTGGGATGAGCTGTGAGATGTGGGGATTATGGTTGGGATGAGCTGTGAGATGTGGGGATTATGGTTGGGATGAGCTGTGAGATGTGGGGATTATGGTTGGGGTGAACTGTGAGATGTGGGGATTATGGTTGGGATGAGCTGTGAGATGTGGGGGTTATGGTTGGGTTGAACTGTGAGATGTGGGGATTATGGTTGGAGTGAACTGTGAGGTAGGGATTATGGTTGGGATGAGCTGCGAGATGTGGGGATTATGGTTGGGGAGCACTGTGAGATGTGGGGAGTATGGTTGGGATGAGCTGTGAGATGTGGGACTATGGTTGGGATGAGCTGTGTGATGTGGGGATAATGGTTGGGGAGAGAAGTGAGATGTGTGGATTATGGCTGGGGTGAACTGTGAGATGTGGGGATTAGATAGATAGATAGATAGATAGATACTTTATTCATCCCCATGGGGAAATTCAACATTATTTCCAATGTCCCATACACTTGTTGTAGCAAAAACTCATTACATACAATACTTAACTCAGTAATAATATGATATGCATCTAAATCACTAATTCAAAAGCATTAATAATAGCTTTAAAAAAAAAAGTTCTTAAGTCCTGGCAGTTGAATTGTAAAGCCTAATGGCATTGGGGAGTATTGACCTCTTCATCCTGTCTGAGGGGCATTGCATCGACAGTAACCTGTTATGGTTGGGGTGAGCTCCGAGATATGGGGATTATGGTTGGGATGAGCTGTGAGATGTGGGGATTATGGTTGCGGTGAACTGTGAGATGTGGGGATTATGGTTGGGGTGAACTGTGAGATGTGGGGATTATGGTTGGGGTGAACTGTGAGATGTGGGGATTATGGTTGGGGTGCACTGTTAGATGTGGGGATAATGTTTGGGGTGAGATGTGAGATGTGGGGATTATGGTTGGGGTGAACTGTGAGATGTGGGGATTATGGTTGGGGTGAACTGTGAGATGTGGGGATTATGGTTGGGGTGCACTGTTAGATGTCGGGATTATGGTTGGGGTGAGCTGTGAGATGTGGGGATTATGGTTGGGGTGCACTGTTAGATGTGGGGATAATGTTTGGGGTGAGATGTGAGATGTGGGGATTATGGTTGGGGTGAACTGTGATATGTGGGGATTATGGTTGGGGTGAACTGTGAGATGTGGGGATTATGGTTGGGGTGCACTGTTAGATGTCAGGATTATGGTTGGGGTGAGCTGTGAGATGTGGGGATTATGGTTGGGGTGAGCTCCGAGACATGGGGATTATGATTGGGGTGAGCTGTGAGATGTGGGGATTATGGTTGGGATGAGCTGTGAGATATGGGGATTATGGTTGAGGTGAACTGTGAGATGTGGCGATTATGGTTGGCGTGAACTGTGAGGTAGGGATTATGGTTGGGATGAGCTGTGAGATGTGGGGATTATGGTTGGGGTGAGCTCCGAGATATGGGGATTATGGTTGGGGTGGACTGTGAGATGTGGCGATTATGAATGGGATGAGCTGTGAGATATGGGGATTATGGTTGGGGTGAACTGTGAGATGTGGGGGTTATGGTTGGGTTGCACTGTGAGATGTGGGGATTATGTTTGGCGTGAACTGTGAGGTTGGGATTATGTTTGGGATGAGCTGTGAGATGTGGGGATTATGGTTGGGATGAGCTGTGAGATGTGGGGATTATGGTTGGGATGAGCTGTGAGATGTGGGGATTATGGTTGGGGTGAACTGTGAGATGTGGGGATTATGGTTGGGATGAGCTGTGAGATGTGGGGATTATGGTTGCGGTGAGCTGTGAGATGTGGGGATTATGGTTGGGATGAGCTGTGAGATGTGGGGATTATGGTTGGGATGAGCTGTGAGATGTGGGGATTATGGTTGGGGTGAACTGTGAGATGTGGGGATTATGGTTGGGATGAGCTGTGAGATGTGGGGATTATGGTTGCGGTGAGCTGTGAGATGTGGTGATTATGGTTGGGATGAGCTGTGAGATGTTGGGATTATGGTTGGGGTGAAAAGTGAGATGTGGGGATTATGGTTGGGGTGAACTGTGAGATGTGGGGATTATGGTTGGGGTGAACTGTGAGATGTGGGAGTCATGGTTGGTGTGAACAGTGAGATGTGGGGATTATGTTTGGGGTGCACTGTTAGATGTGCGGATTATGGTTGGGCTGAGCTGTGAGATGTGGGGATTATGGGTGGGGTGAGATCTGAGATGTGGGGATTATGGTTGGGTTGAACTGTGAGATGTGGTGATTATGGTTGAGATGAGCTGTGAGACGTGGTGATTATGGTTGGGATGAACTGTGAGATGTGGGGATTATGGTTGGGATGAGCTGTGAGATGTGGGGAGAATGTTTGGGGTGAGATGTGAGATGTGGGGATTATGGTTGGGGTGAACTGTGAGATGTGGGGATTATGGTAGGGGTGAACTGCGAGATGTGGGGATTATGGTTGGGGTGAACTGTGAGATGTGGGGATTATGGTTGGGGTGCACTGTTAGATGTCGGGATTATGGTTGGGGTGAGCTGTGAGATGTGGTGATTATGGTTGGGGTGAGCACCGAGATATGGGGATTATGGTTGGGGTGAGCTGTGAGATGTTGGTATTATGGTTGGGGTGAACTGTGAGATGTGGGGATTATGGTTGGGATGAGCTGTGAGATGTGGGGATTATGGTTGGGGTGAAATGTGAGATGTGGGGATTATGGTTGGGGTGAACTGTGAGATGTTGGGATTATGGTTGGGTGAACTGTGAGATGTGGGAGTCATGGTTGGGGTGAACTGTGAGATGTGGGGATTATGTTTGGGGTGCACTGTTAGATGTGGGGATTATGGTTGGCGTGAGCTGTGAGATGTGGGGATTATGGGTGGGGTGAGATCTGAGATGTGGGGATTATGGTTGTGTTGAACTGTGAGATGTTGGGATTATGGTTGAGATGAGCTGTGAGATGTGGGGATTATGGTTGGGATGAACTGTGAGATGTGGGGAATATGGTTGCGGTGAACTGTGAGATGTGGGGATTATGGTTGGGGTGAACTGTGAGATGTGGGGGTTATGGTTGGGGTGAACTGTGAGATGTGGGGATTATGGTTGGGATTACTGGGAGATCTGGGGATTATGTTTGGGGTGAACTGTGAGATGTGGGGATTATGCTTGGGATGAAGTCTGAGATGTGGGGAATATGGTTGGGATGAGTTGTGAGATGTGGGGATTATGGTTGGGGATAATTGTGAGACGTGGGGATTATGGTTGGGATGAACTGTGAGATGTGGGGATTATGGTTGGGATGAGTTGTGAGATGTGGGGATTATGGTTGGGATGAGTTCTGAGATGTGGGGATTATGGTTGGGGTGAACTGTGAGATGTGGGACTATGGTTGGGATGAGCTGTGAGATGTGGGGATAATGGTTGGGGTGAGATGTGAGATGTGGGGTTATGGTTGGGGTGAGCTGTGAGATGTGGAGATTATGGTTGGGGTGAACTGTGAGATGTGGGGATTATGGTTGGGATGAGCTGTGAGATGTGGGGATTATGGTTGGGATGAGCTGTGAGATGTGGGGATTATGGTTGGGGTGAACTGTGAGATGTAGGGATTATGGTTGGGGTGAACTGTGAGATGTAGGGATTATGGTTGGGATGAGTTGTGAGATGTGGGGATTATGGTTGGGGTTAATTGTGAGACGTGGGGATTATGGTTGGGATGAACTGTGAGATTTGGGGATTATGGTTGGGATGAGTTGTGAGATGTGGGGATTATGGTTGGGATGAGTTGTGAGATGTGGGGATTATGGTTGGGGTGAACTGTGAGATGTGGGACTATGGTTGGGATGAGCTGTGAGATGTGCGGATAATAGTTGGGGTGAGATGTGAGATGTGGGGATTATGGTTGGGGTGAGCTGTGAGATGTGGGGATTATGGTTGTGGTGAACTGTGAGATGTGGGGATTATGGTTGGCGTGAACTGTGAGGTAGGGATTATGGTTTGGATGAGCTGCGAGATGTGGGGATTATGGTTGTGGAGCACTGTGAGATGTGGGGATTATGGTTGGGATGAGCTGTGAGATGTGGGACTATGGTTGGGATGAGCTGTGTGATGTGGGGATAATGGTTGGGGAGAGATGTGAGATGCGGGGATTATGGCTGGGGTGAACTGTGAGATGTGGGGATTATGGTTGGGATGAGCTGTGAGATGTGGGGATTATGGTTGCGGTGAGCTGTGAGATGTGGTGATTATGGTTGGGGTGAGCTAAGAGATATGGGGATTATGGTTGGGGTGAGCTGTGAGATGTGGGGATTATGGTTGGGGTGAACTGTGAGATGTGGGGATTATGGTTGGGGTGAACTGTGAGATGTGGGGATTATGGTTGGGGTGCACTGTTAGATGTCGGGATTATGGTTGGGGTGAGCTGAGAGATGTGGGGATTATGGTTGGGGTGCACTGTTAGATGTGGGGATAATGTTTGGGGTGAGATGTGAGATGTGGGGATTATGGTTGGGGTGAACTGTGAGATGTGGGGATTATGGTTGGGGTGAACTGTGAGATGTGGGGATTATGGTTGGGGTGCACTGTTAGATGTCGGGATTATGGTTGGGGTGAGCTGTGAGATGTGGGGATTATGGTTGGGGTGAGCTCCGAGACATGGGGATTATAGTTGGGGTGAGCTGTGAGATGTGGGGATTATGGTTGGGATGAGCTGTGAGATATGGGGATTATGGTTGGGGTGAACTGTGAGATGTGGCGATTATGGTTGGCGTGAACTGTGAGGTAGGGATTATGGTTGGGATGAGCTGTGAGATGTGGGGATTATGGTTGGGGTGAGCTCCGAGATATGGGGATTATGGTTGGGGTGAACTGTGAGATGTGGCGATTATGGTTGGGATGAGCTGTGAGATATGGGGATTATGGTTGGTGTGAACTGTGAGATGTGGGGGTTATGGTTGGGTTGCACTGTGAGATGTGGGGATTATGGTTGGCGTGAACTGTGAGGTTGGGATTATGGTTGGGATGAGCTGTGAGATGTGGGGATTATGGTTGGGGTGAACTGTGAGATGTGGGGATTATGGTAGGGGTGAACTGCGAGATGTGGGGATTATGGTTGGGATGAGCTGTGAGATGTTGGTATTATGGTTGGGGTGAACTGTGAGATGTGGGGATTATGGTTGGGATGAGCTGTGAGATGTGGGGATTATGGTTGGGGTGAAATGTGAGATGTGGGGATTATGGTTGGGGTGAACTGTGAGATGTTGGGATTATGGTTGGGTGAACTGTGAGATGTGGGAGTCATGGTTGGGGTGAACTGTGAGATGTGGGGATTATGTTTGGGGTGCACTGTTAGATGTGGGGATTATGGTTGGCGTGAGCTGTGAGATGTGGGGATTATGGGTGGGGTGAGATCTGAGATGTGGGGATTATGGTTGTGTTGAACTGTGAGATGTTGGGATTATGGTTGAGATGAGCTGTGAGATGTGGGGATTATGGTTGGGATGAACTGTGAGATGTGGGGAATATGGTTGCGGTGAACTGTGAGATGTGGGGATTATGGTTGGGGTGAACTGTGAGATGTGGGGGTTATGGTTGGGGTGAACTGTGAGATGTGGGGATTATGGTTGGGATTACTGGGAGATCTGGGGATTATGTTTGGGGTGAACTGTGAGATGTGGGGATTATGCTTGGGATGAAGTCTGAGATGTGGGGAATATGGTTGGGATGAGTTGTGAGATGTGGGGATTATGGTTGGGGATAATTGTGAGACGTGGGGATTATGGTTGGGATGAACTGTGAGATGTGGGGATTATGGTTGGGATGAGTTGTGAGATGTGGGGATTATGGTTGGGATGAGTTCTGAGATGTGGGGATTATGGTTGGGGTGAACTGTGAGATGTGGGACTATGGTTGGGATGAGCTGTGAGATGTGGGGATAATGGTTGGGGTGAGATGTGAGATGTGGGGTTATGGTTGGGGTGAGCTGTGAGATGTGGAGATTATGGTTGGGGTGAACTGTGAGATGTGGGGATTATGGTTGGGGTGAACTGCGAGATGTGGGGATTATGGTTGGGATGAGCTGTGAGATGTTGGTATTATGGTTGGGGTGAACTGTGAGATGTGGGGATTATGGTTGGGATGAGCTGTGAGATGTGGGGATTATGGTTGGGGTGAAATGTGAGATGTGGGGATTATGGTTGGGGTGAACTGTGAGATGTTGGGATTATGGTTGGGTGAACTGTGAGATGTGGGAGTCATGGTTGGGGTGAACTGTGAGATGTGGGGATTATGTTTGGGGTGCACTGTTAGATGTGGGGATTATGGTTGGCGTGAGCTGTGAGATGTGGGGATTATGGGTGGGGTGAGATCTGAGATGTGGGGATTATGGTTGTGTTGAACTGTGAGATGTTGGGATTATGGTTGAGATGAGCTGTGAGATGTGGGGATTATGGTTGGGATGAACTGTGAGATGTGGGGAATATGGTTGCGGTGAACTGTGAGATGTGGGGATTATGGTTGGGGTGAACTGTGAGATGTGGGGGTTATGGTTGGGGTGAACTGTGAGATGTGGGGATTATGGTTGGGATTACTGGGAGATCTGGGGATTATGTTTGGGGTGAACTGTGAGATGTGGGGATTATGCTTGGGATGAAGTCTGAGATGTGGGGAATATGGTTGGGATGAGTTGTGAGATGTGGGGATTATGGTTGGGGATAATTGTGAGACGTGGGGATTATGGTTGGGATGAACTGTGAGATGTGGGGATTATGGTTGGGATGAGTTGTGAGATGTGGGGATTATGGTTGGGATGAGTTCTGAGATGTGGGGATTATGGTTGGGGTGAACTGTGAGATGTGGGACTATGGTTGGGATGAGCTGTGAGATGTGGGGATAATGGTTGGGGTGAGATGTGAGATGTGGGGTTATGGTTGGGGTGAGCTGTGAGATGTGGAGATTATGGTTGGGGTGAACTGTGAGATGTGGGGATTATGGTTGGGATGAGCTGTGAGATGTGGGGATTATGGTTGGGATGAGCTGTGAGATGTGGGGATTATGGTTGGGGTGAACTGTGAGATGTAGGGATTATGGTTGGGGTGAACTGTGAGATGTAGGGATTATGGTTGGGATGAGTTGTGAGATGTGGGGATTATGGTTGGGGTTAATTGTGAGACGTGGGGATTATGGTTGGGATGAACTGTGAGATGTGGGGATTATGGTTGGGATGAGTTGTGAGATGTGGGGATTATGGTTGGGATGAGTTGTGAGATGTGGGGATTATGGTTGGGGTGAACTGTGAGATGTGGGACTATGGTTGGGATGAGCTGTGAGATGTGCGGATAATAGTTGGGGTGAGATGTGAGATGTGGGGATTATGGTTGGGGTGAGCTGTGAGATGTGGGGATTATGGTTGGGGTGAACTGTGAGATGTGGGGATTATGGTTGGCGTGAACTGTGAGGTAGGGATTATGGTTGGGATGAGCTGCTAGATGTGGGGATTATGGTTGGGGAGCACTGTGAGATGTGGGGATTATGGTTGGGATGAGCTGTGAGATGTGGGACTATGGTTGGGATGAGCTGCTAGATGTGGGGATTATGGTTGGGGAGCACTGTGAGATGTGGGGATTATGGTTGGGATGAACTGTGAGATGTGGGGATTATGCTTGGGATGAAGTCTGAGATGTGGGGAATATGGTTGGGATGAGTTGTGAGATGTGGGGATTATGGTTGGGGATAATTGTGAGACGTGGGGATTATGGTTGGGATGAACTGTGAGATGTGGGGATTATGGTTGGGATGAGTTGTGAGATGTGGGGATTATGGTTGGGATGAGTTCTGAGATGTGGGGATTATGGTTGGGGTGAACTGTGAGATGTGGGACTATGGTTGGGATGAGCTGTGAGATGTGGGGATAATGGTTGGGGTGAGATGTGAGATGTGGGGTTATGGTTGGGGTGAGCTGTGAGATGTGGAGATTATGGTTGGGGTGAACTGTGAGATGTGGGGATTATGGTTGGGATGAGCTGTGAGATGTGGGGATTATGGTTGGGATGAGCTGTGAGATGTGGGGATTATGGTTGGGGTGAACTGTGAGATGTAGGGATTATGGTTGGGGTGAACTGTGAGATGTAGGGATTATGGTTGGGATGAGTTGTGAGATGTGGGGATTATGGTTGGGGTTAATTGTGAGACGTGGGGATTATGGTTGGGATGAACTGTGAGATGTGGGGATTATGGTTGGGATGAGTTGTGAGATGTGGGGATTATGGTTGGGATGAGTTGTGAGATGTGGGGATTATGGTTGGGGTGAACTGTGAGATGTGGGACTATGGTTGGGATGAGCTGTGAGATGTGCGGATAATAGTTGGGGTGAGATGTGAGATGTGGGGATTATGGTTGGGGTGAGCTGTGAGATGTGGGGATTATGGTTGGGGTGAACTGTGAGATGTGGGGATTATGGTTGGCGTGAACTGTGAGGTAGGGATTATGGTTGGGATGAGCTGCTAGATGTGGGGATTATGGTTGGGGAGCACTGTGAGATGTGGGGATTATGGTTGGGATGAGCTGTGAGATGTGGGACTATGGTTGGGATGAGCTGCTAGATGTGGGGATTATGGTTGGGGAGCACTGTGAGATGTGGGGATTATGGTTGGGATGAACTGTGAGATGTGGGGATTATGCTTGGGATGAAGTCTGAGATGTGGGGAATATGGTTGGGATGAGTTGTGAGATGTGGGGATTATGGTTGGGGATAATTGTGAGACGTGGGGATTATGGTTGGGATGAACTGTGAGATGTGGGGATTATGGTTGGGATGAGTTGTGAGATGTGGGGATTATGGTTGGGATGAGTTCTGAGATGTGGGGATTATGGTTGGGGTGAACTGTGAGATGTGGGACTATGGTTGGGATGAGCTGTGAGATGTGGGGATAATGGTTGGGGTGAGATGTGAGATGTGGGGTTATGGTTGGGGTGAGCTGTGAGATGTGGAGATTATGGTTGGGGTGAACTGTGAGATGTGGGGATTATGGTTGGGATGAGCTGTGAGATGTGGGGATTATGGTTGGGATGAGCTGTGAGATGTGGGGATTATGGTTGGGGTGAACTGTGAGATGTAGGGATTATGGTTGGGGTGAACTGTGAGATGTAGGGATTATGGTTGGGATGAGTTGTGAGATGTGGGGATTATGGTTGGGGTTAATTGTGAGACGTGGGGATTATGGTTGGGATGAACTGTGAGATGTGGGGATTATGGTTGGGATGAGTTGTGAGATGTGGGGATTATGGTTGGGATGAGTTGTGAGATGTGGGGATGATGGTTGGGGTGAACTGTGAGATGTGGGACTATGGTTGGGATGAGCTGTGAGATGTGCGGATAATAGTTGGGGTGAGATGTGAGATGTGGGGATTATGGTTGGGGTGAGCTGTGAGATGTGGGGATTATGGTTGGGGTGAACTGTGAGATGTGGGGATTATGGTTGGCGTGAACTGTGAGGTAGGGATTATGGTTGGGATGAGCTGCTAGATGTGGGGATTATGGTTGGGGAGCACTGTGAGATGTGGGGATTATGGTTGGGATGAGCTGTGAGATGTGGGACTATGGTTGGGATGAGCTGCTAGATGTGGGGATTATGGTTGGGGAGCACTGTGAGATGTGGGGATTATGGTTGGGATGAGCTGTGAGATGTGGGACTATGGTTGGGATGAGCTGTGTGATGTGGGGATAATGGTTGGGGAGAGATGTGAGATGTGGGGATTATGGCTGGGGTGAACTGTGAGATGTGGGGATTATGGTTGAGGTGAGCTGTGAGATGTGGGGATTATGGTTGGGGTGAACTGTGAGATGTGGGGATTATGGTTGGGGTGAACTGTGAGATGTGGGGATTATGGTTGGGGTGCACTGTTAGATGTCGGGATTATGGTTGGGGTGAGCTGAGAGATGTGGGGATTATGGTTGGGGTGCACTGTTAGATGTGGGGATAATGTTTGGGGTGAGATGTGAGATGTGGGGATTATGGTTGGGGTGAACTGTGAGATGTGGGGATTATGGTTGGGGTGAACTGTGAGATGTGGGGATTATGGTTGGGGTGCACTGTTAGATGTCGGGATTATGGTTGGGGTGAGCTGTGAGATGTGGGGATTATGGTTGGGGTGAGCTCCGAGACATGGGGATTATAGTTGGGGTGAGCTGTGAGATGTGGGGATAATGGTTGGGATGAGCTGTGAGATATGGGGATTATGGTTGGGGTGAACTGTGAGATGTGGCGATTATGGTTGGCGTGAACTGTGAGGTAGGGATTATGGTTGGGATGAGCTGTGAGATGTGGGGATTATGGTTGGGGTGAGCTGTGAGATGTGGAGATTATGGTTGGGGTGAACTGTGAGATGTGGGGATTATGGTTGGGATGAGCTGTGAGATGTGGGGATTATGGTTGGGATGAGCTGTGAGATGTGGGGATTATGGTTGGGGTGAACTGTGAGATGTAGGGATTATGGTTGGGGTGAACTGTGAGATGTAGGGATTATGGTTGGGATGAGTTGTGAGATGTGGGGATTATGGTTGGGGTTAATTGTGAGACGTGGGGATTATGGTTGGGATGAACTGTGAGATGTGGGGATTATGGTTGGGATGAGTTGTGAGATGTGGGGATTATGGTTGGGATGAGTTGTGAGATGTGGGGATTATGGTTGGGGTGAACTGTGAGATGTGGGACTATGGTTGGGATGAGCTGTGAGATGTGCGGATAATAGTTGGAGTGAGATGTGAGATGTGGGGATTATGGTTGGGGTGAGCTGTGAGATGTGGGGATTATGGTTGGGGTGAACTGTGAGATGTGGGGATTATGGTTGGCGTGAACTGTGAGGTAGGGATTATGGTTGGGATGAGCTGCTAGATGTGGGGATTATGGTTGGGGAGCACTGTGAGATGTGGGGATTATGGTTGGGATGAGCTGTGAGATGTGGGACTATGGTTGGGATGAGCTGTGTGATGTGGGGATAATGGTTGGGGAGAGATGTGAGATGTGGGGATTATGGCTGGGGTGAACTGTGAGATGTGGGGATTATGGTTGGGATGAGCTGTGAGATGTGGGGATTATGGTTGCGGTGAGCTGTGAGATGTGGTGATTATGGTTGGGGTGAGCTCCGAGATATGGGGATTATGGTTGGGGTGAGCTGTGAGATGTGGGGATTATGGTTGGGGTGAACTGTGAGATGTGGGGATTATGGTTGGGGTGAACTGTGAGATGTGGGGATTATGGTTGGGGTGCACTGTTAGATGTCGGGATTATGGTTGGGGTGAGCTGAGAGATGTGGGGATTATGGTTGGGGTGCACTGTTAGATGTGGGGATAATGTTTGGGGTGAGATGTGAGATGTGGGGATTATGGTTGGGGTGAACTGTGAGATGTGGGGATTATGGTTGGGGTGAACTGTGAGATGTGGGGATTATGGTTGGGGTGCACTGTTAGATGTCGGGATTATGGTTGGGGTGAGCTGTGAGATGTGGGGATTATGGTTGGGGTGAGCTCCGAGACATGGGGATTATAGTTGGGGTGAGCTGTGAGATGTGGGGATAATGGTTGGGATGAGCTGTGAGATATGGGGATTATGGTTGGGGTGAACTGTGAGATGTGGCGATTATTGTTGGCGTGAACTGTGAGGTAGGGATTATGGTTGGGATGAGCTGTGAGATATGGGGATTATGGTTGGGGTGAACTGTGAGATGTGGCGATTATGGTTGGGATGAGCTGTGAGATATGGGGATTATGGTTGGTGTGAACTGTGAGATGTGGGGGTTATGGTTGGGTTGCACTGTGAGATGTGGGGATTATGGTTGGCGTGAACTGTGAGGTTGGGATTATGGTTGGGATGAGCTGTGAGATGTGGGGATTATGGTTGGGATGAGCTGTGAGATGTGGGGATTATGGTTGGGATGAGCTGTGAGATGTGGGGATTATGGTTGGGGTGAACTGTGAGATGTGGGGATTATGGTTGGGATGAGCTGTGAGATGTGGGGATTATGGTTGCGGTGAGCTGTGAGATGTGGGGATTATGGTTGGGATGAGCTGTGAGATGTGGGGATTATGGTTGGGATGAGCTGTGAGATGTGGGGATTATGGTTGGGGTGAACTGTGAGATGTGGGGATTATGGTTGGGATGAGCTGTGAGATGTGGGGATTATGGTTGCGGTGAGCTGTGAGATGTGGTGATTATGGTTGGGATGAGCTGTGAGATGTTGGGATTATGGTTGGGGTGAAAGGTGAGATGTGGGGATTATGGTTGGGGTGAACTGTGAGATGTGGGGATTATGGTTGGGGTGAACTGTGAGATGTGGGAGTCATGGTTGGGGTGAACTGTGAGATGTGGGGATTATGTTTGGGGTGCACTGTTAGATGTGCGGATTATGGTTGGGCTGAGCTGTGAGATGTGGGGATTATGGGTGGGGTGAGATCTGAGATGTGGGGATTATGGTTGGGTTGAACTGTGAGATGTGGTGATTATGGTTGAGATGAGCTGTGAGACGTGGTGATTATGGTTGGGATGAACTGTGAGATGTGGGGATTATGGTTGGGATGAGCTGTGAGATGTGGGGAGAATGTTTGGGGTGAGATGTGAGATGTGGGGATTATGGTTGGGGTGAACTGTGAGATGTGGGGATTATGGTAGGGGTGAACTGTGAGATGTGGGGATTATGGTTGGGGTGAACTGTGAGATGTGGGGATTATGGTTGGGGTGCACTGTTAGATGTCGGGATCATGGTTGGGGTGAGCTGTGAGATGTGGTGATTATGGTTGGGGTGAGCACCGAGATATGGGGATTATGGTTGGGGTGAGCTGTGAGATGTGGGGATTATGGTTGGGGTGAGCTGTGAGATGTGGGGATTATGGTTGGGGTGCACTGTTAGATGTCGGGATTATGGTTGGGGTGAGCTGTGAGATGTGGGGATTATGGTTGGGGTGAGCTGTGAGATGTGGGACTATGGTTGGGATGAGCTGTGAGATGTGGGGATAATGGTTGGGGTGAACTGTGAGATGTGGGACTATGGTTGGGATGAGCTGTGAGATGTGGGGATAATGGTTGGGGTGAGATGTGAGATGTGGGGTTATGGTTGGGGTGAGCTGTGAGATGTGGAGATTATGGTTGGGGTGAACTGTGAGATGTGGGGATTATGGTTGGGGTGAACTGCGAGATGTGGGGATTATGGTTGGGATGAGCTGTGAGATGTTGGTATTATGGTTGGGGTGAACTGTGAGATGTGGGGATTATGGTTGGGATGAGCTGTGAGATGTGGGGATTATGGTTGGGGTGAAATGTGAGATGTGGGGATTATGGTTGGGGTGAACTGTGAGATGTTGGGATTATGGTTGGGTGAACTGTGAGATGTGGGAGTCATGGTTGGGGTGAACTGTGAGATGTGGGGATTATGTTTGGGGTGCACTGTTAGATGTGGGGATTATGGTTGGCGTGAGCTGTGAGATGTGGGGATTATGGGTGGGGTGAGATCTGAGATGTGGGGATTATGGTTGTGTTGAACTGTGAGATGTTGGGATTATGGTTGAGATGAGCTGTGAGATGTGGGGATTATGGTTGGGATGAACTGTGAGATGTGGGGAATATGGTTGCGGTGAACTGTGAGATGTGGGGATTATGGTTAGGGTGAACTGTGAGATGTGGGGGTTATGGTTGGGGTGAACTGTGAGATGTGGGGATTATGGTTGGGATTACTGGGAGATCTGGGGATTATGTTTGGGGTGAACTGTGAGATGTGGGGATTATGCTTGGGATGAAGTCTGAGATGTGGGGAATATGGTTGGGATGAGTTGTGAGATGTGGGGATTATGGTTGGGGATAATTGTGAGACGTGGGGATTATGGTTGGGATGAACTGTGAGATGTGGGGATTATGGTTGGGATGAGTTGTGAGATGTGGGGATTATGGTTGGGATGAGTTCTGAGATGTGGGGATTATGGTTGGGGTGAACTGTGAGATGTGGGACTATGGTTGGGATGAGCTGTGAGATGTGGGGATAATGGTTGGGGTGAGATGTGAGATGTGGGGTTATGGTTGGGGTGAGCTGTGAGATGTGGAGATTATGGTTGGGGTGAACTGTGAGATGTGGGGATTATGGTTGGGATGAGCTGTGAGATGTGGGGATTATGGTTGGGATGAGCTGTGAGATGTGGGGATTATGGTTGGGGTGAACTGTGAGATGTAGGGATTATGGTTGGGGTGAACTGTGAGATGTAGGGATTATGGTTGGGATGAGTTGTGAGATGTGGGGATTATGGTTGGGGTTAATTGTGAGACGTGGGGATTATGGTTGGGATGAACTGTGAGATGTGGGGATTATGGTTGGGATGAGTTGTGAGATGTGGGGATTATGGTTGGGATGAGTTGTGAGATGTGGGGATTATGGTTGGGGTGAACTGTGAGATGTGGGACTATGGTTGGGATGAGCTGTGAGATGTGCGGATAATAGTTGGGGTGAGATGTGAGATGTGGGGATTATGGTTGGGGTGAGCTGTGAGATGTGGGGATTATGGTTGGGGTGAACTGTGAGATGTGGGGATTATGGTTGGCGTGAACTGTGAGGTAGGGATTATGGTTGGGATGAGCTGCTAGATGTGGGGATTATGGTTGGGGAGCACTGTGAGATGTGGGGATTATGGTTGGGATGAGCTGTGAGATGTGGGACTATGGTTGGGATGAGCTGCTAGATGTGGGGATTATGGTTGGGGAGCACTGTGAGATGTGGGGATTATGGTTGGGATGAACTGTGAGATGTGGGGATTATGCTTGGGATGAAGTCTGAGATGTGGGGAATATGGTTGGGATGAGTTGTGAGATGTGGGGATTATGGTTGGGGATAATTGTGAGACGTGGGGATTATGGTTGGGATGAACTGTGAGATGTGGGGATTATGGTTGGGATGAGTTGTGAGATGTGGGGATTATGGTTGGGATGAGTTCTGAGATGTGGGGATTATGGTTGGGGTGAACTGTGAGATGTGGGACTATGGTTGGGATGAGCTGTGAGATGTGGGGATAATGGTTGGGGTGAGATGTGATATGTGGGGTTATGGTTGGGGTGAGCTGTGAGATGTGGAGATTATGGTTGGGGTGAACTGTGAGATGTGGGGATTATGGTTGGGATGAGCTGTGAGATGTGGGGATTATGGTTGGGATGAGCTGTGAGATGTGGGGATTATGGTTGGGGTGAACTGTGAGATGTAGGGATTATGGTTGGGGTGAACTGTGAGATGTAGGGATTATGGTTGGGATGAGTTGTGAGATGTGGGGATTATGGTTGGGGTTAATTGTGAGACGTGGGGATTATGGTTGGGATGAACTGTGAGATGTGGGGATTATGGTTGGGATGAGTTGTGAGATGTGGGGATTATGGTTGGGATGAGTTGTGAGATGTGGGGATTATGGTTGGGGTGAACTGTGAGATGTGGGACTATGGTTGGGATGAGCTGTGAGATGTGCGGATAATAGTTGGGGTGAGATGTGAGATGTGGGGATTATGGTTGGGGTGAGCTGTGAGATGTGGGGATTATGGTTGGGGTGAACTGTGAGATGTGGGGATTATGGTTGGCGTGAACTGTGAGGTAGGGATTATGGTTGGGATGAGCTGCTAGATGTGGGGATTATGGTTGGGGAGCACTGTGAGATGTGGGGATTATGGTTGGGATGAGCTGTGAGATGTGGGACTATGGTTGGGATGAGCTGCTAGATGTGGGGATTATGGATGGGGAGCACTGTGAGATGTGGGGATTATGGTTGGGATGAACTGTGAGATGTGGGGATTATGCTTGGGATGAAGTCTGAGATGTGGGGAATATGGTTGGGATGAGTTGTGAGATGTGGGGATTATGGTTGGGGATAATTGTGAGACGTGGGGATTATGGTTGGGATGAACTGTGAGATGTGGGGATTATGGTTGGGATGAGTTGTGAGATGTGGGGATTATGGTTGGGATGAGTTCTGAGATGTGGGGATTATGGTTGGGGTGAACTGTGAGATGTGGGACTATGGTTGGGATGAGCTGTGAGATGTGGGGATAATGGTTGGGGTGAGATGTGAGATGTGGGGTTATGGTTGGGGTGAGCTGTGAGATGTGGAGATTATGGTTGGGGTGAACTGTGAGATGTGGGGATTATGGTTGGGATGAGCTGTGAGATGTGGGGATTATGGTTGGGATGAGCTGTGAGATGTGGGGATTATGGTTGGGGTGAACTGTGAGATGTAGGGATTATGGTTGGGGTGAACTGTGAGATGTAGGGATTATGGTTGGGATGAGTTGTGAGATGTGGGGATTATGGTTGGGGTTAATTGTGAGACGTGGGGATTATGGTTGGGATGAACTGTGAGATGTGGGGATTATGGTTGGGATGAGTTGTGAGATGTGGGGATTATGGTTGGGATGAGATGTGAGATGTGGGGATTATGGTTGGGGTGAACTGTGAGATGTGGGACTATGGTTGGGATGAGCTGTGAGATGTGCGGATAATAGTTGGGGTGAGATGTGAGATGTGGGGATTATGGTTGGGGTGAGCTGTGAGATGTGGGGATTATGGTTGGGGTGAACTGTGAGATGTGGGGATTATGGTTGGCGTGAACTGTGAGGTAGGGATTATGGTTGGGATGAGCTGCTAGATGTGGGGATTATGGTTGGGGAGCACTGTGAGATGTGGGGATTATGGTTGGGATGAGCTGTGAGATGTGGGACTATGGTTGGGATGAGCTGCTAGATGTGGGGATTATGGTTGGGGAGCACTGTGAGATGTGGGGATTATGGTTGGGATGAGCTGTGAGATGTGGGACTATGGTTGGGATGAGCTGTGTGATGTGGGGATAATGGTTGGGGAGAGATGTGAGATGTGGGGATTATGGCTGGGGTGAACTGTGAGATGTGGGGATTATGGTTGAGGTGAGCTGTGAGATGTGGGGATTATGGTTGGGGTGAACTGTGAGATGTGGGGATTATGGTTGGGGTGAACTGTGAGATGTGGGGATTATGGTTGGGGTGCACTGTTAGATGTCGGGATTATGGTTGGGGTGAGCTGAGAGATGTGGGGATTATGGTTGGGGTGCACTGTTAGATGTGGGGATAATGTTTGGGGTGAGATGTGAGATGTGGGGATTATGGTTGGGGTGAACTGTGAGATGTGGGGATTATGGTTGGGGTGAACTGTGAGATGTGGGGATTATGGTTGGGGTGCACTGTTAGATGTCGGGATTATGGTTGGGGTGAGCTGTGAGATGTGGGGATTATGGTTGGGGTGAGCTCCGAGACATGGGGATTATAGTTGGGGTGAGCTGTGAGATGTGGGGATAATGGTTGGGATGAGCTGTGAGATATGGGGATTATGGTTGGGGTGAACTGTGAGATGTGGCGATTATGGTTGGCGTGAACTGTGAGGTAGGGATTATGGTTGGGATGAGCTGTGAGATGTGGGGATTATGGTTGGGGTGAGCTGTGAGATGTGGAGATTATGGTTGGGGTGAACTGTGAGATGTGGGGATTATGGTTGGGATGAGCTGTGAGATGTGGGGATTATGGTTGGGATGAGCTGTGAGATGTGGGGATTATGGTTGGGATGAGCTGTGAGATGTGGGGATTATGGTTGGGGTGAACTGTGAGATGTAGGGATTATGGTTGGGGTGAACTGTGAGATGTAGGGATTATGGTTGGGATGAGTTGTGAGATGTGGGGATTATGGTTGGGGTTAATTGTGAGACGTGGGGATTATGGTTGGGATGAACTGTGAGATGTGGGGATTATGGTTGGGATGAGTTGTGAGATGTGGGGATTATGGTTGGGATGAGTTGTGAGATGTGGGGATTATGGTTGGGGTGAACTGTGAGATGTGGGACTATGGTTGGGATGAGCTGTGAGATGTGCGGATAATAGTTGGGGTGAGATGTGAGATGTGGGGATTATGGTTGGGGTGAGCTGTGAGATGTGGGGATTATGGTTGGGGTGAACTGTGAGATGTGGGGATTATGGTTGGCGTGAACTGTGAGGTAGGGATTATGGTTGGGATGAGCTGCTAGATGTGGGGATTATGGTTGGGGAGCACTGTGAGATGTGGGGATTATGGTTGGGATGAGCTGTGAGATGTGGGACTATGGTTGGGATGAGCTGCTAGATGTGGGGATTATGGTTGGGGAGCACTGTGAGATGTGGGGATTATGGTTGGGATGAACTGTGAGATGTGGGGATTATGCTTGGGATGAAGTCTGAGATGTGGGGAATATGGTTGGGATGAGTTGTGAGATGTGGGGATTATGGTTGGGGATAATTGTGAGACGTGGGGATTATGGTTGGGATGAACTGTGAGATGTGGGGATTATGGTTGGGATGAGTTGTGAGATGTGGGGATTATGGTTGGGATGAGTTCTGAGATGTGGGGATTATGGTTGGGGTGAACTGTGAGATGTGGGACTATGGTTGGGATGAGCTGTGAGATGTGGGGATAATGGTTGGGGTGAGATGTGATATGTGGGGTTATGGTTGGGGTGAGCTGTGAGATGTGGAGATTATGGTTGGGGTGAACTGTGAGATGTGGGGATTATGGTTGGGATGAGCTGTGAGATGTGGGGATTATGGTTGGGATGAGCTGTGAGATGTGGGGATTATGGTTGGGGTGAACTGTGAGATGTAGGGATTATGGTTGGGGTGAACTGTGAGATGTAGGGATTATGGTTGGGATGAGTTGTGAGATGTGGGGATTATGGTTGGGGTTAATTGTGAGACGTGGGGATTATGGTTGGGATGAACTGTGAGATGTGGGGATTATGGTTGGGATGAGTTGTGAGATGTGGGGATTATGGTTGGGATGAGTTGTGAGATGTGGGGATTATGGTTGGGGTGAACTGTGAGATGTGGGACTATGGTTGGGATGAGCTGTGTGATGTGCGGATAATAGTTGGGGTGAGATGTGAGATGTGGGGATTATGGTTGGGGTGAGCTGTGAGATGTGGGGATTATGGTTGGGGTGAACTGTGAGATGTGGGGATTATGGTTGGCGTGAACTGTGAGGTAGGGATTATGGTTGGGATGAGCTGCTAGATGTGGGGATTATGGTTGGGGAGCACTGTGAGATGTGGGGATTATGGTTGGGATGAGCTGTGAGATGTGGGACTATGGTTGGGATGAGCTGCTAGATGTGGGGATTATGGATGGGGAGCACTGTGAGATGTGGGGATTATGGTTGGGATGAACTGTGAGATGTGGGGATTATGCTTGGGATGAAGTCTGAGATGTGTTGAATATGGTTGGGATGAGTTGTGAGATGTGGGGATTATGGTTGGGGATAATTGTGAGACGTGGGGATTATGGTTGGGATGAACTGTGAGATGTGGGGATTATGGTTGGGATGAGTTGTGAGATGTGGGGATTATGGTTGGGATGAGTTCTGAGATGTGGGGATTATGGTTGGGGTGAACTGTGAGATGTGGGACTATGGTTGGGATGAGCTGTGAGATGTGGGGATAATGGTTGGGGTGAGATGTGAGATGTGGGGTTATGGTTGGGGTGAGCTGTGAGATGTGGAGATTATGGTTGGGGTGAACTGTGAGATGTGGGGATTATGGTTGGGATGAGCTGTGAGATGTGGGGATTATGGTTGGGATGAGCTGTGAGATGTGGGGATTATGGTTGGGGTGAACTGTGAGATGTAGGGATTATGGTTGGGGTGAACTGTGAGATGTAGGGATTATGGTTGGGATGAGTTGTGAGATGTGGGGATTATGGTTGGGGTTAATTGTGAGACGTGGGGATTATGGTTGGGATGAACTGTGAGATGTGGGGATTATGGTTGGGATGAGTTGTGAGATGTGGGGATTATGGTTGGGATGAGATGTGAGATGTGGGGATTATGGTTGGGGTGAACTGTGAGATGTGGGACTATGGTTGGGATGAGCTGTGAGATGTGCGGATAATAGTTGGGGTGAGATGTGAGATGTGGGGATTATGGTTGGGGTGAGCTGTGAGATGTGGGGATTATGGTTGGGGTGAACTGTGAGATGTGGGGATTATGGTTGGCGTGAACTGTGAGGTAGGGATTATGGTTGGGATGAGCTGCTAGATGTGGGGATTATGGTTGGGGAGCACTGTGAGATGTGGGGATTATGGTTGGGATGAGCTGTGAGATGTGGGACTATGGTTGGGATGAGCTGCTAGATGTGGGGATTATGGTTGGGGAGCACTGTGAGATGTGGGGATTATGGTTGGGATGAGCTGTGAGATGTGGGACTATGGTTGGGATGAGCTGTGTGATGTGGGGATAATGGTTGGGGAGAGATGTGAGATGTGGGGATTATGGCTGGGGTGAACTGTGAGATGTGGGGATTATGGTTGAGGTGAGCTGTGAGATGTGGGGATTATGGTTGGGGTGAACTGTGAGATGTGGGGATTATGGTTGGGGTGAACTGTGAGATGTGGGGATTATGGTTGGGGTGCACTGTTAGATGTCGGGATTATGGTTGGGGTGAGCTGAGAGATGTGGGGATTATGGTTGGGGTGCACTGTTAGATGTGGGGATAATGTTTGGGGTGAGATGTGAGATGTGGGGATTATGGTTGGGGTGAACTGTGAGATGTGGGGATTATGGTTGGGGTGAACTGTGAGATGTGGGGATTATGGTTGGGGTGCACTGTTAGATGTCGGGATTATGGTTGGGGTGAGCTGTGAGATGTGGGGATTATGGTTGGGGTGAGCTCCGAGACATGGGGATTATAGTTGGGGTGAGCTGTGAGATGTGGGGATAATGGTTGGGATGAGCTGTGAGATATGGGGATTATGGTTGGGGTGAACTGTGAGATGTGGCGATTATGGTTGGCGTGAACTGTGAGGTAGGGATTATGGTTGGGATGAGCTGTGAGATGTGGGGATTATGGTTGGGGTGAGCTGTGAGATGTGGAGATTATGGTTGGGGTGAACTGTGAGATGTGGGGATTATGGTTGGGATGAGCTGTGAGATGTGGGGATTATGGTTGGGATGAGCTGTGAGATGTGGGGATTATGGTTGGGGTGAACTGTGAGATGTAGGGATTATGGTTGGGGTGAACTGTGAGATGTAGGGATTATGGTTGGGATGAGTTGTGAGATGTGGGGATTATGGTTGGGGTTAATTGTGAGACGTGGGGATTATGGTTGGGATGAACTGTGAGATGTGGGGATTATGGTTGGGATGAGTTGTGAGATGTGGGGATTATGGTTGGGATGAGTTGTGAGATGTGGGGATTATGGTTGGGGTGAACTGTGAGATGTGGGACTATGGTTGGGATGAGCTGTGAGATGTGCGGATAATAGTTGGGGTGAGATGTGAGATGTGGGGATTATGGTTGGGGTGAGCTGTGAGATGTGGGGATTATGGTTGGGGTGAACTGTGAGATGTGGGGATTATGGTTGGCGTGAACTGTGAGGTAGGGATTATGGTTGGGATGAGCTGCTAGATGTGGGGATTATGGTTGGGGAGCACTGTGAGATGTGGGGATTATGGTTGGGATGAGCTGTGAGATGTGGGACTATGGTTGGGATGAGCTGCTAGATGTGGGGATTATGGTTGGGGAGCACTGTGAGATGTGGGGATTATGGTTGGGATGAACTGTGAGATGTGGGGATTATGCTTGGGATGAAGTCTGAGATGTGGGGAATATGGTTGGGATGAGTTGTGAGATGTGGGGATTATGGTTGGGGATAATTGTGAGACGTGGGGATTATGGTTGGGATGAACTGTGAGATGTGGGGATTATGGTTGGGATGAGTTGTGAGATGTGGGGATTATGGTTGGGATGAGTTCTGAGATGTGGGGATTATGGTTGGGGTGAACTGTGAGATGTGGGACTATGGTTGGGATGAGCTGTGAGATGTGGGGATAATGGTTGGGGTGAGATGTGAGATGTGGGGTTATGGTTGGGGTGAGCTGTGAGATGTGGAGATTATGGTTGGGGTGAACTGTGAGATGTGGGGATTATGGTTGGGATGAGCTGTGAGATGTGGGGATTATGGTTGGGATGAGCTGTGAGATGTGGGGATTATGGTTGGGGTGAACTGTGAGATGTAGGGATTATGGTTGGGGTGAACTGTGAGATGTAGGGATTATGGTTGGGATGAGTTGTGAGATGTGGTGATTATGGTTGGGGTTAATTGTGAGACGTGGGGATTATGGTTGGGATGAACTGTGAGATGTGGGGATTATGGTTGGGATGAGTTGTGAGATGTGGGGATTATGGTTGGGATGAGTTGTGAGATGTGGGGATTATGGTTGGGGTGAACTGTGAGATGTGGGACTATGGTTGGGATGAGCTGTGAGATGTGCGGATAATAGTTGGGGTGAGATGTGAGATGTGGGGATTATGGTTGGGGTGAGCTGTGAGATGTGGGGATTATGGTTGGGGTGAACTGTGAGATGTGGGGATTATGGTTGGCGTGAACTGTGAGGTAGGGATTATGGTTGGGATGAGCTGCTAGATGTGGGGATTATGGTTGGGGAGCACTGTGAGATGTGGGGATTATGGTTGGGATGAGCTGTGAGATGTGGGACTATGGTTGGGATGAGCTGCTAGATGTGGGGATTATGGTTGGGGAGCACTGTGAGATGTGGGGATTATGGTTGGGATGAACTGTGAGATGTGGGGATTATGCTTGGGATGAAGTCTGAGATGTGGGGAATATGGTTGGGATGAGTTGTGAGATGTGGGGATTATGGTTGGGGATAATTGTGAGACGTGGGGATTATGGTTGGGATGAACTGTGAGATGTGGGGATTATGGTTGGGATGAGTTGTGAGATGTGGGGATTATGGTTGGGGTGAACTGTGAGATGTAGGGATTATGGTTGGGGTGAACTGTGAGATGTAGGGATTATGGTTGGGATGAGTTGTGAGATGTGGGGATTATGGTTGGGGTTAATTGTGAGACGTGGGGATTATGGTTGGGATGAACTGTGAGATGTGGGGATTATGGTTGGGATGAGTTGTGAGATGTGGGGATTATGGTTGGGATGAGTTGTGAGATGTGGGGATTATGGTTGGGGTGAACTGTGAGATGTGGGACTATGGTTGGGATGAGCTGTGAGATGTGCGGATAATAGTTGGGGTGAGATGTGAGATGTGGGGATTATGGTTGGGGTGAGCTGTGAGATGTGGGGATTATGGTTGGGGTGAACTGTGAGATGTGGGGATTATGGTTGGCGTGAACTGTGAGGTAGGGATTATGGTTGGGATGAGCTGCTAGATGTGGGGATTATGGTTGGGGAGCACTGTGAGATGTGGGGATTATGGTTGGGATGAGCTGTGAGATGTGGGACTATGGTTGGGATGAGCTGCTAGATGTGGGGATTATGGTTGGGGAGCACTGTGAGATGTGGGGATTATGGTTGGGATGAACTGTGAGATGTGGGGATTATGCTTGGGATGAAGTCTGAGATGTGGGGAATATGGTTGGGATGAGTTGTGAGATGTGGGGATTATGGTTGGGGATAATTGTGAGACGTGGGGATTATGGTTGGGATGAACTGTGAGATGTGGGGATTATGGTTGGGATGAGTTGTGAGATGTGGGGATTATGGTTGGGATGAGTTCTGAGATGTGGGGATTATGGTTGGGGTGAACTGTGAGATGTGGGACTATGGTTGGGATGAGCTGTGAGATGTGGGGATAATGGTTGGGGTGAGATGTGAGATGTGGGGTTATGGTTGGGGTGAGCTGTGAGATGTGGAGATTATGGTTGGGGTGAACTGTGAGATGTGGGGATTATGGTTGGGATGAGCTTTGAGATGTGGGGATTATGGTTGGGATGAGCTGTGAGATGTGGGGATTATGGTTGGGGTGAACTGTGAGATGTAGGGATTATGGTTGGGGTGAACTGTGAGATGTAGGGATTATGGTTGGGATGAGTTGTGAGATGTGGGGATTATGGTTGGGGTTAATTGTGAGACGTGGGGATTATGGTTGGGATGAACTGTGAGATGTGGGGATTATGGTTGGGATGAGTTGTGAGATGTGGGGATTATGGTTGGGATGAGTTGTGAGATGTGGGGATTATGGTTGGGGTGAACTGTGAGATGTGGGACTATGGTTGGGATGAGCTGTGAGATGTGCGGATAATAGTTGGGGTGAGATGTGAGATGTGGGGATTATGGTTGGGGTGAGCTGTGAGATGTGGGGATTATGGTTGGGGTGAACTGTGAGATGTGGGGATTATGGTTGGCGTGAACTGTGAGGTAGGGATTATGGTTGGGATGAGCTGCTAGATGTGGGGATTATGGTTGGGGAGCACTGTGAGATGTGGGGATTATGGTTGGGATGAGCTGTGAGATGTGGGACTATGGTTGGGATGAGCTGCTAGATGTGGGGATTATGGTTGGGGAGCACTGTGAGATGTGGGGATTATGGTTGGGATGAGCTGTGAGATGTGGGACTTTGGTTGGGATGAGCTGTGTGATGTGGGGATAATGGTTGGGGAGAGATGTGAGATGTGGGGATTATGGCTGGGGTGAACTGTGAGATGTGGGGATTATGGTTGAGGTGAGCTGTGAGATGTGGGGATTATGGTTGGGGTGAACTGTGAGATGTGGGGATTATGGTTGGGGTGAACTGTGAGATGTGGGGATTATGGTTGGGGTGCACTGTTAGATGTCGGGATTATGGTTGGGGTGAGCTTAGAGATGTGGGGATTATGGTTGGGGTGCACTGTTAGATGTGGGGATAATGTTTGGGGTGAGATGTGAGATGTGGGGATTATGGTTGGGGTGAACTGTGAGATGTGGGGATTATGGTTGGGGTGAACTGTGAGATGTGGGGATTATGGTTGGGGTGCACTGTTAGATGTCGGGATTATGGTTGGGGTGAGCTGTGAGATGTGGGGATTATGGTTGGGGTGAGCTCCGAGACATGGGGATTATAGTTGGGGTGAGCTGTGAGATGTGGGGATAATGGTTGGGATGAGCTGTGAGATATGGGGATTATGGTTGGGGTGAACTGTGAGATGTGGCGATTATGGTTGGCGTGAACTCTGAGGTAGGGATTATGGTTGGGATGAGCTGTGAGATGTGGGGATTATGGTTGGGGTGAGCTGTGAGATGTGGAGATTATGGTTGGGGTGAACTGTGAGATGTGGGGATTATGGTTGGGATGAGCTGTGAGATGTGGGGATTATGGTTGGGATGAGCTGTGAGATGTGGGGATTATGGTTGGGGTGAACTGTGAGATGTAGGGATTATGGTTGGGGTGAACTGTGAGATGTAGGGATTATGGTTGGGATGAGTTGTGAGATGTGGGGATTATGGTTGGGGTTAATTGTGAGACGTGGGGATTATGGTTGGGATGAACTGTGAGATGTGGGGATTATGGTTGGGATGAGTTGTGAGATGTGGGGATTATGGTTGGGATGAGTTGTGAGATGTGGGGATTATGGTTGGGGTGAACTGTGAGATGTGGGACTATGGTTGGGATGAGCTGTGAGATGTGCGGATAATAGTTGGGGTGAGATGTGAGATGTGGGGATTATGGTTGGGGTGAGCTGTGAGATGTGGGGATTATGGTTGGGGTGAACTGTGAGATGTGGGGATTATGGTTGGCGTGAACTGTGAGGTAGGGATTATGGTTGGGATGAGCTGCTAGATGTGGGGATTATGGTTGGGGAGCACTGTGAGATGTGGGGATTATGGTTGGGATGAGCTGTGAGATGTGGGACTATGGTTGGGATGAGCTGCTAGATGTGGGGATTATGGTTGGGGAGCACTGTGAGATGTGGGGATTATGGTTGGGATGAACTGTGAGATGTGGGGATTATGCTTGGGATGAAGTCTGAGATGTGGGGAATATGGTTGGGATGAGTTGTGAGATGTGGGGATTATGGTTGGGGATAATTGTGAGACGTGGGGATTATGGTTGGGATGAACTGTGAGATGTGGGGATTATGGTTGGGATGAGTTGTGAGATGTGGGGATTATGGTTGGGATGAGTTCTGAGATGTGGGGATTATGGTTGGGGTGAACTGTGAGATGTGGGACTATGGTTGGGATGAGCTGTGAGATGTGGGGATAATGGTTGGGGTGAGATGTGAGATGTGGGGTTATGGTTGGGGTGAGCTGTGAGATGTGGAGATTATGGTTGGGGTGAACTGTGAGATGTGGGGATTATGGTTGGGATGAGCTGTGAGATGTGGGGATTATGGTTGGGATGAGCTGTGAGATGTGGGGATTATGGTTGGGGTGAACTGTGAGATGTAGGGATTATGGTTGGGGTGAACTGTGAGATGTAGGGATTATGGTTGGGATGAGTTGTGAGATGTGGGGATTATGGTTGGGGTTAATTGTGAGACGTGGGGATTATGGTTGGGATGAACTGTGAGATGTGGGGATTATGGTTGGGATGAGTTGTGAGATGTGGGGATTATGGTTGGGATGAGTTGTGAGATGTGGGGATTATGGTTGGGGTGAACTGTGAGATGTGGGACTATGGTTGGGATGAGCTGTGAGATGTGCGGATAATAGTTGGGGTGAGATGTGAGATGTGGGGATTATGGTTGGGGTGAGCTGTGAGATGTGGGGATTATGGTTGGGGTGAACTGTGAGATGTGGGGATTATGGTTGGCGTGAACTGTGAGGTAGGGATTATGGTTGGGATGAGCTGCTAGATGTGGGGATTATGGTTGGGGAGCACTGTGAGATGTGGGGATTATGGTTGGGATGAGCTGTGAGATGTGGGACTATGGTTGGGATGAGCTGCTAGATGTGGGGATTATGGTTGGGGAGCACTGTGAGATGTGGGGATTATGGTTGGGATGAACTGTGAGATGTGGGGATTATGCTTGGGATGAAGTCTGAGATGTGGGGAATATGGTTGGGATGAGTTGTGAGATGTGGGGATTATGGTTGGGGATAATTGTGAGACGTGGGGATTATGGTTGGGATGAACTGTGAGATGTGGGGATTATGGTTGGGATGAGTTGTGAGATGTGGGGATTATGGTTGGGATGAGTTCTGAGATGTGGGGATTATGGTTGGGGTGAACTGTGAGATGTGGGACTATGGTTGGGATGAGCTGTGAGATGTGGGGATAATGGTTGGGGTGAGATGTGAGATGTGGGGTTATGGTTGGGGTGAGCTGTGAGATGTGGAGATTATGGTTGGGGTGAACTGTGAGATGTGGGGATTATGGTTGGGATGAGCTGTGAGATGTGGGGATTATGGTTGGGATGAGCTGTGAGATGTGGGGATTATGGTTGGGGTGAACTGTGAGATGTAGGGATTATGGTTGGGGTGAACTGTGAGATGTAGGGATTATGGTTGGGATGAGTTGTGAGATGTGGGGATTATGGTTGGGGTTAATTGTGAGACGTGGGGATTATGGTTGGGATGAACTGTGAGATGTGGGGATTATGGTTGGGATGAGTTGTGAGATGTGGGGATTATGGTTGGGATGAGTTGTGAGATGTGGGGATTATGGTTGGGGTGAACTGTGAGATGTGGGACTATGGTTGGGATGAGCTGTGAGATGTGCGGATAATAGTTGGGGTGAGATGTGAGATGTGGGGATTATGGTTGGGGTGAGCTGTGAGATGTGGGGATTATGGTTGGGGTGAACTGTGAGATGTGGGGATTATGGTTGGCGTGAACTGTGAGGTAGGGATTATGGTTGGGATGAGCTGCTAGATGTGGGGATTATGGTTGGGGAGCACTGTGAGATGTGGGGATTATGGTTGGGATGAGCTGTGAGATGTGGGACTATGGTTGGGATGAGCTGCTAGATGTGGGGATTATGGTTGGGGAGCACTGTGAGATGTGGGGATTATGGTTGGGATGAACTGTGAGATGTGGGGATTATGCTTGGGATGAAGTCTGAGATGTGGGGAATATGGTTGGGATGAGTTCTGAGATGTGGGGATTATGGTTGGGGTGAACTGTGAGATGTGGGACTATGGTTGGGATGAGCTGTGAGATGTGGGGATAATGGTTGGGGTGAGATGTGAGATGTGGGGTTATGGTTGGGGTGAGCTGTGAGATGTGGAGATTATGGTTGGGGTGAACTGTGAGATGTGGGGATTATGGTTGGGATGAGCTGTGAGATGTGGGGATTATGGTTGGGATGAGCTGTGAGATGTGGGGATTATGGTTGGGGTGAACTGTGAGATGTAGGGATTATGGTTGGGGTGAACTGTGAGATGTAGGGATTATGGTTGGGATGAGTTGTGAGATGTGGGGATTATGGTTGGGGTTAATTGTGAGACGTGGGGATTATGGTTGGGATGAACTGTGAGATGTGGGGATTATGGTTGGGATGAGTTGTGAGATGTGGGGATTATGGTTGGGATGAGTTGTGAGATGTGGGGATTATGGTTGGGGTGAACTGTGAGATGTGGGACTATGGTTGGGATGAGCTGTGAGATGTGCGGATAATAGTTGGGGTGAGATGTGAGATGTGGGGATTATGGTTGGGGTGAGCTGTGAGATGTGGGGATTATGGTTGGGGTGAACTGTGAGATGTGGGGATTATGGTTGGCGTGAACTGTGAGGTAGGGATTATGGTTGGGATGAGCTGCTAGATGTGGGGATTATGGTTGGGGAGCACTGTGAGATGTGGGGATTATGGTTGGGATGAGCTGTGAGATGTGGGACTATGGTTGGGATGAGCTGCTAGATGTGGGGATTATGGTTGGGGAGCACTGTGAGATGTGGGGATTATGGTTGGGATGAGCTGTGAGATGTGGGACTATGGTTGGGATGAGCTGTGTGATGTGGGGATAATGGTTGGGGAGAGATGTGAGATGTGGGGATTATGGCTGGGGTGAACTGTGAGATGTGGGGATTATGGTTGAGGTGAGCTGTGAGATGTGGGGATTATGGTTGGGGTGAACTGTGAGATGTGGGGATTATGGTTGGGGTGAACTGTGAGATGTGGGGATTATGGTTGGGGTGCACTGTTAGATGTCGGGATTATGGTTGGGGTGAGCTGAGAGATGTGGGGATTATGGTTGGGGTGCACTGTTAGATGTGGGGATAATGTTTGGGGTGAGATGTGAGATGTGGGGATTATGGTTGGGGTGAACTGTGAGATGTGGGGATTATGGTTGGGGTGAACTGTGAGATGTGGGGATTATGGTTGGGGTGCACTGTTAGATGTCGGGATTATGGTTGGGGTGAGCTGTGAGATGTGGGGATTATGGTTGGGGTGAGCTCCGAGACATGGGGATTATAGTTGGGGTGAGCTGTGAGATGTGGGGATAATGGTTGGGATGAGCTGTGAGATATGGGGATTATGGTTGGGGTGAACTGTGAGATGTGGCGATTATGGTTGGCGTGAACTGTGAGGTAGGGATTATGGTTGGGATGAGCTGTGAGATGTGGGGATTATGGTTGGGGTGAGCTGTGAGATGTGGAGATTATGGTTGGGGTGAACTGTGAGATGTGGGGATTATGGTTGGGATGAGCTGTGAGATGTGGGGATTATGGTTGGGATGAGCTGTGAAATGTGGGGATTATGGTTGGGGTGAACTGTGAGATGTAGGGATTATGGTTGGGGTGAACTGTGAGATGTAGGGATTATGGTGGGATGAGTTGTGAGATGTGGGGATTATGGTTGGGGTTAATTGTGAGACGTGGGGATTATGGTTGGGATGAACTGTGAGATGTGGGGATTATGGTTGGGATGAGTTGTGAGATGTGGGGATTATGGTTGGGATGAGTTGTGAGATGTGGGGATTATGGTTGGGGTGAACTGTGAGATGTGGGACTATGGTTGGGGTGAGCTGTGAGATGTGGGGATTATGGTTGGGGTGAACTGTGAGATGTGGGGATTATGGTTGGCGTGAACTGTGAGGTAGGGATTATGGTTGGGATGAGCTGCTAGATGTGGGGATTATGGTTGGGGAGCACTGTGAGATGTGGGGATTATGGTTGGGATGAGCTGTGAGATGTGGGACTATGGTTGGGATGAGCTGTGTGATGTGGGGATAATGGTTGGGGAGAGATGTGAGATGTGGGGATTATGGCTGGGGTGAACTGTGAGATGTGGGGATTATGGTTGGGATGAGCTGTGAGATGTGGGGATTATGGTTGCGGTGAGCTGTGAGATGTGGTGATTATGGTTGGGGTGAGCTCCGAGATATGGGGATTATGGTTGGGGTGAGCTGTGAGATGTGGGGATTATGGTTGGGGTGAACTGTGAGATGTGGGGATTATGGTTGGGGTGAACTGTGAGATGTGGGGATTATGGTTGGGGTGCACTGTTAGATGTCGGGATTATGGTTGGGGTGAGCTGAGAGATGTGGGGATTATGGTTGGGGTGCACTGTTAGATGTGGGGATAATGTTTGGGGTGAGATGTGAGATGTGGGGATTATGGTTGGGGTGAACTGTGAGATGTGGGGATTATGGTTGGGGTGAACTGTGAGATGTGGGGATTATGGTTGGGGTGCACTGTTAGATGTCGGGATTATGGTTGGGGTGAGCTGTGAGATGTGGGGATTATGGTTGGGGTGAGCTCCGAGACATGGGGATTATAGTTGGGGTGAGCTGTGAGATGTGGGGATAATGGTTGGGATGAGCTGTGAGATATGGGGATTATGGTTGGGGTGAACTGTGAGATGTGGCGATTATTGTTGGCGTGAACTGTGAGGTAGGGATTATGGTTGGGATGAGCTGTGAGATATGGGGATTATGGTTGGGGTGAACTGTGAGATGTGGCGATTATGGTTGGGATGAGCTGTGAGATATGGGGATTATGGTTGGTGTGAACTGTGAGATGTGGGGGTTATGGTTGGGTTGCACTGTGAGATGTGGGGATTATGGTTGGCGTGAACTGTGAGGTTGGGATTATGGCTGGGATGAGCTGTGAGATGTGGGGATTATGGTTGGGATGAGCTGTGAGATGTGGGGATTATGGTTGGGATGAGCTGTGAGATGTGGGGATTATGGTTGGGGTGAACTGTGAGATGTGGGGATTATGGTTGGGATGAGCTGTGAGATGTGGGGATTATGGTTGCGGTGAGCTGTGAGATGTGGGGATTATGGTTGGGATGAGCTGTGAGATGTGGGGATTATGGTTGGGATGAGCTGTGAGATGTGGGGATTATGGTTGGGGTGAACTGTGAGATGTGGGGATTATGGTTGGGATGAGCTGTGAGATGTGGGGATTATGGTTGCGGTGAGCTGTGAGATGTGGTGATTATGGTTGGGATGAGCTGTGAGATGTTGGGATTATGGTTGGGGTGAAAAGTGAGATGTGGGGATTATGGTTGGGGTGAACTGTGAGATGTGGGGATTATGGTTGGGGTGAACTGTGAGATGTGGGAGTCATGGTTGGGGTGAACTGTGAGATGTGGGGATTATGTTTGGGGTGCACTGTTAGATGTGCGGATTATGGTTGGGCTGAGCTGTGAGATGTGGGGATTATGGGTGGGGTGAGATCTGAGATGTGGGGATTATGGTTGGGTTGAACTGTGAGATGTGGTGATTATGGTTGAGATGAGCTGTGAGACGTGGTGATTATGGTTGGGATGAACTGTGAGATGTGGGGATTATGGTTGGGATGAGCTGTGAGATGTGGGGAGAATGTTTGGGGTGAGATGTGAGATGTGGGGATTATGGTTGGGGTGAACTGTGAGATGTGGGGATTATGGTAGGGGTGAACTGTGAGATGTGGGGATTATGGTTGGGGTGAACTGTGAGATGTGGGGATTATGGTTGGGGTGCACTGTTAGATGTCGGGATCATGGTTGGGGTGAGCTGTGAGATGTGGTGATTATGGTTGGGGTGAGCACCGAGATATGGGGATTATGGTTGGGGTGAGCTGTGAGATGTGGGGATTATGGTTGGGGTGAGCTGTGAGATGTGGGGATTATGGTTGGGGTGCACTGTTAGATGTCGGGATTATGGTTGGGGTGAGCTGTGAGATGTGGGGATTATGGTTGGGGTGAGCTGTGAGATGTGGGACTATGGTTGGGATGAGCTGTGAGATGTGGGGATAATGGTTGGGGTGAACTGTGAGATGTGGGACTATGGTTGGGATGAGCTGTGAGATGTGGGGATAATGGTTGGGGTGAGATGTGAGATGTGGGGTTATGGTTGGGGTGAGCTGTGAGATGTGGAGATTATGGTTGGGGTGAACTGTGAGATGTGGGGATTATGGTTGGGGTGAACTGCGAGATGTGGGGATTATGGTTGGGATGAGCTGTGAGATGTTGGTATTATGGTTGGGGTGAACTGTGAGATGTGGGGATTATGGTTGGGATGAGCTGTGAGATGTGGGGATTATGGTTGGGGTGAAATGTGAGATGTGGGGATTATGGTTGGGGTGAACTGTGAGATGTTGGGATTATGGTTGGGTGAACTGTGAGATGTGGGAGTCATGGTTGGGGTGAACTGTGAGATGTGGGGATTATGTTTGGGGTGCACTGTTAGATGTGGGGATTATGGTTGGCGTGAGCTGTGAGATGTGGGGATTATGGGTGGGGTGAGATCTGAGATGTGGGGATTATGGTTGTGTTGAACTGTGAGATGTTGGGATTATGGTTGAGATGAGCTGTGAGATGTGGGGATTATGGTTGGGATGAACTGTGAGATGTGGGGAATATGGTTGCGGTGAACTGTGAGATGTGGGGATTATGGTTGGGGTGAACTGTGAGATGTGGGGGTTATGGTTGGGGTGAACTGTGAGATGTGGGGATTATGGTTGGGATTACTGGGAGATCTGGGGATTATGTTTGGGGTGAACTGTGAGATGTGGGGATTATGCTTGGGATGAAGTCTGAGATGTGGGGAATATGGTTGGGATGAGTTGTGAGATGTGGGGATTATGGTTGGGGATAATTGTGAGACGTGGGGATTATGGTTGGGATGAACTGTGAGATGTGGGGATTATGGTTGGGATGAGTTGTGAGATGTGGGGATTATGGTTGGGATGAGTTCTGAGATGTGGGGATTATGGTTGGGGTGAACTGTGAGATGTGGGACTATGGTTGGGATGAGCTGTGAGATGTGGGGATAATGGTTGGGGTGAGATGTGAGATGTGGGGTTATGGTTGGGGTGAGCTGTGAGATGTGGAGATTATGGTTGGGGTGAACTGTGAGATGTGGGGATTATGGTTGGGATGAGCTGTGAGATGTGGGGATTATGGTTGGGATGAGCTGTGAGATGTGGGGATTATGGTTGGGGTGAACTGTGAGATGTAGGGATTATGGTTGGGGTGAACTGTGAGATGTAGGGATTATGGTTGGGATGAGTTGTGAGATGTGGGGATTATGGTTGGGGTTAATTGTGAGACGTGGGGATTATGGTTGGGATGAACTGTGAGATGTGGGGATTATGGTTGGGATGAGTTGTGAGATGTGGGGATTATGGTTGGGATGAGTTGTGAGATGTGGGGATTATGGTTGGGGTGAACTGTGAGATGTGGGACTATGGTTGGGATGAGCTGTGAGATGTGCGGATAATAGTTGGGGTGAGATGTGAGATGTGGGGATTATGGTTGGGGTGAGCTGTGAGATGTGGGGATTATGGTTGGGGTGAACTGTGAGATGTGGGGATTATGGTTGGCGTGAACTGTGAGGTAGGGATTATGGTTGGGATGAGCTGCTAGATGTGGGGATTATGGTTGGGGAGCACTGTGAGATGTGGGGATTATGGTTGGGATGAGCTGTGAGATGTGGGACTATGGTTGGGATGAGCTGCTAGATGTGGGGATTATGGTTGGGGAGCACTGTGAGATGTGGGGATTATGGTTGGGATGAACTGTGAGATGTGGGGATTATGCTTGGGATGAAGTCTGAGATGTGGGGAATATGGTTGGGATGAGTTGTGAGATGTGGGGATTATGGTTGGGGATAATTGTGAGACGTGGGGATTATGGTTGGGATGAACTGTGAGATGTGGGGATTATGGTTGGGATGAGTTGTGAGATGTGGGGATTATGGTTGGGATGAGTTCTGAGATGTGGGGATTATGGTTGGGGTGAACTGTGAGATTTGGGACTATGGTTGGGATGAGCTGTGAGATGTGGGGATAATGGTTGGGGTGAGATGTGAGATGTGGGGTTATGGTTGGGGTGAGCTGTGAGATGTGGAGATTATGGTTGGGGTGAACTGTGAGATGTGGGGATTATGGTTGGGATGAGCTGTGAGATGTGGAGATTATGGTTGGGGTGAACTGTGAGATGTGGGGATTATGGTTGGGATGAGCTGTGAGATGTGGGGATTATGGTTGGGATGAGCTGTGAGATGTGGGGATTATGGTTGGGGTGAACTGTGAGATGTAGGGATTATGGTTGGGGTGAACTGTGAGATGTAGGGATTATGGTTGGGATGAGTTGTGAGATGTGGGGATTATGGTTGGGGTTAATTGTGAGACGTGGGGATTATGGTTGGGATGAACTGTGAGATGTGGGGATTATGGTTGGGATGAGTTGTGAGATGTGGGGATTATGGTTGGGATGAGTTGTGAGATGTGGGGATTATGGTTGGGGTGAACTGTGAGATGTGGGACTATGGTTGGGATGAGCTGTGAGATGTGCGGATAATAGTTGGGGTGAGATGTGAGATGTGGGGATTATGGTTGGGGTGAGCTGTGAGATGTGGGGATTATGGTTGGGGTGAACTGTGAGATGTGGGGATTATGGTTGGCGTGAACTGTGAGGTAGGGATTATGGTTGGGATGAGCTGCTAGATGTGGGGATTATGGTTGGGGAGCACTGTGAGATGTGGGGATTATGGTTGGGATGAGCTGTGAGATGTGGGACTATGGTTGGGATGAGCTGCTAGATGTGGGGATTATGGTTGGGGAGCACTGTGAGATGTGGGGATTATGGTTGGGATGAACTGTGAGATGTGGGGATTATGCTTGGGATGAAGTCTGAGATGTGGGGAATATGGTTGGGATGAGTTGTGAGATGTGGGGATTATGGTTGGGGATAATTGTGAGACGTGGGGATTATGGTTGGGATGAACTGTGAGATGTGGGGATTATGGTTGGGATGAGTTGTGAGATGTGGGGATTATGGTTGGGATGAGTTCTGAGATGTGGGGATTATGGTTGGGGTGAACTGTGAGATGTGGGACTATGGTTGGGATGAGCTGTGAGATGTGGGGATAATGGTTGGGGTGAGATGTGAGATGTGGGGTTATGGTTGGGGTGAGCTGTGAGATGTGGAGATTATGGTTGGGGTGAACTGTGAGATGTGGGGATTATGGTTGGGATGAGCTGTGAGATGTGGGGATTATGGTTGGGATGAGCTGTGAGATGTGGGGATTATGGTTGGGGTGAACTGTGAGATGTAGGGATTATGGTTGGGGTGAACTGTGAGATGTAGGGATTATGGTTGGGATGAGTTGTGAGATGTGGGGATTATGGTTGGGGTTAATTGTGAGACGTGGGGATTATGGTTGGGATGAACTGTGAGATGTGGGGATTATGGTTGGGATGAGTTGTGAGATGTGGGGATTATGGTTGGGATGAGTTGTGAGATGTGGGGATTATGGTTGGGGTGAACTGTGAGATGTGGGACTATGGTTGGGATGAGCTGTGAGATGTGCGGATAATAGTTGGGGTGAGATGTGAGATGTGGGGATTATGGTTGGGGTGAGCTGTGAGATGTGGGGATTATGGTTGGGGTGAACTGTGAGATGTGGGGATTATGGTTGGCGTGAACTGTGAGGTAGGGATTATGGTTGGGATGAGCTGCTAGATGTGGGGATTATGGTTGGGGAGCACTGTGAGATGTGGGGATTATGGTTGGGATGAGCTGTGAGATGTGGGACTATGGTTGGGATGAGCTGCTAGATGTGGGGATTATGGTTGGGGAGCACTGTGAGATGTGGGGATTATGGTTGGGATGAACTGTGAGATGTGGGGATTATGCTTGGGATGAAGTCTGAGATGTGGGGAATATGGTTGGGATGAGTTGTGAGATGTGGGGATTATGGTTGGGGATAATTGTGAGACGTGGGGATTATGGTTGGGATGAACTGTGAGATGTGGGGATTATGGTTGGGATGAGTTGTGAGATGTGGGGATTATGGTTGGGATGAGTTGTGAGATGTGGGGATTATGGTTGGGGTGAACTGTGAGATGTGGGACTATGGTTGGGATGAGCTGTGAGATGTGGGGATAATGGTTGGGGTGAGATGTGAGATGTGGGGTTATGGTTGGGGTGAGCTGTGAGATGTGGAGATTATGGTTGGGGTGAACTGTGAGATGTGGGGATTATGGTTGGGATGAGCTGTGAGATGTGGGGATTATGGTTGGGATGAGCTGTGAGATGTGGGGATTATGGTTGGGGTGAACTGTGAGATGTAGGGATTATGGTTGGGGTGAACTGTGAGATGTAGGGATTATGGTTGGGATGAGTTGTGAGATGTGGGGATTATGGTTGGGGTTAATTGTGAGACGTGGGGATTATGGTTGGGATGAACTGTGAGATGTGGGGATTATGGTTGGGATGAGTTGTGAGATGTGGGGATTATGGTTGGGATGAGTTGTGAGATGTGGGGATTATGGTTGGGGTGAACTGTGAGATGTGGGACTATGGTTGGGATGAGCTGTGAGATGTGCGGATAATAGTTGGGGTGAGATGTGAGATGTGGGGATTATGGTTGGGGTGAGCTGTGAGATGTGGGGATTATGGTTGGGGTGAACTGTGAGATGTGGGGATTATGGTTGGCGTGAACTGTGAGGTAGGGATTATGGTTGGGATGAGCTGCTAGATGTGGGGATTATGGTTGGGGAGCACTGTGAGATGTGGGGATTATGGTTGGGATGAGCTGTGAGATGTGGGACTATGGTTGGGATGAGCTGCTAGATGTGGGGATTATGGTTGGGGAGCACTGTGAGATGTGGGGATTATGGTTGGGATGAGCTGTGAGATGTGGGACTATGGTTGGGATGAGCTGTGTGATGTGGGGATAATGGTTGGGGAGAGATGTGAGATGTGGGGATTATGGCTGGGGTGAACTGTGAGATGTGGGGATTATGGTTGAGGTGAGCTGTGAGATGTGGGGATTATGGTTGGGGTGAACTGTGAGATGTGGGGATTATGGTTGGGGTGAACTGTGAGATGTGGGGATTATGGTTGGGGTGCACTGTTAGATGTCGGGATTATGGTTGGGGTGAGCTGAGAGATGTGGGGATTATGGTTGGGGTGCACTGTTAGATGTGGGGATAATGTTTGGGGTGAGATGTGAGATGTGGGGATTATGGTTGGGGTGAACTGTGAGATGTGGGGATTATGGTTGGGGTGAACTGTGAGATGTGGGGATTATGGTTGGGGTGCACTGTTAGATGTCGGGATTATGGTTGGGGTGAGCTGTGAGATGTGGGGATTATGGTTGGGGTGAGCTCCGAGACATGGGGATTATAGTTGGGGTGAGCTGTGAGATGTGGGGATAATGGTTGGGATGAGCTGTGAGATATGGGGATTATGGTTGGGGTGAACTGTGAGATGTGGCGATTATGGTTGGCGTGAACTGTGAGGTTGGGATTATGGTTGGGATGAGCTGTGAGATGTGGGGATTATGGTTGGGGTGAGCTGTGAGATGTGGAGATTATGGTTGGGGTGAACTGTGAGATGTGGGGATTATGGTTGGGATGAGCTGTGAGATGTGGGGATTATGGTTGGGATGAGCTGTGAGATGTGGGGATTATGGTTGGGGTGAACTGTGAGATGTAGGGATTATGGTTGGGGTGAACTGTGAGATGTAGGGATTATGGTGGGATGAGTTGTGAGATGTGGGGATTATGGTTGGGGTTAATTGTGAGACGTGGGGATTATGGTTGGGATGAACTGTGAGATGTGGGGATTATGGTTGGGATGAGTTGTGAGATGTGGGGATTATGGTTGGGATGAGTTGTGAGATGTGGGGATTATGGTTGGGGTGAACTGTGAGATGTGGGACTATGGTTGGGATGAGCTGTGAGATGTGCGGATAATAGTTGGAGTGAGATGTGAGATGTGGGGATTATGGTTGGGGTGAGCTGTGAGATGTGGGGATTATGGTTGGGGTGAACTGTGAGATGTGGGGATTATGGTTGGCGTGAACTGTGAGGTAGGGATTATGGTTGGGATGAGCTGCTAGATGTGGGGATTATGGTTGGGGAGCACTGTGAGATGTGGGGATTATGGTTGGGATGAGCTGTGAGATGTGGGACTATGGTTGGGATGAGCTGTGTGATGTGGGGATAATGGTTGGGGAGAGATGTGAGATGTGGGGATTATGGCTGGGGTGAACTGTGAGATGTGGGGATTATGGTTGGGATGAGCTGTGAGATGTGGGGATTATGGTTGCGGTGAGCTGTGAGATGTGGTGATTATGGTTGGGGTGAGCTCCGAGATATGGGGATTATGGTTGGGGTGAGCTGTGAGATGTGGGGATTATGGTTGGGGTGAACTGTGAGATGTGGGGATTATGGTTGGGGTGAACTGTGAGATGTGGGGATTATGGTTGGGGTGCACTGTTAGATGTCGGGATTATGGTTGGGGTGAGCTGAGAGATGTGGGGATTATGGTTGGGGTGCACTGTTAGATGTGGGGATAATGTTTGGGGTGAGATGTGAGATGTGGGGATTATGGTTGGGGTGAACTGTGAGATGTGGGGATTATGGTTGGGGTGAACTGTGAGATGTGGGGATTATGGTTGGGGTGCACTGTTAGATGTCGGGATTATGGTTGGGGTGAGCTGTGAGATGTGGGGATTATGGTTGGGGTGAGCTCCGAGACATGGGGATTATAGTTGGGGTGAGCTGTGAGATGTGGGGATAATGGTTGGGATGAGCTGTGAGATATGGGGATTATGGTTGGGGTGAACTGTGAGATGTGGCGATTATTGTTGGCGTGAACTGTGAGGTAGGGATTATGGTTGGGATGAGCTGTGAGATATGGGGATTATGGTTGGGGTGAACTGTGAGATGTGGCGATTATGGTTGGGATGAGCTGTGAGATATGGGGATTATGGTTGGTGTGAACTGTGAGATGTGGGGGTTATGGTTGGGTTGCACTGTGAGATGTGGGGATTATGGTTGGCGTGAACTGTGAGGTTGGGATTATGGCTGGGATGAGCTGTGAGATGTGGGGATTATGGTTGGGATGAGCTGTGAGATGTGGGGATTATGGTTGGGATGAGCTGTGAGATGTGGGGATTATGGTTGGGGTGAACTGTGAGATGTGGGGATTATGGTTGGGATGAGCTGTGAGATGTGGGGATTATGGTTGCGGTGAGCTGTGAGATGTGGGGATTATGGTTGGGATGAGCTGTGAGATGTGGGGATTATGGTTGGGATGAGCTGTGAGATGTGGGGATTATGGTTGGGGTGAACTGTGAGATGTGGGGATTATGGTTGGGATGAGCTGTGAGATGTGGGGATTATGGTTGCGGTGAGCTGTGAGATGTGGTGATTATGGTTGGGATGAGCTGTGAGATGTTGGGATTATGGTTGGGGTGAAAAGTGAGATGTGGGGATTATGGTTGGGGTGAACTGTGAGATGTGGGGATTATGGTTGGGGTGAACTGTGAGATGTGGGAGTCATGGTTGGGGTGAACTGTGAGATGTGGGGATTATGTTTGGGGTGCACTGTTAGATGTGCGGATTATGGTTGGGCTGAGCTGTGAGATGTGGGGATTATGGGTGGGGTGAGATCTGAGATGTGGGGATTATGGTTGGGTTGAACTGTGAGATGTGGTGATTATGGTTGAGATGAGCTGTGAGACGTGGTGATTATGGTTGGGATGAACTGTGAGATGTGGGGATTATGGTTGGGATGAGCTGTGAGATGTGGGGAGAATGTTTGGGGTGAGATGTGAGATGTGGGGATTATGGTTGGGGTGAACTGTGAGATGTGGGGATTATGGTAGGGGTGAACTGTGAGATGTGGGGATTATGGTTGGGGTGAACTGTGAGATGTGGGGATTATGGTTGGGGTGCACTGTTAGATGTCGGGATCATGGTTGGGGTGAGCTGTGAGATGTGGTGATTATGGTTGGGGTGAGCACCGAGATATGGGGATTATGGTTGGGGTGAGCTGTGAGATGTGGGGATTATGGTTGGGGTGAGCTGTGAGATGTGGGGATTATGGTTGGGGTGCACTGTTAGATGTCGGGATTATGGTTGGGGTGAGCTGTGAGATGTGGGGATTATGGTTGGGGTGAGCTGTGAGATGTGGGACTATGGTTGGGATGAGCTGTGAGATGTGGGGATAATGGTTGGGGTGAACTGTGAGATGTGGGACTATGGTTGGGATGAGCTGTGAGATGTGGGGATAATGGTTGGGGTGAGATGTGAGATGTGGGGTTATGGTTGGGGTGAGCTGTGAGATGTGGAGATTATGGTTGGGGTGAACTGTGAGATGTGGGGATTATGGTTGGGGTGAACTGCGAGATGTGGGGATTATGGTTGGGATGAGCTGTGAGATGTTGGTATTATGGTTGGGGTGAACTGTGAGATGTGGGGATTATGGTTGGGATGAGCTGTGAGATGTGGGGATTATGGTTGGGGTGAAATGTGAGATGTGGGGATTATGGTTGGGGTGAACTGTGAGATGTTGGGATTATGGTTGGGTGAACTGTGAGATGTGGGAGTCATGGTTGGGGTGAACTGTGAGATGTGGGGATTATGTTTGGGGTGCACTGTTAGATGTGGGGATTATGGTTGGCGTGAGCTGTGAGATGTGGGGATTATGGGTGGGGTGAGATCTGAGATGTGGGGATTATGGTTGTGTTGAACTGTGAGATGTTGGGATTATGGTTGAGATGAGCTGTGAGATGTGGGGATTATGGTTGGGATGAACTGTGAGATGTGGGGAATATGGTTGCGGTGAACTGTGAGATGTGGGGATTATGGTTGGGGTGAACTGTGAGATGTGGGGGTTATGGTTGGGGTGAACTGTGAGATGTGGGGATTATGGTTGGGATTACTGGGAGATCTGGGGATTATGTTTGGGGTGAACTGTGAGATGTGGGGATTATGCTTGGGATGAAGTCTGAGATGTGGGGAATATGGTTGGGATGAGTTGTGAGATGTGGGGATTATGGTTGGGGATAATTGTGAGACGTGGGGATTATGGTTGGGATGAACTGTGAGATGTGGGGATTATGGTTGGGATGAGTTGTGAGATGTGGGGATTATGGTTGGGATGAGTTCTGAGATGTGGGGATTATGGTTGGGGTGAACTGTGAGATGTGGGACTATGGTTGGGATGAGCTGTGAGATGTGGGGATAATGGTTGGGGTGAGATGTGAGATGTGGGGTTATGGTTGGGGTGAGCTGTGAGATGTGGAGATTATGGTTGGGGTGAACTGTGAGATGTGGGGATTATGGTTGGGATGAGCTGTGAGATGTGGGGATTATGGTTGGGATGAGCTGTGAGATGTGGGGATTATTGTTGGGGTGAACTGTGAGATGTAGGGATTATGGTTGGGGTGAACTGTGAGATGTAGGGATTATGGTTGGGATGAGTTGTGAGATGTGGGGATTATGGTTGGGGTTAATTGTGAGACGTGGGGATTATGGTTGGGATGAACTGTGAGATGTGGGGATTATGGTTGGGATGAGTTGTGAGATGTGGGGATTATGGTTGGGATGAGTTGTGAGATGTGGGGATTATGGTTGGGGTGAACTGTGAGATGTGGGACTATGGTTGGGATGAGCTGTGAGATGTGCGGATAATAGTTGGGGTGAGATGTGAGATGTGGGGATTATGGTTGGGGTGAGCTGTGAGATGTGGGGATTATGGTTGGGGTGAACTGTGAGATGTGGGGATTATGGTTGGCGTGAACTGTGAGGTAGGGATTATGGTTGGGATGAGCTGCTAGATGTGGGGATTATGGTTGGGGAGCACTGTGAGATGTGGGGATTATGGTTGGGATGAGCTGTGAGATGTGGGACTATGGTTGGGATGAGCTGCTAGATGTGGGGATTATGGTTGGGGAGCACTGTGAGATGTGGGGATTATGGTTGGGATGAACTGTGAGATGTGGGGATTATGCTTGGGATGAAGTCTGAGATGTGGGGAATATGGTTGGGATGAGTTGTGAGATGTGGGGATTATGGTTGGGGATAATTGTGAGACGTGGGGATTATGGTTGGGATGAACTGTGAGATGTGGGGATTATGGTTGGGATGAGTTGTGAGATGTGGGGATTATGGTTGGGATGAGTTCTGAGATGTGGGGATTATGGTTGGGGTGAACTGTGAGATTTGGGACTATGGTTGGGATGAGCTGTGAGATGTGGGGATAATGGTTGGGGTGAGATGTGAGATGTGGGGTTATGGTTGGGGTGAGCTGTGAGATGTGGAGATTATGGTTGGGGTGAACTGTGAGATGTGGGGATTATGGTTGGGATGAGCTGTGAGATGTGGGGATTATGGTTGGGATGAGCTGTGAGATGTGGGGATTATGGTTGGGGTGAACTGTGAGATGTAGGGATTATGGTTGGGGTGAACTGTGAGATGTAGGGATTATGGTTGGGATGAGTTGTGAGATGTGGGGATTATGGTTGGGGTTAATTGTGAGACGTGGGGATTATGGTTGGGATGAACTGTGAGATGTGGGGATTATGGTTGGGATGAGTTGTGAGATGTGGGGATTATGGTTGGGATGAGTTGTGAGATGTGGGGATTATGGTTGGGGTGAACTGTGAGATGTGGGACTATGGTTGGGATGAGCTGTGAGATGTGCGGATAATAGTTGGGGTGAGATGTGAGATGTGGGGATTATGGTTGGGGTGAGCTGTGAGATGTGGGGATTATGGTTGGGGTGAACTGTGAGATGTGGGGATTATGGTTGGCGTGAACTGTGAGGTAGGGATTATGGTTGGGATGAGCTGCTAGATGTGGGGATTATGGTTGGGGAGCACTGTGAGATGTGGGGATTATGGTTGGGATGAGCTGTGAGATGTGGGACTATGGTTGGGATGAGCTGCTAGATGTGGGGATTATGGTTGGGGAGCACTGTGAGATGTGGGGATTATGGTTGGGATGAACTGTGAGATGTGGGGATTATGCTTGGGATGAAGTCTGAGATGTGGGGAATATGGTTGGGATGAGTTGTGAGATGTGGGGATTATGGTTGGGGATAATTGTGAGACGTGGGGATTATGGTTGGGATGAACTGTGAGATGTGGGGATTATGGTTGGGATGAGTTGTGAGATGTGGGGATTATGGTTGGGATGAGTTCTGAGATGTGGGGATTATGGTTGGGGTGAACTGTGAGATGTGGGACTATGGTTGGGATGAGCTGTGAGATGTGGGGATAATGGTTGGGGTGAGATGTGAGATGTGGGGTTATGGTTGGGGTGAGCTGTGAGATGTGGAGATTATGGTTGGGGTGAACTGTGAGATGTGGGGATTATGGTTGGGATGAGCTGTGAGATGTGGGGATTATGGTTGGGATGAGCTGTGAGATGTGGGGATTATGGTTGGGGTGAACTGTGAGATGTAGGGATTATGGTTGGGGTGAACTGTGAGATGTAGGGATTATGGTTGGGATGAGTTGTGAGATGTGGGGATTATGGTTGGGGTTAATTGTGAGACGTGGGGATTATGGTTGGGATGAACTGTGAGATGTGGGGATTATGGTTGGGATGAGTTGTGAGATGTGGGGATTATGGTTGGGATGAGTTGTGAGATGTGGGGATTATGGTTGGGGTGAACTGTGAGATGTGGGACTATGGTTGGGATGAGCTGTGAGATGTGCGGATAATAGTTGGGGTGAGATGTGAGATGTGGGGATTATGGTTGGGGTGAGCTGTGAGATGTGGGGATTATGGTTGGGGTGAACTGTGAGATGTGGGGATTATGGTTGGCGTGAACTGTGAGGTAGGGATTATGGTTGGGATGAGCTGCTAGATGTGGGGATTATGGTTGGGGAGCACTGTGAGATGTGGGGATTATGGTTGGGATGAGCTGTGAGATGTGGGACTATGGTTGGGATGAGCTGCTAGATGTGGGGATTATGGTTGGGGAGCACTGTGAGATGTGGGGATTATGGTTGGGATGAGCTGTGAGATGTGGGACTATGGTTGGGATGAGCTGTGTGATGTGGGGATAATGGTTGGGGAGAGATGTGAGATGTGGGGATTATGGCTGGGGTGAACTGTGAGATGTGGGGATTATGGTTGAGGTGAGCTGTGAGATGTGGGGATTATGGTTGGGGTGAACTGTGAGATGTGGGGATTATGGTTGGGGTGAACTGTGAGATGTGGGGATTATGGTTGGGGTGCACTGTTAGATGTCGGGATTATGGTTGGGGTGAGCTGAGAGATGTGGGGATTATGGTTGGGGTGCACTGTTAGATGTGGGGATAATGTTTGGGGTGAGATGTGAGATGTGGGGATTATGGTTGGGGTGAACTGTGAGATGTGGGGATTATGGTTGGGGTGAACTGTGAGATGTGGGGATTATGGTTGGGGTGCACTGTTAGATGTCGGGATTATGGTTGGGGTGAGCTGTGAGATGTGGGGATTATGGTTGGGGTGAGCTCCGAGACATGGGGATTATAGTTGGGGTGAGCTGTGAGATGTGGGGATAATGGTTGGGATGAGCTGTGAGATATGGGGATTATGGTTGGGGTGAACTGTGAGATGTGGCGATTATGGTTGGCGTGAACTGTGAGGTAGGGATTATGGTTGGGATGAGCTGTGAGATGTGGGGATTATGGTTGGGGTGAGCTGTGAGATGTGGAGATTATGGTTGGGGTGAACTGTGAGATGTGGGGATTATGGTTGGGATGAGCTGTGAGATGTGGGGATTATGGTTGGGATGAGCTGTGAGATGTGGGGATTATGGTTGGGGTGAACTGTGAGATGTAGGGATTATGGTTGGGGTGAACTGTGAGATGTAGGGATTATGGTTGGGATGAGTTGTGAGATGTGGGGATTATGGTTGGGGTTAATTGTGAGACGTGGGGATTATGGTTGGGATGAACTGTGAGATGTGGGGATTATGGTTGGGATGAGTTGTGAGATGTGGGGATTATGGTTGGGGTGAACTGTGAGATGTGGGACTATGGTTGGGATGAGCTGTGAGATGTGCGGATAATAGTTGGAGTGGGATGTGAGATGTGGGGATTATGGTTGGGGTGAGCTGTGAGATGTGGGGATTATGGTTGGGGTGAACTGTGAGATGTGGGGATTATGGTTGGCGTGAACTGTGAGGTAGGGATTATGGTTGGGATGAGCTGCTAGATGTGGGGATTATGGTTGGGGAGCACTGTGAGATGTGGGGATTATGGTTGGGATGAGCTGTGAGATGTGGGACTATGGTTGGGATGAGCTGTGTGATGTGGGGATAATGGTTGGGGAGAGATGTGAGATGTGGGGATTATGGCTGGGGTGAACTGTGAGATGTGGGGATTATGGTTGGGATGAGCTGTGAGATGTGGGGATTATGGTTGCGGTGAGCTGTGAGATGTGGTGATTATGGTTGGGGTGAGCTCCGAGATATGGGGATTATGGTTGGGGTGAGCTGTGAGATGTGGGGATTATGGTTGGGGTGAACTGTGAGATGTGGGGATTATGGTTGGGGTGAACTGTGAGATGTGGGGATTATGGTTGGGGTGCACTGTTAGATGTCGGGATTATGGTTGGGGTGAGCTGAGAGATGTGGGGATTATGGTTGGGGTGCACTGTTAGATGTGGGGATAATGTTTGGGGTGAGATGTGAGATGTGGGGATTATGGTTGGGGTGAACTGTGAGATGTGGGGATTATGGTTGGGGTGAACTGTGAGATGTGGGGATTATGGTTGGGGTGCACTGTTAGATGTCGGGATTATGGTTGGGGTGAGCTGTGAGATGTGGGGATTATGGTTGGGGTGAGCTCCGAGACATGGGGATTATAGTTGGGGTGAGCTGTGAGGTGTGGGGATAATGGTTGGGATGAGCTGTGAGATATGGGGATTATGGTTGGGGTGAACTGTGAGATGTGGCGATTATTGTTGGCGTGAACTGTGAGGTAGGGATTATGGTTGGGATGAGCTGTGAGATATGGGGATTATGGTTGGGGTGAACTGTGAGATGTGGCGATTATGGTTGGGATGAGCTGTGAGATATGGGGATTATGGTTGGTGTGAACTGTGAGATGTGGGGGTTATGGTTGGGTTGCACTGTGAGATGTGGGGATTATGGTTGGCGTGAACTGTGAGGTTGGGATTATGGTTGGGATGAGCTGTGAGATGTGGGGATTATGGTTGGGATGAGCTGTGAGATGTGGGGATTATGGTTGGGATGAGCTGTGAGATGTGGGGATTATGGTTGGGGTGAACTGTGAGATGTGGGGATTATGGTTGGGATGAGCTGTGAGATGTGGGGATTATGGTTGCGGTGAGCTGTGAGATGTGGGGATTATGGTTGGGATGAGCTGTGAGATGTGGGGATTATGGTTGGGATGAGCTGTGAGATGTGGGGATTATGGTTGGGGTGAACTGTGAGATGTGGGGATTATGGTTGGGATGAGCTGTGAGATGTGGGGATTATGGTTGCGGTGAGCTGTGAGATGTGGTGATTATGGTTGGGATGAGCTGTGAGATGTTGGGATTATGGTTGGGGTGAAAAGTGAGATGTGGGGATTATGGTTGGGGTGAACTGTGAGATGTGGGGATTATGGTTGGGGTGAACTGTGAGATGTGGGAGTCATGGTTGGGGTGAACTGTGAGATGTGGGGATTATGTTTGGGGTGCACTGTTAGATGTGCGGATTATGGTTGGGCTGAGCTGTGAGATGTGGGGATTATGGGTGGGGTGAGATCTGAGATGTGGGGATTATGGTTGGGTTGAACTGTGAGATGTGGTGATTATGGTTGAGATGAGCTGTGAGACGTGGTGATTATGGTTGGGATGAACTGTGAGATGTGGGGATTATGGTTGGGATGAGCTGTGAGATGTGGGGAGAATGTTTGGGGTGAGATGTGAGATGTGGGGATTATGGTTGGGGTGAACTGTGAGATGTGGGGATTATGGTAGGGGTGAACTGTGAGATGTGGGGATTATGGTTGGGGTGAACTGTGAGATGTGGGGATTATGGTTGGGGTGCACTGTTAGATGTCGGGATCATGGTTGGGGTGAGCTGTGAGATGTGGTGATTATGGTTGGGGTGAGCACCGAGATATGGGGATTATGGTTGGGGTGAGCTGTGAGATGTGGGGATTATGGTTGGGGTGAACTGTGAGATGTGGGGATTATGGTTGGGATGAGCTGTGAGATGTGGGGATTATGGTTGGGGTGAAATGTGAGATGTGGGGATTATGGTTGGGGTGAGCTGTGAGATGTGGGAATTATGGTTGGGGTGAACTGTGAGATGTGGGGATTATGGTTGGGATGAGCTGTGAGATGTGGGGATTATGGTTGGGATGAGATGTGAGATGTGGGGATTATGGTTGGGGTGAACTGTGAGATGTAGGGATTATGGTTGGGGTGAACTGTGAGATGTAGGGATTATGGTTGGGATGTGTTGTGAGATGTGGGGATTATGGTTGGGGTTAATTGTGAGACGTGGGGATTATGGTTGGGATGAACTGTGAGATGTGGGGATTATGGTTGGGATGAGTTGTGAGATGTGGGGATTATGGTTGGGATGAGTTGTGAGATGTGGGGATTATGGTTGGGGTGAACTGTGAGATGTGGGACTATGGTTGGGATGAGCTGTGAGATGTGCGGATAATAGTTGGGGTGAGATGTGAGATGTGGGGATTATGGTTGGGATGAGCTGTGAGATGTGGGGATTATGGTTGGGATGAGCTGTGAGATATGGGGATTATGGTTGGGGTGAACTGTGAGATGTGGGGATTATGGTTGGAGTGAACTGTGAGGTAGGGATTATGGTTGGGATGAGCTGCGAGATGTGGGGATTATGGTTGGGGAGCACTGTGAGATGTGGGGATTATGTTTGGGATGAGCTGTGAGATGTGGGACTATGGTTGGGATGAGCTGTGTGATGTGGGGATAATGGTTGGGGAGAGAAGTGAGATGTGTGGATTATGGTTGGGGTGAACTGTGAGATGTGGGGATTATGGTTGGGATGAGCTGTGAGATGTGGGGATGATGGTTGCGGTGAGCTGTGAGATGTGGTGATTATGGTTGGGGTGAGCTCCGAGATATGGGGATTATGGTTGGGGTGAGCTGTGAGATGTGGGGATTATGGTTGGGGTGAACTGTGAGATGTGGAGATTATGGTTGGGGTGAACTGTGAGATGTGGGGATTATGGTTGGGGTGCACTGTTAGATGTGGGGATAATGTTTGGGGTGAGATGTGAGATGTGGTGATTATGGTTGGGGTGAGCTCCGAGATATGGGGATTATGGTTGGGGTGAGCTGTGAGATGTGGGGATTATGGTTGGGGTGAACTGTGAGATGTGGGGATTATGGTTGGGGTGAACTGTGAGATGTGGGGATTATGGTTGGGGTGCACTGTTAGATGTGGGGATAATGTTTGGGGTGAGATGTGAGATGTGGGGATTATGGTTGGGGTGAACTGTGAGATGTGTGGATTATGGTTGGGGTGAACTGTGAGATGTGGGGATTATGGTTGGGGTGCACTGTTAGATGTCGGGATTATGGTTGGGGTGAGCTGTGAGATGTGGGGATTATGGTTGGGGTGAGCTCCGAGACATGGGGATTATGGTTGGGGTGAGCTGTGAGATGTGGGGATTATGGTTGGGATGAGCTGTGAGATATGGGGATTATGGTTGGGGTGAACTGTGAGATGTGGCGATTATGGTTGGCGTGAACTGTGAGGTAGGGATTATGGTTGGGATGAGCTGTGAGATGTGGGGTTTATGGTTGGGGTGAGCTCCGAGATATGGGGATTATGGTTGGGGTGAACTGTGAGATGTGGCGATTATGGATGGGATGAGCTGTGAGATATGGGGATTATGGTTGGGGTGAACTGTGAGATGTGGGGGTTATGGTTGGGTTGAACTGTGAGATGTGGGGATTATGGTTGGAGTGAACTGTGAGGTAGGGATTATGGTTGGGATGAGCTGCGAGATGTGGGGATTATGGTTGGGGAGCACTGTGAGATGTGGGGATTATGGTTGGGATGAGCTGTGAGATGTGGGACTATGGTTGGGATGAGCTGTGTGATGTGGGGATAATGGTTGGGGAGAGAAGTGAGATGTGTGGATTATGGTTGGGGTGAACTGTGAGATGTGGGGATTATGGTTGGGATGAGCTGTGAGATGTGGGGATTATGTTTGCGGTGAGCTGTGAGATGTGGTGATTATGGTTGGGGTGAGCTCCGAGATATGGGGATTATGGTTGGGGTGAGCTGTGAGATGTGGGGATTATGGTTGGGGTGAACTGTGAGATGTGGGGATTATGGTTGGGGTGAACTGTGAGATGTGGGGATTATGGTTGGGGTGAACTGTGAGATGTGGGGATTATGGTTGGGGTGAACTGTGAGATGTGGGAGTCATGGTTGGGGTGAACTGTGAGATGTGGGGATTATGTTTGGGGTGCACTGTTAGATGTGCGGATTATGGTTGGGCTGAGCTGTGAGATGTGGGGATTATGGGTGGGGTGAGATCTGAGATGTGGGGATTATGGTTGGGTTGAACTGTGAGATGTGGTGATTATGGTTGAGATGAGCTGTGAGACGTGGTGATTATGGTTGGGATGAACTGTGAGATGTGGGGATTATGGTTGGGATGAGCTGTGAGATGTGGGGAGAATGTTTGGGGTGAGATGTGAGATGTGGGGATTATGGTTGGGGTGAACTGTGAGATGTGGGGATTATGGTAGGGGTGAACTGTGAGATGTGGGGATTATGGTTGGGGTGAACTGTGAGATGTGGGGATTATGGTTGGGGTGCACTGTTAGATGTCGGGATCATGGTTGGGGTGAGCTGTGAGATGTGGTGATTATGGTTGGGGTGAGCACCGAGATATGGGGATTATGGTTGGGGTGAGCTGTGAGATGTGGGGATTATGGTTGGGGTGAACTGTGAGATGTGGGGATTATGGTTGGGATGAGCTGTGAGATGTGGGGATTATGGTTGGGGTGAAATGTGAGATGTGGGGATTATGGTTGGGGTGAGCTGTGAGATGTGGGAATTATGGTTGGGGTGAACTGTGAGATGTGGGGATTATGGTTGGGATGAGCTGTGAGATGTGGGGATTATGGTTGGGATGAGATGTGAGATGTGGGGATTATGGTTGGGGTGAACTGTGAGATGTAGGGATTATGGTTGGGGTGAACTGTGAGATGTAGGGATTATGGTTGGGATGTGTTGTGAGATGTGGGGATTATGGTTGGGGTTAATTGTGAGACGTGGGGATTATGGTTGGGATGAACTGTGAGATGTGGGGATTATGGTTGGGATGAGTTGTGAGATGTGGGGATTATGGTTGGGATGAGTTGTGAGATGTGGGGATTATGGTTGGGGTGAACTGTGAGATGTGGGACTATGGTTGGGATGAGCTGTGAGATGTGCGGATAATAGTTGGGGTGAGATGTGAGATGTGGGGATTATGGTTGGGATGAGCTGTGAGATGTGGGGATTATGGTTGGGATGAGCTGTGAGATATGGGGATTATGGTTGGGGTGAACTGTGAGATGTGGGGATTATGGTTGGAGTGAACTGTGAGGTAGGGATTATGGTTGGGATGAGCTGCGAGATGTGGGGATTATGGTTGGGGAGCACTGTGAGATGTGGGGATTATGTTTGGGATGAGCTGTGAGATGTGGGACTATGGTTGGGATGAGCTGTGTGATGTGGGGATAATGGTTGGGGAGAGAAGTGAGATGTGTGGATTATGGTTGGGGTGAACTGTGAGATGTGGGGATTATGGTTGGGATGAGCTGTGAGATGTGGGGATGATGGTTGCGGTGAGCTGTGAGATGTGGTGATTATGGTTGGGGTGAGCTCCGAGATATGGGGATTATGGTTGGGGTGAGCTGTGAGATGTGGGGATTATGGTTGGGGTGAACTGTGAGATGTGGAGATTATGGTTGGGGTGAACTGTGAGATGTGGGGATTATGGTTGGGGTGCACTGTTAGATGTGGGGATAATGTTTGGGGTGAGATGTGAGATGTGGTGATTATGGTTGGGGTGAGCTCCGAGATATGGGGATTATGGTTGGGGTGAGCTGTGAGATGTGGGGATTATGGTTGGGGTGAACTGTGAGATGTGGGGATTATGGTTGGGGTGAACTGTGAGATGTGGGGATTATGGTTGGGGTGCACTGTTAGATGTGGGGATAATGTTTGGGGTGAGATGTGAGATGTGGGGATTATGGTTGGGGTGAACTGTGAGATGTGTGGATTATGGTTGGGGTGAACTGTGAGATGTGGGGATTATGGTTGGGGTGCACTGTTAGATGTCGGGATTATGGTTGGGGTGAGCTGTGAGATGTGCGGATTATGGTTGGGGTGAGCTCCGAGACATGGGGATTATGGTTGGGGTGAGCTGTGAGATGTGGGGATTATGGTTGGGATGAGCTGTGAGATATGGGGATTATGGTTGGGGTGAACTGTGAGATGTGGCGATTATGGTTGGCGTGAACTGTGAGGTAGGGATTATGGTTGGGATGAGCTGTGAGATGTGGGGTTTATGGTTGGGGTGAGCTCCGAGATATGGGGATTATGGTTGGGGTGAACTGTGAGATGTGGCGATTATGGATGGGATGAGCTGTGAGATATGGGGATTATGGTTGGGGTGAACTGTGAGATGTGGGGGTTATGGTTGGGTTGAACTGTGAGATGTGGGGATTATGGTTGGAGTGAACTGTGAGGTAGGGATTATGGTTGGGATGAGCTGCGAGATGTGGGGATTATGGTTGGGGAGCACTGTGAGATGTGGGGATTATGGTTGGGATGAGCTGTGAGATGTGGGACTATGGTTGGGATGAGCTGTGTGATGTGGGGATAATGGTTGGGGAGAGAAGTGAGATGTGTGGATTATGGTTGGGGTGAACTGTGAGATGTGGGGATTATGGTTGGGATGAGCTGTGAGATGTGGGGATTATGTTTGCGGTGAGCTGTGAGATGTGGTGATTATGGTTGGGGTGAGCTCCGAGATATGGGGATTATGGTTGGGGTGAGCTGTGAGATGTGGGGATTATGGTTGGGGTGAACTGTGAGATGTGGGGATTATGGTTGGGGTGAACTGTGAGATGTGGGGATTATGGTTGGGGTGCACTGTTAGATGTGGGGATAATGTTTGGGGTGAGATGTGAGATGTGGGGATTATGGTTGGGGTGAACTGTGAGATGTGGGGATTATGGTTGGGGTGAACTGTGAGATGTGGGGATTATGGTTGGGGTGCACTGTTAGATGTCAGGATTATGGTTGGGGTGAGCTGTGAGATGTGGGGATTATGGTTGGTGTGAACTGTGAGATGTGGGGATTATGGTTGGGGTGAACTGTGAGATGTGGGGATTATGGTTGGGGTGCACTGTTAGATGTCGGGATTATGGTTGGGGTGAGCTGTGAGATGTGGGGATTATGGTTGGGGTGAGCTCCGAGAGATGGGGATTATGGTTGGGGTGAGCTGTGAGATGTGGGGATTATGGTTGGGATGAGCTGTGAGATATGGGGATTATGGTTGGGGTGAACTGTGAGATGTGGCGATTATGGTTGGCGTGAACTGTGAGGTAGGGATTATGGTTGGGATGAGCTGTGAGATGTGGGGATTATGGTTGGGGTGAGCTCCGAGATATGGGGATTATGGTTGGGGTGAACTGTGAGATGTGGCGATTATGGATGGGATGAGCTGTGAGATATGGGGATTATGGTTGGGGTGAACTGTGAGATGTGGGGGTTATGGTTGGGTTGCACTGTGAGATGTGGGGATTATGGTTGGCGTGAACTGTGAGGTTGGGATTATGTTTGTGATGAGCTGTGAGATGTGGGGATTATGGTTGGGATGAGCTGTGAGATGTGGGGATTATGGTTGGGATGAGCTGTGAGATGTGGGGATTATGGTTGGGGTGAACTGTGAGATGTGGGGATTATGGTTGGGATGAGCTGTGAGATGTGGGGATTATGGTTGCGGTGAGCTGTGAGATGTGGGGATTATGGTTGGGATGAGCTGTGAGATGTGGGGATTATGGTTGGGATGAGCTGTGAGATGTGGGGATTATGGTTGGGGTGAACTGTGAGATGTGGGGATTATGGTTGGGATGAGCTGTGAGATGTGGGGATTATGGTTGCGGTGAGCTGTGAGATGTGCTGATTATGGTTGGGATGAGCTGTGAGATGTTGGGATTATGGTTGGGGTGAAAAGTGAGATGTGGGGATTATGGTTGGGGTGAACTGTGAGATGTGGGGATTATGGTTGGGGTGAACTGTGAGATGTGGGAGTCATGGTTGGGGTGAACTGTGAGATGTGGGGATTATGTTTGGGGTGCACTGTTAGATGTGCGGATTATGGTTGGGCTGAGCTGTGAGATGTGGGGATTATGGGTGGGGTGAGATCTGAGATGTGGGGATTATGGTTGGGTTGAACTGTGAGATGTGGTGATTATGGTTGAGATGAGCTGTGAGACGTGGTGATTATGGTTGGGATGAACTGTGAGATGTGGGGATTATGGTTGAGATGAGCTGTGAGATGTGGGGAGAATGTTTGGGGTGAGATGTGAGATGTGGGGATTATGGTTGGGGTGAACTGTGATATGTGGGGATTATGGTAGGGGTGAACTGCGAGATGTGGGGATTATGGTTGGGGTGAACTGTGAGATGTGAGGATTATGGTTGGGGTGCACTGTTAGATGTCGGGATTATGGTTGGGGTGAGCTGTGAGATGTGGTGATTATGGTTGGGGTGAGCACCGAGATATGGGGATTATGGTTGGGGTGATCTGTGAGATGTTGGTATTATGGTTGGGGTGAACTGTGAGATGTGGGGATTATGGTTGGGATGACCTGTGAGATGTGGGGATTATGGTTGGGGTGAAATGTGAGATGTGGGGATTATGGTTGGGGTGAACTGTGAGATGTTGGGATTATGGTTGGCTGAACTGTGAGATGTGGGAGTCATCGTTGGGGTGAACTGTGAGATGTGGGGATTATGTTTGGGGTGCACTGTTAGATGTGGGGATTATGGTTGGCGTGAGCTGTGAGATGTGGGGATTATGGGAGGGGTGAGATCTGAGATGTGGGGATTATGGTTGTGTTGAACTGTGAGATGTTGGGATTATGGTTGAGATGAGCTGTGAGATGTGGGGATTATGGTTGGGATGAACTGTGAGATGTGGGGAATATGGTTGCGGTGAACTGTGAGATGTGGGGATTATGGTTGGGGTGAACTGTGAGATGTGGGGGTTATGGTTGGGGTGAACTGTGAGATGTGGGGATTATGGTTGGGATTACTGGGAGATCTGGGGATTATGTTTGGGGTGAACTGTGAGATGTGGGGATTATGCTTGGGATGAAGTCTGAGATGTGGGGAATATGGTTGGGATGAGTTGTGAGATGTGGGGATTATGGTTGGGGATAATTGTGAGACGTGGGGATTATGGTTGGGATGAACTGTGAGATCTGGGGATTATGGTTGGGATGAGTTGTGAGATGTGGGGATTATGGTTGGGTTGAGTTCTGAGATGTGGGGATTATGGTTGGGGTGAACTGTGAGATGTGGGACTATAGTTGGGATGAGCTGTGAGATGTGGGGATAATGGTTGGGGTGAGATGTGAGATGTGGGGTTATGGTTGGGGTGAGCTGTGAGATGTGGGGATTATGGTTGGGGTGAACTGTGAGATGTGGGGATTATGGTTGGGATGAGCTGTGAGATGTGGGGATTATGGTTGGGATGAGCTGTGAGATGTGGGGATTATGGTTGGGGTGAACTGTGAGATGTAGGGATTATGGTTGGGGTGAACTGTGAGATGTAGGGATTATGGTTGGGATGAGTTGTGAGATGTGGGGATTATGGTTGGGGTTAATTGTGAGACGTGGGGATTATGGTTGGGATGAACTGTGAGATGTGGGGATTATGGTTGGGATGAGTTGTGAGATGTGGGGATTATGGTTGGGATGAGTTGTGAGATGTGGGGATTATGGTTGGGGTGAACTGTGAGATGTGGGACTATGGTTGGGATGAGCTGTGAGATGTGCGGATAATAGTTGGGGTGAGATGTGAGATGTGGGGATTATGGTTGGGGTGAGCTGTGAGATGTGGGGATTATGGTTGGGGTGAACTGTGAGATGTGGGGATTATGGTTGGCGTGAACTGTGAGGTAGGGATTATGGTTGGGATGAGCTGCGAGATGTGGGGATTATGGTTGGGGAGCACTGTGAGATGTGGGGATTATGGTTGGGATGAGCTGTGAGATGTGGGACTATGGTTGGGATGAGCTGTGTGATGTGGGGATAATGGTTGGGGAGAGATGTGAGATGTGCGGATTATGGTTGGGGTGAACTGTGAGATGTGGGGATTATGGTTGGGATGAGCTGTGAGATGTGGGGATTATGGTTGCGGTGAGCTGTGAGATGTGGTGATTATGGTTGGGGTGAGCTCCGAGATATGGGGATTATGGTTGGGGTGTGCTGTGAGATGTGGGGATTATGGTTGGGGTGAACTGTGAGATGTGGGGATTATGGTTGGGGTGAACTGTGAGATGTGGGGATTATGGTTGGGGTGCACTGTTAGATGTCGGGATTATGGTTGGGGTGCACTGTTAGATGTGGGGATAATGTTTGGGGTGAGATGTGAGATGTGGGGATTATGCTTGGGGTGAACTGTGAGATGTGGGGATTATGGTTGGGGTGAACTGTGAGATGTGGGGATTATGGTTGGGGTGCACTGTTAGATGTCGGGATTATGGTTGGGGTGAGCTGTGAGATGTGGGGATTATGGTTGGGGTGAGCTCCGAGACATGGGGATTATGGTTGGGGTGAGCTGTGAGATGTGGGGATTATGGTTGGGATGAGCTGTGAGATATGGGGATTATGGTTGGGGTGAACTGTGAGATGTGGCGATTATGGTTAGCGTGAACTGTGAGGTAGGGATTATGGTTGGGATGAGCTGTGAGATGTGGGGATTATGGTTGGGGTGAGCTCCGAGATATGGGGATTATGGTTGGGGTGAACTGTGAGATGTGGCGATTATGGTTGGGATGAGCTGTGAGATATGGGGATTATGGTTGGGGTGAACTGTGAGATGTGGGGGTTATGGTTGGGTTGCACTGTGAGATGTGGGGATTATGGTTGGCGTGAACTGTGAGGTTGGGATTATGGTTGGGATGAGCCGTGAGATGTGGGGATTATGGTTGGGATGAGCTGTGAGATGTGGGGATTATGGTTGGGATGAGCTGTGAGATGTGGGGATTATGGTTGGGGTGAACTGTGAGATGTGGGGATTATGGTTGGGATGAGCTGTGAGATGTGGGGATTATGGTTGCGGTGAGCTGTGAGATGTGGGGATTATGGTTGGGATGAGCTGTGAGATGTGGGGATTATGGTTGGGATGAGCTGTGAGATGTGGGGATTATGGTTGGAGTGAACTGTGAGATGTGGGGATTATGGTTGGGATGAGCTGTGAGATGTGGGGATTATGGTTGCGGTGAGCTGTGAGATGTGGTGATTATGGTTGGGATGAGCTGTGAGATGTTGGGATTATGGTTGGGGTGAAGAGTGAGATGTGGGGATTATGGTTGGGGTGAACTGTGAGATGTGGGGATTATGGTTGGGGTGAACTGTGAGATGTGGGAGTCATGGTTGGGGTGAACTGTGAGATGTGGGGATTATGTTTGGGGTGCACTGTTAGATGTGCGGATTATGGTTGGGCTGAGCTGTGAGATGTGGGGATTATGGGTGGGGTGAGATCTGAGATGTGGGGATTATGGTTGGGTTGAACTGTGAGATGTGGTGATTATGGTTGAGATGAGCTGTGAGACGTGGTGAGTATGGTTGGGATGAACTGTGAGATGTGGGGATTATGGTTGGGATGAGCTGTGAGATGTGGGGAGAATGTTTGGGGTGAGATGTGAGATGTGGGGATTATGGTTGGGGTGAACTGTGAGATGTGGGGATTATGGTAGGGGTGAACTGTGAGATGTGGGGATTATGGTTGGGGTGAACTGTGAGATGTGGGGATTATGGTTGGGGTGCACTGTTAGATGTCGGGATCATGGTTGGGGTGAGCTGTGAGATGTGGTGATTATGGTTGGGGTGAGCACCGAGATATGGGGATTATGGTTGGGGTGAGCTGTGAGATGTGGGGATTATGGTTGGGGTGAACTGTGAGATGTGGGGATTATGGTTGGGATGAGCTGTGAGATGTGGGGATTATGGTTGGGGTGAAATGTGAGATGTGGGGATTATGGTTGGGGTGAACTGTGAGATGTTGGGATTATGGTTGGGTGAACTGTGAGATGTGGGAGTCATGGTTGGGGTGAACTGTGAGATGTGGGGATTATGTTTGGGGTGCACTGCTAGATGTGGGGATTATGGTTGGCGTGAGCTGTGAGATGTGGGGATTATGGGTGGGGTGAGATCTGAGATGTGGGGATTATGGTTGTGTTGAACTGTGAGATGTTGGGATTATGGTTGAGATGAGCTGTGAGATGTGGGGATTATGGTTGGGATGAACTGTGAGATGTGGGGAATATGGTTGCGGTGAACTGTGAGATGTGGGGATTATGGTTGGGGTGAACTGTGAGATGTGGGGGTTATGGTTGGGGTGAACTGTGAGATGTGGGGATTATGGTTGGGATTACTGGGAGATCTGGGGATTATGTTTGGGGTGAACTGTGAGATGTGGGGATTATGCTTGGGATGAAGTCTGAGATGTGGGGAATATGGTTGGGATGAGTTGTGAGATGTGGGGATTATGGTTGGGGATAATTGTGAGACGTGGGGATTATGGTTGGGATGAACTGTGAGATGTTGGGATTATGGTTGGGATGAGCTGTGAGATGTGGGGATTATGGTTGGGATGAACTGTGAGATGTGGGGATTATGGTTGGGGTGAACTGTGAGATGTGGGGATTATGGTTGGCGTGAACTGTGAGGTAGGGATTATGGTTGGGATGAGCTGCTAGATGTGGGGATTATGGTTGGGGAGCACTGTGAGATGTGGGGATTATGGTTGGGATGAGCTGTGAGATGTGGGACTATGGTTGGGATGAGCTGCTAGATGTGGGGATTATGGTTGGGGAGCACTGTGAGATGTGGGGATTATGGTTGAGATGAGCTGTGAGATGTGGGACTATGGTTGGGATGAGCTGTGTGATGTGGGGATAATGGTTGGGGAGAGATGTGAGATGTGGGGATTATGGCTGGGGTGAACTGTGAGATGTGGGGATTATGGTTGAGGTGAGCTGTGAGATGTGGGGATTATGGTTGGGGTGAACTGTGAGATGTGGGGATTATGGTTGGGGTGAACTGTGAGATGTGGGGATTATGGTTGGGGTGCACTGTTAGATGTCGGGATTATGGTTGGGGTGAGCTGAGAGATGTGGGGATTATGGTTGGGGTGCACTGTTAGATGTGGGGATAATGTTTGGGGTGAGATGTGAGATGTGGGGATTATGGTTGGGGTGAACTGTGAGATGTGGGGATTATGGTTGGGGTGAACTGTGAGATGTGGGGATTATGGTTGGGGTGCACTGTTAGATGTCGGGATTATGGTTGGGGTGAGCTGTGAGATGTGGGGATTATGGTTGGGGTGAGCTCCGAGACATGGGGATTATAGTTGGGGTGAGCTGTGAGATGTGGGGATAATGGTTGGGATGAGCTGTGAGATATGGGGATTATGGTTGGGGTGAACTGTGAGATGTGGCGATTATGGTTGGCGTGAACTGTGAGGTAGGGATTATGGTTGGGATGAGCTGTGAGATGTGGGGATTATGGTTGGGGTGAGCTGTGAGATGTGGAGATTATGGTTGGGGTGAACTGTGAGATGTGGGGATTATGGTTGGGATGAGCTGTGAGATGTGGGGATTATGGTTGGGGTGAACTGTGAGATGTAGGGATTATGGTTGGGGTGAACTGTGAGATGTAGGGATTATGGTTGGGATGAGTTGTGAGATGTGGGGATTATGGTTGGGGTTAATTGTGAGACGTGGGGATTATGGTTGGGATGAACTGTGAGATGTGGGGATTATGGTTGGGATGAGTTGTGAGATGTGGGGATTATGGTTGGGGTGAACTGTGAGATGTGGGACTATGGTTGGGATGAGCTGTGAGATGTGCGGATAATAGTTGGAGTGAGATGTGAGATGTGGGGATTATGGTTGGGGTGAGCTGTGAGATGTGGGGATTATGGTTGGGGTGAACTGTGAGATGTGGGGATTATGGTTGGCGTGAACTGTGAGGTAGGGATTATGGTTGGGATGAGCTGCTAGATGTGGGGATTATGGTTGGGGAGCACAGTGAGATGTGGGGATTATGGTTGGGATGAGCTGTGAGATGTGGGACTATGGTTGGGATGAGCTGTGTGATGTGGGGATAATGGTTGGGGAGAGATGTGAGATGTGGGGATTATGGCTGGGGTGAACTGTGAGATGTGGGGATTATGGTTGGGATGAGCTGTGAGATGTGGGGATTATGGTTGCGGTGAGCTGTGAGATGTGGTGATTATGGTTGGGGTGAGCTCCGAGATATGGGGATTATGGTTGGGGTGAGCTGTGAGATGTGGGGATTATGGTTGGGGTGAACTGTGAGATGTGGGGATTATGGTTGGGGTGAACTGTGAGATGTGGGGATTATGGTTGGGGTGCACTGTTAGATGTCGGGATTATGGTTGGGGTGAGCTGAGAGATGTGGGGATTATGGTTGGGGTGCACTGTTAGATGTGGGGATAATGTTTGGGGTGAGATGTGAGATGTGGGGATTATGGTTGGGGTGAACTGTGAGATGTGGGGATTATGGTTGGGGTGAACTGTGAGATGTGGGGATTATGGTTGGGGTGCACTGTTAGATGTCGGGATTATGGTTGGGGTGAGCTGTGAGATGTGGGGATTATGGTTGGGGTGAGCTCCGAGACATGGGGATTATAGTTGGGGTGAGCTGTGAGATGTGGGGATAATGGTTGGGATGAGCTGTGAGATATGGGGATTATGGTTGGGGTGAACTGTGAGATGTGGCGATTATTGTTGGCGTGAACTGTGAGGTAGGGATTATGGTTGGGATGAGCTGTGAGATATGGGGATTATGGTTGGGGTGAACTGTGAGATGTGGCGATTATGGTTGGGATGAGCTGTGAGATATGGGGATTATGGTTGGTGTGAACTGTGAGATGTGGGGGTTATGGTTGGGTTGCACTGTGAGATGTGGGGATTATGGTTGGCGTGAACTGTGAGGTTGGGATTATGGTTGGGATGAGCTGTGAGATGTGGGGATTATGGTTGGGATGAGCTGTGAGATGTGGGGATTATGGTTGGGATGAGCTGTGAGATGTGGGGATTATGGTTGGGGTGAACTGTGAGATGTGGGGATTATGGTTGGGATGAGCTGTGAGATGTGGGGATTATGGTTGCGGTGAGCTGTGAGATGTGGGGATTATGGTTGGGATGAGCTGTGAGATGTGGGGATTATGGTTGGGATGAGCTGTGAGATGTGGGGATTATGGTTGGGGTGAACTGTGAGATGTGGGGATTATGGTTGGGATGAGCTGTGAGATGTGGGGATTATGGTTGCGGTGAGCTGTGAGATGTGGTGATTATGGTTGGGATGAGCTGTGAGATGTTGGGATTATGGTTGGGGTGAAAAGTGAGATGTGGGGATTATGGTTGGGGTGAACTGTGAGATGTGGGGATTATGGTTGGGGTGAACTGTGAGATGTGGGAGTCATGGTTGGGGTGAACTGTGAGATGTGGGGATTATGTTTGGGGTGCACTGTTAGATGTGCGGATTATGGTTGGGCTGAGCTGTGAGATGTGGGGATTATGGGTGGGGTGAGATCTGAGATGTGGGGATTATGGTTGGGTTGAACTGTGAGATGTGGTGATTATGGTTGAGATGAGCTGTGAGACGTGGTGATTATGGTTGGGATGAACTGTGAGATGTGGGGATTATGGTTGGGATGAGCTGTGAGATGTGGGGAGAATGTTTGGGGTGAGATGTGAGATGTGGGGATTATGGTTGGGGTGAACTGTGAGATGTGGGGATTATGGTAGGGGTGAACTGTGAGATGTGGGGATTATGGTTGGGGTGAACTGTGAGATGTGGGGATTATGGTTGGGGTGCACTGTTAGATGTCGGGATCATGGTTGGGGTGAGCTGTGAGATGTGGTGATTATGGTTGGGGTGAGCACCGAGATATGGGGATTATGGTTGGGGTGAGCTGTGAGATGTGGGGATTATGGTTGGGGTGAACTGTGAGATGTGGGGATTATGGTTGGGATGAGCTGTGAGATGTGGGGATTATGGTTGGGGTGAAATGTGAGATGTGGGGATTATGGTTGGGGTGAGCTGTGAGATGTGGGAATTATGGTTGGGGTGAACTGTGAGATGTGGGGATTATGGTTGGGATGAGCTGTGAGATGTGGGGATTATGGTTGGGATGAGATGTGAGATGTGGGGATTATGGTTGGGGTGAACTGTGAGATGTAGGGATTATGGTTGGGGTGAACTGTGAGATGTAGGGATTATGGTTGGGATGAGTTGTGAGATGTGGGGATTATGGTTGGGGTTAATTGTGAGACGTGGGGATTATGGTTGGGATGAACTGTGAGATGTGGGGATTATGGTTGGGATGAGTTGTGAGATGTGGGGATTATGGTTGGGGTGCACTGTTAGATGTGGGGATAATGTTTGGGGTGAGATGTGAGATGTGGGGATTATGGTTGGGGTGAACTGTGAGATGTGGGGATTATGGTTGGGGTGAACTGTGAGATGTGGGGATTATGGTTGGGGTGCACTGTTAGATGTCAGGATTATGGTTGGGGTGAGCTGTGAGATGTGGGGATTATGGTTGGTGTGAACTGTGAGATGTGGGGATTATGGTTGGGGTGAACTGTGAGATGTGGGGATTATGGTTGGGGTGCACTGTTAGATGTCGGGATTATGGTTGGGGTGAGCTGTGAGATGTGGGGATTATGGTTGGGGTGAGCTCCGAGAGATGGGGATTATGGTTGGGGTGAGCTGTGAGATGTGGGGATTATGGTTGGGATGAGCTGTGAGATATGGGGATTATGGTTGGGGTGAACTGTGAGATGTGGCGATTATGGTTGGCGTGAACTGTGAGGTAGGGATTATGGTTGGGATGAGCTGTGAGATGTGGGGATTATGGTTGGGGTGAGCTCCGAGATATGGGGATTATGGTTGGGGTGAACTGTGAGATGTGGCGATTATGGATGGGATGAGCTGTGAGATATGGGGATTATGGTTGGGGTGAACTGTGAGATGTGGGGGTTATGGTTGGGTTGCACTGTGAGATGTGGGGATTATGGTTGGCGTGAACTGTGAGGTTGGGATTATGTTTGTGATGAGCTGTGAGATGTGGGGATTATGGTTGGGATGAGCTGTGAGATGTGGGGATTATGGTTGGGATGAGCTGTGAGATGTGGGGATTATGGTTGGGGTGAACTGTGAGATGTGGGGATTATGGTTGGGATGAGCTGTGAGATGTGGGGATTATGGTTGCGGTGAGCTGTGAGATGTGGGGATTATGGTTGGGATGAGCTGTGAGATGTGGGGATTATGGTTGGGATGAGCTGTGAGATGTGGGGATTATGGTTGGGGTGAACTGTGAGATGTGGGGATTATGGTTGGGATGAGCTGTGAGATGTGGGGATTATGGTTGCGGTGAGCTGTGAGATGTGCTGATTATGGTTGGGATGAGCTGTGAGATGTTGGGATTATGGTTGGGGTGAAAAGTGAGATGTGGGGATTATGGTTGGGGTGAACTGTGAGATGTGGGGATTATGGTTGGGGTGAACTGTGAGATGTGGGAGTCATGGTTGGGGTGAACTGTGAGATGTGGGGATTATGTTTGGGGTGCACTGTTAGATGTGCGGATTATGGTTGGGCTGAGCTGTGAGATGTGGGGATTATGGGTGGGGTGAGATCTGAGATGTGGGGATTATGGTTGGGTTGAACTGTGAGATGTGGTGATTATGGTTGAGATGAGCTGTGAGACGTGGTGATTATGGTTGGGATGAACTGTGAGATGTGGGGATTATGGTTGAGATGAGCTGTGAGATGTGGGGAGAATGTTTGGGGTGAGATGTGAGATGTGGGGATTATGGTTGGGGTGAACTGTGATATGTGGGGATTATGGTAGGGGTGAACTGCGAGATGTGGGGATTATGGTTGGGGTGAACTGTGAGATGTGAGGATTATGGTTGGGGTGCACTGTTAGATGTCGGGATTATGGTTGGGGTGAGCTGTGAGATGTGGTGATTATGGTTGGGGTGAGCACCGAGATATGGGGATTATGGTTGGGGTGATCTGTGAGATGTTGGTATTATGGTTGGGGTGAACTGTGAGATGTGGGGATTATGGTTGGGATGACCTGTGAGATGTGGGGATTATGGTTGGGGTGAAATGTGAGATGTGGGGATTATGGTTGGGGTGAACTGTGAGATGTTGGGATTATGGTTGGCTGAACTGTGAGATGTGGGAGTCATGGTTGGGGTGAACTGTGAGATGTGGGGATTATGTTTGGGGTGCACTGTTAGATGTGGGGATTATGGTTGGCGTGAGCTGTGAGATGTGGGGATTATGGGAGGGGTGAGATCTGAGATGTGGGGATTATGGTTGTGTTGAACTGTGAGATGTTGGGATTATGGTTGAGATGAGCTGTGAGATGTGGGGATTATGGTTGGGATGAACTGTGAGATGTGGGGAATATGGTTGCGGTGAACTGTGAGATGTGGGGATTATGGTTGGGGTGAACTGTGAGATGTGGGGGTTATGGTTGGGGTGAACTGTGAGATGTGGGGATTATGGTTGGGATTACTGGGAGATCTGGGGATTATGTTTGGGGTGAACTGTGAGATGTGGGGATTATGCTTGGGATGAAGTCTGAGATGTGGGGAATATGGTTGGGATGAGTTGTGAGATGTGGGGATTATGGTTGGGGATAATTGTGAGACGTGGGGATTATGGTTGGGATGAACTGTGAGATGTGGGGATTATGGTTGGGATGAGTTGTGAGATGTGGGGATTATGGTTGGGTTGAGTTCTGAGATGTGGGGATTATGGTTGGGGTGAACTGTGAGATGTGGGACTATAGTTGGGATGAGCTGTGAGATGTGGGGATAATGGTTGGGGTGAGATGTGAGATGTGGGGTTATGGTTGGGGTGAGCTGTGAGATGTGGGGATTATGGTTGGGGTGAACTGTGAGATGTGGGGATTATGGTTGGGATGAGCTGTGAGATGTGGGGATTATGGTTGGGATGAGCTGTGAGATGTGGGGATTATGGTTGGGGTGAACTGTGAGATGTAGGGATTATGGTTGGGGTGAACTGTGAGATGTAGGGATTATGGTTGGGATGAGTTGTGAGATGTGGGGATTATGGTTGGGGTTAATTGTGAGACGTGGGGATTATGGTTGGGATGAACTGTGAGATGTGGGGATTATGGTTGGGATGAGTTGTGAGATGTGGGGATTATGGTTGGGATGAGTTGTGAGATGTGGGGATTATGGTTGGGGTGAACTGTGAGATGTGGGACTATGGTTGGGATGAGCTGTGAGATGTGCGGATAATAGTTGGGGTGAGATGTGAGATGTGGGGATTATGGTTGGGGTGAGCTGTGAGATGTGGGGATTATGGTTGGGGTGAACTGTGAGATGTGGGGATTATGGTTGGCGTGAACTGTGAGGTAGGGATTATGGTTGGGATGAGCTGCGAGATGTGGGGATTATGGTTGGGGAGCACTGTGAGATGTGGGGATTATGGTTGGGATGAGCTGTGAGATGTGGGACTATGGTTGGGATGAGCTGTGTGATGTGGGGATAATGGTTGGGGAGAGATGTGAGATGTGCGGATTATGGTTGGGGTGAACTGTGAGATGTGGGGATTATGGTTGGGATGAGCTGTGAGATGTGGGGATTATGGTTGCGGTGAGCTGTGAGATGTGGTGATTATGGTTGGGGTGAGCTCCGAGATATGGGGATTATGGTTGGGGTGTGCTGTGAGATGTGGGGATTATGGTTGGGGTGAACTGTGAGATGTGGGGATTATGGTTGGGGTGAACTGTGAGATGTGGGGATTATGGTTGGGGTGCACTGTTAGATGTCGGGATTATGGTTGGGGTGCACTGTTAGATGTGGGGATAATGTTTGGGGTGAGATGTGAGATGTGGGGATTATGCTTGGGGTGAACTGTGAGATGTGGGGATTATGGTTGGGGTGAACTGTGAGATGTGGGGATTATGGTTGGGGTGCACTGTTAGATGTCGGGATTATGGTTGGGGTGAGCTGTGAGATGTGGGGATTATGGTTGGGGTGAGCTCCGAGACATGGGGATTATGGTTGGGGTGAGCTGTGAGATGTGGGGATTATGGTTGGGATGAGCTGTGAGATATGGGGATTATGGTTGGGGTGAACTGTGAGATGTGGCGATTATGGTTAGCGTGAACTGTGAGGTAGGGATTATGGTTGGGATGAGCTGTGAGATGTGGGGATTATGGTTGGGGTGAGCTCCGAGATATGGGGATTATGGTTGGGGTGAACTGTGAGATGTGGCGATTATGGTTGGGATGAGCTGTGAGATATGGGGATTATGGTTGGGGTGAACTGTGAGATGTGGGGGTTATGGTTGGGTTGCACTGTGAGATGTGGGGATTATGGTTGGCGTGAACTGTGAGGTTGGGATTATGGTTGGGATGAGCCGTGAGATGTGGGGATTATGGTTGGGATGAGCTGTGAGATGTGGGGATTATGGTTGGGATGAGCTGTGAGATGTGGGGATTATGGTTGGGGTGAACTGTGAGATGTGGGGATTATGGTTGGGATGAGCTGTGAGATGTGGGGATTATGGTTGCGGTGAGCTGTGAGATGTGGGGATTATGGTTGGGATGAGCTGTGAGATGTGGGGATTATGGTTGGGATGAGCTGTGAGATGTGGGGATTATGGTTGGAGTGAACTGTGAGATGTGGGGATTATGGTTGGGATGAGCTGTGAGATGTGGGGATTATGGTTGCGGTGAGCTGTGAGATGTGGTGATTATGGTTGGGATGAGCTGTGAGATGTTGGGATTATGGTTGGGGTGAAGAGTGAGATGTGGGGATTATGGTTGGGGTGAACTGTGAGATGTGGGGATTATGGTTGGGGTGAACTGTGAGATGTGGGAGTCATGGTTGGGGTGAACTGTGAGATGTGGGGATTATGTTTGGGGTGCACTGTTAGATGTGCGGATTATGGTTGGGCTGAGCTGTGAGATGTGGGGATTATGGGTGGGGTGAGATCTGAGATGTGGGGATTATGGTTGGGTTGAACTGTGAGATGTGGTGATTATGGTTGAGATGAGCTGTGAGACGTGGTGAGTATGGTTGGGATGAACTGTGAGATGTGGGGATTATGGTTGGGATGAGCTGTGAGATGTGGGGAGAATGTTTGGGGTGAGATGTGAGATGTGGGGATTATGGTTGGGGTGAACTGTGAGATGTGGGGATTATGGTAGGGGTGAACTGTGAGATGTGGGGATTATGGTTGGGGTGAACTGTGAGATGTGGGGATTATGGTTGGGGTGCACTGTTAGATGTCGGGATCATGGTTGGGGTGAGCTGTGAGATGTGGTGATTATGGTTGGGGTGAGCACCGAGATATGGGGATTATGGTTGGGGTGAGCTGTGAGATGTGGGGATTATGGTTGGGGTGAACTGTGAGATGTGGGGATTATGGTTGGGATGAGCTGTGAGATGTGGGGATTATGGTTGGGGTGAAATGTGAGATGTGGGGATTATGGTTGGGGTGAACTGTGAGATGTTGGGATTATGGTTGGGTGAACTGTGAGATGTGGGAGTCATGGTTGGGGTGAACTGTGAGATGTGGGGATTATGTTTGGGGTGCACTGCTAGATGTGGGGATTATGGTTGGCGTGAGCTGTGAGATGTGGGGATTATGGGTGGGGTGAGATCTGAGATGTGGGGATTATGGTTGTGTTGAACTGTGAGATGTTGGGATTATGGTTGAGATGAGCTGTGAGATGTGGGGATTATGGTTGGGATGAACTGTGAGATGTGGGGAATATGGTTGCGGTGAACTGTGAGATGTGGGGATTATGGTTGGGGTGAACTGTGAGATGTGGGGGTTATGGTTGGGGTGAACTGTGAGATGTGGGGATTATGGTTGGGATTACTGGGAGATCTGGGGATTATGTTTGGGGTGAACTGTGAGATGTGGGGATTATGCTTGGGATGAAGTCTGAGATGTGGGGAATATGGTTGGGATGAGTTGTGAGATGTGGGGATTATGGTTGGGGATAATTGTGAGACGTGGGGATTATGGTTGGGATGAACTGTGAGATGTTGGGATTATGGTTGGGATGAGTTGTGAGATGTGGGGATTATGGTTGGGATGAGTTCTGAGATGTGGGGATTATGGTTGGGGTGAACTGTGAGATGTGGGACTATGGTTGGGATGAGCTGTGAGATGTGGGGATAATGGTTGGGGTGAGATGTGAGATGTGGGGTTATGGTTGGGGTGAGCTGTGAGATGTGGGGATTATGGTTGGGGTGAACTGTGAGATGTGGGGATTATGGTTGGGATGAGCTGTGAGATGTGGGGATTATGGTTGGGATGAGCTGTGAGATGTGGGGATTATGGTTGGGGTGAACTGTGAGATGTAGGGATTATGGTTGGGGTGAACTGTGAGATGTAGGGATTATGGTTGGGATGAGTTGTGAGATGTGGGGATTATGGTTGGGGTTAATTGTGAGACGTGGGGATTATGGTTGGGATGAACTGTGAGATGTGGGGATTATGGTTGGGATGAGTTGTGAGATGTGGGGATTATGGTTGGGATGAGTTGTGAGATGTGGGGATTATGGTTGGGGTGAACTGTGAGATGTGGGACTATGGTTGGGATGAGCTGTGAGATGTGCGGATAATAGTTGGGGTGAGATGTGAGATGTGGGGATTATGGTTGGGGTGAGCTGTGAGATGTGGGGATTATGGTTGGGGTGAACTGTGAGATGTGGGGATTATGGTTGGCGTGAACTGTGAGGTAGGGATTATGGTTGGGATGAGCTGCGAGATGTGGGGATTATGGTTGGGGAGCACTGTGAGATGTGGGGATTATGGTTGGGATGAGCTGTGAGATGTGGGACTATGGTTGGGATGAGCTGTGTGATGTGGGGATAATGGTTGGGGAGAGATGTGAGATGTGGGGATTATGGTTGGGGTGAACTGTGAGATGTGGGGATTATGGTTGGGATGAGCTGTGAGATGTGGGGATTATGGTTGCGGTGAGCTGTGAGATGTGGTGATTATGGTTGGGGTGAGCTCCGAGATATGGGGATTATGGTTGTGGTGAGCTGTGAGATGTGGGGATTATGGTTGGGGTGAACTGTGAGATGTGGGGATTATGGTTGGGGTGAACTGTGAGATGTGGGGATTATGGTTGGGGTGCACTGTTAGATGTGGGGATAATGTTTGGGGTGAGATGTGAGATGTGGGGATTATGGTTGGGGTGAACTGTGAGATGTGGGGATTATGGTTGGGGTGAACTGTGAGATGTGGGGATTATGGTTGGGGTGCACTGTTAGATGTCGAGATTATGGTTGGGGTGAGCTGTGAGATGTGGGGATTATGGTTGGGGTGAGCTCCGAGATATGGGGATTATGGTTGGGGTGAGCTGTGAGATGTGGGGATTATGGTTGGGATGAGCTGTGAGATATGGGGATTATGGTTGGGGTGAACTGTGAGATGTGGCGATTATGGTTGGCGTGAACTGTGAGGTAGGGATTATGGTTGGGATGAGCTGTGAGATGTAGGGATTATGGTTGGGGTGAGCTCCGAGATATGGGGATTATGGTTGGGGTGAACTGTGAGATGTGGCGATTATGGTTGGGATGAGCTGTGAGATATGGGGATTATGGTTGGGGTGAACTGTGAGATGTGGGGGTTATGGTTGGGTTGCACTGTGAGATGTGGGGATTATGGTTGGCGTTAACTGTGAGGTTGGGATTATGGTTGGGATGAGCTGTGAAATGTGGGGATTATGGTTGGGATGAGCTGTGAGATGTGGGGATTATGGTTGGGATGAGCTGTGAGATGTGGGGATTATGGTTGGGGTGAACTGTGAGATGTGGGGATTATGGTTGGGATGAGCTGTGAGATGTGGGGATTATGGTTGCGGTGAGCTGTGAGATGTGGGGATTATGGTTGGGATGAGCTGTGAGATGTGGGGATTATGGTTGGGATGAGCTGTGAGATGTGGGGATTATGGTTGGGGTGAACTGTGAGATGTGGGGATTATGGTTGGGATGAGCTGTGAGATGTGGGGATTATGGTTGCGGTGAGCTGTGAGATGTGGTGATTATGGTTGGGATGAGCTGTGAGATGTTGGGATTATGGTTGGGGTGAAAAGTGAGATGTGGGGATTATGGTTGGGGTGAACTGTGAGATGTGGGGATTATGGTTGGGGTGAACTGTGAGATGTGGGAGTCATGGTTGGGGTGAACTGTGAGATGTGGGGATTATGGTTGGGGTGAACTGTGAGATGTGGGGATTATGGTTGGGGTGCACTGTTAGATGTCGGGATTATGGTTGGGGTGAGCTGTGAGATGTGGTGATTATGGTTGGGGTGAGCTCCGAGATATGGGGAATATGGTTGGGGTGAGCTGTGAGATGTGGGGATTATGGTTGGGGTGAACTGTGTGATGTGGGGATTATGGTTGGGATGAGCTGTGAGATGTGGGGATTATGGTTGGGGTGAAATGTGAGATGTGGGGATTATGGTTGGGGTCAATGTGAGATGTGGGGATTATGGTTGGGGTGAACTGTGAGATGTGGGAGTCATGGTTGGGGTGAACTGTGAGATGTGGGGATTATGTTTAGGGTTCACTGTTAGATGTGGGGATTATGGTTGGGATTGCTGTGAGATCTGGGGATTATGTTTGGAGTGAACTGCGAGATGTGGGGCTTATGGTTGGGATGAGCTGTGAGATGTGGTGATTATGGTTGGGGTAAACTGTGAGATGTGGGGATTATGGTTCGGATGCACTGTGAAATGTGGGGATTATGGTTGGGATGAGCTGTGAGATGTGGGACTTTGGTTGGGATGAGCTGTGTGATGTGGGGATAATGGTTGGGGAGAGATGTGAGATGTGGGGATTATGGTTGGGGTGAGCTGTGAGATGTCGGGATTATGGTTGGGATGAACGGTGAGATGTGGGGATTATGGTTGGGATGAGCTGTGAGATGTGGGGATTATGGTTGCGGTGAAATGTGAGATGTGGGTATTAGGGTTGGGGTGAACTGTGAGATGTGGGGATTATGGTTGGCGTGAACTGTGAGATGTGGGGATTATGGTTGGGGTGCACTGTTAGATGTCAGGATTATGGTTGGGGTGAGCTGTGAGATGTGGTGATTATGGTTGGGGTGAGCTCCGAGATATGGGGATTATGGTTGGGGTGAGCTGTGAGATGTGGGGATTATGGTTGGGGTGAACTGTGATATGTGGGGATTATGGTTGGGGTGAACTGTGGGGTGTGGGGATTATGGTAGGGGTGAACTGCGAGATGTGGGGATTATGGTTGGGGTGAACTGTGAGATGTGGGGATTATGGTTGGGGTGCACTGTTAGATGTCGGGATTATGGTTGGGGTGAGCTGTGAGATGTGGTGATTATGGTTGGGGTGAGCACCGAGATATGGGGATTATGGTTGGGGTGAGCTGTGAGTTGTGGGGATTATGGTTGGGGTGAACTGTGAGATGTGGGGATTATGGTTGGGATGAGCTGTGAGATGTGGGGATTATGGTTGGGGTGAACTGTGAGATGTTGGGATTATGGTTGGGTGAACTGTGAGATGTGGGAGTCATGGTTGGGGTGAACTGTGAGATGTGGGGATTATGTTTGGGGTGCACTGTTAGATGTGGGGATTATGGTTGGCGTGAGCTGTGAGATGTGGGGATTATGGGTGGGGTGAGATCTGAGATGTGGGGATTATGGTTGTGTTGAACTGTGAGATGTTGGGATTATGGTTGAGATGAGCTGTGAGATGTGGGGATTATGGTTGGGATGAACTGTGAGATGTGGGGAATATGGTTGCGGTGAACTGTGAGATGTGGGGATTATGGTTGGGGTGAACTGTGAGATGTGGGGGTTATGGTAGGGGTGAACTGTGAGATGTGGGGATTATGGTTGGGATTACTGGGAGATCTGGGGATTATGTTTGGGGTGAACTGTGAGATGTGGGGATTATGCTTGGGATGAAGTCTGAGATGTGGGGAATATGGTTGGGATGAGTTGTGAGATGTGGGGATTATGGTTGGGGAAAATTGTGAGACGTGGGGATTATGGTTGGTATGAACTGTGAGATGTGGGGATTATGGTTGGGATGAGTTGTGAGATGTGGGGATTATGGTTGGGATGAGTTCTGAGATGTGGGGATTATGGTTGGGGTGAACTGTGAGATGTGGGACTATGGTTGGGATGAGCTGTGAGATGTGGGGATAATGGTTGGGGTGAGATGTGAGATGTGGGGTTATGGTTGGGGTGAGCTGTGAGATGTGGGGATTATGGTTGGGGTGAACTGTGAGATGTGGGGATTATGGTTGGGATGAGCTGTGAGATGTGGGGATTATGGTTGGGATGAGCTGTGAGATGTGGGGATTATGGTTGGGGTGAACTGTGAGATGTAGGGATTATGGTTGGGGTGAACTGTGAGATGTAGGGATTATGGTTGGGATGAGTTGTGAGATGTGGGGATTATGGTTGGGGTTAATTGTGAGACGTGGGGATTATGGTTGGGATGAACTGTGAGATGTGGGGATTATGGTTGGGATGAGTTGTGAGATGTGGGGATTATGGTTGGGATGAGTTGTGAGATGTGGGGATTATGGTTGGGGTGAACTGTGAGATGTGGGACTATGGTTGGGATGAGCTGTGAGATGTGCGGATAATAGTTGGGGTGAGATGTGAGATGTGGGGATTATGGTTGGGGTGAGCTCTGAGATGTGGGGATTATGGTTGGGGTGCACTGTTAGATGTGGGGATAATGTTTGGGGTGAGATGTGAGATGTGGGGATTATGGTTGGGGTGAACTGTGAGATGTGGGGATTATGGTTGGGGTGAACTGTGAGATGTGGGGATTATGGTTGGGGTGCACTGTTAGATGTCGGGATTATGGTTGGGGTGAGCTGTGAGATGTGGGGATTATGGTTGGGGTGAGCTCCGAGACATGGGGATTATGGTTGGGGTGAGCTGTGAGATGTGGGGATTATGGTTGGGATGAGCTGTGAGATATGGGGATTATGGTTGGGGTGAACTGTGAGATGTGGCGATTATGGTTGGCGTGAACTGTGAGGTAGGGATTATGGTTGGGATGAGCTGTGAGATGTGGGGATTATGGTTGGGGTGAGCTCCGAGATATGGGGATTATGGTTGGGGTGAACTGTGAGATGTGGCGATTATGGTTGGGATGAGCTGTGAGATATGGGGATTATGGTTGGGGTGAACTGTGAGATGTGGGGGTTATGGTTGGGTTGCACTGTGAGATGTGGGGATTATGGTTGGCGTGAACTGTGAGGTTGGGATTATGGTTGTGATGAGCTGTGAGATGTGGGGATTATGGTTGGGATGAGCTGTGAGATGTGGGGATTATGGTTGGGATGAGCTGTGAGATGTGGGGATTATGGTTGGGGTGAACTGTGAGATGTGGGGATTATAGTTGGGATGAGCTGTGAGATGTGGGGATTATGGTTGCGGTGAGCTGTGAGATGTGGGGATTAAGGTTGGGATGAGCTGTGAGATGTGGGGATTATGGTTGGGATGAGCTGTGAGATGTGGGGATTATGGTTGGGGTGAACTGTGAGATGTGGGGATTATGGTTGGGATGAGCTGTGAGATGTGCGGATTATGGTTGCGGTGAGCTGTGAGATGTGGTGATTATGGTTGGGATGAGCTGTGAGATGTTCGGATTATGGTTGGGGTGAAAAGAGAGATGTGGGGATTATGGTTGGGGTGAACTGTGAGATGTGGGGATTATGTTTGGGGTGAACTGTGAGATGTGGGAGTCATGGTTGGGGTGAACTGTGAGATGTGGGGATTATGTTTGGGGTGCACTGTTAGATGTGCGGATTATGGTTGGGCTGAGCTGTGAGATGTGGGGATTATGGGTGGGGTGAGATCTGAGATGTGGGGATTATGGTTGGGTTGAACTGTGAGATGTGGTGATTATGGTTGAGATGAGCTGTGAGACGTGGTGATTATGGTTGGGATGAACTGTGAGATGTGGGGATTTGGTTGGGATGAGCTGTGAGATGTGGGGAGAATGTTTGGGGTGAGATGTGAGATGTGGGGATTATGGTTGGGGTGAACTGTGAGATGTGGGGATTATGGTAGGGGTGAACTGTGAGATGTGGGGACTATGGTTGGGGTGAACTGTGAGATGTGGGGATTATGGTTGGGGTGCACTGTTAGATGTCGGGATTATGGTTGGGGTGAGCTGTGAGATGTGGTGATTATGGTTGGGGTGAGCACCGAGATATGGGGATTATGGTTGGGGTGAGCTGTGAGATGTGGGGATTATGGTTGGGGTGAACTGTGAGATGTGGGGATTATGGTTGGGATGAGCTGTGAGATGTGGGGATTATGGTTGGGGTGAAATGTGAGATGTGGGGATTATGGTTGGGGTGAACTGTGAGATGTTGGGATTATGGTTGGGTGAACTGTGAGATGTGGGAGTCATGGTTGGGGTGAACTGTGAGATGTGGGGATTATGTTTGGGGTGCACTGTTAGATGTGGGGATTATGGTTGGCGTGAGCTGTGAGATGTGGGGATTATGGGTGGGGTGAGATCTGAGATGTGGGGATTATGGTTGTGTTGAACTGTGAGATGTTGGGATTATGGTTGAGATGAGCTGTGAGATGTGGGGATTATGGTTGGGATGAACTGTGAGATGTGGGGAATATGGTTGCGGTGAACTGTGAGATGTGGGGATTATGGTTGGGGTGAACTGTGAGATGTGGGGGTTATGGTTGGGGTGAACTGTGAGATGTGGGGATTATGGTTGGGATTACTGGGAGATCTGGGGATTATGTTTGGGGTGAACTGTGAGATGTGGGGATTATGCTTGGGATGAAGTCTGAGATGTGGGGAATATGGTTGGGATGAGTTGTGAGATGTGGGGATTATGGTTGGGGATAATTGTGAGACGTGGGGATTATGGTTGGGATGAACTGTGAGATGTTGGGATTATGGTTGGGATGAGTTGTGAGATGTGGGGATTATGGTTGGGATGAGTTCTGAGATGTGGGGATTATGGTTGGGGTGAACTGTGAGATGTGGGACTATGGTTGGGATGAGCTGTGAGATGTGGGGATAATGGTTGGGGTGAGATGTGAGATGTGGGGTTATGGTTGGGGTGAGCTGTGAGATGTGGGGATTATGGTTGGGGTGAACTGTGAGATGTGGGGATTATGGTTGGGATGAGCTGTGAGATGTGGGGATTATGGTTGGGATGAGCTGTGAGATGTGGGGATTATGGTTGGGGTGAACTGTGAGATGTAGGGATTATGGTTGGGGTGAACTGTGAGATGTAGGGATTATGGTTGGGATGAGTTGTGAGATGTGGGGATTATGGTTGGGGTTAATTGTGAGACGTGGGGATTATGGTTGGGATGAACTGTGAGATGTGGGGATTATGGTTGGGATGAGTTGTGAGATGTGGGGATTATGGATGGGATGAGTTGTGAGATGTGGGGATTATGGTTGGGGTGAACTGTGAGATGTGGGACTATGGTTGGGATGAGCTGTGAGATGTGCGGATAATAGTTGGGGTGAGATGTGAGATGTGGGGATTATGGTTGGAGTGAGCTGTGAGATGTGGGGATTATGGTTGGGGTGAACTGTGAGATGTGGGGATTATGGTTGGCGTGAACTGTGAGGTAGGGATTATGGTTGGGATGAGCTGCGAGATGTGGGGATTATGGTTGGGGAGCACTGTGAGATGTGGGGATTATGGTTGGGATGAGCTGTGAGATGTGGGACTATGGTTGGGATGAGCTGTGTGATGTGGGGATTATGGTTGGGGAGAGATGTGAGATGTGGGGATTATGGTTGGGGTGAACTGTGAGATGTGGGGATTATGGTTGGGATGAGCTGTGAGATGTGGGGATTATGGTTGCGGTGAGCTGTGAGATGTGGTGATTATGGTTGGGGTGAGCTCCGAGATATGGGGATTATGGTTGGGGTGAGCTGTCAGATGTGGGGATTATGGTTGGGGTGAACTGTGAGCTGTGGGGATTATGGTTGGGGTGAACTGTGAGATGTGGGGATTATGGTTGGGGTGCACTGTTAGATGTGGGGATAATGTTTGGGGTGAGATGTGAGATGTGGGGATTATGGTTGGGATGAGCTGTGAGATGTGGGGATTATGGTTGGGGTGAACTGTGAGATGTGGGGATTATGGTTGGGATGAGCTGTGAGATGTGGGGATTATGGTTGCGGTGAGCTGTGAGATGTGGGGATTAAGGTTGGGATGAGCTGTGAGATGTGGGGATTATGGTTGGGATGAGCTGTGAGATGTGGGGATTATGGTTGGGGTGAACTGTGAGATGTGGGGATTATGGTTGGGATGAGCTGTGAGATGTGCGGATTATGGTTGCGGTGAGCCGTGAGATGTGGTGATTATGGTTGGGATGAGCTGTGAGATGTTCGGATTATGGTTGGGGTGAAAAGTGAGATGTGGGGATTATGGTTGGGGTGAACTGTGAGATGTGGGGATTATGGTTGGGGTGAACTGTGAGATGTGGGAGTCATGGTTGGGGTGAACTGTGAGATGTGGGGATTATGTTTGGGGTGCACTGTTAGATGTGCGGATTATGGTTGGGCTGAGCTGTGAGATGTGGGGATTATGGGTGGGGTGAGATCTGAGATGTGGGGATTATGGTTGGGTTGAACTGTGAGATGTGGTGATTATGGTTGAGATGAGCTGTGAGACGTGGTGATTATGGTTGGGATGAACTGTGAGATGTGGGGATTTGGTTGGGATGAGCTGTGAGATGTGGGGAGAATGTTTGGGGTGAGATGTGAGATGTGGGGATTATGGTTGGGGTGAACTGTGAGATGTGGGGATTATGGTAGGGGTGAACTGTGAGATGTGGGGTCTATGGTTGGGGTGAACTGTGAGATGTGGGGATTATGGTTGGGGTGCACTGTTAGATGTCGGGATTATGGTTGGGGTGAGCTGTGAGATGTGGTGATTATGGTTGGGGTGAGCACCGAGATATGGGGATTATGGTTGGGGTGAGCTGTGAGATGTGGGGATTATGGTTGGGGTGAACTGTGAGATGTGGGGATTATGGTTGGGATGAGCTGTGAGATGTGGGGATTATGGTTGGGGTGAAATGTGAGATGTGGGGATTATGGTTGGGGTGAACTGTGAGATGTTGGGATTATGGTTGGGTGAACTGTGAGATGTGGGAGTCATGGTTGGGGTGAACTGTGAGATGTGGGGATTATGTTTGGGGTGCACTGTTAGATGTGGGGATTATGGTTGGCGTGAGCTGTGAGATGTGGGGATTATGGGTGGGGTGAGATCTGAGATGTGGGGATTATGGTTGTGTTGAACTGTGAGATGTTGGGATTATGGTTGAGATGAGCTGTGAGATGTGGGGATTATGGTTGGGATGAACTCTGAGATGTGGGGAATATGGTTGCGGTGAACTGTGAGATGTGGGGATTATGGTTGGGGTGAACTGTGAGATGTGGGGGTTATGGTTGGGGTGAACTGTGAGATGTGGGGATTATGGTTGGGATTACTGGGAGATCTGGGGATTATGTTTGGGGTGAACTGTGAGATGTGGGGATTATGCTTGGGATGAAGTCTGAGATGTGGGGAATATGGTTGGGATGAGTTGTGAGATGTGGGGATTATGGTTGGGGATAATTGTGAGACGTGGGGATTATGGTTGGGATGAACTGTGAGATGTTGGGATTATGGTTGGGATGAGTTGTGAGATGTGGGGATTATGGTTGGGATGAGTTCTGAGATGAGGGGATTATGGTTGGGGTGAACTGTGAGATGTGGGACTATGGTTGGGATGAGCTGTGAGATGTGGGGATAATGGTTGGGGTGAGATGTGAGATGTGGGGTTATGGTTGGGGTGAGCTGTGAGATGTGGGGATTATGGTTGGGGTGAACTGTGAGATGTGGGGATTATGGTTGGGATGAGCTGTGAGATGTGGGGATTATGGTTGGGATGAGCTGTGAGATGTGGGGATTATGGTTGGGGTGAACTGTGAGATGTAGGGATTATGGTTGGGGTGAACTGTGAGATGTAGGGATTATGGTTGGGATGAGTTGTGAGATGTGGGGATTATGGTTGGGGTTAATTGTGAGACGTGGGGATTATGGTTGGGATGAACTGTGAGATGTGGGGATTATGGTTGGGATGAGTTGTGAGATGTGGGGATTATGGTTGGGATGAGTTGTGAGATGTGGGGATTATGGTTGGGGTGAACTGTGAGATGTGGGACTATGGTTGGGATGAGCTGTGAGATGTGCGGATAATAGTTGGGGTGAGATGTGAGATGTGGGGATTATGGTTGGAGTGAGCTGTGAGATGTGGGGATTATGGTTGGGGTGAACTGTGAGATGTGGGGATTATGGTTGGCGTGAACTGTGAGGTAGGGATTATGGTTGGGATGAGCTGCGAGATGTGGGGATTATGGTTGGGGAGCACTGTGAGATGTGGGGATTATGGTTGGGATGAGCTGTGAGATGTGGGACTATGGTTGGGATGAGCTGTGTGATGTGGGGATTATGGTTGGGGAGAGATGTGAGATGTGGGGATTATGGTTGGGGTGAACTGTAAGATGTGGGGATTATGGTTGGGATGAGCTGTGAGATGTGGGGATTATGGTTGCGGTGAGCTGTGAGATGTGGTGATTATGGTTGGGGTGAGCTGTGAGATGTGGGGATTATGGGTGGGGTGAGATCTGAGATGTGGGGATTATGGTTGGCGTGAGCTGTGAGATGTGGGGATTATGGGTGGGGTGAGATCTGAGATGTGGGGATTATGGTTGTGTTGAACTGTGAGATGTTGGGATTATGGTTGAGATGAGCTGTGAGATGTGGGGATTATGGTTGGGATGAACTGTGAGATGTGGGGAATATGGTTGCGGTGAACTGTGAGATGTGGGGATTATGGTTGGGGTGAACTGTGTGATGTGGGGGTTATGGTTGGGGTGAACTGTGAGATGTGGGGATTATGGTTGGGATTACTGGGAGATCTGGGGATTATGTTTGGGGTGAACTGTGAGATGTGGGGATTATGCTTGGGATGAAGTCTGAGATGTGGGGAATATGGTTGGGATGAGTTGTGAGATGTGGGGATTATGGTTGGGGATAATTGTGAGACGTGGGGATTATGGTTGGGATGAACTGTGAGATGTTGGGATTATGGTTGGGATGAGTTGTGAGATGTGGGGATTATGGTTGGGATGAGTTCTGAGATGTGGGGATTATGGTTGGGGTGAACTGTGAGATGTGGGACTATGGTTGGGATGAGCTGTGAGATGTGGGGATAATGGTTGGGGTGAGATGTGAGATGTGGGGTTATGGTTGGGGTGAGCTGTGAGATGTGGGGATTATGGTTGGGGTGAACTGTGAGATGTGGGGATTATGGTTGGGATGAGCTGTGAGATGTGGGGATTATGGTTGGGATGAGCTGTGAGATGTGGGGATTATGGTTGGGGTGAACTGTGAGATGTAGGGATTATGGTTGGGGTGAACTGTGAGATGTAGGGATTATGGTTGGGATGAGTTGTGAGATGTGGGGATTATGGTTGGGGTTAATTGTGAGACGTGGGGATTATGGTTGGGATGAACTGTGAGATGTGGGGATTATGGTTGGGATGAGTTGTGAGATGTGGGGATTATGGTTGGGATGAGTTGTGAGATGTGGGGATTATGGTTGGGGTGAACTGTGAGATGTGGGACTATGGTTGGGATGAGCTGTGAGATGTGCGGATAATAGTTGGGGTGAGATGTGAGATGTGGGGATTATGGTTGGAGTGAGCTGTGAGATGTGGGGATTATGGTTGGGGTGAACTGTGAGATGTGGGGATTATGGTTGGCGTGAACTGTGAGGTAGGGATTATGGTTGGGATGAGCTGCGAGATGTGGGGATTATGGTTGGGGAGCACTGTGAGATGTGGGGATTATGGTTGGGATGAGCTGTGAGATGTGGGACTATGGTTGGGATGAGCTGTGTGATGTGGGGATTATGGTTGGGGAGAGATGTGAGATGTGGGGATTATGGTTGGGGTGAACTGTGAGATGTGGGGATTATGGTTGGGATGAGCTGTGAGATGTGGGGATTATGGTTGCGGTGGGCTGTGAGATGTGGTGATTATGGTTGGGGTGAGCTCCGAGATATGGGGATTATGGTTGGGGTGAGCTGTCAGATGTGGGGATTATGGTTGGGGTGAACTGTGAGCTGTGGGGATTATGGTTGGGGTGAACTGTGAGATGTGGGGATTATGGTTGGGGTGCACTGTTAGATGTGGGGATAATGTTTGGGGTGAGATGTGAGATGTGGGGATTATGGTTGGGATGAGCTGTGAGATGTGGGGATTATGGTTGGGGTGAACTGTGAGATGTGGGGATTATGGTTGGGATGAGCTGTGAGATGTGGGGATTATGGTTGCGGTGAGCTGTGAGATGTGGGGATTAAGGTTGGGATGAGCTGTGAGATGTGGGGATTATGGTTGGGATGAGCTGTGAGATGTGGGGATTATGGTTGGGGTGAACTGTGAGATGTGGGGATTATGGTTGGGATGAGCTGTGAGATGTGCGGATTATGGTTGCGGTGAGCCGTGAGATGTGGTGATTATGGTTGGGATGAGCTGTGAGATGTTCGGATTATGGTTGGGGTGAAAAGTGAGATGTGGGGATTATGGTTGGGGTGAACTGTGCGATGTGGGGATTATGGTTGGGGTGAACTGTGAGATGTGGGAGTCATGGTTGGGGTGAACTGTGAGATGTGGGGATTATGTTTGGGGTGCACTGTTAGATGTGCGGATTATGGTTGGGCTGAGCTGTGAGATGTGGGGATTATGGGTGGGGTGAGATCTGAGATGTGGGGATTATGGTTGGGTTGAACTGTGAGATGTGGTGATTATGGTTGAGATGAGCTGTGAGACGTGGTGATTATGGTTGGGATGAACTGTGAGATGTGGGGATTTGGTTGGGATGAGCTGTGAGATGTGGGGAGAATGTTTGGGGTGAGATGTGAGATGTGGGGATTATGGTTGGGGTGAACTGTGAGATGTGGGGATTATGGTAGGGGTGAACTGTGAGATGTGGGGTCTATGGTTGGGGTGAACTGTGAGATGTGGGGATTATGGTTGGGGTGCACTGTTAGATGTCGGGATTATGGTTGGGGTGAGCTGTGAGATGTGGTGATTATGGTTGGGGTGAGCACCGAGATATGGGGATTATGGTTGGGGTGAGCTGTGAGATGTGGGGATTATGGTTGGGGTGAACTGTGAGATGTGGGGATTATGGTTGGGGTGAGCTCCGAGATATGGGGATTATGGTTGGGGTGAGCTGTGAGATGTGGGGATTATGGTTGGGGTGAACTGTGATATGTGGGGATTATGGTTGGGGTGAACTGTGGGGAGTGGGGATTATGGTAGGGGTGAACTGCGAGATGTGGGGATTATGGTTGGGGTGAACTGTGAGATGTGGGGATTATGGTTGGGGTGCACTGTTAGATGTCGGGATTATGGTTGGGGTGAGCTGTGAGATGTGGTGATTATGGTTGGGGTGAGCACCGAGATATGGGGATTATGGTTGGGGTGAGCTGTGAGTTGTGGGGATTATGGTTGGGGTGAACTGTGAGATGTGGGGATTATGGTTGGGATGAGCTGTGAGATGTGGGGATTATGGTTGGGGTGAACTGTGAGATGTTGGGATTATGGTTGGGTGAACTGTGAGATGGGGGAGTCATGGTTGGGGTGAACTGTGAGATGTGGGGATTATGTTTGGGGTGCACTGTTAGATGTGGGGATTATGGTTGGCGTGAGCTGTGAGATGTGGGGATTATGGGTGGGGTGAGATCTGAGATGTGGGGATTATGGTTGTGTTGAACTGTGAGATGTTGGGATTATGGTTGAGATGAGCTGTGAGATGTGGGGATTATGGTTGGGATGAACTGTGAGATGTGGGGAATATGGTTGCGGTGAACTGTGAGATGTGGGGATTATGGTTGGGGTGAACTGTGAGATGTGGGGGTTATGGTAGGGGTGAACTGTGAGATGTGGGGATTATGGTTGGGATTACTGGGAGATCTGGGGATTATGTTTGGGGTGAACTGTGAGATGTGGGGATTATGCTTGGGATGAAGTCTGAGATGTGGGGAATATGGTTGGGATGAGTTGTGAGATGTGGGGATTATGGTTGGGGAAAATTGTGAGACGTGGGGATTATGGTTGGTATGAACTGTGAGATGTGGGGATTATGGTTGGGATGAGTTGTGAGATGTGGGGATTATGGTTGGGATGAGTTCTGAGATGTGGGGATTATGGTTGGGGTGAACTGTGAGATGTGGGACTATGGTTGGGATGAGCTGTGAGATGTGGGGATAATGGTTGGGGTGAGATGTGAGATGTGGGGTTATGGTTGGGGTGAGCTGTGAGATGTGGGGATTATGGTTGGGGTGAACTGTGAGATGTGGGGATTATGGTTGGGATGAGCTGTGAGATGTGGGGATTATGGTTGGGATGAGCTGTGAGATGTGGGGATTATGGTTGGGGTGAACTGTGAGATGTAGGGATTATGGTTGGGGTGAACTGTGAGATGTAGGGATTATGGTTGGGATGAGTTGTGAGATGTGGGGATTATGGTTGGGGTTAATTGTGAGACGTGGGGATTATGGTTGGGATGAACTGTGAGATGTGGGGATTATGGTTGGGATGAGTTGTGAGATGTGGGGATTATGGTTGGGATGAGTTGTGAGATGTGGGGATTATGGTTGGGGTGAACTGTGAGATGTGGGACTATGGTTGGGATGAGCTGTGAGATGTGCGGATAATAGTTGGGGTGAGATGTGAGATGTGGGGATTATGGTTGGGGTGAGCTCTGAGATGTGGGGATTATGGTTGGGGTGCACTGTTAGATGTGGGGATAATGTTTGGGGTGAGATGTGAGATGTGGGGATTATGGTTGGGGTGAACTGTGAGATGTGGGGATTATGGTTGGGGTGAACTGTGAGATGTGGGGATTATGGTTGGGGTGCACTGTTAGATGTCGGGATTATGGTTGGGGTGAGCTGTGAGATGTGGGGATTATGGTTGGGGTGAGCTCCGAGACATGGGGATTATGGTTGGGATGAGCTGTGAGATGTGGGGATTATGGTTGGGGTGAGCTCCGAGATATGGGGATTATGGTTGGGGTGAACTGTGAGATGTGGCGATTATGGTTGGGATGAGCTGTGAGATATGGGGATTATGGTTGGGGTGAACTGTGAGATGTGGGGGTTATGGTTGGGTTGCACTGTGAGATGTGGGGATTATGGTTGGCGTGAACTGTGAGGTTGGGATTATGGTTGTGATGAGCTGTGAGATGTGGGGATTATGGTTGGGATGAGCTGTGAGATGTGGGGATTATGGTTGGGATGAGCTGTGAGATGTGGGGATTATGGTTGGGGTGAACTGTGAGATGTGGGGATTATAGTTGGGATGAGCTGTGAGATGTGGGGATTATGGTTGCGGTGAGCTGTGAGATGTGGGGATTAAGGTTGGGATGAGCTGTGAGATGTGGGGATTATGGTTGGGATGAGCTGTGAGATGTGGGGATTATGGTTGGGGTGAACTGTGAGATGTGGGGATTATGGTTGGGATGAGCTGTGAGATGTGCGGATTATGGTTGCGGTGAGCTGTGAGATGTGGTGATTATGGTTGGGATGAGCTGTGAGATGTTCGGATTATGGTTGGGGTGAAAAGAGAGATGTGGGGATTATGGTTGGGGTGAACTGTGAGATGTGGGGATTATGTTTGGGGTGAACTGTGAGATGTGGGAGTCATGGTTGGGGTGAACTGTGAGATGTGGGGATTATGTTTGGGGTGCACTGTTAGATGTGCGGATTATGGTTGGGCTGAGCTGTGAGATGTGGGGATTATGGGTGGGGTGAGATCTGAGATGTGGGGATTATGGTTGGGTTGAACTGTGAGATGTGGTGATTATGGTAGAGATGAGCTGTGAGACGTGGTGATTATGGTTGGGATGAACTGTGAGATGTGGGGATTTGGTTGGGATGAGCTGTGAGATGTGGGGAGAATGTTTGGGGTGAGATGTGAGATGTGGGGATTATGGTTGGGGTGAACTGTGAGATGTGGGGATTATGGTAGGGGTGAACTGTGAGATGTGGGGACTATGGTTGGGGTGAACTGTGAGATGTGGGGATTATGGTTGGGGTGCACTGTTAGATGTCGGGATTATGGTTGGGGTGAGCTGTGAGATGTGGTGATTATGGTTGGGGTGAGCACCGAGATATGGGGATTATGGTTGGGGTGAGCTGTGAGATGTGGGGATTATGGTTGGGGTGAACTGTGAGATGTGGGGATTATGGTTGGGATGAGCTGTGAGATGTGGGGATTATGGTTGGGGTGAAATGTGAGATGTGGGGATTATGGTTGGGGTGAACTGTGAGATGTTGGGATTATGGTTGGGTGAACTGTGAGATGTGGGAGTCATGGTTGGGGTGAACTGTGAGATGTGGGGATTATGTTTGGGGTGCACTGTTAGATGTGGGGATTATGGTTGGCGTGAGCTGTGAGATGTGGGGATTATGGGTGGGGTGAGATCTGAGATGTGGGGATTATGGTTGTGTTGAACTGTGAGATGTTGGGATTATGGTTGAGATGAGCTGTGAGATGTGGGGATTATGGTTGGGATGAACTGTGAGATGTGGGGAATATGGTTGCGGTGAACTGTGAGATGTGGGGATTATGGTTGGGGTGAACTGTGAGATGTGGGGGTTATGGTTGGGGTGAACTGTGAGATGTGGGGATTATGGTTGGGATTACTGGGAGATCTGGGGATTATGTTTGGGGTGAACTGTGAGATGTGGGGATTATGCTTGGGATGAAGTCTGAGATGTGGGGAATATGGTTGGGATGAGTTGTGAGATGTGGGGATTATGGTTGGGGATAATTGTGAGACGTGGGGATTATGGTTGGGATGAACTGTGAGATGTTGGGATTATGGTTGGGATGAGTTGTGAGATGTGGGGATTATGGTTGGGATGAGTTCTGAGATGTGGGGATTATGGTTGGGGTGAACTGTGAGATGTGGGACTATGGTTGGGATGAGCTGTGAGATGTGGGGATAATGGTTGGGGTGAGATGTGAGATGTGGGGTTATGGTTGGGGTGAGCTGTGAGATGTGGGGATTATGGTTGGGGTGAACTGTGAGATGTGGGGATTATGGTTGGGATGAGCTGTGAGATGTGGGGATTATGGTTGGGATGAGCTGTGAGATGTGGGGATTATGGTTGGGGTGAACTGTGAGATGTAGGGATTATGGTTGGGGTGAACTGTGAGATGTAGGGATTATGGTTGGGATGAGTTGTGAGATGTGGGGATTATGGTTGGGGTTAATTGTGAGACGTGGGGATTATGGTTGGGATGAACTGTGAGATGTGGGGATTATGGTTGGGATGAGTTGTGAGATGTGGGGATTATGGATGGGATGAGTTGTGAGATGTGGGGATTATGGTTGGGGTGAACTGTGAGATGTGGGACTATGGTTGGGATGAGCTGTGAGATGTGCGGATAATAGTTGGGGTGAGATGTGAGATGTGGGGATTATGGTTGGAGTGAGCTGTGAGATGTGGGGATTATGGTTGGGGTGAACTGTGAGATGTGGGGATTATGGTTGGCGTGAACTGTGAGGTAGGGATTATGGTTGGGATGAGCTGCGAGATGTGGGGATTATGGTTGGGGAGCACTGTGAGATGTGGGGATTATGGTTGGGATGAGCTGTGAGATGTGGGACTATGGTTGGGATGAGCTGTGTGATGTGGGGATTATGGTTGGGGAGAGATGTGAGATGTGGGGATTATGGTTGGGGTGAACTGTGAGATGTGGGGATTATGGTTGGGATGAGCTGTGAGATGTGGGGATTATGGTTGCGGTGAGCTGTGAGATGTGGTGATTATGGTTGGGGTGAGCTCCGAGATATGGGGATTATGGTTGGGGTGAGCTGTCAGATGTGGGGATTATGGTTGGGGTGAACTGTGAGCTGTGGGGATTATGGTTGGGGTGAACTGTGAGATGTGGGGATTATGGTTGGGGTGCACTGTTAGATGTGGGGATAATGTTTGGGGTGAGATGTGAGATGTGGGGATTATGGTTGGGATGAGCTGTGAGATGTGGGGATTATGGTTGGGGTGAACTGTGAGATGTGGGGATTATGGTTGGGATGAGCTGTGAGATGTGGGGATTATGGTTGCGGTGAGCTGTGAGATGTGGGGATTAAGGTTGGGATGAGCTGTGAGATGTGGGGATTATGGTTGGGATGAGCTGTGAGATGTGGGGATTATGGTTGGGGTGAACTGTGAGATGTGGGGATTATGGTTGGGATGAGCTGTGAGATGTGCGGATTATGGTTGCGGTGAGCCGTGAGATGTGGTGATTATGGTTGGGATGAGCTGTGAGATGTTCGGATTATGGTTGGGGTGAAAAGTGAGATGTGGGGATTATGGTTGGGGTGAACTGTGAGATGTGGGGATTATGGTTGGGGTGAACTGTGAGATGTGGGAGTCATGGTTGGGGTGAACTGTGAGATGTGGGGATTATGTTTGGGGTGCACTGTTAGATGTGCGGATTATGGTTGGGCTGAGCTGTGAGATGTGGGGATTATGGGTGGGGTGAGATCTGAGATGTGGGGATTATGGTTGGGTTGAACTGTGAGATGTGGTGATTATGGTTGAGATGAGCTGTGAGACGTGGTGATTATGGTTGGGATGAACTGTGAGATGTGGGGATTTGGTTGGGATGAGCTGTGAGATGTGGGGAGAATGTTTGGGGTGAGATGTGAGATGTGGGGATTATGGTTGGGGTGAACTGTGAGATGTGGGGATTATGGTAGGGGTGAACTGTGAGATGTGGGGTCTATGGTTGGGGTGAACTGTGAGATGTGGGGATTATGGTTGGGGTGCACTGTTAGATGTCGGGATTATGGTTGGGGTGAGCTGTGAGATGTGGTGATTATGGTTGGGGTGAGCACCGAGATATGGGGATTATGGTTGGGGTGAGCTGTGAGATGTGGGGATTATGGTTGGGGTGAACTGTGAGATGTGGGGATTATGGTTGGGATGAGCTGTGAGATGTGGGGATTATGGTTGGGGTGAAATGTGAGATGTGGGGATTATGGTTGGGGTGAACTGTGAGATGTTGGGATTATGGTTGGGTGAACTGTGAGATGTGGGAGTCATGGTTGGGGTGAACTGTGAGATGTGGGGATTATGTTTGGGGTGCACTGTTAGATGTGGGGATTATGGTTGGCGTGAGCTGTGAGATGTGGGGATTATGGGTGGGGTGAGATCTGAGATGTGGGGATTATGGTTGTGTTGAACTGTGAGATGTTGGGATTATGGTTGAGATGAGCTGTGAGATGTGGGGATTATGGTTGGGATGAACTGTGAGATGTGGGGAATATGGTTGCGGTGAACTGTGAGATGTGGGGATTATGGTTGGGGTGAACTGTGAGATGTGGGGGTTATGGTTGGGGTGAACTGTGAGATGTGGGGATTATGGTTGGGATTACTGGGAGATCTGGGGATTATGTTTGGGGTGAACTGTGAGATGTGGGGATTATGCTTGGGATGAAGTCTGAGATGTGGGGAATATGGTTGGGATGAGTTGTGAGATGTGGGGATTATGGTTGGGGATAATTGTGAGACGTGGGGATTATGGTTGGGATGAACTGTGAGATGTTGGGATTATGGTTGGGATGAGTTGTGAGATGTGGGGATTATGGTTGGGATGAGTTCTGAGATGAGGGGATTATGGTTGGGGTGAACTGTGAGATGTGGGACTATGGTTGGGATGAGCTGTGAGATGTGGGGATAATGGTTGGGGTGAGATGTGAGATGTGGGGTTATGGTTGGGGTGAGCTGTGAGATGTGGGGATTATGGTTGGGGTGAACTGTGAGATGTGGGGATTATGGTTGGGATGAGCTGTGAGATGTGGGGATTATGGTTGGGATGAGCTGTGAGATGTGGGGATTATGGTTGGGGTGAACTGTGAGATGTAGGGATTATGGTTGGGGTGAACTGTGAGATGTAGGGATTATGGTTGGGATGAGTTGTGAGATGTGGGGATTATGGTTGGGGTTAATTGTGAGACGTGGGGATTATGGTTGGGATGAACTGTGAGATGTGGGGATTATGGTTGGGATGAGTTGTGAGATGTGGGGATTATGGTTGGGATGAGTTGTGAGATGTGGGGATTATGGTTGGGGTGAACTGTGAGATGTGGGACTATGGTTGGGATGAGCTGTGAGATGTGCGGATAATAGTTGGGGTGAGATGTGAGATGTGGGGATTATGGTTGGAGTGAGCTGTGAGATGTGGGGATTATGGTTGGGGTGAACTGTGAGATGTGGGGATTATGGTTGGCGTGAACTGTGAGGTAGGGATTATGGTTGGGATGAGCTGCGAGATGTGGGGATTATGGTTGGGGAGCACTGTGAGATGTGGGGATTATGGTTGGGATGAGCTGTGAGATGTGGGACTATGGTTGGGATGAGCTGTGTGATGTGGGGATTATGGTTGGGGAGAGATGTGAGATGTGGGGATTATGGTTGGGGTGAACTGTGAGATGTGGGGATTATGGTTGGGATGAGCTGTGAGATGTGGGGATTATGGTTGCGGTGAGCTGTGAGATGTGGTGATTATGGTTGGGGTGAGCTGTGAGATGTGGGGATTATGGGTGGGGTGAGATCTGAGATGTGGGGATTATGGTTGGCGTGAGCTGTGAGATGTGGGGATTATGGGTGGGGTGAGATCTGAGATGTGGGGATTATGGTTGTGTTGAACTGTGAGATGTTGGGATTATGGTTGAGATGAGCTGTGAGATGTGGGGATTATGGTTGGGATGAACTGTGAGATGTGGGGAATATGGTTGCGGTGAACTGTGAGATGTGGGGATTATGGTTGGGGTGAACTGTGTGATGTGGGGGTTATGGTTGGGGTGAACTGTGAGATGTGGGGATTATGGTTGGGATTACTGGGAGATCTGGGGATTATGTTTGGGGTGAACTGTGAGATGTGGGGATTATGCTTGGGATGAAGTCTGAGATGTGGGGAATATGGTTGGGATGAGTTGTGAGATGTGGGGATTATGGTTGGGGATAATTGTGAGACGTGGGGATTATGGTTGGGATGAACTGTGAGATGTTGGGATTATGGTTGGGATGAGTTGTGAGATGTGGGGATTATGGTTGGGATGAGTTCTGAGATGTGGGGATTATGGTTGGGGTGAACTGTGAGATGTGGGACTATGGTTGGGATGAGCTGTGAGATGTGGGGATAATGGTTGGGGTGAGATGTGAGATGTGGGGTTATGGTTGGGGTGAGCTGTGAGATGTGGGGATTATGGTTGGGGTGAACTGTGAGATGTGGGGATTATGGTTGGGATGAGCTGTGAGATGTGGGGATTATGGTTGGGATGAGCTGTGAGATGTGGGGATTATGGTTGGGGTGAACTGTGAGATGTAGGGATTATGGTTGGGGTGAACTGTGAGATGTAGGGATTATGGTTGGGATGAGTTGTGAGATGTGGGGATTATGGTTGGGGTTAATTGTGAGACGTGGGGATTATGGTTGGGATGAACTGTGAGATGTGGGGATTATGGTTGGGATGAGTTGTGAGATGTGGGGATTATGGTTGGGATGAGTTGTGAGATGTGGGGATTATGGTTGGGGTGAACTGTGAGATGTGGGACTATGGTTGGGATGAGCTGTGAGATGTGCGGATAATAGTTGGGGTGAGATGTGAGATGTGGGGATTATGGTTGGAGTGAGCTGTGAGATGTGGGGATTATGGTTGGGGTGAACTGTGAGATGTGGGGATTATGGTTGGCGTGAACTGTGAGGTAGGGATTATGGTTGGGATGAGCTGCGAGATGTGGGGATTATGGTTGGGGAGCACTGTGAGATGTGGGGATTATGGTTGGGATGAGCTGTGAGATGTGGGACTATGGTTGGGATGAGCTGTGTGATGTGGGGATTATGGTTGGGGAGAGATGTGAGATGTGGGGATTATGGTTGGGGTGAACTGTGAGATGTGGGGATTATGGTTGGGATGAGCTGTGAGATGTGGGGATTATGGTTGCGGTGGGCTGTGAGATGTGGTGATTATGGTTGGGGTGAGCTCCGAGATATGGGGATTATGGTTGGGGTGAGCTGTCAGATGTGGGGATTATGGTTGGGGTGAACTGTGAGCTGTGGGGATTATGGTTGGGGTGAACTGTGAGATGTGGGGATTATGGTTGGGGTGCACTGTTAGATGTGGGGATAATGTTTGGGGTGAGATGTGAGATGTGGGGATTATGGTTGGGGTGAACTGTGAGATGTAGGGATTATGGTTGGGGTGAACTGTGAGATGTAGGGATTATGGTTGGGATGAGTTGTGAGATGTGGGGATTATGGTTGGGGTTAATTGTGAGACGTGGGGATTATGGTTGGGATGAACTGTGAGATGTGGGGATTATGGTTGGGATGAGTTGTGAGATGTGGGGATTATGGTTGGGATGAGTTGTGAGATGTGGGGATTATGGTTGGGGTGAACTGTGAGATGTGGGACTATGGTTGGGATGAGCTGTGAGATGTGCGGATAATAGTTGGGGTGAGATGTGAGATGTGGGGATTATGGTTGGAGTGAGCTGTGAGATGTGGGGATTATGGTTGGGGTGAACTGTGAGATGTGGGGATTATGGTTGGCGTGAACTGTGAGGTAGGGATTATGGTTGGGATGAGCTGCGAGATGTGGGGATTATGGTTGGGGAGCACTGTGAGATGTGGGGATTATGGTTGGGATGAGCTGTGAGATGTGGGACTATGGTTGGGATGAGCTGTGTGATGTGGGGATTATGGTTGGGGAGAGATGTGAGATGTGGGGATTATGGTTGGGGTGAACTGTGAGATGTGGGGATTATGGTTGGGATGAGCTGTGAGATGTGGGGATTATGGTTGCGGTGAGCTGTGAGATGTGGTGATTATGGTTGGGGTGAGCTGTGAGATGTGGGGATTATGGGTGGGGTGAGATCTGAGATGTGGGGATTATGGTTGGCGTGAGCTGTGAGATGTGGGGATTATGGGTGGGGTGAGATCTGAGATGTGGGGATTATGGTTGTGTTGAACTGTGAGATGTTGGGATTATGGTTGAGATGAGCTGTGAGATGTGGGGATTATGGTTGGGATGAACTGTGAGATGTGGGGAATATGGTTGCGGTGAACTGTGAGATGTGGGGATTATGGTTGGGGTGAACTGTGTGATGTGGGGGTTATGGTTGGGGTGAACTGTGAGATGTGGGGATTATGGTTGGGATTACTGGGAGATCTGGGGATTATGTTTGGGGTGAACTGTGAGATGTGGGGATTATGCTTGGGATGAAGTCTGAGATGTGGGGAATATGGTTGGGATGAGTTGTGAGATGTGGGGATTATGGTTGGGGATAATTGTGAGACGTGGGGATTATGGTTGGGATGAACTGTGAGATGTTGGGATTATGGTTGGGATGAGTTGTGAGATGTGGGGATTATGGTTGGGATGAGTTCTGAGATGTGGGGATTATGGTTGGGGTGAACTGTGAGATGTGGGACTATGGTTGGGATGAGCTGTGAGATGTGGGGATAATGGTTGGGGTGAGATGTGAGATGTGGGGTTATGGTTGGGGTGAGCTGTGAGATGTGGGGATTATGGTTGGGGTGAACTGTGAGATGTGGGGATTATGGTTGGGATGAGCTGTGAGATGTGGGGATTATGGTTGGGATGAGCTGTGAGATGTGGGGATTATGGTTGGGGTGAACTGTGAGATGTAGGGATTATGGTTGGGGTGAACTGTGAGATGTAGGGATTATGGTTGGGATGAGTTGTGAGATGTGGGGATTATGGTTGGGGTTAATTGTGAGACGTGGGGATTATGGTTGGGATGAACTGTGAGATGTGGGGATTATGGTTGGGATGAGTTGTGAGATGTGGGGATTATGGTTGGGATGAGTTGTGAGATGTGGGGATTATGGTTGGGGTGAACTGTGAGATGTGGGACTATGGTTGGGATGAGCTGTGAGATGTGCGGATAATAGTTGGGGTGAGATGTGAGATGTGGGGATTATGGTTGGAGTGAGCTGTGAGATGTGGGGATTATGGTTGGGGTGAACTGTGAGATGTGGGGATTATGGTTGGCGTGAACTGTGAGGTAGGGATTATGGTTGGGATGAGCTGCGAGATGTGGGGATTATGGTTGGGGAGCACTGTGAGATGTGGGGATTATGGTTGGGATGAGCTGTGAGATGTGGGACTATGGTTGGGATGAGCTGTGTGATGTGGGGATTATGGTTGGGGAGAGATGTGAGATGTGGGGATTATGGTTGGGGTGAACTGTGAGATGTGGGGATTATGGTTGGGATGAGCTGTGAGATGTGGGGATTATGGTTGCGGTGGGCTGTGAGATGTGGTGATTATGGTTGGGGTGAGCTCCGAGATATGGGGATTATGGTTGGGGTGAGCTGTCAGATGTGGGGATTATGGTTGGGGTGAACTGTGAGCTGTGGGGATTATGGTTGGGGTGAACTGTGAGATGTGGGGATTATGGTTGGGGTGCACTGTTAGATGTGGGGATAATGTTTGGGGTGAGATGTGAGATGTGGGGATTATGGTTGGGATGAGCTGTGAGATGTGGGGATTATGGTTGGGGTGAACTGTGAGATGTGGGGATTATGGTTGGGATGAGCTGTGAGATGTGGGGATTATGGTTGCGGTGAGCTGTGAGATGTGGGGATTAAGGTTGGGATGAGCTGTGAGATGTGGGGATTATGGTTGGGATGAGCTGTGAGATGTGGGGATTATGGTTGGGGTGAACTGTGAGATGTGGGGATTATGGTTGGGATGAGCTGTGAGATGTGCGGATTATGGTTGCGGTGAGCCGTGAGATGTGGTGATTATGGTTGGGATGAGCTGTGAGATGTTCGGATTATGGTTGGGGTGAAAAGTGAGATGTGGGGATTATGGTTGGGGTGAACTGTGCGATGTGGGGATTATGGTTGGGGTGAACTGTGAGATGTGGGAGTCATGGTTGGGGTGAACTGTGAGATGTGGGGATTATGTTTGGGGTGCACTGTTAGATGTGCGGATTATGGTTGGGCTGAGCTGTGAGATGTGGGGATTATGGGTGGGGTGAGATCTGAGATGTGGGGATTATGGTTGGGTTGAACTGTGAGATGTGGTGATTATGGTTGAGATGAGCTGTGAGACGTGGTGATTATGGTTGGGATGAACTGTGAGATGTGGGGATTTGGTTGGGATGAGCTGTGAGATGTGGGGAGAATGTTTGGGGTGAGATGTGAGATGTGGGGATTATGGTTGGGGTGAACTGTGAGATGTGGGGATTATGGTAGGGGTGAACTGTGAGATGTGGGGTCTATGGTTGGGGTGAACTGTGAGATGTGGGGATTATGGTTGGGGTGCACTGTTAGATGTCGGGATTATGGTTGGGGTGAGCTGTGAGATGTGGTGATTATGGTTGGGGTGAGCACCGAGATATGGGGATTATGGTTGGGGTGAGCTGTGAGATGTGGGGATTATGGTTGGGGTGAACTGTGAGATGTGGGGATTATGGTTGGGATGAGCTGTGAGATGTGGGGATTATGGTTGGGGTGAAATGTGAGATGTGGGGATTATGGTTGGGGTGAACTGTGAGATGTTGGGATTATGGTTGGGTGAACTGTGAGATGTGGGAGTCATGGTTGGGGTGAACTGTGAGATGTGGGGATTATGTTTGGGGTGCACTGTTAGATGTGGGGATTATGGTTGGCGTGAGCTGTGAGATGTGGGGATTATGGGTGGGGTGAGATCTGAGATGTGGGGATTATGGTTGTGTTGAACTGTGAGATGTTGGGATTATGGTTGAGATGAGCTGTGAGATGTGGGGATTATGGTTGGGATGAACTGTGAGATGTGGGGAATATGGTTGCGGTGAACTGTGAGATGTGGGGATTATGGTTGGGGTGAACTGTGAGATGTGGGGGTTATGGTTGGGGTGAACTGTGAGATGTGGGGATTATGGTTGGGATTACTGGGAGATCTGGGGATTATGTTTGGGGTGAACTGTGAGATGTGGGGATTATGCTTGGGATGAAGTCTGAGATGTGGGGAATATGGTTGGGATGAGTTGTGAGATGTGGGGATTATGGTTGGGGATAATTGTGAGACGTGGGGATTATGGTTGGGATGAACTGTGAGATGTTGGGATTATGGTTGGGATGAGTTGTGAGATGTGGGGATTATGGTTGGGATGAGTTCTGAGATGAGGGGATTATGGTTGGGGTGAACTGTGAGATGTGGGACTATGGTTGGGATGAGCTGTGAGATGTGGGGATAATGGTTGGGGTGAGATGTGAGATGTGGGGTTATGGTTGGGGTGAGCTGTGAGATGTGGGGATTATGGTTGGGGTGAACTGTGAGATGTGGGGATTATGGTTGGGATGAGCTGTGAGATGTGGGGATTATGGTTGGGATGAGCTGTGAGATGTGGGGATTATGGTTGGGGTGAACTGTGAGATGTAGGGATTATGGTTGGGGTGAACTGTGAGATGTAGGGATTATGGTTGGGATGAGTTGTGAGATGTGGGGATTATGGTTGGGGTTAATTGTGAGACGTGGGGATTATGGTTGGGATGAACTGTGAGATGTGGGGATTATGGTTGGGATGAGTTGTGAGATGTGGGGATTATGGTTGGGATGAGTTGTGAGATGTGGGGATTATGGTTGGGGTGAACTGTGAGATGTGGGACTATGGTTGGGATGAGCTGTGAGATGTGCGGATAATAGTTGGGGTGAGATGTGAGATGTGGGGATTATGGTTGGAGTGAGCTGTGAGATGTGGGGATTATGGTTGGGGTGAACTGTGAGATGTGGGGATTATGGTTGGCGTGAACTGTGAGGTAGGGATTATGGTTGGGATGAGCTGCGAGATGTGGGGATTATGGTTGGGGAGCACTGTGAGATGTGGGGATTATGGTTGGGATGAGCTGTGAGATGTGGGACTATGGTTGGGATGAGCTGTGTGATGTGGGGATTATGGTTGGGGAGAGATGTGAGATGTGGGGATTATGGTTGGGGTGAACTGTGAGATGTGGGGATTATGGTTGGGATGAGCTGTGAGATGTGGGGATTATGGTTGCGGTGAGCTGTGAGATGTGGTGATTATGGTTGGGGTGAGCTCCGAGATATGGGGATTATGGTTGGGGTGAGCTGTCAGATGTGGGGATTATGGTTGGGGTGAACTGTGAGCTGTGGGGATTATGGTTGGGCTGAGCTGTGAGATGTGGGGATTATGGGTGGGGTGAGATCTGAGATGTGGGGATTATGGTTGGGTTGAACTGTGAGATGTGGTGATTATGGTTGAGATGAGCTGTGAGACGTGGTGATTATGGTTGGGATGAACTGTGAGATGTGGGGATTTGGTTGGGATGAGCTGTGAGATGTGGGGAGAATGTTTGGGGTGAGATGTGAGATGTGGGGATTATGGTTGGGGTGAACTGTGAGATGTGGGGATTATGGTAGGGGTGAACTGTGAGATGTGGGGTCTATGGTTGGGGTGAACTGTGAGATGTGGGGATTATGGTTGGGGTGCACTGTTAGATGTCGGGATTATGGTTGGGGTGAGCTGTGAGATGTGGTGATTATGGTTGGGGTGAGCACCGAGATATGGGGATTATGGTTGGGGTGAGCTGTGAGATGTGGGGATTATGGTTGGGGTGAACTGTGAGATGTGGGGATTATGGTTGGGATGAGCTGTGAGATGTGGGGATTATGGTTGGGGTGAAATGTGAGATGTGGGGATTATGGTTGGGGTGAACTGTGAGATGTTGGGATTATGGTTGGGTGAACTGTGAGATGTGGGAGTCATGGTTGGGGTGAACTGTGAGATGTGGGGATTATGTTTGGGGTGCACTGTTAGATGTGGGGATTATGGTTGGCGTGAGCTGTGAGATGTGGGGATTATGGGTGGGGTGAGATCTGAGATGTGGGGATTATGGTTGTGTTGAACTGTGAGATGTTGGGATTATGGTTGAGATGAGCTGTGAGATGTGGGGATTATGGTTGGGATGAACTGTGAGATGTGGGGAATATGGTTGCGGTGAACTGTGAGATGTGGGGATTATGGTTGGGGTGAACTGTGAGATGTGGGGGTTATGGTTGGGGTGAACTGTGAGATGTGGGGATTATGGTTGGGATTACTGGGAGATCTGGGGATTATGTTTGGGGTGAACTGTGAGATGTGGGGATTATGCTTGGGATGAAGTCTGAGATGTGGGGAATATGGTTGGGATGAGTTGTGAGATGTGGGGATTATGGTTGGGGATAATTGTGAGACGTGGGGATTATGGTTGGGATGAACTGTGAGATGTTGGGATTATGGTTGGGATGAGTTGTGAGATGTGGGGATTATGGTTGGGATGAGTTCTGAGATGAGGGGATTATGGTTGGGGTGAACTGTGAGATGTGGGACTATGGTTGGGATGAGCTGTGAGATGTGGGGATAATGGTTGGGGTGAGATGTGAGATGTGGGGTTATGGTTGGGGTGAGCTGTGAGATGTGGGGATTATGGTTGGGGTGAACTGTGAGATGTGGGGATTATGGTTGGGATGAGCTGTGAGATGTGGGGATTATGGTTGGGATGAGCTGTGAGATGTGGGGATTATGGTTGGGGTGAACTGTGAGATGTAGGGATTATGGTTGGGGTGAACTGTGAGATGTAGGGATTATGGTTGGGATGAGTTGTGAGATGTGGGGATTATGGTTGGGGTTAATTGTGAGACGTGGGGATTATGGTTGGGATGAACTGTGAGATGTGGGGATTATGGTTGGGATGAGTTGTGAGATGTGGGGATTATGGTTGGGATGAGTTGTGAGATGTGGGGATTATGGTTGGGGTGAACTGTGAGATGTGGGACTATGGTTGGGATGAGCTGTGAGATGTGCGGATAATAGTTGGGGTGAGATGTGAGATGTGGGGATTATGGTTGGAGTGAGCTGTGAGATGTGGGGATTATGGTTGGGGTGAACTGTGAGATGTGGGGATTATGGTTGGCGTGAACTGTGAGGTAGGGATTATGGTTGGGATGAGCTGCGAGATGTGGGGATTATGGTTGGGGAGCACTGTGAGATGTGGGGATTATGGTTGGGATGAGCTGTGAGATGTGGGACTATGGTTGGGATGAGCTGTGTGATGTGGGGATTATGGTTGGGGAGAGATGTGAGATGTGGGGATTATGGTTGGGGTGAACTGTGAGATGTGGGGATTATGGTTGGGATGAGCTGTGAGATGTGGGGATTATGGTTGCGGTGAGCTGTGAGATGTGGTGATTATGGTTGGGGTGAGCTCCGAGATATGGGGATTATGGTTGGGGTGAACTGTGAGATGTGGGGATTATGGTTGGGATGAGCTGTGAGATGTGCGGATTATGGTTGCGGTGAGCCGTGAGATGTGGTGATTATGGTTGGGATGAGCTGTGAGATGTTCGGATTATGGTTGGGGTGAAAAGTGAGATGTGGGGATTATGGTTGGGGTGAACTGTGCGATGTGGGGATTATGGTTGGGGTGAACTGTGAGATGTGGGAGTCATGGTTGGGGTGAACTGTGAGATGTGGGGATTATGTTTGGGGTGCACTGTTAGATGTGCGGATTATGGTTGGGCTGAGCTGTGAGATGTGGGGATTATGGGTGGGGTGAGATCTGAGATGTGGGGATTATGGTTGGGTTGAACTGTGAGATGTGGTGATTATGGTTGAGATGAGCTGTGAGACGTGGTGATTATGGTTGGGATGAACTGTGAGATGTGGGGATTTGGTTGGGATGAGCTGTGAGATGTGGGGAGAATGTTTGGGGTGAGATGTGAGATGTGGGGATTATGGTTGGGGTGAACTGTGAGATGTGGGGATTATGGTAGGGGTGAACTGTGAGATGTGGGGTCTATGGTTGGGGTGAACTGTGAGATGTGGGGATTATGGTTGGGGTGCACTGTTAGATGTCGGGATTATGGTTGGGGTGAGCTGTGAGATGTGGTGATTATGGTTGGGGTGAGCACCGAGATATGGGGATTATGGTTGGGGTGAGCTGTGAGATGTGGGGATTATGGTTGGGGTGAACTGTGAGATGTGGGGATTATGGTTGGGATGAGCTGTGAGATGTGGGGATTATGGTTGGGGTGAAATGTGAGATGTGGGGATTATGGTTGGGGTGAACTGTGAGATGTTGGGATTATGGTTGGGTGAACTGTGAGATGTGGGAGTCATGGTTGGGGTGAACTGTGAGATGTGGGGATTATGTTTGGGGTGCACTGTTAGATGTGGGGATTATGGTTGGCGTGAGCTGTGAGATGTGGGGATTATGGGTGGGGTGAGATCTGAGATGTGGGGATTATGGTTGTGTTGAACTGTGAGATGTTGGGATTATGGTTGAGATGAGCTGTGAGATGTGGGGATTATGGTTGGGATGAACTGTGAGATGTGGGGAATATGGTTGCGGTGAACTGTGAGATGTGGGGATTATGGTTGGGGTGAACTGTGAGATGTGGGGGTTATGGTTGGGGTGAACTGTGAGATGTGGGGATTATGGTTGGGATTACTGGGAGATCTGGGGATTATGTTTGGGGTGAACTGTGAGATGTGGGGATTATGCTTGGGATGAAGTCTGAGATGTGGGGAATATGGTTGGGATGAGTTGTGAGATGTGGGGATTATGGTTGGGGATAATTGTGAGACGTGGGGATTATGGTTGGGATGAACTGTGAGATGCTGGGATTATGGTTGGGATGAGTTGTGAGATGTGGGGATTATGGTTGGGATGAGTTCTGAGATGAGGGGATTATGGTTGGGGTGAACTGTGAGATGTGGGACTATGGTTGGGATGAGCTGTGAGATGTGGGGATAATGGTTGGGGTGAGATGTGAGATGTGGGGTTATGGTTGGGGTGAGCTGTGAGATGTGGGGATTATGGTTGGGGTGAACTGTGAGATGTGGGGATTATGGTTGGGATGAGCTGTGAGATGTGGGGATTATGGTTGGGATGAGCTGTGAGATGTGGGGATTATGGTTGGGGTGAACTGTGAGATGTAGGGATTATGGTTGGGGTGAACTGTGAGATGTAGGGATTATGGTTGGGATGAGTTGTGAGATGTGGGGATTATGGTTGGGGTTAATTGTGAGACGTGGGGATTATGGTTGGGATGAACTGTGAGATGTGGGGATTATGGTTGGGATGAGTTGTGAGATGTGGGGATTATGGTTGGGATGAGTTGTGAGATGTGGGGATTATGGTTGGGGTGAACTGTGAGATGTGGGACTATGGTTGGGATGAGCTGTGAGATGTGCGGATAATAGTTGGGGTGAGATGTGAGATGTGGGGATTATGGTTGGAGTGAGCTGTGAGATGTGGGGATTATGGTTGGGGTGAACTGTGAGATGTGGGGATTATGGTTGGCGTGAACTGTGAGGTAGGGATTATGGTTGGGATGAGCTGCGAGATGTGGGGATTATGGTTGGGGAGCACTGTGAGATGTGGGGATTATGGTTGGGATGAGCTGTGAGATGTGGGACTATGGTTGGGATGAGCTGTGTGATGTGGGGATTATGGTTGGGGAGAGATGTGAGATGTGGGGATTATGGTTGGGGTGAACTGTGAGATGTGGGGATTATGGTTGGGATGAGCTGTGAGATGTGGGGATTATGGTTGCGGTGAGCTGTGAGATGTGGTGATTATGGTTGGGGTGAGCTCCGAGATATGGGGATTATGGTTGGGGTGAGCTGTCAGATGTGGGGATTATGGTTGGGGTGAACTGTGAGCTGTGGGGATTATGGTTGGGCTGAGCTGTGAGATGTGGGGATTATGGGTGGGGTGAGATCTGAGATGTGGGGATTATGGTTGGGTTGAACTGTGAGATGTGGTGATTATGGTTGAGATGAGCTGTGAGACGTGGTGATTATGGTTGGGATGAACTGTGAGATGTGGGGATTTGGTTGGGATGAGCTGTGAGATGTGGGGAGAATGTTTGGGGTGAGATGTGAGATGTGGGGATTATGGTTGGGGTGAACTGTGAGATGTGGGGATTATGGTAGGGGTGAACTGTGAGATGTGGGGTCTATGGTTGGGGTGAACTGTGAGATGTGGGGATTATGGTTGGGGTGCACTGTTAGATGTCGGGATTATGGTTGGGGTGAGCTGTGAGATGTGGTGATTATGGTTGGGGTGAGCACCGAGATATGGGGATTATGGTTGGGGTGAGCTGTGAGATGTGGGGATTATGGTTGGGGTGAACTGTGAGATGTGGGGATTATGGTTGGGATGAGCTGTGAGATGTGGGGATTATGGTTGGGGTGAAATGTGAGATGTGGGGATTATGGTTGGGGTGAACTGTGAGATGTTGGGATTATGGTTGGGTGAACTGTGAGATGTGGGAGTCATGGTTGGGGTGAACTGTGAGATGTGGGGATTATGTTTGGGGTGCACTGTTAGATGTGGGGATTATGGTTGGCGTGAGCTGTGAGATGTGGGGATTATGGGTGGGGTGAGATCTGAGATGTGGGGATTATGGTTGTGTTGAACTGTGAGATGTTGGGATTATGGTTGAGATGAGCTGTGAGATGTGGGGATTATGGTTGGGATGAACTGTGAGATGTGGGGAATATGGTTGCGGTGAACTGTGAGATGTGGGGATTATGGTTGGGGTGAACTGTGAGATGTGGGGGTTATGGTTGGGGTGAACTGTGAGATGTGGGGATTATGGTTGGGATTACTGGGAGATCTGGGGATTATGTTTGGGGTGAACTGTGAGATGTGGGGATTATGCTTGGGATGAAGTCTGAGATGTGGGGAATATGGTTGGGATGAGTTGTGAGATGTGGGGATTATGGTTGGGGATAATTGTGAGACGTGGGGATTATGGTTGGGATGAACTGTGAGATGTTGGGATTATGGTTGGGATGAGTTGTGAGATGTGGGGATTATGGTTGGGATGAGTTCTGAGATGAGGGGATTATGGTTGGGGTGAACTGTGAGATGTGGGACTATGGTTGGGATGAGCTGTGAGATGTGGGGATAATGGTTGGGGTGAGATGTGAGATGTGGGGTTATGGTTGGGGTGAGCTGTGAGATGTGGGGATTATGGTTGGGGTGAACTGTGAGATGTGGGGATTATGGTTGGGATGAGCTGTGAGATGTGGGGATTATGGTTGGGATGAGCTGTGAGATGTGGGGATTATGGTTGGGGTGAACTGTGAGATGTAGGGATTATGGTTGGGGTGAACTGTGAGATGTAGGGATTATGGTTGGGATGAGTTGTGAGATGTGGGGATTATGGTTGGGGTTAATTGTGAGACGTGGGGATTATGGTTGGGATGAACTGTGAGATGTGGGGATTATGGTTGGGATGAGTTGTGAGATGTGGGGATTATGGTTGGGATGAGTTGTGAGATGTGGGGATTATGGTTGGGGTGAACTGTGAGATGTGGGACTATGGTTGGGATGAGCTGTGAGATGTGCGGATAATAGTTGGGGTGAGATGTGAGATGTGGGGATTATGGTTGGAGTGAGCTGTGAGATGTGGGGATTATGGTTGGGGTGAACTGTGAGATGTGGGGATTATGGTTGGCGTGAACTGTGAGGTAGGGATTATGGTTGGGATGAGCTGCGAGATGTGGGGATTATGGTTGGGGAGCACTGTGAGATGTGGGGATTATGGTTGGGATGAGCTGTGAGATGTGGGACTATGGTTGGGATGAGCTGTGTGATGTGGGGATTATGGTTGGGGAGAGATGTGAGATGTGGGGATTATGGTTGGGGTGAACTGTGAGATGTGGGGATTATGGTTGGGATGAGCTGTGAGATGTGGGGATTATGGTTGCGGTGAGCTGTGAGATGTGGTGATTATGGTTGGGGTGAGCTCCGAGATATGGGGATTATGGTTGGGGTGAGCTGTCAGATGTGGGGATTATGGTTGGGGTGAACTGTGAGCTGTGGGGATTATGGTTGGGGTGAACTGTGAGATGTGGGGATTATGGTTGGGGTGCACTGTTAGATGTGGGGATAATGTTTGGGGTGAGATGTGAGATGTGGGGATTCCGGGGGTGAACTGTGAGATATAGCGATTATGGCTGGGATGAGCTGTGAGATGTGGGGATTGTGGCTGGGATGTACTGTGAAATGTAGGGATTAAGGTAGGGATGAACTGTGAGATTTGGGGATTATGGTTGAGGTGAGCTGTGAGATGTGGGGATTACGGTTGGGATGAGCTGTGAGATGAGGGGATTATGGTTGGGGTGAGCTGTGAGATGTGGGGATTATGGTTGGGGTGAACTGTGAGATGTGGGGATTCTGGTTGGGGTGAGCTGTGAGATGTGGGGATTATGGTTGGGAGGAGGTGTGAGAGGTGGGGATTATGGTTGGGATGAGGTGTGAGTTGTGGGGATTGTAGTTGGGTTGAGATGTGAGATGTGGAGATAATGGTTGGGGTGAACTGTGAGATGTGGGGATTACGGTTGAGATGAAATGTGAGATGTGGGGATTATGGTTGGGATGAGCTGTGAGATGTGGGGATTACGGTTGGGATGAGCTGTGAGATGTGGAGAATATGGTTGGGGTGAGCTGTGAGATGTGGGGATTATCGTTGGGGTGAGCTGTGAGATGTGGGGATTATGGTTGCGATGAACTGTGAGATGTGGGCATTATGTTTGGGATGAGCTGTGAGCTGTGGTGATTATGGTTGGGATTAGCTGTGAGATGTGGGGATTATGGCTAGGGTGAACAGTGAGATGTGGGGATTATGGTTGGGGTGATCTGTGAGAGGTGGGGATTCTGGGGGTGATCTGTGAGATGTGGCGGTTGTGGCTGGGATGAGCTGTGAGATGTAGGGATTATGGTTGTGATGAGCTGTGAGATGTGGGGATTATGGTGGGGGTGAGCTGAGAGATGTGGGGATTATGGTTGGGGTGAACTGTGAGATGTTGGGATTATTGTTGGGGTGAGCTGTAAGAGGTGGGGATTCTGGGGGTGAACTGTGAGATGTGGCGATTTTGGCTGGGATGAGCTGCGAGATGTGGGAATTATGTTTGGGGTGAACCTTGAGACGTGGGGATTATGGTTGGGAGGAGGTGTGAGTTGTGGGGATTGTAGTTGGGTTGAGTTGTGAGATGTGGGGATAATGGTTGGGCTGAGCTGTGAGATGTGGGGATTACGGTTGAGATGAGCTGTGAGATGTGGTGATTATGGTTGGGACGAGCTGTGAGATGTGGGGATTACGGTTGGGGTGAGCTGTGAGATGTGGGGATTATGTTTGGGGTGAGCTGTGAGATGTGGGGATTATTGTTGGGAGGAGGTGTGAGATGTGGCGATTATGGTTGGGATGAGGTGTGAGTTCTGGGGATTGTTGTTGGGTTGAGTTGTGAGATGTGGGGATAATGGTTGGGGTGAACTGTGAGATGTGGGGATTATGGTTGGCGTGAACTGTGAGATGTGGGGATTATGGTTGGGGTGCACTGTTAGATGACGGGATTATGGTTGGGGTGAGCTGTGAGATGTGGTGATTATGGTTGGGGTGAGCTCCGAGATATGGGGATTATGGTTGGGGTGAGCTGTGAGATGTGGGGATTATGGTTGGGGTGAACTGTGAGATGTGGGGATTATGGTTGGGGTGAACTGTGAGATGTGGGGACTATGGTTGGGATGAGCTGTGAGATGTGGGGATTATGGTTGTGGTGAATTGTGAGATGTGGGGATTATGGTTGGGGTGAACTGTGAGATCTGGGGATTATGGTTGGGGTGAACTTTGAGATGTGGGGATTATGGTTGGGATGAGCTGTGAGATGTGGGGATTATGGTTGCGGTGAGCTGTGAGATGTGGTGATTATGGTTGGGGTGAGCTCCGAGATATGGGGATTATGGTTGGGGTGAGCTGTGAGATGTGGGGATTATGGTTGGGGTGAGCTGTGAGATGTGGGGATTATGGTTGGGGTGAACTGTGAGATGTGGGGATTATGGTTGGGGTGCAATGTTAGATGTGGGGATAATGTTTGGGGTGAGATGTGAGATGTGGGGATTATGGTTGGGGTGAGCTGTGAGATCTGGGGATTATGGTTGGGGTGCACTGTGAGATGTGGTGATTATGGTTGGGGTGACCTCCGAGATATGGGGATTATGGTTGGGGTGAACTGTGAGATCTGGGGATTATGGTAGGGGTGAACTGTGAGATGTGGGGATTATGGTTGGGGTGAACTGTGAGATGTGGGGATTATGGTTGGGGTGAGCTCCGAGATATGGGGATTATGGTTGGGGTGAGCTGTGAGATGTGGGGATTATGGTTGGGGTGAGCTCCGAGATATGGGGATTATGGTTGGGGTGAGCTGTGAGATGTGGGGATTATGGTTGGGGTGAACTGTGAGATGTGGCGATTATGGTTGGCGTGAACTGTGTGGTAGGGATTATGGTTGGGATGAGCTGTGAGATGTGGGGATTATGGTTGGGGTGAGCTCCGAGATATGGGGATTATGGTTGGGGTGAACTGTGAGATGTGGCGATTATGGTTGGGATGAGCTGTGAGATATGGGGATTATGGTTGGGGTGAACTGTGAGATGTGGGGGTTATGGTTGGGTTGCACTGTGAGATGTGGGGATTATGGTTGGCGTGAACTGTGAGGTTGGGATTATGGTTGGGATAAACTGTGAGATGTGGGGATTATGGTTGGAATGAGCTGTGAGATGTGGGGATTATGGTTGGGATGAGCTGTGAGATGTGGGGATTATGGTTGGGGTGAACTGTGAGATGTGGGGATTATGGTTGGGATGAGCTGTGAGATGTGGGGATTATGGTTGCGGAGAGCTGTGAGATGTGGGGATTATGGTTGGGATGAGCTGTGAGATGTGGGGATTATGGTTGGGATGAGCTGTGAGATGTGGGGATTATGGTTGGGGTGAACTGTGAGATATGGGGATTATGGTTGGGATGAGCTGTGAGATGTGGGGATTATGGTTGCGGTGAGCTGTGAGATGTGGTGATTATGGTTGGGATGAGCTGTGAGATGTTGGGATTATGGTTGGGGTGAACTGTGAGATGTGGGGATCATGGTTGGGGTGAACTGTGAGATGTGGGAGTCATGGTTGGGGTGAGCTGTGAGATGTGGTTATTATGGGTGGGGTGAGATCTGAGATGTGGGGATTATGGTTGGGTTGAACTGTGAGATGTGGGGATTATGGTTGAGATGAGCTGTGAGACGTGGTGATTATGGTTGGGATGAACTGTGAGATGTGTGGAATATTGTTGCGGTGAAGTGTGAGATGTGGGGATTATGGTTGGGGTGAACTGTGAGATGTGGGGAATATGGTTGGGATGAACTGTGAGATGTGGGGATTATGGTTGGGGTGAACTGTGAGATGTGGGGATTATGGTTGGGATGAACTGTGAGATGTGGGGATTATGGTTGGGATGAGCTGTGAGATGTGGGGATAATGTTTGGGGTGAGATGTGAGATGTGGGGATTATGGTTGGGGTGAACTGTGAGCTGTGGGGATTATGGTTGGGGTGAACTGTGAGATGTGGGGATTATGGTTGGGGTGAACTGTGAGATGTGGGGATTATGGTTGGGGTGCACTGTTAGATGTCGGGAATATGGTTGGGGTGAGCTGTGAGATGTGGGGATTATGGTTGGGGTGAACTGTGAGATGTGGGGATTATGGTTGGGATTAGCTGTGAGATGTGGGGATTATGGTTGGGGTAAAATGTGAGATGTGGGGATTATGGTTGGGGTGAATGTGAGATGTGGGGATTATGGTTGGGGTGAACTGTGAGATGTGGGAGTCATGGTTGGGGTGAACTGTGAGATGTGGGGATTATGTTTAGGGTTCACTGTTAGATGTGGGGATTATGGTTGGGATTGCTGTGAGATCTGGGGATTATGTTTGGAGTGAACTGCGAGATGTGGGGCTTATGGTTGGGATGAGCTGTGAGATGTGGGGATTATCGTTGGGGTAAACTGTGAGATGTGGGGATTATGGTTGGGATGCACTGTGAGATGTGGGGATTATGGTTGGGATGAGCTGTGAGATGTGGGACTTTGGTTGGGATGAGCTGTGTGATGTGGGGATAACGGTTGGAATGAGCTGTGAGATGTGGGGATTATGGTTGGGATGAGCTGTGAGATGTGGGGATTATGGTTGGGGTGAACTGTGAGATGTGGGGATTATGGTTGGGATGAGCTGTGAGATGTGGGGATTATGGTTGCGGAGAGCTGTGAGATGTGGGGATTATGGTTGGGATGAGCTGTGAGATGTGGGGATTATGGTTGGGATGAGCTGTGAGATGTGGGGATTATGGTTGGGGTGAACTGTGAGATGTGGGGATTATGGTTGGGATGAGCTGTGAGATGTGGGGATTATGGTTGCGGTGAGCTGTGAGATGTGGTGATTATGGTTGGGATGAGCTGTGAGATGTTGGGATTATGGTTGGGGTGAACTGTGAGATGTGGGGATCATGGTTGGGGTGAACTGTGAGATGTGGGAGTCATGGTTGGGGTGAGCTGTGAGATGTGGTTATTATGGGTGGGGTGAGATCTGAGATGTGGGGATTATGGTTGGGTTGAACTGTGAGATGTGGGGATTATGGTTGAGATGAGCTGTGAGAGGTGGTGATTATGGTTGGGATGAACTGTGAGATGTGTGGAATATGGTTGCGGTGAAGTGTGAGATGTGGGGATTATGGTTGGGGTGAACTGTGAGATGTGGGGAATATGGTTGGGATGAACTGTGAGATGTGGGGATTATGGTTGGGGTGAACTGTGAGATGTGGGGATTATGGTTGGGATGAACTGTGAGATGTGGGGATTATGGTTGGGATGAGCTGTGAGATGTGGGGATAATGTTTGGGGTGAGATGTGAGATGTGGGGATGATGGTTGGGGTGAACTGTGAGCTGTGGGGATTATGGTTGGGGTGAACTGTGAGATGTGGGGATTATGGTTGGGGTGAACTGTGAGATGTGGGGATTATGGTTGGGGTGCACTGTTAGATGTCGGGAATATGGTTGGGGTGAGCTGTGAGATGTGGGGATTATGGTTGGGGTGAACTGTGAGATGTGGGGATTATGGTTGGGATGAGCTGTGAGATGTGGGGATTATGGTTGGGGTAAAATGTGAGATGTGGGGATTATGGTTGGGGTGAATGTGAGATGTGGGGATTATGGTTGGGGTGAACTGTGAGATGTGGGAGTCATGGTTGGGGTGAACTGTGAGATGTGGGGATTATGTTTAGGGTTCACTGTTAGATGTGGGGATTATGGTTGGGATTGCTGTGAGATCTGGGGATTATGTTTGGAGTGAACTGCGAGATGTGGGGCTTATGGTTGGGATGAGCTGTGAGATGTGGGGATTATCGTTGGGGTAAACTGTGAGATGTGGGGATTATGGTTGGGATGCACTGTGAGATGTGGGGATTATGGTTGGGATGAGCTGTGAGATGTGGGACTTTGGTTGGGATGAGCTGTGTGATGTGGGGATAACGGTTGGGCAGAGATGTGAGATGTGGGGATTATGGTTGGGGTGAGCTGTGAGATGTGGGGATTATGGTTGGGATGAACGGTGAGATGTGGGGATTATGGTTGGGATGAGCTGTGAGATGTGGGGATTATGGTTGCGGTGAAATGTGAGATGTGGGTATTATGGTTGGGGTCAACTGTGAGATGTGGGGATTATGGTTGGCGTGAACTGTGAGATGTGGGGATTATGGTTGGGGTGCACTGTTAGATGACAGGATTATGGTTGGGGTGAGCTGTGAGATGTGGTGATTATGGTTGGGGTGAGCTCCGAGATATGGGGATTATGGTTGGGGTGAGCTGTGAGATGTGGGGATTATGGTTGGGGTGAATTGTGAGATGTGGGGATTATGGTTGGGGTGAACTGTGAGATGTGGTAATTATGGCTGGGGTGAACTGTGAGATGTGTGGATTATGGTTGGGGTGAACTGTGAGATGTGGGGATTCTGGGGGTGAACTGTGAGATGTGGCGATTATGGCTGGGATGAGCTGTGAGATGTGGGGATTATGGTTTAGGTGAGCTGTGAGATGTGTGGATTATGGTTGGGGTGAGCTGAGAGATGTGGGGATTATGGTTGGGGTGAAATGTGAGATGTGGGGATTATGCTTGGGGTGAGCTGTGAGAAGTGGGGATTCTGGGGGTGAACGGTGAGATGTGGCGATTGTGGCTGGGATGAGCTGTGAGATGTGGGGATTGTGGTTGGGATGTGCTGTGAGATGTGGGAATTATGGTTGGGCTGAACCTTGAGACGTGGGGATTATGGTTGGGAGGAGGTGTGAGTTGTGGGGATTGTAGTTGGGTTGACTTGTGAGATGTGGGGATAATGGTTGGGGAGAGCTGTGAGATGTGGGGATTATGGTTGGGATTAGCTCTGAGATTTGGGGATTATGGCTTGGCTGGCAGTGAGATGTGGGGATTATGGTTGGGGTGATCTGTGAGAGGTGGGGATTCCGGGGGTGAACTGTGAGATATGGCGATTATGGCTGGGATGAGCTGTGAGATGTGGGGATTGTGGCTGGGATGTACTGTGAAATGTAGGGATTAAGGTAGGGATGAACTGTGAGATTTGGGGATTATGGTTGAGGTGAGCTGTGAGATGTGGGGATTACAGTTGGGATGAGCTGGGAGAAGAGGGGAATATGGTTGGGGTGAGATGTGAGATGTGGGGATTCTGGTTGGGGTGAGCTGTGAGATGTGGGGATTATGGTTGGGAGGAGGTGTGAGAGGTGGGGATTATGGTTGGGATGAGGTGTGAGTTGTGGGGATTGTAGTTGGGTTGAGTTGTGAGATGTGGAGATAATGGTTGGGGTGAACTGTGAGATGTGGGGATTACGGTTGAGATGAACTGTGAGATGTGGGGATTATGGTTGGGATGAGCTGTGAGATGTGGGGATTACGGTTGGGATGAGCTGTGAGATGTGGGGAATATGGTTGGGGTGAGCTGTGAGATGTGGGGATTATCGTTGGGGTGAGCTGTGAGATGTGGGGATTATGGTTGCGATGAACTGTGAGATGTGGGCATTATGTTTGGGATGAGCTGTGAGCTGTGGTGATTATGGTTGGGATTAGCTGTGAGATGTGGGGATTATGACTAGGGTGAACAGTGAGATGTGGGGATTATGGTTGGGGTGATCTGTGAGAGGTGGGGATTCTGGGGGTGATCTGTGAGATGTGGCGGTTGTGGCTGGGATGAGCTGTGAGATGTAGGGATTATGGTTGTGATGAGCTGTGAGATGTGGGGATTATGGTTGGGATGAGCTGTGAGATGTGGGGATTATGGTTGGGATGAGATGTGAGATGTGGGGATTATGGCTGGGATGAGCTGTGAGATGTGGGGATTATGGTTGGGATGAGCTGAGAGATGTGGGGATTATGGTTGGGGTGAACTGTGAGATGTGGGGATTATGGTTGGGATGAGCGGTAAATGTGTGGATTATGGTTGGGGTGAACTGTGAGATGTGGGGATTATGGTTGGGATGAGCTGTGAGGTGTGGGGATTGTGGCTGGGATGTACTGTGAAATGTAGGGATTAAGGTAGGGATGAACTGTGAGATTTGGGGATTATGGTTGGGGTGAGCTGTGAGATGTTGCGATTATGGTTGGGGTGAACTTTGAGACGTGGGGATTATGGTTGGGATGACCTGTGAGATGTGGGGATTATGGTTGGGAGGAGGTGTGAGTTGTGGGGATTGAATTTGGGTTGAGTTGTGAGATGTGGGGATAAAGGTTGGGGTGAGCTGTGAGATGTGGGGATTATGGTTGGGATGAGCTGTGAGATGTGGGGATTATGGTTGCGGTGAAATGTGAGATGTGGGTATTATGGTTGGGGTGAACTGTGAGATGTGGGGATTATGGTTGGCGTGAACTGTGAGATGTGGGGATTATGGTTGGGGTGCACTGTTAGATGACAGGATTATGGTTGGGGTGAGCTGTGAGATGTGGTGATTATGGTTGGGGTGAGCTCCGAGATATGGGGATTATGGTTGGGGTTAGCTGTGAGATGTGGGGATTATGGTTGGGGTGAATTGTGAGATGTGGTGATTATGGTTGGGGTGAACTGTGAGATGTGGTGATTATGGCTGGGGTGAACTGTGAGATGTGTGGATTATGGTTGGGGTGAACTGTGAGATGTGGGGATTCTGGGGGTGAACTGTGAGATGTGGCGATTATGGCTGGGATGAGCTGTGAGATGTGGGGATTATGGTTGAGGTGAGCTGTGAGATGTGGGGATTATGGTTGGGGTGAGCTGAGAGATGTGGGGATTATGGTTGGGGTGAAATGTGAGATGTGGGGATTATGCTTGGGGTGAGCTGTGAGAAGTGGGGATTCTGGGGGTGAACGGTGAGATGTGGCGATTGTGGCTGGGATGAGCTGTGAGATGTGGGGATTGTGGTTGGGATGTGCTGTGAGATGTGGGAATTATGGTTGGGGTGAACCTTGAGACGTGGGGATTATGGTTGGGAGGAGGTGTGAGTTGTGGGGATTGTAGTTGGGTTGACTTGTGAGATGTGGGGATAATGGTTGGGGAGAGCTGTGAGATGTGGGGATTATGGTTGGGATTAGCTCTGAGATTTGGGGATTATGGCTTGGCTGAACAGTGAGATGTGGGGATTATGGTTGGGGTGATCTGTGAGAGGTGGGGATTCCGGGGGTGAACTTGAGATATGGCGATTATGGCTGGGATGAGCTGTGAGATGTGGGGATTGTGGCTGGGATGTACTGTGAAATGTAGGGATTAAGGTAGGGATGAACTGTGAGATTTGGGGATTATGGTTGAGGTGAGCTGTGAGATGTGGGGATTATGGTTGGGATGAGCTGTGAGATGAGGGGAATATGGTTGGGGTGAGATGTGAGATGTGGGGATTCTGGTTGGGGTGAGCTGTGAGATGTGGGGATTAAGGTTGGGAGGAGGTGTGAGAGGTGGGGATTATGGTTGGGATGAGGTGTGAGTTGTGGGGATTGTAGTTGGGTTGAGTTGTGAGATGTGGAGATAATGGTTGGGGTGAACTGTGAGATGTGGGGATTATGGTTGAGATGAACTGTGAGATGTGGGGATTATGGTTGGGATGAGCTGTGAGATGTGGGGATTACGGTTGGGATGAGCTGTGAGATGTGGGGAATATGGTTGGTGTGAGCTGTGAGATGTGGGGATTATCGTTGGGGTGAGCTGTGAGATGTGGGGATTATGGTTGCGATGAACTGTAAGATGTGGGCATTATGTTTGGGATGAGCTGTGAGCTGTGGTGATTATGGTTGGGATTAGCTGTGAGATGTGGGGATTATGGCTAGGGTGAACAGTGAGATGTGGGGATTATGGTTGGGGTGATCTGTGAGAGGTGGGGATTCTGGGGGTGATCTGTGAGATGTGGCGGTTGTGGCTGGGATGAGCTGTGAGATGTAGGGATTATGGTTGTGATGAGCTGTGAGATGTGGGGATTATGGTGGGGGTGAGCTGAGAGATGTGGGGATTATGGTTGGGGTGAACTGTGAGATGTGGGGATTATGGTTGGGATGAGCGGTAAGATGTGTGGATTATGGTTGGGGTGAACTGTGAGATGTGGGGATTATGGTTGGGATGAGCTGTGAGATGTGGGGATTGTGGCTGGGATGTACTGTGAAATGTAGGGATTAAGGTAGGGATGAACTGTGAGATTTGGGGATTATGGTTGGGGTGAGCTGTGAGATGTTGCGATTATGGTTGGGGTGAACTTTGAGACGTGGGGATTATGGTTGGGATGAGCTGTGAGATGTGGGGATAATGGTTGGGGAGAGCTGTGAGATGTGGGGATTATGGTTGGGATTAGCTCTGAGATTTGGGGATTATGGCTTGGCTGAACAGTGAGATGTGGGGATTATGGTTGGGGTGATCTGTGAGAGGTGGGGATTCCGGGGGTGAACTTGAGATATGGCGATTATGGCTGGGATGAGCTGTGAGATGTGGGGATTGTGGCTGGGATGTACTGTGAAATGTAGGGATTAAGGTAGGGATGAACTGTGAGATTTGGGGATTATGGTTGAGGTGAGCTGTGAGATGTGGGGATTACGGTTGGGATGAGCTGTGAGATGAGGGGAATATGGTTGGGGTGAGATGTGAGATGTGGGGATTCTGGTTGGGGTGAGCTGTGAGATGTGGGGATTATGGTTGGGAGGAGGTGTGAGAGGTGGGGATTATGGTTGGGATGAGGTGTGAGTTGTGGGGATTGTAGTTGGGTTGAGTTGTGAGATGTGGAGATAATGGTTGGGGTGAACTGTGAGATGTGGGGATTATGGTTGAGATGAACTGTGAGATGTGGGGATTATGGTTGGGATGAGCTGTGAGATGTGGGGATTACGGTTGGGATGAGCTGTGAGATGTGGGGAATATGGTTGGTGTGAGCTGTGAGATGTGGGGATTATCGTTGGGGTGAGCTGTGAGATGTGGGGATTATGGTTGCGATGAACTGTGAGATGTGGGCATTATGTTTGGGATGAGCTGTGAGCTGTGGTGATTATGGTTGGGATTAGCTGTGAGATGTGGGGATTATGGCTAGGGTGAACAGTGAGATGTGGGGATTATGGTTGGGGTGATCTGTGAGAGGTGGGGATTCTGGGGGTGATCTGTGAGATGTGGCGGTTGTGGCTGGGATGAGCTGTGAGATGTAGGGATTATGGTTGGGGTGAGATGTGAGATGTGGGGATTATGGTTGGGGTGAGATGTGAGATGTGGGGATTATGGTTGTGATGAGCTGTGAGATGTGGGGATTATGGTGGGGGTGAGCTGAGAGATGTGGGGATTATGGTTGGGGTGAACTGTGAGATGTGGGGATTATGGTTGGGATGAGTGGTAAGATGTGTGGATTATGGTTGGGGTGAACTGTGAGATGTGGGGATTATGGTTGGGATGAGCTGTGAGATGTGGGGATTGTGGCTGGGATGTACTGTGAAATGTAGGGATTAAGGTAGGGATGAACTGTGAGATTTGGGGATTATGGTTGGGGTGAGCTGTGAGATGTTGCGATTATGGTTGGGGTGAACTTTGAGACGTGGGGATTATGGTTGTGATGAGCTGTGAGATGTGGGGATTATGGTTGGGGTGAGAGGTGAGATGTGGGGATTATGGTTGTGATGAGCTGTGAGATGTGGGGATTATGGTGGGGGTGAGCTGAGAGATGTGGGGATTATGGTTGGGGTGAACTGTGAGATGTGGGGATTATGGTTGGGATGAGTGGTAAGATGTGTGGATTATGGTTGGGGTGAACTGTGAGATGTGGGGATTATGGTTGGGATGAGCTGTGAGATGTGGGGATTGTGGCTGGGATGTACTGTGAAATGTAGGGATTAAGGTAGGGATGAACTGTGAGATTTGGGGATTATGGTTGGGGTGAGCTGTGAGATGTTGCGATTATGGTTGGGGTGAACTTTGAGACGTGGGGATTATGGTTGGGATGAGCTGTGAGATGTGGGGATTATGGTTGGGAGGAGGTGTGAGTTGTGGGGATTGAATTTGGGTTGAGTTGTGAGATGTGGGGATAAAGGTTGGGGTGAGCTGTGAGATGTGGGGAATACGGTTGAGATGAACTGTGAGATGTGGGGATTATGGTTGCGATGAACTATGAGATGTGGGCATTATGTTTTAGATGAGCTGTGAGATGTGGTGATTATGGTTGGGATTAGCTGTGAGATGTGGGGATTATGGCTAGGGTGAACAGTGAGATGAGGGGATTATGGTTGGGGTGATCTGAGAGAGGTGGGGATTCTGGGGGTGAACTGTGAGATGTGGCGATTGTGGCTGGGATGAACTGACGTATATGGGGATTATGGTTGTGATGAGCTGTGAGATGTGGGGATTATGGTTGGGGTGAGCTCAGAGATGTGGGGATTATGGTTGGGGTCAACTGTCAGATGTGGGGATTATGGTTGGGATGAGCTGTAAGATGTGTGGATTATGGTTGGGGTGAACTGTGAGATGTGGGGATTATGTTTGGGATGAGCTGTGAGATGTGGGGATTATGGTTGGGGTGAACTGTGAGATGTGGGGATTATGGTTGGGATGAGCTGTGAGATGTGGGGATTATGGTTTGGATGAGCTGTGAGATGTGGGGATAATGGTTGGGGCGAGCTGTGTGATGTGGTGATTACGGTTGGGATGAGCTGTGAGATGTGGGGAATATGGTTGGGGTGAACTGAGAGATGTGGTGATTATGGCTGGGGTAAACTGTGAGATGTGTGGATTATGGTTGGGGTGAACTGTGAGATGTGGGGATTATGGCTGGGATGAGCTGTGAGATGTGGGGATTATGGTTGGGATGAGCTGTGAGATGTGGGGATTGTGGCTGGGATGTACTGTGAAAAGTAGGGATTAAGGTAGGGATGAACTGTGAGATTTGGGGATTATGGTTGGGGTGAGCTGTGAGATGTGTGGGATTATGGTAGGGGTGAGCTGAGAGTTGTGGGGATTATGGTTGGGGTGAACTGTGAGATGTTGGGATTATTGTTGGGGTGAGCTGTAAGAGGTGGGGATTCTGGGGGTGAACTGTGAGATGTGGCGATTTTGGCTGGGATGAGCTGTGAGATGTGGGAATTATGGTTGGGGTGAACCTTGAGACGTGGGGATTATGGTTGGGAGGAGGTGTGAGTTGTGGGGATTGTAGTTGGGTTGAGTTGTGAGATGTGGGGATAATGGTTGGGGTGAGCTGTGAGATGTGGGGATTACGGTTGAGATGAGCTGTGAGATGTGGTGATTATGGTTGGGATGAGCTGTGAGATGTGGGGATTATGGTTGGGGTGAGCTGTGAGATGTGGGGATTATGTTTGGGGTGAGCTCTGAGATGTGTGGATTATTGTTGGGAGGAGGTGTGAGATGTGGCGATTATGGTTGGGATGAGGTGTGAGTTCTGGGGATTGTTGTTGGGTTGAGTTGTGAGATGTGGGGATAATGGTTGGGGTGAGCTGTGAGATGTGGCGATTACGGTTGAGATGAACTGTGAGATGTGGGGATTATGGTTGGGATGAGCTGTGAGATATGGGGATTACGGTTGGGATGAGCTGTGAGATGTGGGGATTATGGTTGGGATGAGCGGTAAGATGTGTGGATTATGGTTGGGGTGAACTGTGAGATGTGGGGATTATGGTTGGGATGAGCTGTGAGGTGTGGGGATTGTGGCTGGGATGTACTGTGAAATGTAGGGATTAAGGTAGGGATGAACTGTGAGATTTGGGGATTATGGTTGGGGTGAGCTGTGAGATGTTGCGATTATGGTTGGGGTGAACTTTGAGACGTGGGGATTATGGTTGGGATGACCTGTGAGATGTGGGGATTATGGTTGGGAGGAGGTGTGAGTTGTGGGGATTGAATTTGGGTTGAGTTGTGAGATGTGGGGATTATGGTTGGGATGAGCTGTGAGATGTGGGGATTATGGTTGCGGTGAAATGTGAGATGTGGGTATTATGGTTGGGGTGAACTGTGAGATGTGGGGATTATGGTTGGCGTGAACTGTGAGATGTGGGGATTATGGTTGGGGTGCACTGTTAGATGACAGGATTATGGTTGGGGTGAGCTGTGAGATGTGGTGATTATGGTTGGGGTGAGCTCCGAGATATGGGGATTATGGTTGGGGTGAGCTGTGAGATGTGGGGATTATGGTTGGGGTGAATTGTGAGATGTGGGGATTATGGTTGGGGTGAACTGTGAGATGTGGTGATTATGGCTGGGGTGAACTGTGAGATGTGTGGATTATGGTTGGGGTGAACTGAGAGATGTGGGGATTCTGGGGGTGAACTGTGAGATGTGCCGATTATGGCTGGGATGAGCTGTGAGATGTGGGGATTATGGTTGAGGTGAGCTGTGAGATGTGGGGATTATGGTTGGGGTGAGCTGAGAGATGTGGGGATTATGGTTGGGGTGAAATGTGAGATGTGGGGATTATGCTTGGGGTGAGCTGTGAGAAGTGGGGATTCTGGGGGTGAACGGTGAGATGTGGCGATTGTGGCTGGGATGAGCTGTGAGATGTGGGGATTGTGGTTGGGATGTGCTGTGAGATGTGGGAATTATGGTTGGGGTTAACCTTGAGACGTGGGGATTATGGTTGGGAGGAGGTGTGAGTTGTGGGGATTGTAGTTGGGTTGACTTGTGAGATGTGGGGATAATGGTTGGGGAGAGCTGTGAGATGTGGGGATTATGGTTGGGATTAGCTCTGAGATTTGGGGATTATGGCTTGGCTGAACAGTGAGATGTGGGGATTATGGTTGGGGTGATCTGTGAGAGGTGGGGATTCCGGGGGTGAACTTGAGATATGGCGATTATGGCTGGGATGAGCTGTGAGATGTGGGGATTGTGGCTGGGATGTACTGTGAAATGTAGGGATTAAGGTAGGGATGAACTGTGAGATTTGGGGATTATGGTTGAGGTGAGCTGTGAGATGTGGGGATTACGGTTGGGATGAGCTGTGAGATGAGGGGAATATGGTTGGGGTGAGATGTGAGATGTGGGGATTCTGGTTGGGGTGAGCTGTGAGATGTGGGGATTATGGTTGGGAGGAGGTGTGAGAGGTGGGGATTATGGTTGGGATGAGGTGTGAGTTGTGGGGATTGTAGTTGGGTTGAGTTGTGAGATGTGGAGATAATGGTTGGGGTGAACTGTGAGATGTGGGGATTATGGTTGAGATGAACTGTGAGATGTGGGGATTATGGTTGGGATGAGCTGTGAGATGTGGGGATTACGGTTGGGATGAGCTGTGAGATGTGGAGAATATGGTTGGGGTGAGCTGTGAGATGTGGGGATTATCGTTGGGGTGAGCTGTGAGATGTGGGGATTATGGTTGCGATGAACTGTGAGATGTGGGCATTATGTTTGGGATGAGCTGTGAGCTGTGGTGATTATGGTTGGGATTAGCTGTGAGATGTGGGGATTATGGCTAGGGTGAACAGTGAGATGTGGGGATTATGGTTGGGGTGATCTGTGAGAGGTGGGGATTCTGGGGGTGATCTGTGAGATGTGGCGGTTGTGGCTGGGATGAGCTGTGAGATGTAGGGATTATGGTTGTGATGAGCTGTGAGATGTGGGGATTATGGTGGGGGTGAGCTGAGAGATGTGGGGATTATGGTTGGGGTGAACTGTGAGATGTGGGGATTATGGTTGGGATGAGCGGTAAGATGTGTGGATTATGGTTGGGGTGAACTGTGAGATGTGGGGATTATGGTTGGGATGAGCTGTGAGATGTGGGGATTGTGGCTGGGATGTACTGTGAAATGTAGGGATTAAGGTAGGGATGAACTGTGAGATTTGGGGATTATGGTTGGGGTGAGCTGTGAGATGTTGCGATTATGGTTGGGGTGAACTTTGAGACGTGGGGATTATGGTTGGGATGAGCTGTGAGATGTGGGGATTATGGTTGGGAGGAGGTGTGAGTTGTGGGGATTGAATTTGGGTTGAGTTGTGAGATGTGGGGATAAAGGTTGGGGTGAGCTGTGAGATGTGGGGAATACGGTTGAGATGAACTGTGAGATGTGGGGATTATGGTTGCGATGAACTATGAGATGTGGGCATTATGTTTTAGATGAGCTGTGAGATGTGGTGAATATGGTTGGGATTAGCTGTGAGATGTGGGGATTATGGCTAGGGTGAACAGTGAGATGAGGGGATTATGGTTGGGGTGATCTGAGAGAGGTGGGGATTCTGGGGGTGAACTGTGAGATGTGGCGATTGTGGCTGGGATGAACTGACGTATATGGGGATTATGGTTGTGATGAGCTGTGAGATGTGGGGATTATGGTTGGGGTGAGCTCAGAGATGTGGGGATTATGGTTGGGGTGAACTGTCAGATGTGGGGATTATGGTTGGGATGAGCTGTAAAATGTGTGGATTATGGTTGGGGTGAACTGTGAGATGTGGGGATTATGTTTGGGATGAGCTGTGAGATGTGGGGAATACGGTTGAGATGAACTGTGAGATGTGGGGATTATGGTTGCGATGAACTATGAGATGTGGGCATTATGTTTTAGATGAGCTGTGAGATGTGGTGAATATGGTTGGGATTAGCTGTGAGATGTGGGGATTATGGCTAGGGTGAACAGTGAGATGAGGGGATTATGGTTGGGGTGATCTGAGAGAGGTGGGGATTCTGGGGGTGAACTGTGAGATGTGGCGATTGTGGCTGGGATGAACTGACGTATATGGGGATTATGGTTGTGATGAGCTGTGAGATGTGGGGATTATGGTTGGGGTGAGCTCAGAGATGTGGGGATTATGGTTGGGGTGAACTGTCAGATGTGGGGATTATGGTTGGGATGAGCTGTAAAATGTGTGGATTATGGTTGGGGTGAACTGTGAGATGTGGGGATTATGTTTGGGATGAGCTGTGAGATGTGGGGATTATGGTTGGGGTGAACTGTGAGATGTGGGGATTATGGTTGGGATGAGCTGTGAGATGTGGGGATTATGGTTTGGATGAGCTGTGAGATGTGGGGATAATGGTTGGGGTGAGCTGTGTGATGTGGTGATTACGGTTGGGATGAGCTGTGAGATGTGGGGAATATGGTTGGGGTGAACTGAGAGATGTGGTGATTATGGCTGGGGTAAACTGTGAGATGTGTGGATCATGGTTGGGGTGAACTGTGAGATGTGGGGATTATGGCTGGGATGAGCTGTGAGATGTGGGGATTATGGTTGGGATGAGCTGTGAGATGTGGGGATTGTGGCTGGGATGTACTGTGAAAAGTAGGGATTAAGGTAGGGATGAACTGTGAGATGTGGGGATTATGGTTGGGGTTAGCTGAGAGATGTGGGGATTATGGTTGGGAGGAGGTGTGAGTTGTGGGGATTGAATTTGGGTTGAGTTGTGAGATGTGGGGATAAAGGTTGGGGTGAGCTGTGAGATGTGGGGAATACGGTTGAGATGAACTGTGAGATGTGGGGATTATGGTTGCGATGAACTATGAGATGTGGGCATTATGTTTTAGATGAGCTGTGAGATGTGGTGATTATGGTTGGGATTAGCTGTGAGATGTGGGGATTATGGCTAGGGTGAACAGTGAGATGAGGGGATTATGGTTGGGGTGATCTGAGAGAGGTGGGGATTCTGGGGGTGAACTGTGAGATGTGGCGATTGTGGCTGGGATGAACTGACGTATATGGGGATTATGGTTGTGATGAGCTGTGAGATGTGGGGATTATGGTTGGGGTGAGCTCAGAGATGTGGGGATTATGGTTGGGGTGAACTGTCAGATGTGGGGATTATGGTTGGGATGAGCTGTAAGATGTGTGGATTATGGTTGGGGTGAACTGTGAGATGTGGGGATTATGTTTGGGATGAGCTGTGAGATGTGGGGATTATGGTTGGGGTGAACTGTGAGATGTGGGGATTATGGTTGGGATGAGCTGTGAGATGTGGGGATTATGGTTTGGATGAGCTGTGAGATGTGGGGATAATGGTTGGGGTGAGCTGTGTGATGTGGTGATTACGGTTGGGATGAGCTGTGAGATGTGGGGAATATGGTTGGGGTGAACTGAGAGATGTGGTGATTATGGCTGGGGTAAACTGTGAGATGTGTGGATTATGGTTGGGGTGAACTGTGAGATGTGGGGATTATGGCTGGGATGAGCTGTGAGATGTGGGGATTATGGTTGGGATGAGCTGTGAGATGTGGGGATTGTGGCTGGGATGTACTGTGAAAAGTAGGGATTAAGGTAGGGATGAACTGTGAGATTTGGGGATTATGGTTGGGGTGAGCTGTGAGATGTGTGGGATTATGGTAGGGGTGAGCTGAGAGTTGTGGGGATTATGGTTGGGGTGAACTGTGAGATGTTGGGATTATTGTTGGGGTGAGCTGTAAGAGGTGGGGATTCTGGGGGTGAACTGTGAGATGTGGCGATTTTGGCTGGGATGAGCTGTGAGATGTGGGAATTATGGTTGGGGTGAACCTTGAGACGTGGGGATTATGGTTGGGAGGAGGTGTGAGTTGTGGGGATTGTAGTTGGGTTGAGTTGTGAGATGTGGGGATAATGGTTGGGGTGAGCTGTGAGATGTGGGGATTACGGTTGAGATGAGCTGTGAGATGTGGTGATTATGGTTGGGATGAGCTGTGAGATGTGGGGATTATGGTTGGGGTGAGCTGTGAGATGTGGGGATTATGTTTGGGGTGAGCTCTGAGATCTGTGGATTATTGTTGGGAGGAGGTGTGAGATGTGGCGATTATGGTTGGGATGAGGTGTGAGTTCTGGGGATTGTTGTTGGGTTGAGTTGTGAGATGTGGGGATAATGGTTGGGGTGAGCTGTGAGATGTGGCGATTACGGTTGAGATGAACAGTGAGATGTGGGGATTATGGTTGGGATGAGCTGTGAGATATGGGGATTACGGTTGGGATGAGCTGTGAGATGTGGGGAATATGGTTGGGGTGAGCTGCGAGATGTGGGGATTATGGTTGGGATGAACTGTGAGGTGTGGGCATTATGTTTGGGATGAGCTGTGAGATGTGGGGATTATGGTTGGGATGAGCTGTGAGATGTGGGGATTGTGGCTGGGATGTACTGTGAAATGTAGGCATTAAGGTAGGGATGAACTGTGAGATTTGGGGATTATGGTTGAGGTGAGCTGTGAGATGTGGGGATTATGGTTGGGGTTAGCTGAGAGATGTGGGGATTATGGTTGGGGTGAAATGTGAGATGTGGGGATTACGGTTCGGGTGAGCTGTGAGAGGTGGGGATTCTGGGGGTGAACGGTGAGATGTGGCGATTGTGGCTGGGATGAGCTGTGAGATGTGGGGATTGTGGTTGGGATCAGCTGTGAGATGTGGGGATTATGATTGTGTTGAACTGTGAGACGTGGGGATTATGGTTCGGAGGAGGTGTGAGATGTGGGGATGATGGTTGGGATGAGGTGTGAGTTCTGGGGATTGTAGTTGGGTTGAGTTGTGAGATGTGGGGATTACGGTTGAGATGAACTGTGAGATGTGGGGATTATGGTTGGGATGAGCTGTGAGATGTGGGGATTACGGTTGGGATGAGCTGTGAGATGTGGGGAATATGGTTGGGGTGAGCTGTGAGATGTGGGGATTATCGTTGGGGTGAGCTGTGAGATGTGGGGATTATGGTTTGGATGAGCTGTGAGATGTGGGGATAATGGTTGGGGTGAGCTGTGTGATGTGGTGATTACGGTTGGGATGAGCTGTGAGATGTGGGGAATATGGTTGGGGTGAACTGAGTGATGTGGTGATTATGGCTGGGGTAAACTGTGAGATGTGTGGATTATGGTTGGGGTGAACTGTGAGATGTGGGGATTATGGCTGGGATGAGCTGTGAGATGTGGGGATTATGGTTGGGATGAGCTGTGAGATGTGGGGATTGTGGCTGGGATGTACTGTGAAAAGTAGGGATTAAGGTAGGGATGAACTGTGAGATTTGGGGATTATGGTTGGGGTGAGCTGTGAGATGTGTGGGATTATGGTAGGGGTGAGCTGAGAGTTGTGGGGATTATGGTTGGGGTGAACTGTGAGATGTTGGGATTATTGTTGGGGTGAGCTGTAAGAGGTGGGGATTCTGGGGGTGAACTGTGAGATGTGGCGATTTTGGCTGGGATGAGCTGTGAGATGTGGGAATTATGGTTGGGGTGAACCTTGAGACGTGGGGATTATGGTTGGGAGGAGGTGTGAGTTGTGGGGATTGTAGTTGTGTTGAGTTGTGAGATGTGGGGATAATGGTTGGGGTGAGCTGTGAGATGTGGGGATTACGGTTGAGATGAGCTGTGAGATGTCGTGATTATGGTTGGGATGAGCTGTGAGATGTGGGGATTATGGTTGGGGTGAGCTGTGAGATGTGGGGATTATGTTTGGGGTGAGCTCTGAGATGTGTGGATTATTGTTGGGAGGAGGTGTGAGATGTGGCGATTATGGTTGGGATGAGTTGTGAGATGTGGGGATAATGGTTGGGGTGAGCTGTGAGATGTGGCAATTACGGTTGAGATGAACTGTGAGATGTGGGGATTATGGTTGGGATGAGCTGTGAGTTATGGGGATTACGGTTGGGATGAGCTGTGAGATGTGGGGAATATGGTTGGGGTGAGCTGCGAGATGTGGGGATTATGGTTGGGATGAACTGTGAGGTGTGGGCATTATGTTTGGGATGAGCTGTGAGATGTGGGGATTATGGTTGGGATGAGCTGTGAGATGTGGGGATTGTGGCTGGGATGTACTGTGAAATGTAGGCATTAAGGTAGGGATGAACTGTGAGATTTGGGGATTATGGTTGAGGTGAGCTGTGAGATGTGGGGATTATGGTTGGGGTTAGCTGAGAGATGTGGGGATTATGGTTGGGGTGAAATGTGAGATGTGGGGATTACGGTTCGGGTGAGCTGTGAGAGGTGGGGATTCTGGGGGTGAACGGTGAGATGTGGCGATTGTGGCTGGGATGAGCTGTGAGATGTGGGGATTGTGGTTGGGATCAGCTGTGAGATGTGAGGATTATGATTGTGTTGAACTGTGAGACGTGGGGATTATGGTTCGGAGGAGGTGTGAGATGTGGGGATGATGGTTGGGATGAGGTGTGAGTTCTGGGGATTGTAGTTGGGTTGAGTTGTGAGATGTGGGGATTACGGTTGAGATGAACTGTGAGATGTGGGGATTATGGTTGGGATGAGCTGTGAGATGTGGGGATTACGGTTGGGATGAGCTGTGAGATGTGGGGAATATGGTTGGGGTGAGCTGTGAGATCTGGCGATTATGTTTGGGTTGAGCTGTGAGATCTGGGGATTATGGTTGGGATGAGCTGTGACATGTGGGGATTATGGATGGGGTGAGCTGAGAGATGTGGGGATTATGGTAGGTTGAACTGTGAGATGTGGGGATTATGGTTGGGATGAGCTGTAAGATGTGTGGATTATGGTTGGGGTGAGCTGAGAGTTGTGGGGATTATGGTTGGGGCGAGCTGTGAGAGGTGGGGATTCTGGGGGTGAACTGTGAGATGTGGCGATTTTGGCTGGGATGAACTGTGAGATGTGGGAATTATGGTTGGGGTGAACCTTGAGACGTGGGGATTATGGTTGGGAGGAGGTGTGAGTTGTGGGGATTGTAGTTGGGTTGAGTTGTGAGATATGGGGATAATGGTTGGGGTGAGCTGTGAGATGTGTGGATTATGGTTGGGATGAACTGTGAGATGTGGGCATTATGTTTGGGATGAGCTGTGAGATGTGGGGATTATGGTTGGGGTGAGCTGTGAGATGTGGGGATTACGGTTGAGATGAGCTGTGAGATGTGGTGATTATGGTTGGGATGAGCTGTGAGATGTGGGGATTATGGTTGGGGTGAGCTGTGAGATGTGGGGATTATGTTTGGGGTGAGCTCTGAGATCTGTGGATTATTGTTGGGAGGAGGTGTGAGATGTGGCGATTATGGTTGGGATGAGGTGTGAGTTCTGGGGATTGTTGTTGGGTTGAGTTGTGAGATGTGGGGATAATGGTTGGGGTGAGCTGTGAGATGTGGCGATTACGGTTGAGATGAACTGTGAGATGTGGGGATTATGGTTGGGATGAGCTGTGAGATATGGGGATTACGGTTGGGATGAGCTGTGAGATGTGGGGAATATGGTTGGGGTGAGCTGCGAGATGTGGGGATTATGGTTGGGATGAACTGTGAGGTGTGGGCATTATGTTTGGGATGAGCTGTGAGATGTGGGGATTATGGTTGGGATGAGCTGTGAGATGTGGGGATTGTGGCTGGGATGTACTGTGAAATGTAGGCATTAAGGTAGGGATGAACTGTGAGATTTGGGGATTATGGTTGAGGTGAGCTGTGAGATGTGGGGATTATGGTTGGGGTTAGCTGAGAGATGTGGGGATTATGGTTGGGGTGAAATGTGAGATGTGGGGATTACGGTTCGGGTGAGCTGTGAGAGGTGGGGATTCTGGGGGTGAACGGTGAGATGTGGCGATTGTGGCTGGGATGAGCTGTGAGATGTGGGGATTGTGGTTGGGATCAGCTGTGAGATGTGGGGATTATGATTGTGTTGAACTGTGAGACGTGGGGATTATGGTTCGGAGGAGGTGTGAGATGTGGGGATGATGGTTGGGATGAGGTGTGAGTTCTGGGGATTGTAGTTGGGTTGAGTTGTGAGATGTGGGGATTACGGTTGAGATGAACTGTGAGATGTGGGGATTATGGTTGGGATGAGCTGTGAGATGTGGGGATTACGGTTGGGATGAGCTGTGAGATGTGGGGAATATGGTTGGGGTGAGCTGTGAGATGTGGGGATTATCGTTGGGGTGAGCTGTGAGATGTGGGGATTATGGTTTGGATGAGCTGTGAGATGTGGGGATAATGGTTGGGGTGAGCTGTGTGATGTGGTGATTACGGTTGGGATGAGCTGTGAGATGTGGGGAATATGGTTGGGGTGAACTGAGTGATGTGGTGATTATGGCTGGGGTAAACTGTGAGATGTGTGGATTATGGTTGGGGTGAACTGTGAGATGTGGGGATTATGGCTGGGATGAGCTGTGAGATGTGGGGATTATGGTTGGGATGAGCTGTGAGATGTGGGGATTGTGGCTGGGATGTACTGTGAAAAGTAGGGATTAAGGTAGGGATGAACTGTGAGATTTGGGGATTATGGTTGGGGTGAGCTGTGAGATGTGTGGGATTATGGTAGGGGTGAGCTGAGAGTTGTGGGGATTATGGTTGGGGTGAACTGTGAGATGTTGGGATTATTGTTGGGGTGAGCTGTAAGAGGTGGGGATTCTGGGGGTGAACTGTGAGATGTGGCGATTTTGGCTGGGATGAGCTGTGAGATGTGGGAATTATGGTTGGGGTGAACCTTGAGACGTGGGGATTATGGTTGGGAGGAGGTGTGAGTTGTGGGGATTGTAGTTGTGTTGAGTTGTGAGATGTGGGGATAATGGTTGGGGTGAGCTGTGAGATGTGGGGATTACGGTTGAGATGAGCTGTGAGATGTCGTGATTATGGTTGGGATGAGCTGTGAGATGTGGGGATTATGGTTGGGGTGAGCTGTGAGATGTGGGGATTATGTTTGGGGTGAGCTCTGAGATGTGTGGATTATTGTTGGGAGGAGGTGTGAGATGTGGCGATTATGGTTGGGATGAGTTGTGAGATGTGGGGATAATGGTTGGGGTGAGCTGTGAGATGTGGCAATTACGGTTGAGATGAACTGTGAGATGTGGGGATTATGGTTGGGATGAGCTGTGAGTTATGGGGATTACGGTTGGGATGAGCTGTGAGATGTGGGGAATATGGTTGGGGTGAGCTGCGAGATGTGGGGATTATGGTTGGGATGAACTGTGAGGTGTGGGCATTATGTTTGGGATGAGCTGTGAGATGTGGGGATTATGGTTGGGATGAGCTGTGAGATGTGGGGATTGTGGCTGGGATGTACTGTGAAATGTAGGCATTAAGGTAGGGATGAACTGTGAGATTTGGGGATTATGGTTGAGGTGAGCTGTGAGATGTGGGGATTATGGTTGGGGTTAGCTGAGAGATGTGGGGATTATGGTTGGGGTGAAATGTGAGATGTGGGGATTACGGTTCGGGTGAGCTGTGAGAGGTGGGGATTCTGGGGGTGAACGGTGAGATGTGGCGATTGTGGCTGGGATGAGCTGTGAGATGTGGGGATTGTGGTTGGGATCAGCTGTGAGATGTGAGGATTATGATTGTGTTGAACTGTGAGACATGGGGATTATGGTTCGGAGGAGGTGTGAGATGTGGGGATGATGGTTGGGATGAGGTGTGAGTTCTGGGGATTGTAGTTGGGTTGAGTTGTGAGATGTGGGGATTACGGTTGAGATGAACTGTGAGATGTGGGGATTATGGTTGGGATGAGCTGTGAGATGTGGGGATTACGGTTGGGATGAGCTGTGAGATGTGGGGAATATGGTTGGGGTGAGCTGTGAGATCTGGCGATTATGTTTGGGTTGAGCTGTGAGATCTGGGGATTATGGTTGGGATGAGCTGTGACATGTGGGGATTATGGATGGGGTGAGCTGAGAGATGTGGGGATTATGGTAGGTTGAACTGTGAGATGTGGGGATTATGGTTGGGATGAGCTGTAAGATGTGTGGATTATGGTTGGGGTGAGCTGAGAGTTGTGGGGATTATGGTTGGGGCGAGCTGTGAGAGGTGGGGATTCTGGGGGTGAACTGTGAGATGTGGCGATTTTGGCTGGGATGAACTGTGAGATGTGGGAATTATGGTTGGGGTGAACCTTGAGACGTGGGGATTATGGTTGGGAGGAGGTGTGAGTTGTGGGGATTGTAGTTGGGTTGAGTTGTGAGATATGGGGATAATGGTTGGGGTGAGCTGTGAGATGTGTGGATTATGGTTGGGATGAACTGTGAGATGTGGGCATTATGTTTGGGATGAGCTGTGAGATGTGGGGATTATGGTTGGGGTGAACAGTGAGATGTGGGGATTATGGTTGGGGTGATCTGTGAGAGGTGGGGATTCTGGGGGTGAACTGTGAGATGTGGCGATTATGGCTGGGATGAGCTGTGAGATGTGGGGATTATGGTTGAGGTGAGCTGTGAGATGTGGGGATTATGGTTGGGGTGAGCTGAGAGATGTGGGGATTATGGTTGGGGTGAAATGTGAGATGTGGGGATTATGCTTGGGGTGAGCTGTGAGAAGTGGGGATTCTGGGGGTGAACGGTGAGATGTGGCGATTATTGCTGGGATGAGCTGTGAGATGTGGGGATTATGGTTGAGGTGAGCTGTGAGATGTGGGGATTATGGTTGGGGTGAGCTGTGAGATGTGGGGATTATGGTTGGGATGAACGGTGAGATGTGGGGATTATGGTTGAGGTGAGCTGTGAGATGTGGGGATTACGGTTGGGATGAGCTGTGAGATGAGGGGAATATGGTTGGGGTGAGATGTGAGATGTGGGGATTCTGGTTGGGGTGAGCTGTGAGATGTGGGGATTATGGTTGGGAGGAGGTGTGAGAGGTGGGGATTATGGTTGGGATGAGGTGTGAGTTGTGGGGATTGTAGTTGGGTTGAGTTGTGAGATGTGGAGATAATGGTTGGGGTGAACTGTGAGATGTGGGGATTACGGTTGAGATGAACTGTGAGATGTGGGGATTATGGTTGGGATGAGCTGTGAGATGTGGGGATTACGGTTGGGATGAGCTGTGAGATGTGGGGAATATGGTTGGGGTGAGCTGTGAGATGTGGGGATTATCGTTGGGGTGAACTGTGAGATGTGGGGATTATGGTTGCGATGAACTGTGAGATGTGGGCATTATGTTTGGGATGAGCTGTGAGCTGTGGTGATTATGGTTGGGATTAGCTGTGAGATGTGGGGATTATGGATAGGGTGAACAGTGAGATGTGGGGATTATGGTTGGGGTGATCTGTGAGAGGTGGGGATTCTGGGGGTGATCTGTGAGATGTGGCGGTTGTGGCTGGGATGAGCTGTGAGATGTAGGGATTATGGTTGTGATGAGCTGTGAGATGTGGGGATTATGGTGGGGGTGAGCTGAGAGATGTGGGGATTATCGTTGGGGTGAGCTGTGAGATGTGGGGATTATGGTTTGGATGAGCTGTGAGATGTGGGGATAATGGTTGGGGTGAGCTGTGTGATGTGGTGATTACGGTTGGGATGAGCTGTGAGATGTGGGGAATATGGTTGGGGTGAACTGAGAGATGTGGTGATTATGGCTGGGGTAAACTGTGAGATGTGTGGATTATGGTTGGGGTGAACTGTGAGATGTGGGGATTATGGCTGGGATGAGCTGTGAGATGTGGGGATTATGGTTGGGATGAGCTGTGAGATGTGGGGATTGTGGCTGGGATGTACTGTGAAAAGTAGGGATTAAGGTAGGGATGAACTGTGAGATTTGGGGATTATGGTTGGGGTGAGCTGTGAGATGTGTGGGATTATGGTAGGGGTGAGCTGAGAGTTGTGGGGATTATGGTTGGGGTGAACTGTGAGATGTTGGGATTATTGTTGGGGTGAGCTGTAAGAGGTGGGGATTCTGGGGGTGAACTGTGAGATGTGGCGATTTTGGCTGGGATGAGCTGTGAGATGTGGGAATTATGGTTGGGGTGAACCTTGAGACGTGGGGATTATGGTTGGGAGGAGGTGTGAGTTGTGGGGATTGTAGTTGGGTTGAGTTGTGAGATGTGGGGATAATGGTTGGGGTGAGCTGTGAGATGTGGGGATTACGGTTGAGATGAGCTGTGAGATGTGGTGATTATGGTTGGGATGAGCTGTGAGATGTGGGGATTATGGTTGGGGTGAGCTGTGAGATGTGGGGATTATGTTTGGGGTGAGCTCTGAGATGTGTGGATTATTGTTGGGAGGAGGTGTGAGATGTGGCGATTATGGTTGGGATGAGTTGTGAGATGTGGGGATAATGGTTGGGGTGAGCTGTGAGATGTGGCGATTACGGTTGAGATGAACTGTGAGATGTGGGGATTATGGTTGGGATAAGCTGTGAGATATGGGGATTACGGTTGGGATGAGCTGTGAGATGTGGGGAATATGGTTGGGGTGAGCTGCGAGATGTGGGGATTATGGTTGGGATGAACTGTGAGGTGTGGGCATTATGTTTGGGATGAGCTGTGAGATGTGGGGATTATGGTTGGGATGAGCTGTGAGATGTGGGGATTGTGGCTGGGATGTACTGTGAAATGTAGGCATTAAGGTAGGGATGAACTGTGAGATTTGGGGATTATGGTTGAGGTGAGCTGTGAGATGTGGGGATTATGGTTGGGGTTAGCTGAGAGATGTGGGGATTATGGTTGGGGTGAAATGTGAGATGTGGGGATTACGGTTCGGGTGAGCTGTGAGAGGTGGGGATTCTGGGGGGTGAACGGTGAGATGTGGCGATTGTGGCTGGGATGAGCTGTGAGATGTGGGGATTGTGGTTGGGATCAGCTGTGAGATGTGGGGATTATGATTGTGTTGAACTGTGAGACGTGGGGATTATGGTTCGGAGGAGGTGTGAGATGTGGGGATGATGGTTGGGATGAGGTGTGAGTTCTGGGGATTGTAGTTGGGTAGAGTTGTGAGATGTGGGGATTACGGTTGAGATGAACTGTGAGATGTGGGGATTATGGTTGGGATGAGCTGTGAGATGTGGGGATTACGGTTGGGATGAGCTGTGAGATGTGGGGAATATGGTTGGGGTGAGCTGTGAGATCTGGCGATTATGTTTGGGTTGAGCTGTGAGATCTGGGGATTATGGTTGGGATGAGCTGTGACATATGGGGATTATGGATGGGGTGAGCTGAGAGATGTGGGGATTATGGTAGGTTGAACTGTGAGATGTGGGGATTATGGTTGGGATGAGCTGTAAGATGTGTGGATTATGGTTGGGGTGAGCTGAGAGTTGTGGGGATTATGGTTGGGGTGAACTGTGAGATGTGGGGATTATTGTTGGGGCGAGCTGTGAAAGGTGGGGATTCTGGGGGTGAACTGTGAGATGTGGCGATTTTGGCTGGGATGAACTGTGAGATGTGGGAATTATGGTTGGGGTGAACCTTGAGACGTGGGTATTATGGTTGGGAGGAGGTGTGAGTTGTGGGGATTGTAGTTGGGTTGAGTTGTGAGATATGGGGATAATGGTTGGGGTGAGCTGTGAGATGTGTGGATTATGGTTGGGATGAACTGTGAGATGTGGGCATTATGTTTGGGATGAGCTGTGAGATGTGGGGATTATGGTTGGGGTGAACAGTGAGATGTGGGGATTATGGTTGGGGTGATCTGTGAGAGGTGGGGATTCTGGGGGTGAACTGTGAGATGTGGCGATTATGGCTGGGATGAGCTGTGAGATGTGGGGATTATGGTTGAGGTGAGCTGTGAGATGTGGGGATTATGGTTGGGGTGAGCTGAGAGATGTGGGGATTATGGTTGGGGTGAAATGTGAGATGTGGGGATTATGCTTGGGGTGAGCTGTGAGAAGTGGGGATTCTGGGGGTGAACGGTGAGATGTGGCGATTATTGCTGGGATGAGCTGTGAGATGTGGGGATTATGGTTGAGGTGAGCTGTGAGATGTGGGGATTATGGTTGAGGTGAGCTGTGAGATATGGGGATTATGGTTGGGATGAACGGTGAGATGTGGGGATTATGGTTGAGGTGAGCTGTGAGATGTGGGGATTACGGTTGGGATGAGCTGTGAGATGAGGGGAATATGGTTGGGGTGAGATGTGAGATGTGGGGATTCTGGTTGGGGTGAGCTGTGAGATGTGGGGATTATGGTTGGGAGGAGGTGTGAGAGGTGGGGATTATGGTTGGGATGAGGTGTGAGTTGTGGGGATTGTAGTTGGGTTGAGTTGTGAGATGTGGAGATAATGGTTGGGGTGAACTGTGAGATGTGGGGATTACGGTTGAGATGAACTGTGAGATGTGGGGATTATGGTTGGGATGAGCTGTGAGATGTGGGGATTACGGTTAGGATGAGCTGTGAGATGTGGGGAATATGGTTGGGGTGAGCTGTGAGATGTGGGGATTATCGTTGGGGTGAACTGTGAGATGTGGGGATTATGGTTGCGATGAACTGTGAGATGTGGGCATTATGTTTGGGATGAGCTGTGAGCTGTGGTGATTATGGTTGGGATTAGCTGTGAGATGTGGGGATTATGGATAGGGTGAACAGTGAGATGTGGGGATTATGGTTGGGGTGATCTGTGAGAGGTGGGGATTCTGGGGGTGATCTGTGAGATGTGGCGGTTGTGGCTGGGATGAGCTGTGAGATGTAGGGATTATGGTGGGGGTGAGCTGAGAGATGTGGGGATTATGGTTGGGGTGAACTGTGAGATGTGGGGATTATGGTTGGGATGAGCGGTAAGATGTGTGGATTATGGTTGGGGTGAACTGTGAGATGTGGGGATTATGGTTGGGATGAGCTGTGAGATGTGGGGATTGTGGCTGGGATGTACTGTGAAATGTAGGGATTAAGGTAGGGATGAACTGTGAGATTTGGGGATTATGGTTGGGGTGAGCTGTGAGATGTTGCGATTATGGTTGGGGTGAACTTTGAGACGTGGGGATTATGGTTGGGATGAGCTGTGAGATGTGGGGATTATGGTTGGGAGGAGGTGTGAGTTGTGGGGATTGAATTTGGGTTGAGTTGTGAGATGTGGGGATAAAGGTTGGGGTGAGCTGTGAGATGTGGGGAATACGGTTGAGATGAACTGTGAGATGTGGGGATTATGGTTGCGATGAACTATGAGATGTGGGCATTATGTTTTAGATGAGCTGTGAGATGTGGTGATTATGGTTGGGATTAGCTGTGAGATGTGGGGATTATGGCTAGGGTGAACAGTGAGATGAGGGGATTATGGTTGGGGTGATCTGAGAGAGGTGGGGATTCTGGGGGTGAACTGTGAGATGTGGCGATTGTGGCTGGGATGAACTGACGTATATGGGGATTATGGTTGTGATGAGCTGTGAGATGTGGGGATTATGGTTGGGGTGAGCTCAGAGATGTGGGGATTATGGTTGGGAGGAGGTGTGAGTTGTGCGGATTGTAGTTGGGTTGAGTTGTGAGATGTGGGGATAATGGTTGGGGTGAGCTGTGAGATGTGGGGATAATGGTTGGGGTGAGCTGTGAGATGTGGGGATTACGGTTGAGATGAGCTGTGAGATGTGGTGATTATGGTTGGGATGAGCTGTGAGATATGGGGATTACGGTTGGGATGAGCTGTGAGATGTGGGCAATATGGTTGGGGTGAGCTGCGAGATGTGGGGATTATGGTTGGGATGAACTGTGAGGTGTGGGCATTATGTTTGGGATGAGCTGTGAGATGTGGGGATTATGGTTGGGATGAGCTGTGAGATGTGGGGATTGTGGCTGGGATGTACTGTGAAATGTAGGCATTAAGGTAGGGATGAACTGTGAGATTTGGGGATTATGGTTGAGGTGAGCTGTGAGATGTGGGGATTATGGTTGGGGTGAGCTGTGAGATGTGGGGATTATGGTTGCGATGAACTGTGAGATGTGGGCATTATGTTTGGGATGAGCTGTGAGCTGTGGTGATTATGGTTGGGATTAGCTGTGAGATGTGGGGATTATGGCTAGGGTGAACAGTGAGATGTGGGGATTATGGTTGGGGTGATCTGTGAGAGGTGGGGATTCTGGGGGTGATCTGTGAGATGTGGCGGTTGTGGCTGGGATGAGCTGTGAGATGTAGGGATTATGGTTGTGATGAGCTGTGAGATGTGGGGATTATGGTGGGGGTGAGCTGAGAGATGTGGGGATTATGGTTGGGGTGAACTGTGAGATGTGGGGATTATGGTTGGGATGAGCGGTAAGATGTGTGGATTATGGTTGGGGTGAACTGTGAGATGTGGGGATTATGGTTGGGATGAGCTGTGAGATGTGGGGATTGTGGCTGGGATGTACTGTGAAATGTAGGGATTAAGGTAGGGATGAACTGTGAGATTTGGGGATTATGGTTGGGGTGAGCTGTGAGATGTTGCGATTATGGTTGGGGTGAACTTTGAGACGTGGGGATTATGGTTGGGATGAGCTGTGAGATGTGGGGATTATGGTTGGGAGGAGGTGTGAGTTGTGGGGATTGAATTTGGGTTGAGTTGTGAGATGTGGGGATAAAGGTTGGGGTGAGCTGTGAGATGTGGGGAATACGGTTGAGATGAACTGTGAGATGTGGGGATTATGGTTGCGATGAACTATGAGATGTGGGCATTATGTTTTAGATGAGCTGTGAGATGTGGTGAATATGGTTGGGATTAGCTGTGAGATGTGGGGATTATGGCTAGGGTGAACAGTGAGATGAGGGGATTATGGTTGGGGTGATCTGAGAGAGGTGGGGATTCTGGGGGTGAACTGTGAGATGTGGCGATTGTGGCTGGGATGAACTGACGTATATGGGGATTATGGTTGTGATGAGCTGTGAGATGTGGGGATTATGGTTGGGGTGAGCTCAGAGATGTGGGGATTATGGTTGGGGTGAACTGTCAGATGTGGGGATTATGGTTGGGATGAGCTGTAAAATGTGTGGATTATGGTTGGGGTGAACTGTGAGATGTGGGGATTATGTTTGGGATGAGCTGTGAGATGTGGGGATTATGGTTGGGGTGAACTGTGAGATGTGGGGATTATGGTTGGGATGAGCTGTGAGATGTGGGGATTATGGTTTGGATGAGCTGTGAGATGTGGGGATAATGGTTGGGGTGAGCTGTGTGATGTGGTGATTACGGTTGGGATGAGCTGTGAGATGTGGGGAATATGGTTGGGGTGAACTGAGAGATGTGGTGATTATGGCTGGGGTTAACTGTGAGATGTGTGGATCATGGTTGGGGTGAACTGTGAGATGTGGGGATTATGGCTGGGATGAGCTGTGAGATGTGGGGATTATGGTTGGGATGAGCTGTGAGATGTGGGGATTGTGGCTGGGATGTACTGTGAAAAGTAGGGATTAAGGTAGGGATGAACTGTGAGATTTGGGGATTATGGTTGGGGTGAGCTGTGAGATGTGTGGGATTATGGTAGGGGTGAGCTGAGAGTTGTGGGGATTATGGTTGGGGTGAACTGTGAGATGTTGGGATTATTGTTGGGGTGAGCTGTAAGAGGTGGGGATTCTGGGGGTGAACTGTGAGATGTGGCGATTTTGGCTGGGATGAGCTGTGAGATGTGGGAATTATGGTTGGGGTGAACCTTGAGACGTGGGGATTATGGTTGGGAGGAGGTGTGAGTTGTGGGGATTGTAGTTGGGTTGAGTTGTGAGATGTGGGGATAATGGTTGGGGTGAGCTGTGAGATGTGGGGATTACGGTTGAGATGAGCTGTGAGATGTGGTGATTATGGTTGGGATGAGCTGTGAGATGTGGGGATTATGGTTGGGGTGAGCTGTGAGATGTGGGGATTATGTTTGGGGTGAGCTCTGAGATGTGTGGATTATTGTTGGGAGGAGGTGTGAGATGTGGCGATTATGGTTGGGATGAGGTGTGAGTTCTGGGGATTGTTGTTGGGTTGAGTTGTGAGATGTGGGGATAATGGTTGGGGTGAGCTGTGAGATGTGGCGATTACGGTTGAGATGAACTGTGAGATGTGGGGATTATGGTTGGGATGAGCTGTGAGATATGGGGATTACGGTTGGGATGAGCTGTGAGATGTGGGGAATATGGTTGGGGTGAGCTGCGAGATGTGGGGATTATGGTTGGGATGAACTGTGAGGTGTGGGCATTATGTTTGGGATGAGCTGTGAGATGTGGGGATTATGGTTGGGATGAGCTGTGAGATGTGGGGATTGTGGCTGGGATGTACTGTGAAATGTAGGCATTAAGGTAGGGATGAACTGTGAGATTTGGGGATTATGGTTGAGGTGAGCTGTGAGATGTGGGGATTATGGTTGGGGTTAGCTGAGAGATGTGGGGATTATGGTTGGGAGGAGGTGTGAGTTGTGGGGATTGAATTTGGGTTGAGTTGTGAGATGTGGGGATAAAGGTTGGGGTGAGCTGTGAGATGTGGGGAATACGGTTGAGATGAACTGTGAGATGTGGGGATTATGGTTGCGATGAACTATGAGATGTGGGCATTATGTTTTAGATGAGCTGTGAGATGTGGTGATTATGGTTGGGATTAGCTGTGAGATGTGGGGATTATGGCTAGGGTGAACAGTGAGATGAGGGGATTATGGTTGGGGTGATCTGAGAGAGGTGGGGATTCTGGGGGTGAACTGTGAGATGTGGCGATTGTGGCTGGGATGAACTGACGTATATGGGGATTATGGTTGTGATGAGCTGTGAGATGTGGGGATTATGGTTGGGGTGAGCTCAGAGATGTGGGGATTATGGTTGGGGTGAACTGTCAGATGTGGGGATTATGGTTGGGATGAGCTGTAAGATGTGTGGATTATGGTTGGGGTGAACTGTGAGATGTGGGGATTATGTTTGGGATGAGCTGTGAGATGTGGGGATTATGGTTGGGGTGAACTGTGAGATGTGGGGATTATGGTTGGGATGAGCTGTGAGATGTGGGGATTATGGTTTGGATGAGCTGTGAGATGTGGGGATAATGGTTGGGGTGAGCTGTGTGATGTGGTGATTACGGTTGGGATGAGCTGTGAGATGTGGGGAATATGGTTGGGGTGAACTGAGAGATGTGGTGATTATGGCTGGGGTAAACTGTGAGATGTGTGGATTATGGTTGGGGTGAACTGTGAGATGTGGGGATTATGGCTGGGATGAGCTGTGAGATGTGGGGATTATGGTTGGGATGAGCTGTGAGATGTGGGGATTGTGGCTGGGATGTACTGTGAAAAGTAGGGATTAAGGTAGGGATGAACTGTGAGATTTGGGGATTATGGTAGGGGTGAGCTGAGAGTTGTGGGGATTATGGTTGGGGTGAACTGTGAGATGTTGGGATTATTGTTGGGGTGAGCTGTAAGAGGTGGGGATTCTGGGGGTGAACTGTGAGATGTGGCGATTTTGGCTGGGATGAGCTGTGAGATGTGGGAATTATGGTTGGGGTGAACCTTGAGACGTGGGGATTATGGTTGGGAGGAGGTGTGAGTTGTGGGGATTGTAGTTGGGTTGAGTTGTGAGATGTGGGGATAATGGTTGGGGTGAGCTGTGAGATGTGGGGATTACGGTTGAGATGAGCTGTGAGATGTGGTGATTATGGTTGGGATGAGCTGTGAGATGTGGGGATTATGGTTGGGGTGAGCTGTGAGATGTGGGGATTATGTTTGGGGTGAGCTCTGAGATCTGTGGATTATTGTTGGGAGGAGGTGTGAGATGTGGCGATTATGGTTGGGATGAGGTGTGAGTTCTGGGGATTGTTGTTGGGTTGAGTTGTGAGATGTGGGGATAATGGTTGGGGTGAGCTGTGAGATGTGGCGATTACGGTTGAGATGAACTGTGAGATGTGGGGATTATGGTTGGGATGAGCTGTGAGATATGGGGATTACGGTTGGGATGAGCTGTGAGATGTGGGGAATATGGTTGGGGTGAGCTGCGAGATGTGGGGATTATGGTTGGGATGAACTGTGAGGTGTGGGCATTATGTTTGGGATGAGCTGTGAGATGTGGGGATTATGGTTGGGATGAGCTGTGAGATGTGGGGATTGTGGCTGGGATGTACTGTGAAATGTAGGCATTAAGGTAGGGATGAACTGTGAGATTTGGGGATTATGGTTGAGGTGAGCTGTGAGATGTGGGGATTATGGTTGGGGTTAGCTGAGAGATGTGGGGATTATGGTTGGGGTGAAATGTGAGATGTGGGGATTACGGTTCGGGTGAGCTGTGAGAGGTGGGGATTCTGGGGGTGAACGGTGAGATGTGGCGATTGTGGCTGGGATGAGCTGTGAGATGTGGGGATTGTGGTTGGGATCAGCTGTGAGATGTGGGGATTATGATTGTGTTGAACTGTGAGACGTGGGGATTATGGTTCGGAGGAGGTGTGAGATGTGGGGATGATGGTTGGGATGAGGTGTGAGTTCTGGGGATTGTAGTTGGGTTGAGTTGTGAGATGTGGGGATTACGGTTGAGATGAACTGTGAGATGTGGGGATTATGGTTGGGATGAGCTGTGAGATGTGGGGATTACGGTTGGGATGAGCTGTGAGATGTGGGGAATATGGTTGGGGTGAGCTGTGAGATGTGGGGATTATCGTTGGGGTGAGCTGTGAGATGTGGGGATTATGGTTTGGATGAGCTGTGAGATGTGGGGATAATGGTTGGGGTGAGCTGTGTGATGTGGTGATTACGGTTGGGATGAGCTGTGAGATGTGGGGAATATGGTTGGGGTGAACTGAGTGATGTGGTGATTATGGCTGGGGTAAACTGTGAGATGTGTGGATTATGGTTGGGGTGAACTGTGAGATGTGGGGATTATGGCTGGGATGAGCTGTGAGATGTGGGGATTATGGTTGGGATGAGCTGTGAGATGTGGGGATTGTGGCTGGGATGTACTGTGAAAAGTAGGGATTAAGGTAGGGATGAACTGTGAGATTTGGGGATTATGGTTGGGGTGAGCTGTGAGATGTGTGGGATTATGGTAGGGGTGAGCTGAGAGTTGTGGGGATTATGGTTGGGGTGAACTGTGAGATGTTGGGATTATTGTTGGGGTGAGCTGTAAGAGGTGGGGATTCTGGGGGTGAACTGTGAGATGTGGCGATTTTGGCTGGGATGAGCTGTGAGATGTGGGAATTATGGTTGGGGTGAACCTTGAGACGTGGGGATTATGGTTGGGAGGAGGTGTGAGTTGTGGGGATTGTAGTTGTGTTGAGTTGTGAGATGTGGGGATAATGGTTGGGGTGAGCTGTGAGATGTGGGGATTACGGTTGAGATGAGCTGTGAGATGTCGTGATTATGGTTGGGATGAGCTGTGAGATGTGGGGATTATGGTTGGGGTGAGCTGTGAGATGTGGGGATTATGTTTGGGGTGAGCTCTGAGATGTGTGGATTATTGTTGGGAGGAGGTGTGAGATGTGGCGATTATGGTTGGGATGAGTTGTGAGATGTGGGGATAATGGTTGGGGTGAGCTGTGAGATGTGGCAATTACGGTTGAGATGAACTGTGAGATGTGGGGATTATGGTTGGGATGAGCTGTGAGTTATGGGGATTACGGTTGGGATGAGCTGTGAGATGTGGGGAATATGGTTGGGGTGAGCTGCGAGATGTGGGGATTATGGTTGGGATGAACTGTGAGGTGTGGGCATTATGTTTGGGATGAGCTGTGAGATGTGGGGATTATGGTTGGGATGAGCTGTGAGATGTGGGGATTGTGGCTGGGATGTACTGTGAAATGTAGGCATTAAGGTAGGGATGAACTGTGAGATTTGGGGATTATGGTTGAGGTGAGCTGTGAGATGTGGGGATTATGGTTGGGGTTAGCTGAGAGATGTGGGGATTATGGTTGGGGTGAAATGTGAGATGTGGGGATTACGGTTCGGGTGAGCTGTGAGAGGTGGGGATTCTGGGGGTGAACGGTGAGATGTGGCGATTGTGGCTGGGATGAGCTGTGAGATGTGGGGATTGTGGTTGGGATCAGCTGTGAGATGTGAGGATTATGATTGTGTTGAACTGTGAGACGTGGGGATTATGGTTCGGAGGAGGTGTGAGATGTGGGGATGATGGTTGGGATGAGGTGTGAGTTCTGGGGATTGTAGTTGGGTTGAGTTGTGAGATGTGGGGATTACGGTTGAGATGAACTGTGAGATGTGGGGATTATGGTTGGGATGAGCTGTGAGATGTGGGGATTACGGTTGGGATGAGCTGTGAGATGTGGGGAATATGGTTGGGGTGAGCTGTGAGATCTGGCGATTATGTTTGGGTTGAGCTGTGAGATCTGGGGATTATGGTTGGGATGAGCTGTGACATGTGGGGATTATGGATGGGGTGAGCTGAGAGATGTGGGGATTATGGTAGGTTGAACTGTGAGATGTGGGGATTATGGTTGGGATGAGCTGTAAGATGTGTGGATTATGGTTGGGGTGAGCTGAGAGTTGTGGGGATTATGGTTGGGGTGAACTGTGAGATGTGGGGATTATTGTTGGGGCGAGCTGTGAGAGGTGGGGATTCTGGGGGTGAACTGTGAGATGTGGCGATTTTGGCTGGGATGAACTGTGAGATGTGGGAATTATGGTTGGGGTGAACCTTGAGACGTGGGGATTATGGTTGGGAGGAGGTGTGAGTTGTGGGGATTGTAGTTGGGTTGAGTTGTGAGATATGGGGATAATGGTTGGGGTGAGCTGTGAGATGTGTGGATTATGGTTGGGATGAACTGTGAGATGTGGGCATTATGTTTGGGATGAGCTGTGAGATGTGGGGATTATGGTTGGGGTGAACAGTGAGATGTGGGGATTATGGTTGGGGTGATCTGTGAGAGGTGGGGATTCTGGGGGTGAACTGTGAGATGTGGCGATTATGGCTGGGATGAGCTGTGAGATGTGGGGATTATGGTTGAGGTGAGCTGTGAGATGTGGGGATTATGGTTGGGGTGAGCTGAGAGATGTGGGGATTATGGTTGGGGTGAAATGTGAGATGTGGGGATTATGCTTGGGGTGAGCTGTGAGAAGTGGGGATTCTGGGGGGTGAACGGTGAGATGTGGCGATTATTGCTGGGATGAGCTGTGAGATGTGGGGATTATGGTTGAGGTGAGCTGTGAGATGTGGGGATTATGGTTGGGGTGAGCTGTGAGATGTGGGGATTATGGTTGGGATGAACGGTGAGATGTGGGGATTATGGTTGAGGTGAGCTGTGAGATGTGGGGATTACGGTTGGGATGAGCTGTGAGATGAGGGGAATATGGTTGGGGTGAGATGTGAGATGTGGGGATTCTGGTTGGGGTGAGCTGTGAGATGTGGGGATTATGGTTGGGAGGAGGTGTGAGAGGTGGGGATTATGGTTGGGATGAGGTGTGAGTTGTGGGGATTGTAGTTGGGTTGAGTTGTGAGATGTGGAGATAATGGTTGGGGTGAACTGTGAGATGTGGGGATTACGGTTGAGATGAACTGTGAGATGTGGGGATTATGGTTGGGATGAGCTGTGAGATGTGGGGATTACGGTTGGGATGAGCTGTGAGATGTGGGGAATATGGTTGGGGTGAGCTGTGAGATGTGGGGATTATCGTTGGGGTGAACTGTGAGATGTGGGGATTATGGTTGCGATGAACTGTGAGATGTGGGCATTATGTTTGGGATGAGCTGTGAGCTGTGGTGATTATGGTTGGGATTAGCTGTGAGATGTGGGGATTATGGATAGGGTGAACAGTGAGATGTGGGGATTATGGTTGGGGTGATCTGTGAGAGGTGGGGATTCTGGGGGTGATCTGTGAGATGTGGCGGTTGTGGCTGGGATGAGCTGTGAGATGTAGGGATTATGGTTGTGATGAGCTGTGAGATGTGGGGATTATGGTGGGGGTGAGCTGAGAGATGTGGGGATTATCGTTGGGGTGAGCTGTGAGATGTGGGGATTATGGTTTGGATGAGCTGTGAGATGTGGGGATAATGGTTGGGGTGAGCTGTGTGATGTGGTGATTACGGTTGGGATGAGCTGTGAGATGTGGGGAATATGGTTGGGGTGAACTGAGAGATGTGGTGATTATGGCTGGGGTAAACTGTGAGATGTGTGGATTATGGTTGGGGTGAACTGTGAGATGTGGGGATTATGGCTGGGATGAGCTGTGAGATGTGGGGATTATGGTTGGGATGAGCTGTGAGATGTGGGGATTGTGGCTGGGATGTACTGTGAAAAGTAGGGATTAAGGTAGGGATGAACTGTGAGATTTGGGGATTATGGTTGGGGTGAGCTGTGAGATGTGTGGGATTATGGTAGGGGTGAGCTGAGAGTTGTGGGGATTATGGTTGGGGTGAACTGTGAGATGTTGGGATTATTGTTGGGGTGAGCTGTAAGAGGTGGGGATTCTGGGGGTGAACTGTGAGATGTGGCGATTTTGGCTGGGATGAGCTGTGAGATGTGGGAATTATGGTTGGGGTGAACCTTGAGACGTGGGGATTATGGTTGGGAGGAGGTGTGAGTTGTGGGGATTGTAGTTGGGTTGAGTTGTGAGATGTGGGGATAATGGTTGGGGTGAGCTGTGAGATGTGGGGATTACGGTTGAGATGAGCTGTGAGATGTGGTGATTATGGTTGGGATGAGCTGTGAGATGTGGGGATTATGGTTGGGGTGAGCTGTGAGATGTGGGGATTATGTTTGGGGTGAGCTCTGAGATGTGTGGATTATTGTTGGGAGGAGGTGTGAGATGTGGCGATTATGGTTGGGATGAGTTGTGAGATGTGGGGATAATGGTTGGGGTGAGCTGTGAGATGTGGCGATTACGGTTGAGATGAACTGTGAGATGTGGGGATTATGGTTGGGATGAGCTGTGAGATATGGGGATTACGGTTGGGATGAGCTGTGAGATGTGGGGAATATGGTTGGGGTGAGCTGCGAGATGTGGGGATTATGGTTGGGATGAACTGTGAGGTGTGGGCATTATGTTTGGGATGAGCTGTGAGATGTGGGGATTATGGTTGGGATGAGCTGTGAGATGTGGGGATTGTGGCTGGGATGTACTGTGAAATGTAGGCATTAAGGTAGGGATGAACTGTGAGATTTGGGGATTATGGTTGAGGTGAGCTGTGAGATGTGGGGATTATGGTTGGGGTTAGCTGAGAGATGTGGGGATTATGGTTGGGGTGAAATGTGAGATGTGGGGATTACGGTTCGGGTGAGCTGTGAGAGGTGGGGATTCTGGGGGTGAACGGTGAGATGTGGCGATTGTGGCTGGGATGAGCTGTGAGATGTGGGGATTGTGGTTGGGATCAGCTGTGAGATGTGGGGATTATGATTGTGTTGAACTGTGAGACGTGGGGATTATGGTTCGGAGGAGGTGTGAGATGTGGGGATGATGGTTGGGATGAGGTGTGAGTTCTGGGGATTGTAGTTGGGTTGAGTTGTGAGATGTGGGGATTACGGTTGAGATGAACTGTGAGATGTGGGGATTATGGTTGGGATGAGCTGTGAGATGTGGGGATTACGGTTGGGATGAGCTGTGAGATGTGGGGAATATGGTTGGGGTGAGCTGTGAGATCTGGCGATTATGTTTGGGTTGAGCTGTGAGATCTGGGGATTATGGTTGGGATGAGCTGTGACATGTGGGGATTATGGATGGGGTGAGCTGAGAGATGTGGGGATTATGGTAGGTTGAACTGTGAGATGTGGGGATTATGGTTGGGATGAGCTGTAAGATGTGTGGATTATGGTTGGGGTGAGCTGAGAGTTGTGGGGATTATGGTTGGGGTGAACTGTGAGATGTGGGGATTATTGTTGGGGCGAGCTGTGAAAGGTGGGGATTCTGGGGGTGAACTGTGAGATGTGGCGATTTTGGCTGGGATGAACTGTGAGATGTGGGAATTATGGTTGGGGTGAACCTTGAGACGTGGGGATTATGGTTGGGAGGAGGTGTGAGTTGTGGGGATTGTAGTTGGGTTGAGTTGTGAGATATGGGGATAATGGTTGGGGTGAGCTGTGAGATGTGTGGATTATGGTTGGGATGAACTGTGAGATGTGGGCATTATGTTTGGGATGAGCTGTGAGATGTGGGGATTATGGTTGGGGTGAACAGTGAGATGTGGGGATTATGGTTGGGGTGATCTGTGAGAGGTGGGGATTCTGGGGGTGAACTGTGAGATGTGGCGATTATGGCTGGGATGAGCTGTGAGATGTGGGGATTATGGTTGAGGTGAGCTGTGAGATGTGGGGATTATGGTTGGGGTGAGCTGAGAGATGTGGGGATTATGGTTGGGGTGAAATGTGAGATGTGGGGATTATGCTTGGGGTGAGCTGTGAGAAGTGGGGATTCTGGGGGTGAACGGTGAGATGTGGCGATTATTGCTGGGATGAGCTGTGAGATGTGGGGATTATGGTTGAGGTGAGCTGTGAGATGTGGGGATTATGGTTGAGGTGAGCTGTGAGATATGGGGATTATGGTTGGGATGAACGGTGAGATGTGGGGATTATGGTTGAGGTGAGCTGTGAGATGTGGGGATTACGGTTGTGATGAGCTGTGAGATGAGGGGAATATGGTTGGGGTGAGATGTGAGATGTGGGGATTCTGGTTGGGGTGAGCTGTGAGATGTGGGGATTATGGTTGGGAGGAGGTGTGAGAGGTGGGGATTATGGTTGGGATGAGGTGTGAGTTGTGGGGATTGTAGTTGGGTTGAGTTGTGAGATGTGGAGATAATGGTTGGGGTGAACTGTGAGATGTGGGGATTACGGTTGAGATGAACTGTGAGATGTGGGGATTATGGTTGGGATGAGCTGTGAGATGTGGGGATTACGGTTAGGATGAGCTGTGAGATGTGGGGAATATGGTTGGGGTGAGCTGTGAGATGTGGGGATTATCGTTGGGGTGAACTGTGAGATGTGGGGATTATGGTTGCGATGAACTGTGAGATGTGGGCATTATGTTTGGGATGAGCTGTGAGCTGTGGTGATTATGGTTGGGATTAGCTGTGAGATGTGGGGATTATGGATAGGGTGAACAGTGAGATGTGGGGATTATGGTTGGGGTGATCTGTGAGAGGTGGGGATTCTGGGGGTGATCTGTGAGATGTGGCGGTTGTGGCTGGGATGAGCTGTGAGATGTAGGGATTATGGTGGGGGTGAGCTGAGAGATGTGGGGATTATGGTTGGGGTGAACTGTGAGATGTGGGGATTATGGTTGGGATGAGCGGTAAGATGTGTGGATTATGGTTGGGGTGAACTGTGAGATGTGGGGATTATGGTTGGGATGAGCTGTGAGATGTGGGGATTGTGGCTGGGATGTACTGTGAAATGTAGGGATTAAGGTAGGGATGAACTGTGAGATTTGGGGATTATGGTTGGGGTGAGCTGTGAGATGTTGCGATTATGGTTGGGGTGAACTTTGAGACGTGGGGATTATGGTTGGGATGAGCTGTGAGATGTGGGGATTATGGTTGGGAGGAGGTGTGAGTTGTGGGGATTGAATTTGGGTTGAGTTGTGAGATGTGGGGATAAAGGTTGGGGTGAGCTGTGAGATGTGGGGAATACGGTTGAGATGAACTGTGAGATGTGGGGATTATGGTTGCGATGAACTATGAGATGTGGGCATTATGTTTTAGATGAGCTGTGAGATGTGGTGATTATGGTTGGGATTAGCTGTGAGATGTGGGGATTATGGCTAGGGTGAACAGTGAGATGAGGGGATTATGGTTGGGGTGATCTGAGAGAGGTGGGGATTCTGGGGGTGAACTGTGAGATGTGGCGATTGTGGCTGGGATGAACTGACGTATATGGGGATTATGGTTGTGATGAGCTGTGAGATGTGGGGATTATGGTTGGGGTGAGCTCAGAGATGTGGGGATTATGGTTGGGAGGAGGTGTGAGTTGTGGGGATTGTAGTTGGGTTGAGTTGTGAGATGTGGGGATAATGGTTGGGGTGAGCTGTGAGATGTGGGGATAATGGTTGGGGTGAGCTGTGAGATGTGGGGATTACGGTTGAGATGAGCTGTGAGATGTGGTGATTATGGTTGGGATGAGCTGTGAGATATGGGGATTACGGTTGGGATGAGCTGTGAGATGTGGGCAATATGGTTGGGGTGAGCTGCGAGATGTGGGGATTATGGTTGGGATGAACTGTGAGGTGTGGGCATTATGTTTGGGATGAGCTGTGAGATGTGGGGATTATGGTTGGGATGAGCTGTGAGATGTGGGGATTGTGGCTGGGATGTACTGTGAAATGTAGGCATTAAGGTAGGGATGAACTGTGAGATTTGGGGATTATGGTTGAGGTGAGCTGTGAGATGTGGGGATTATGGTTGGGGTTAGCTGAGAGATGTGGGGATTATGGTTGGGGTGAAATGTGAGATGTGGGGATTACGGTTCGGGTGAGCTGTGAGAGGTGGGGATTCTGGGGGTGAACGGTGAGATGTGGCGATTGTGGCTGGGATGAGCTGTGAGATGTGGGGATTGTGGTTGGGATCAGCTGTGAGATGTGGGGATTATGATTGTGTTGAACTGTGAGACGTGGGGATTATGGTTGGGGTGAACTGTGAGATGTGGGGATTATGGTTGGGCTGAACTGTGAGATGTGGGGATTGTGGTTGGGATCAGCTGTGAGATGTGGGGATTGTGGTTGGGATCAGCTGTGAGATGTGGGGATTATGGTTGGGGTGAGCTGTGAGATGTGGGGATTATGGTTGGGTTAGCTGTGAGATGTGGGGATTATGGTTGGGGTGAACTGTGAGATGTGGGGATTATGGTTCGGAGGAGGTGTGAGATGTGGGGATGATGGTTGGGATGAGGTGTGAGTTCTGGGGATTGTAGTTGGGTTGAGTTGTGAGATGTGGGGATTACGGTTGAGATGAACTGTGAGATGTGGGGATTATGGTTGGGATGAGCTGTGAGATGTGGGGATTACGGTTGGGATGAGCTGTGAGATGTGGGGATTATGGTTGGGGTGAGCTGTGAGATCTGGCGATTATGTTTGGGTTGAGCTGTGAGATCTGGGGATTATGGTTGGGATGAGCTGTGAGATCTGGCGATTATGTTTGGGTTGAGCTGTGAGATCTGGGGATTATGGTTGGGATGAGCTGTGACATGTGGGGATTATGGATGGGGTGAGCTGAGAGATGTGGGGATTATGGTAGGTTGAACTGTGAGATGTGGGGATTATGGTTGGGATGAGCTGTAAGATGTGTGGATTATGGTTGGGGTGAGCTGAGAGTTGTGGGGATTATGGTTGGGGTGAACTGTGAGATGTGGGGATTATTGTTGGGGCGAGCTGTGAGAGGTGGGGATTCTGGGGGTGAACTGTGAGATGTGGCGATTTTGGCTGGGATGAACTGTGAGATGTGGGAATTATGGTTGGGGTGAACCTTGAGACGTGGGGATTATGGTTGGGAGGAGGTGTGAGTTGTGGGGATTGTAGTTGGGTTGAGTTGTGAGATATGGGGATAATGGTTGGGGTGAGCTGTGAGATGTGTGGATTATGGTTGGGATGAACTGTGAGATGTGGGCATTATGTTTGGGATGAGCTGTGAGACGTGGGGATTATGGTTGGGGTGAACAGTTAGATGTGGGGATTATGGTTGGGATGAACTGTGAGATGTGGGGATTATGGTTGGGCTGAACTGTGAGACGTGGGGATTATGGTTCGGAGGAGGTGTGAGATGTGGGGATGATGGTTGGGATGAGGTGTGAGTTCTGGGGATTGTAGTTGGGTTGAGTTGTGAGATGTGGGGATTACGGTTGAGATGAACTGTGAGATGTGGGGATTATGGTTGGGATGAGCTGTGAGATGTGGGGATTACGGTTGGGATGAGCTGTGAGATGTGGGGAATATGGTTGGGGTGAGCTGTGAGATCTGGCGATTATGTTTGGGTTGAGCTGTGAGATCTGGGGATTATGGTTGGGATGAGCTGTGACATGTGGGGATTATGGATGGGGTGAGCTGAGAGATGTGGGGATTATGGTAGGTTGAACTGTGAGATGTGGGGATTATGGTTGGGATGAGCTGTAAGATGTGTGGATTATGGTTGGGGTGAGCTGAGAGTTGTGGGGATTATGGTTGGGGTGAACTGTGAGATGTGGGGATTATTGTTGGGGCGAGCTGTGAGAGGTGGGGATTCTGGGGGTGAACTGTGAGATGTGGCGATTTTGGCTGGGATGAACTGTGAGATGTGGGAATTATGGTTGGGGTGAACCTTGAGACGTGGGGATTATGGTTGGGAGGAGGTGTGAGTTGTGGGGATTGTAGTTGGGTTGAGTTGTGAGATATGGGGATAATGGTTGGGGTGAGCTGTGAGATGTGTGGATTATGGTTGGGGTGAAATGTGAGATGTGGGCATTATGTTTGGGATGAGCTGTGAGACGTGGGGATTATGGTTGGGGTGAGCTGTGAGATGTAGGGATTATGGTTGTGATGAGCTGTGAGATGTGGGGATTATGGTGGGGGTGAGCTGAGAGATGTGGGGATTATGGTTGGGGTGAACTGTGAGATGTGGGGATTATGGTTGGGATGAGCGGTAAGATGTGTGGATTATGGTTGGGGTGAACTGTGAGATGTGGGGATTATGGTTGGGATGAGCTGTGAGATGTGGGGATTGTGGCTGGGATGTACTGTGAAATGTAGGGATTAAGGTAGGGATGAACTGTGAGATTTGGGGATTATGGTTGGGGTGAGCTGTGAGATGTTGCGATTATGGTTGGGGTGAACTTTGAGACGTGGGGATTATGGTTGGGATGAGCTGTGAGATGTGGGGATTATGGTTGGGAGGAGGTGTGAGTTGTGGGGATTGAATTTGGGTTGAGTTGTGAGATGTGGGGATAAAGGTTGGGGTGAGCTGTGAGATGTGGGGAATACGGTTGAGATGAACTGTGAGATGTGGGGATTATGGTTGCGATGAACTATGAGATGTGGGCATTATGTTTTAGATGAGCTGTGAGATGTGGTGATTATGGTTGGGATTAGCTGTGAGATGTGGGGATTATGGCTAGGGTGAACAGTGAGATGAGGGGATTATGGTTGGGGTGATCTGAGAGAGGTGGGGATTCTGGGGGTGAACTGTGAGATGTGGCGATTGTGGCTGGGATGAACTGACGTATATGGGGATTATGGTTGTGATGAGCTGTGAGATGTGGGGATTATGGTTGGGGTCAGCTCAGAGATGTGGGGATTATGGTTGGGGTGAACTGTCAGATGTGGGGATTATGGTTGGGATGAGCTGTAAGATGTGTGGATTATGGTTGGGGTGAACTGTGAGATGTGGGGATTATGTTTGGGATCAGCTGTGAGATGTGGGGATTATGGTTGGGGTGAACTGTGAGATGTGGGGATTATGGTTGGGATGAGCTGTGAGATGTTGGGATTATGGTTTGGATGACCTGTGAGATGTGGGGACAATGGTTGGGGTGAGCTGTGTGATGTGGTGATTACGGTTGGGATGAGCTGTGAGATGTGGGGAATATGGTTGGGGTGAACTGTGAGATGTGGTGATTATGGCTGGGGTAAACTGTGAGATGTGTGGATTATGGTTGGGGTGAACTGTGAGATGTGGGGATTATGGTTGGGATGAGCTGTGAGATGTGGGGATTATGGTTGGGATGAGCTGTGAGATGTGGGGATTGTGGCTGGGATGTACTGTGAAAAGTAGGGATTAAGGTAGGGATGAACTGTGAGATTTGGGGATTATGGTTGGGGTGAGCTGTGAGATGTGTGGGATTATGGTAGGGGTGAGCTGAGAGTTGTGGGGATTATGGTTGGGGTGAACTGTGAGATGTTGGGATTATTGTTGGGGTGAGCTGTAAGAGGTGGGGATTCTGGGGGTGAACTGTGAGATGTGGCGATTTTGGCTGGGATGAGCTGTGAGATGTGGGAATTATGGTTGGGGTGAACCTTGAGACGTGGGGATTATGGTTGGGAGGAGGTGTGAGTTGTGGGGATTGTAGTTGGGTTGAGTTGTGAGATGTGGGGATAATGGTTGGGGTGAGCTGTGAGATGTGGGGATTACGGTTGAGATGAGCTGTGAGATGTGGTGATTATGGTTGGGATGAGCTGTGAGATGTGGGGATTATGGTTGGGGTGAGCTGTGAGATGTGGGGATTATGTTTGGGGTGAGCTCTGAGATGTGTGGATTATTGTTGGGAGGAGGTGTGAGATGTGGCGATTATGGTTGGGATGAGGTGTGAGTTCTGGGGATTGTTGTTGGGTTGAGTTGTGAGACGTGGGGATAATGGTTGGGGTGAGCTGTGAGATGTGGCGATTACGGTTGAGATGAACTGTGAGATGTGGGGATTATGGTTGGGATGAGCTGTGAGATATGGGGATTACGGTTGGGATGAGCTGTGAGATGTGGGGAATATGGTTGGGGTGAGCTGCGAGATGTGGGGATTATGGTTGGGATGAACTGTGAGGTGTGGGCATTATGTTTGGGATGAGCTGTGAGATGTGGGGATTATGGTTGGGATGAGCTGTGAGATGTGGGGATTGTGGCTGGGATGTACTGTGAAATGTAGGCATTAAGGTAGGGATGAACTGTGAGATTTGGGGATTATGGTTGAGGTGAGCTGTGAGATGTGGGGATTATGGTTGGGGTTAGCTGAGAGATGTGGGGATTATGGTTGGGGTGAAATGTGAGATGTGGGGATTACGGTACGGGTGAGCTGTGAGAGGTGGGGATTCTGGGGGTGAACGGTGAGATGTGGCGATTGTGGCTGGGATCAGCTGTGAGATGTGGGGATTATGATTGTGTTGAACTGTGAGACGTGGGGATTATGGTTCGGAGGAGGTGTGAGATGTGGGGATGATGGTTGGGATGAGGTGTGAGTTCTGGGGATTGTAGTTGGGTTGAGTTGTGAGATGTGGGGATTACGGTTGAGATGAACTGTGAGATGTGGGGATTATGGTTGGGATGAGCTGTGAGATGTGGGGATTACGGTTGGGATGAGCTGTGAGATGTGGGGAATATGGTTGGGGTGAGCTGTGAGATCTGGCGATTATGTTTGGGTTGAGCTGTGAGATCTGGGGATTATGGTTGGGATGAGCTGTGACATGTGGGGATTATGGATGGGGTGAGCTGAGAGATGTGGGGATTATGGTTGGGGTGAACTGTGAGATGTGGGGATTATGGTTGGGATGAGCTGTAAGATGTGTGGATTATGGTTGGGGTGAGCTGAGAGTTGTGGGGATTATGGTTGGGGTGAACTGTGAGATGTGGGGATTATTGTTGGGGCGAGCTGTGAGAGGTGGGGATTCTGGGGGTGAACTGTGAGATGTGGCGATTTTGGCTGGGATGAACTGTGAGATGTGGGGATTATGGTTGAGGTGAGCTGTGAGATGTGGGGATTATGGTTGGGGTGAGCTGAGAGATGTGGGGATTATGGTTGGGAGGAGGTGTGAGTTGTGGGGATTGTAGTTGGGTTGAGTTGTGAGATATGGGGATAATGGTTGGGGTGAGCTGTGAGATGTGTGGATTATGGTTGGGATGAACTGTGAGATGTGGGCATTATGTTTGGGATGAGCTGTGAGATGTGGGGATTATGGTTGGGGTGAACAGTGAGATGTGGGGATTATGGTTGGGGTGATCTGTGAGAGGTGGGGATTCTGGGGGTGAACTGTGAGATGTGGCGATTATGGCTGGGATGAGCTGTGAGATGTGGGGTTTATGGTTGGGGTGAGCTGTGAGATGTGGGGATTATGGTTGGGGTGAGCTGAGAGATGTGGGGATTATGGTTGGGGTGAAATGTGAGATGTGGGGATTATGCTTGGGGTGAGCTGTGAGAAGTGGGGATTCTGGGGGTGAACGGTGAGATGTGGCGATTATGGCTGGGATGAGCTGTGAGATGTGGGGATTATGGTTGAGGTGAGCTGTGAGATGTGGGGATTATGGTTGGGGTGAGCTGAGAGATGTGGGGATTATGGTTGGGATGAGATGTGTGATGTGGGGATGATGGTTGGGGTGAAATGTGACTTGTGGGGATTATGGATGGGGTGAGCTGTGAGATGTGGTGATTATGGTTGGGATTAGCTCTGAGATTTGGGGATTATGGCTTGGCTGAACAGTGAGATGTGGGGATTATGGTTGGGGTGATCTGTGAGAGGTGGGGATTCCGGGGGTGAACTGTGAGATATGGCGATTATGGCTGGGATGAGCTGTGAGATGTGGGGATTATGGTTGGGGTGAGCTGAGAGATGTGGGGATTATGGTTGGGGTGAACAGTGAGATGTGGGTATTATGGTTGGGATGAGCTGTAAGATGTGGGGATTATGGTTGGGGTGAACTGTGAGATGTGGGCATCATGGTTTGGATGAGCTGTGAGATGTGGGGATTATGGTTGGAATGAGTTCTGAGATGTGTGGATTATGGCTGGGGTGAACAGTGATATGTGGGGATTATGGTTGAGGTGATCTGTGAGAGGTGGGGATTCTGGGGGTGAACTGTGAGATGTGGCGATTGTGGCTGGGATGAGCTGTGAGATGTGGGGAATATGGTTTGGATGAGCTGTGAGATGTGGGGATTATGGTTGGGATGAGCTGTGAGATGTGGGGATTGTGGCTGGGATGTACTGTGAAATGTAGGGATTAAGGTAGGGATGAACTGTGAGATTTGGGGATTATGGTTGAGGTGAGCTGTGAGATGTGGGGTTTACGGTTGGGATGAGCTGTGCGATGAGGGGAATATGGTTGGGGTGAGATGTGAGATGTGGGGTTTCTGGTTGGGGTGAGCTGTGAGATGTGGGGATTATGGTTGGGAGGAGGTGTGAGAGGTGGGGATTATGGTTGGGATGAGGTGTGAGTTGTGGGGATTGTAGTTGGGTTGAGTTGTGAGATGTGGAGATAATGGTTGGGGTGAACTGTGAGATGTGGGGATTACGGTTGAGATGAACTGTGAGATGTGGGGATTATGGTTGGGATGAGCTGTGAGATGTGGGGATTATGGTTGGGGTGAGCTGTGAGATGTGGGGATTATCGTTGGGGTGAGCTGTGAGATGTGGGGATTATGGTTGCGATGAACTGTGAGATGTGGGCATTATGTTTGGGATGAGCTGTGAGCTGTGGTGATTATGGTTGGGATTAGCTGTGAGATGTGGGGATTATGGCTAGGGTGAACAGTGAGATCTGGGGATTATGGTTGGGATGAGCTGTGACATGTGGGGATTATGCATGGGGTGAGCTGAGAGATGTGGGGATTATGGTTGGGGTGAACTGTGAGATGTGGGGATTATGGTTGGGATGAGCTGTAAAATGTGTGGATTATGGTTGGGGTGAGCTGAGAGTTGTGGGGATTATGGTTGGGGTGAACTGTGAGATGTTGGGATTATTGTTGGGGTGAGCTGTAAGAGGTGGGGATTCTGGGGGTGAACTGTGAGATGTGGCGGTTGTGGCTGGGATGAGCTGTGAGATGTAGGGATTATGGTGGGGGTGAGCTGAGAGATGTGGGGATTATGGTTGGGGTGAACTGTGAGATGTGGGGATTATGGTGGGGGTGAGCTGAGAGATGTGGGGATTATGGTTGGGGTGAACTGTGAGATGTGGGGATTATGGTTGGGATGAGTGGTAAGATGTGTGGATTATGGTTGGGGTGAACTGTGAGATGTGGGGATTATGGTTGGGATGAGCTGTGAGATGTGGGGATTGTGGCTGGGATGTACTGAGAAATGTAGGGATTAAGGTAGGGATGAACTGTGAGATGTGGGGATTATGGTTCGGGTGAGCTGTGAGAGGTGGGGATTCTGGGGGTGAACTGTGAGATGTGGCGATTGTGGCTGGGATGAACTGACGTATATGGGGATTATGGTTGTGATGAGCTGTGAGATGTGGTGATTATGGTTGGGATGAGCTGTGAGATGTGGGGATTATGGTTGGGGTGAGCTGTGAGATGTGGGGATTATGTTTGGGGTGAGCTCTGAGATGTGTGGATTATTGTTGGGAGGAGGTGTGAGATGTGGCGATTATGGTTGGGATGAGGTGTGAGTTCTGGGGATTGTTGTTGGGTTGAGTTGTGAGATGTGGGGATAATGGTTGGGGTGAGCTGTGAGATGTGGCGATTACGGTTGAGATGAACTGTGAGATGTGGGGATTATGGTTGGGATGAGCTGTGAGATATGGGGATTACGGTTGGGATGAGCTGTGAGATGTGGGGAATATGGTTGGGGTGAGCTGCGAGATGTGGGGATTATGGTTGGGATGAACTGTGAGATGTGGGCATTATGTTTGGGATGAGCTGTGAGATGTGGGGATTATGGTTGGGATGAGCTGTGAGATGTGGGGATTGTGGCTGGGATGTACTGTGAAATGTAGGCATTAAGGTAGGGATGAACTGTGAGATTTGGGGATTATGGCTGAGGTGAGCTGTGAGATGTGGGGATTATGGTTGGGGTTAGCTGAGAGATGTGGGGATTATGGTTTCGGTGAAATGTGAGATGTGGGGATTACGGTTCGGGTGAGCTGTGAGAGGTGGGGATTCTGGGGGTGAACGGTGAGATGTGGCGATTGTGGCTGGGATGAGCTGTGAGATGTGGGGATTGTGGTTGGGATCAGCTGTGAGATGTGGGGATTATGATTGTGTTGAACTGTGAGACGTGGGGATTATGGTTCGGAGGAGGTGTGAGATGTGGGGATGATGGTTGGGATGAGGTGTGAGTTCTGGGGATTGTAGTTGGGTTGAGTTGTGAGATGTGGGGATTACGGTTGAGATGAACTGTGAGATGTGGGGATTATGGTTGGGATGAGCTGTGAGATGTGGGGATTACGGTTGGGATGAGCTGTGAGATGTGGGAAATATGGTTGGGGTGAGCTGTGAGATCTGGCGATTATGTTTGGGGTGAGCTGTGAGATCTGGGGATTATGGTTGGGATGAGCTGTGACATGTGGGGATTATGGATGGGGTGAGCTGAGAGATGTGGGGATTATGGTTGGGGTGAACTGTGAGATGTGGGGATTATGGTTGGGATGAGCTGTAAAATGTGTGGATTATGGTTGGGGTGAGCTGAGAGTTGTGGGGATTATGGTTGGGGTGAACTGTGAGATGTTGGGATTATTGTTGGGGTGAGCTGTAAGAGGTGGGGATTCTGGGGGTGAACTGTGAGATGTGGCGATTTTGGCTGGGATGAGCTGTGAGATGTGGGAATTATGGTTGGGGTGAACCTGGAGACGTGGGGATTATGGTTGGGAGGAGGTGTGAGTTGTGGGGATTGTAGTTGGGTTGAGTTGTGAGATGTGGGGATAATGGTTGGGGTGAGCTGTGAGATGTGGGGATTACGGTTGAGATGAGCTGTGAGATGTGGTGATTATGGTTGGGATGAGCTGTGAGATGTGGGGATTATGGTTGGGGTGAGCTGTGAGATGTGGGGATTATGTTTGGGGTGAGCTCTGAGATGTGTGGATTATTGTTGGGAGGAGGTGTGAGATGTGGCGATTATGGTTGGGATGAGGTGTGAGTTCTGGGGATTGTTGTTGGGTTGAGTTGTGAGATGTGTGGATAATGGTTGGGGTGAGCTGTGAGATGTGGCGATTACGGTTGAGATGAACTGTGAGAAGTGGGCATTATGTTTGGGATGAGCTGTGAGATGTGGGGATTATGGTTGGGATGAGCTGTGAGATGTGGGGATTGTGGCTGGGATGTACTGTGAAAAGTAGGCATTAAGGTAGGGATGAACTGTGAGATTTGGGGATTATGGTTAAGGTGAGCTGTGAGATGTGGGGATTATGGTTGGGGTTAGCTGAGAGATGTGGGGATTATGGTTGGGGTGAAATGTGAGATGTGGGGATTACGGTTCGGGTGAGCTGTGAGAGGTGGGGATTCTGGGGGTGAACGGTGAGATGTGGCGATTGTGGCTGGGATGAGCTGTGAGATGTGGGGATTGTGGTTGGGATCAGCTGTGAGATGTGGGGATTATGATTGTGTTGAACTGTGAGACGTGGGGATTATGGTTCGGAGGAGGTGTGAGATGTGGGGATGATGGTTGGGATGAGGTGTGAGTTCTGGGGATTGTAGTTGGGTTGAGTTGTGAGATGTGGGGATTACGGTTGAGATGAACTGTGAGATGTGGGGATTATGGTTGGGATGAGCTGTGAGATGTGGGGATTACGGTTGGGATGAGCTGTGAGATGTGGGGAATATGGTTGGGGTGAGCTGTGATATCTGGCGATTATGTTTGGGGTCAGCTGTGAGATCTGGGGATTATGGTTGGGATGAGCTGTGACATGTGGGGATTATGGATGGGGTGAGCTGAGAGATGTGGGGATTATGGTTGGGGTGAACTGTGAGATGTGGGGATTATGGTTGGGATGAGCTGTAAGATGTGTGGATTATGGTTGGGGTGAGCTGAGAGTTGTGGGGATTATTGTTGGGGTGAACTGTGAGATGTGGGGATTATTGTTGGGGCGAGCTGTGAGAGGTGGGGATTCTTGGGGTGAACTGTGAGATGTGGCGATTTTGGCTGGGATGAACTGTGAGATGTGGGAATTATGGTTGGGGTGAACCTTGAGACGTGGGGATTATGGTTGGGAGGAGGTGTGAGTTGTGGGGATTGTAGTTGGGTTGAGTTGTGAGATATGGGGATAATGGTTGGGGTGAGCTGTGAGATCTGTGGATTATGGTTGGGATGAACTGTGAGATGTGGGCATTATGTTTGGGATGAGCTGTGAGATGTGGGCATTATGGTTGGGATGAGCTGTGAGATATGGGGATTATGGTTGGGGTGAACATTGAGATGTGGGGATTATGGTTGGGGTGAGCTGAGAGATGTGGGGATTATGGTTGGGGTGAAATGTGAGATGTGGGGATTATGCTTGGGGTGAGCTGTGAGAAGTGGGGATTCTGGGGGTGAACGGTGAGAAGTGGCGATTGTGGCTGGGATGAGCTGTGAGATGTGGGGATTGTGGTTGGGATGTGCTGTGAGATGTGGGAATTATGGTTGGGGTGAACCTTGAGACGTGGGGATTATGGTTGGGAGGAGGTGTGAGTTATGGGGATTGTAGTTGGGTTGACTTGTGAGATGTGGGGATAATGGTTGGGGAGAGCTGTGAGATGTGGGGATTATGGTTGGGATGAACTGTGAGATGTGGTGATTATGGTTGGGATTAGCTGTGAGATGTGGGGATTATGGCTACGGTGAAAAGTGAGATGTCGGGATTATGGTTGGGGTGATCTGTGAGAGGTGGGGATTATGGCTGGGATGAACTGTGAGATGTGGGGATTATGGTTGGGATGAGCTGTGAGATGTGGGGATTATGGTTGGGATGAGCTGTGAGATGTGGGGAATATGGTTGGGGTGAGCTGAGAGATGTGGGGATTATGGTTGGGATGAACTGTGAGATGTGGGGATTATGGTTGAGGTGAGCTGTGAGATGTGGGGATTATGGTTGGGGTGAGCTGAGAGATGTGGGGATTATGGTTGGGAGGAGGTGTGAGTTGTGGGGATTGTAGTTGGGTTGAGTTGTGAGATATGGGGATAATGGTTGGGGTGAGCTGTGAGATGTGTGGATTATGGTTGGGATGAACTGTGAGATGTGGGCATTATGTTTGGGATGAGCTGTGAGATGTGGGGATTATGGTTGGGGTGAACAGTGAGATGTGGGGATTATGGTTGGGGTGATCTGTGAGAGGTGGGGATTCTGGGGGTGAACTGTGAGATGTGGCGATTATGGCTGGGATGAGCTGTGAGATGTGGGGTTTATGGTTGGGGTGAGCTGTGAGATGTGGGGATTATGGTTGGGGTGAGCTGAGAGATGTGGGGATTATGGTTGGGGTGAAATGTGAGATGTGGGGATTATGCTTGGGGTGAGCTGTGAGAAGTGGGGATTCTGGGGGTGAACGGTGAGATGTGGCGATTATGGCTGGGATGAGCTGTGAGATGTGGGGATTATGGTTGAGGTGAGCTGTGAGATGTGGGGATTATGGTTGGGGTGAGCTGAGAGATGTGGGGATTATGGTTGGGATGAGATGTGTGATGTGGGGATGATGGTTGGGGTGAAATGTGACTTGTGGGGATTATGGATGGGGTGAGCTGTGAGATGTGGTGATTATGGTTGGGATTAGCTCTGAGATTTGGGGATTATGGCTTGGCTGAACAGTGAGATGTGGGGATTATGGTTGGGGTGATCTGTGAGAGGTGGGGATTCCGGGGGTGAACTGTGAGATATGGCGATTATGGCTGGGATGAGCTGTGAGATGTGGGGATTATGGTTGGGGTGAGCTGAGAGATGTGGGGATTATGGTTGGGGTGAACAGTGAGATGTGGGTATTATGGTTGGGATGAGCTGTAAGATGTGGGGATTATGGTTGGGGTGAACTGTGAGATGTGGGCATCATGGTTTGGATGAGCTGTGAGATGTGGGGATTATGGTTGGAATGAGTTCTGAGATGTGTGGATTATGGCTGGGGTGAACAGTGATATGTGGGGATTATGGTTGAGGTGATCTGTGAGAGGTGGGGATTCTGGGGGTGAACTGTGAGATGTGGCGATTGTGGCTGGGATGAGCTGTGAGATGTGGGGAATATGGTTTGGATGAGCTGTGAGATGTGGGGATTATGGTTGGGATGAGCTGTGAGATGTGGGGATTGTGGCTGGGATGTACTGTGAAATGTAGGGATTAAGGTAGGGATGAACTGTGAGATTTGGGGATTATGGTTGAGGTGAGCTGTGAGATGTGGGGTTTACGGTTGGGATGAGCTGTGCGATGAGGGGAATATGGTTGGGGTGAGATGTGAGATGTGGGGTTTCTGGTTGGGGTGAGCTGTGAGATGTGGGGATTATGGTTGGGAGGAGGTGTGAGAGGTGGGGATTATGGTTGGGATGAGGTGTGAGTTGTGGGGATTGTAGTTGGGTTGAGTTGTGAGATGTGGAGATAATGGTTGGGGTGAACTGTGAGATGTGGGGATTACGGTTGAGATGAACTGTGAGATGTGGGGATTATGGTTGGGATGAGCTGTGAGATGTGGGGATTATGGTTGGGGTGAGCTGTGAGATGTGGGGATTATCGTTGGGGTGAGCTGTGAGATGTGGGGATTATGGTTGCGATGAACTGTGAGATGTGGGCATTATGTTTGGGATGAGCTGTGAGCTGTGGTGATTATGGTTGGGATTAGCTGTGAGATGTGGGGATTATGGCTAGGGTGAACAGTGAGATCTGGGGATTATGGTTGGGATGAGCTGTGACATGTGGGGATTATGCATGGGGTGAGCTGAGAGATGTGGGGATTATGGTTGGGGTGAACTGTGAGATGTGGGGATTATGGTTGGGATGAGCTGTAAAATGTGTGGATTATGGTTGGGGTGAGCTGAGAGTTGTGGGGATTATGGTTGGGGTGAACTGTGAGATGTTGGGATTATTGTTGGGGTGAGCTGTAAGAGGTGGGGATTCTGGGGGTGAACTGTGAGATGTGGCGGTTGTGGCTGGGATGAGCTGTGAGATGTGGGAATTATGGTTGTGATGAGCTGTGAGATGTGGGGATTATGGTGGGGGTGAGCTGAGAGATGTGGGGATTATGGTTGGGGTGAACTGTGAGATGTGGGGATTATGGTTGGGATGAGTGGTAAGATGTGTGGATTATGGTTGGGGTGAACTGTGAGATGTGGGGATTATGGTTGGGATGAGCTGTGAGATGTGGGGATTGTGGCTGGGATGTACTGAGAAATGTAGGGATTAAGGTAGGGATGAACTGTGAGATGTGGGGATTATGGTTCGGGTGAGCTGTGAGAGGTGGGGATTCTGGGGGTGAACTGTGAGATGTGGCGATTGTGGCTGGGATGAACTGACGTATATGGGGATTATGGTTGTGATGAGCTGTGAGATGTGGTGATTATGGTTGGGATGAGCTGTGAGATGTGGGGATTATGTTTGGGGTGAGCTCTGAGATGTGTGGATTATTGTTGGGAGGAGGTGTGAGATGTGGCGATTATGGTTGGGATGAGGTGTGAGTTCTGGGGATTGTTGATGGGTTGAGTTGTGAGATGTGGGGATAATGGTTGGGGTGAGCTGTGAGATGTGGCGATTACGGTTGAGATGAACTGTGAGATGTGGGGATTATGGTTGGGATGAGCTGTGAGATATGGGGATTACGGTTGGGATGAGCTGTGAGATGTGGGGAATATGGTTGGGGTGAGCTGCGAGATGTGGGGATTATGGTTGGGATGAACTGTGAGATGTGGGCATTATGTTTGGGATGAGCTGTGAGATGTGGGGATTATGGTTGGGATGAGCTGTGAGATGTGGGGATTGTGGCTGGGATGTACTGTGAAATGTAGGCATTAAGGTAGGGATGAACTGTGAGATTTGGGGATTATGGCTGAGGTGAGCTGTGAGATGTGGGGATTATGGTTGGGGTTAGCTGAGAGATGTGGGGATTATGGTTTCGGTGAAATGTGAGATGTGGGGATTACGGTTCGGGTGAGCTGTGAGAGGTGGGGATTCTGGGGGTGAACGGTGAGATGTGGCGATTGTGGCTGGGATGAGCTGTGAGATGTGGGGATTGTGGTTGGGATCAGCTGTGAGATGTGGGGATTATGATTGTGTTGAACTGTGAGACGTGGGGATTATGGTTCGGAGGAGGTGTGAGATGTGGGGATGATGGTTGGGATGAGGTGTGAGTTCTGGGGATTGTAGTTGGGTTGAGTTGTGAGATGTGGGGATTACGGTTGAGATGAACTGTGAGATGTGGGGATTATGGTTGGGATGAGCTGTGAGATGTGGGGATTACGGTTGGGATGAGCTGTGAGATGTGGGAAATATGGTTGGGGTGAGCTGTGAGATCTGGCGATTATGTTTGGGGTGAGCTGTGAGATCTGGGGATTATGGTTGGGATGAGCTGTGACATGTGGGGATTATGGATGGGGTGAGCTGAGAGATGTGGGGATTATGGTTGGGGTGAACTGTGAGATGTGGGGATTATGGTTGGGATGAGCTGTAAGATGTGTGGATTATGGTTGGGGTGAGCTGAGAGTTGTGGGGATTATGGTTGGGGTGAACTGTGAGATGTTGGGATTATTGTTGGGGTGAGCTGTAAGAGGTGGGGATTCTGGGGGTGAACTGTGAGATGTGGCGATTTTGGCTGGGATGAGCTGTGAGATGTGGGAATTATGGTTGGGGTGAACCTGGAGACGTGGGGATTATGGTTGGGAGGAGGTGTGAGTTGTGGGGATTGTAGTTGGGTTGAGTTGTGAGATGTGGGGATAATGGTTGGGGTGAGCTGTGAGATGTGGGGATTACGGTTGAGATGAGCTGTGAGATGTGGTGATTATGGTTGGGATGAGCTGTGAGATGTGGGGATTATGGTTGGGGTGAGCTGTGAGATGTGGGGATTATGTTTGGGGTGAGCTCTGAGATGTGTGGATTATTGTTGGGAGGAGGTGTGAGATGTGGCGATTATGGTTGGGATGAGGTGTGAGTTCTGGGGATTGTTGTTGGGTTGAGTTGTGAGATGTGTGGATAATGGTTGGGGTGAGCTGTGAGATGTGGCGATTACGGTTGAGATGAACTGTGAGATGTGGGCATTATGTTTGGGATGAGCTGTGAGATGTGGGGATTATGGTTGGGATGAGCTGTGAGATGTGGGGATTGTGGCTGGGATGTACTGTGAAATGTAGGCATTAAGGTAGGGATGAACTGTGAGATTTGGGGATTATGGTTAAGGTGAGCTGTGAGATGTGGGGATTATGGTTGGGGTTAGCTGAGAGATGTGGGGATTATGGTTGGGGTGAAATGTGAGATGTGGGGATTACGGTTCGGGTGAGCTGTGAGAGGTGGGGATTCTGGGGGTGAACGGTGAGATGTGGCGATTGTGGCTGGGATGAGCTGTGAGATGTGGGGATTGTGGTTGGGATCAGCTGTGAGATGTGGGGATTATGATTGTGTTGAACTGTGAGACGTGGGGATTATGGTTCGGAGGAGGTGTGAGATGTGGGGATGATGGTTGGGATGAGGTGTGAGTTCTGGGGATTGTAGTTGGGTTTAGTTGTGAGATGTGGGGATTACGGTTGAGATGAACTGTGAGATGTGGGGATTATGGTTGGGATGAGCTGTGAGATGTGGGGATTACGGTTGGGATGAGCTGTGAGATGTGGGGAATATGGTTGGGGTGAGCTGTGAGATCTGGCGATTATGTTTGGGGTCAGCTGTGAGATCTGGGGATTATGGTTGGGATGAGCTGTGACATGTGGGGATTATGGATGGGGTGAGCTGAGAGATGTGGGGATTATGGTTGGGGTGAACTGTGAGATGTGGGGATTATGGTTGGGATGAGCTGTAAGATGTGTGGATTATGGTTGGGGTGAGCTGAGAATTGTGGGGATTATTGTTGGGGTGAACTGTGAGATGTGGGGATTATTGTTGGGGCGAGCTGTGAGAGGTGGGGATTCTTGGGGTGAACTGTGAGATGTGGCGATTTTGGCTGGGATGAACTGTGAGATGTGGGAATTATGGTTGGGGTGAACCTTGAGACGTGGGGATTATGGTTGGGAGGAGGTGTGAGTTGTGGGGATTGTAGTTGGGTTGAGTTGTGAGATATGGGGATAATGGTTGGGGTGAGCTGTGAGATCTGTGGATTATGGTTGGGATGAACTGTGAGATGTGGGCATTATGTTTGGGATGAGCTGTGAGATATGGGGATTATGGTTGGGGTGAACATTGAGATGTGGGGATTATGGTTGGGGTGAGCTGAGAGATGTGGGGATTATGGTTGGGGTGAAATGTGAGATGTGGGGATTATGCTTGGGGTGAGCTGTGAGAAGTGGGGATTCTGGGGGTGAACGGTGAGAAGTGGCGATTGTGGCTGGGATGAGCTGTGAGATGTGGGGATTGTGGTTGGGATGTGCTGTGAGATGTGGGAATTATGGTTGGGGTGAACCTTGAGACGTGGGGATTATGGTTGGGAGGAGGTGTGAGTTATGGGGATTGTAGTTGGGTTGACTTGTGAGATGTGGGGATAATGGTTGGGGAGAGCTGTGAGATGTGGGGATTATGGTTGGGATGAACTGTGAGATGTGGTGATTATGGTTGGGATTAGCTGTGAGATGTGGGGATTATGGCTACGGTGAAAAGTGAGATGTCGGGATTATGGTTGGGGTGATCTGTGAGAGGTGGGGATTATGGCTGGGATGAACTGTGAGATGTGGGGATTATGGTTGGGATGAGCTGTGAGATGTGGGGATTATGGTTGGGATCAGCTGTGAGATGTGGGGATTATGATTGTGTTGAACTGTGAGACGTGGGGATTATGGTTCGGAGGAGGTGTGAGATGTGGGGATGATGGTTGGGATGAGGTGTGAGTTCTGGGGATTGTAGTTGGGTTGAGTTGTGAGATGTGGGGATTACGGTTGAGATGAACTGTGAGATGTGGGGATTATGGTTGGGATGAGCTGTGAGATGTGGGGATTACGGTTGGGATGAGCTGTGAGATGTGGGGAATATGGTTGGGGTGAGCTGTGATATCTGGCGATTATGTTTGGGGTCAGCTGTGAGATCTGGGGATTATGGTTGGGATGAGCTGTGACATGTGGGGATTATGGATGGGGTGAGCTGAGAGATGTGGGGATTATGGTTGGGGTGAACTGTGAGATGTGGGGATTATGGTTGGGATGAGCTGTAAGATGTGTGGATTATGGTTGGGGTGAGCTGAGAGTTGTGGGGATTATTGTTGGGGTGAACTGTGAGATGTGGGGATTATTGTTGGGGCGAGCTGTGAGAGGTGGGGATTCTTGGGGTGAACTGTGAGATGTGGCGATTTTGGCTGGGATGAACTGTGAGATGTGGGAATTATGGTTGGGGTGAACCTTGAGACGTGGGGATTATGGTTGGGAGGAGGTGTGAGTTGTGGGGATTGTAGTTGGGTTGAGTTGTGAGATATGGGGATAATGGTTGGGGTGAGCTGTGAGATCTGTGGATTATGGTTGGGATGAACTGTGAGATGTGGGCATTATGTTTGGGATGAGCTGTGAGATGTGGGCATTATGGTTGGGATGAGCTGTGAGATATGGGGATTATGGTTGGGGTGAACATTGAGATGTGGGGATTATGGTTGGGGTGAGCTGAGAGATGTGGGGATTATGGTTGGGGTGAAATGTGAGATGTGGGGATTATGCTTGGGGTGAGCTGTGAGAAGTGGGGATTCTGGGGGTGAACGGTGAGAAGTGGCGATTGTGGCTGGGATGAGCTGTGAGATGTGGGGATTGTGGTTGGGATGTGCTGTGAGATGTGGGAATTATGGTTGGGGTGAACCTTGAGACGTGGGGATTATGGTTGGGAGGAGGTGTGAGTTATGGGGATTGTAGTTGGGTTGACTTGTGAGATGTGGGGATAATGGTTGGGGAGAGCTGTGAGATGTGGGGATTATGGTTGGGATGAACTGTGAGATGTGGTGATTATGGTTGGGATTAGCTGTGAGATGTGGGGATTATGGCTACGGTGAAAAGTGAGATGTCGGGATTATGGTTGGGGTGATCTGTGAGAGGTGGGGATTATGGCTGGGATGAACTGTGAGATGTGGGGATTATGGTTGGGATGAGCTGTGAGATGTGGGGATTATGGTTGGGATGAGCTGTGAGATGTGGGGAATATGGTTGGGGTGAGCTGAGAGATGTGGGGATTATGGTTGGGATGAACTGTGAGATGTGGGGATTATGGTTGAGGTGAGCTGTGAGATGTGGGGATTATGGTTGGGGTGAGCTGAGAGATGTGGGGATTATGGTTGGGAGGAGGTGTGAGTTGTGGGGATTGTAGTTGGGTTGAGTTGTGAGATATGGGGATAATGGTTGGGGTGAGCTGTGAGATGTGTGGATTATGGTTGGGATGAACTGTGAGATGTGGGCATTATGTTTGGGATGAGCTGTGAGATGTGGGGATTATGGTTGGGGTGAACAGTGAGATGTGGGGATTATGGTTGGGGTGATCTGTGAGAGGTGGGGATTCTGGGGGTGAACTGTGAGATGTGGCGATTATGGCTGGGATGAGCTGTGAGATGTGGGGTTTATGGTTGGGGTGAGCTGTGAGATGTGGGGATTATGGTTGGGGTGAGCTGAGAGATGTGGGGATTATGGTTGGGGTGAAATGTGAGATGTGGGGATTATGCTTGGGGTGAGCTGTGAGAAGTGGGGATTCTGGGGGTGAACGGTGAGATGTGGCGATTATGGCTGGGATGAGCTGTGAGATGTGGGGATTATGGTTGAGGTGAGCTGTGAGATGTGGGGATTATGGTTGGGGTGAGCTGAGAGATGTGGGGATTATGGTTGGGATGAGATGTGTGATGTGGGGATGATGGTTGGGGTGAAATGTGACTTGTGGGGATTATGGATGGGGTGAGCTGTGAGATGTGGTGATTATGGTTGGGATTAGCTCTGAGATTTGGGGATTATGGCTTGGCTGAACAGTGAGATGTGGGGATTATGGTTGGGGTGATCTGTGAGAGGTGGGGATTCCGGGGGTGAACTGTGAGATATGGCGATTATGGCTGGGATGAGCTGTGAGATGTGGGGATTATGGTTGGGGTGAGCTGAGAGATGTGGGGATTATGGTTGGGGTGAACAGTGAGATGTGGGTATTATGGTTGGGATGAGCTGTAAGATGTGGGGATTATGGTTGGGGTGAACTGTGAGATGTGGGCATCATGGTTTGGATGAGCTGTGAGATGTGGGGATTATGGTTGGAATGAGTTCTGAGATGTGTGGATTATGGCTGGGGTGAACAGTGATATGTGGGGATTATGGTTGAGGTGATCTGTGAGAGGTGGGGATTCTGGGGGTGAACTGTGAGATGTGGCGATTGTGGCTGGGATGAGCTGTGAGATGTGGGGAATATGGTTTGGATGAGCTGTGAGATGTGGGGATTATGGTTGGGATGAGCTGTGAGATGTGGGGATTGTGGCTGGGATGTACTGTGAAATGTAGGGATTAAGGTAGGGATGAACTGTGAGATTTGGGGATTATGGTTGAGGTGAGCTGTGAGATGTGGGGTTTACGGTTGGGATGAGCTGTGCGATGAGGGGAATATGGTTGGGGTGAGATGTGAGATGTGGGGTTTCTGGTTGGGGTGAGCTGTGAGATGTGGGGATTATGGTTGGGAGGAGGTGTGAGAGGTGGGGATTATGGTTGGGATGAGGTGTGAGTTGTGGGGATTGTAGTTGGGTTGAGTTGTGAGATGTGGAGATAATGGTTGGGGTGAACTGTGAGATGTGGGGATTACGGTTGAGATGAACTGTGAGATGTGGGGATTATGGTTGGGATGAGCTGTGAGATGTGGGGATTATGGTTGGGGTGAGCTGTGAGATGTGGGGATTATCGTTGGGGTGAGCTGTGAGATGTGGGGATTATGGTTGCGATGAACTGTGAGATGTGGGCATTATGTTTGGGATGAGCTGTGAGCTGTGGTGATTATGGTTGGGATTAGCTGTGAGATGTGGGGATTATGGCTAGGGTGAACAGTGAGATCTGGGGATTATGGTTGGGATGAGCTGTGACATGTGGGGATTATGCATGGGGTGAGCTGAGAGATGTGGGGATTATGGTTGGGGTGAACTGTGAGATGTGGGGATTATGGTTGGGATGAGCTGTAAAATGTGTGGATTATGGTTGGGGTGAGCTGAGAGTTGTGGGGATTATGGTTGGGGTGAACTGTGAGATGTTGGGATTATTGTTGGGGTGAGCTGTAAGAGGTGGGGATTCTGGGGGTGAACTGTGAGATGTGGCGGTTGTGGCTGGGATGAGCTGTGAGATGTGGGAATTATGGTTGTGATGAGCTGTGAGATGTGGGGATTATGGTGGGGGTGAGCTGAGAGATGTGGGGATTATGGTTGGGGTGAACTGTGAGATGTGGGGATTATGGTTGGGATGAGTGGTAAGATGTGTGGATTATGGTTGGGGTGAACTGTGAGATGTGGGGATTATGGTTGGGATGAGCTGTGAGATGTGGGGATTGTGGCTGGGATGTACTGAGAAATGTAGGGATTAAGGTAGGGATGAACTGTGAGATGTGGGGATTATGGTTCGGGTGAGCTGTGAGAGGTGGGGATTCTGGGGGTGAACTGTGAGATGTGGCGATTGTGGCTGGGATGAACTGACGTATATGGGGATTATGGTTGTGATGAGCTGTGAGATGTGGTGATTATGGTTGGGATGAGCTGTGAGATGTGGGGATTATGTTTGGGGTGAGCTCTGAGATGTGTGGATTATTGTTGGGAGGAGGTGTGAGATGTGGCGATTATGGTTGGGATGAGGTGTGAGTTCTGGGGATTGTTGATGGGTTGAGTTGTGAGATGTGGGGATAATGGTTGGGGTGAGCTGTGAGATGTGGCGATTACGGTTGAGATGAACTGTGAGATGTGGGGATTATGGTTGGGATGAGCTGTGAGATATGGGGATTACGGTTGGGATGAGCTGTGAGATGTGGGGAATATGGTTGGGGTGAGCTGCGAGATGTGGGGATTATGGTTGGGATGAACTGTGAGATGTGGGCATTATGTTTGGGATGAGCTGTGAGATGTGGGGATTATGGTTGGGATGAGCTGTGAGATGTGGGGATTGTGGCTGGGATGTACTGTGAAATGTAGGCATTAAGGTAGGGATGAACTGTGAGATTTGGGGATTATGGCTGAGGTGAGCTGTGAGATGTGGGGATTATGGTTGGGGTTAGCTGAGAGATGTGGGGATTATGGTTTCGGTGAAATGTGAGATGTGGGGATTACGGTTCGGGTGAGCTGTGAGAGGTGGGGATTCTGGGGGTGAACGGTGAGATGTGGCGATTGTGGCTGGGATGAGCTGTGAGATGTGGGGATTGTGGTTGGGATCAGCTGTGAGATGTGGGGATTATGATTGTGTTGAACTGTGAGACGTGGGGATTATGGTTCGGAGGAGGTGTGAGATGTGGGGATGATGGTTGGGATGAGGTGTGAGTTCTGGGGATTGTAGTTGGGTTGAGTTGTGAGATGTGGGGATTACGGTTGAGATGAACTGTGAGATGTGGGGATTATGGTTGGGATGAGCTGTGAGATGTGGGGATTACGGTTGGGATGAGCTGTGAGATGTGGGAAATATGGTTGGGGTGAGCTGTGAGATCTGGCGATTATGTTTGGGGTGAGCTGTGAGATCTGGGGATTATGGTTGGGATGAGCTGTGACATGTGGGGATTATGGATGGGGTGAGCTGAGAGATGTGGGGATTATGGTTGGGGTGAACTGTGAGATGTGGGGATTATGGTTGGGATGAGCTGTAAGATGTGTGGATTATGGTTGGGGTGAGCTGAGAGTTGTGGGGATTATGGTTGGGGTGAACTGTGAGATGTTGGGATTATTGTTGGGGTGAGCTGTAAGAGGTGGGGATTCTGGGGGTGAACTGTGAGATGTGGCGATTTTGGCTGGGATGAGCTGTGAGATGTGGGAATTATGGTTGGGGTGAACCTGGAGACGTGGGGATTATGGTTGGGAGGAGGTGTGAGTTGTGGGGATTGTAGTTGGGTTGAGTTGTGAGATGTGGGGATAATGGTTGGGGTGAGCTGTGAGATGTGGGGATTACGGTTGAGATGAGCTGTGAGATGTGGTGATTATGGTTGGGATGAGCTGTGAGATGTGGGGATTATGGTTGGGGTGAGCTGTGAGATGTGGGGATTATGTTTGGGGTGAGCTCTGAGATGTGTGGATTATTGTTGGGAGGAGGTGTGAGATGTGGCGATTATGGTTGGGATGAGGTGTGAGTTCTGGGGATTGTTGTTGGGTTGAGTTGTGAGATGTGTGGATAATGGTTGGGGTGAGCTGTGAGATGTGGCGATTACGGTTGAGATGAACTGTGAGATGTGGGCATTATGTTTGGGATGAGCTGTGAGATGTGGGGATTATGGTTGGGATGAGCTGTGAGATGTGGGGATTGTGGCTGGGATGTACTGTGAAATGTAGGCATTAAGGTAGGGATGAACTGTGAGATTTGGGGATTATGGTTAAGGTGAGCTGTGAGATGTGGGGATTATGGTTGGGGTTAGCTGAGAGATGTGGGGATTATGGTTGGGGTGAAATGTGAGATGTGGGGATTACGGTTCGGGTGAGCTGTGAGAGGTGGGGATTCTGGGGGTGAACGGTGAGATGTGGCGATTGTGGCTGGGATGAGCTGTGAGATGTGGGGATTGTGGTTGGGATCAGCTGTGAGATGTGGGGATTATGATTGTGTTGAACTGTGAGACGTGGGGATTATGGTTCGGAGGAGGTGTGAGATGTGGGGATGATGGTTGGGATGAGGTGTGAGTTCTGGGGATTGTAGTTGGGTTGAGTTGTGAGATGTGGGGATTACGGTTGAGATGAACTGTGAGATGTGGGGATTATGGTTGGGATGAGCTGTGAGATGTGGGGATTACGGTTGGGATGAGCTGTGAGATGTGGGGAATATGGTTGGGGTGAGCTGTGAGATCTGGCGATTATGTTTGGGGTCAGCTGTGAGATCTGGGGATTATGGTTGGGATGAGCTGTGACATGTGGGGATTATGGATGGGGTGAGCTGAGAGATGTGGGGATTATGGTTGGGGTGAACTGTGAGATGTGGGGATTATGGTTGGGATGAGCTGTAAGATGTGTGGATTATGGTTGGGGTGAGCTGAGAGTTGTGGGGATTATTGTTGGGGTGAACTGTGAGATGTGGGGATTATTGTTGGGGCGAGCTGTGAGAGGTGGGGATTCTTGGGGTGAACTGTGAGATGTGGCGATTTTGGCTGGGATGAACTGTGAGATGTGGGAATTATGGTTGGGGTGAACCTTGAGACGTGGGGATTATGGTTGGGAGGAGGTGTGAGTTGTGGGGATTGTAGTTGGGTTGAGTTGTGAGATATGGGGATAATGGTTGGGGTGAGCTGTGAGATCTGTGGATTATGGTTGGGATGAACTGTGAGATGTGGGCATTATGTTTGGGATGAGCTGTGAGATATGGGGATTATGGTTGGGGTGAACATTGAGATGTGGGGATTATGGTTGGGGTGAGCTGAGAGATGTGGGGATTATGGTTGGGGTGAAATGTGAGATGTGGGGATTATGCTTGGGGTGAGCTGTGAGAAGTGGGGATTCTGGGGGTGAACGGTGAGAAGTGGCGATTGTGGCTGGGATGAGCTGTGAGATGTGGGGATTGTGGTTGGGATGTGCTGTGAGATGTGGGAATTATGGTTGGGGTGAACCTTGAGACGTGGGGATTATGGTTGGGAGGAGGTGTGAGTTATGGGGATTGTAGTTGGGTTGACTTGTGAGATGTGGGGATAATGGTTGGGGAGAGCTGTGAGATGTGGGGATTATGGTTGGGATGAACTGTGAGATGTGGTGATTATGGTTGGGATTAGCTGTGAGATGTGGGGATTATGGCTACGGTGAAAAGTGAGATGTCGGGATTATGGTTGGGGTGATCTGTGAGAGGTGGGGATTATGGCTGGGATGAACTGTGAGATGTGGGGATTATGGTTGGGATGAGCTGTGAGATGTGGGGATTATGGTTGGGATGAGCTGTGAGATGTGGGGAATATGGTTGGGGAGAGCTGAGAGATGTGGGGATTATGGTTGGGATGAACTGTGAGATCTGGGGATTATGGTTGGGTTGAGCTGTGAGATGTGGGGAATATGGTTGGGGTGAGCTGAGAGATGTGGGGATTATGGTTGGGGTGAACTGTGAGATGTGGGGATTATGGTTGGGATGAGCTGTAAAATGTGGGGATTATGGTTGGGGTGAACTGTGAGATGTGGGGATTATGGTTGGGGTGAGCTGAGAGATGTGGGGATTATGGTTGGGGTGAACTGTGAGATGTGGGGATTATGGTTGGGATGAGCTGTAAGATGTGGGGATTATGGTAGGGGTGAGCTGAGAGTTGTGGGGAATGTGGTTGTGGTGAGCTGATAGTTGTGGGGATTATGGTTGGGGTGAACTGTGAGTTGTGGGGATTATGGTTGGGGTGAACTGTGAGATGTGGGGATTATGGTTGGGATGAGCTGTAAAATGTGGGGATTATGGTTGGGGTGAGCTGAGAGTTGTGGGGATTATGGTTGGGGTGAACTGTGAGATGTTGGGATTATTGTTGGGGTGAGCTGTGAGATGTGGGGATTATGGTTGGGGTGAGCTGTGAGATGTGGGGATTATTGTTGGGGTGAACTGTGAGATGTGGGGATTATTGTTGGGGTGAGCTGTAAGAGGTGGGGATTCTGGGGGTGAACTGTGAGATCTGGCGATTTTGGCTGGGATGAGCTGTGAGATGTGGGAATTATGGTTGGGGTGAATCTTGAGACGTGGGGATTATGGTTGGGAGCCGGTGTGAGTTGTGGGGATTGTAGTTGGGTTGAGTTGTGAGATGTGGGGATAATGGTTGGGGTGAGCTGTGAGATGTGGGGATTACGGTTGAGATGAACTGTGAGATGTGGGGATTATGGTTGGGATGAGCTGTGAGATGTGGGGATTACGGTTGGGATGAGCTGTGAGATGTGGGGAATACGGTTGGGGTGAGCTGTGAGATGTGGGGATTATGTTTGGGGTGAGCTGTGAGATGTGGGGATTATTGTTGGGAGGAGGTGTGAGATGTGGGGATTATGGTTGGGATGAGGTGTGAGTTCTGGGGATTGTTGTTGGGTTGAGTTGTGAGATGTGGGTATTATGGTTGGGATGAGCTGTGAGATGTGGGGAATATGGTTGGGGTGAGCTGAGGGATGTGGGGATTATCGTTGGGGTGAGCTGTGAGATGTGGGGATTATTGTTGGGGTGAACTGTGAGATGTGGCGATTTTGGCTGGGATGAACTGTGAGATGTGGGAATTATGGTTGGGGTGAACCTTGAGACGTGGGGATTATGGTTGGGAGGAGGTGTGAGTTGTGGGGATTGTAGTTGGGTTGAGTTGTGAGATATGGGGATAATGGTTGGGGTGAGCTGTGAGATCTGTGGATTATGGTTGGGATGAACTGTGAGATGTGGGCATTATGTTTGGGATGAGCTGTGAGATATGGGGATTATGGTTGGGGTGAACAGTGAGATGTGGGGATTATGGTTGGGGTGATCTGTGAGAGGTGGGGATTCTGGGGGTGAACTGTGAGATGTGGCGATTATGGATGGGATGAGCTGTGAGATGTGGGGATTATGGTTGAGGTGAGCTGTGAGATGTGGGGATTATGGTTGGGGTGAGCTGAGAGATGTGGGGATTATGGTTGGGGTGAAATGTGAGATGTGGGGATTATGCTTGGGGTGAGCTGTGAGAAGTGGGGATTCTGGGGGTGAACGGTGAGAAGTGGCGATTGTGGCTGGGATGAGCTGTGAGATGTGGGGATTGTGGTTGGGATGTGCTGTGAGATGTGGGAATTATGGTTGGGGTGAACCTTGAGACGTGGGGATTATGGTTGGGAGGAGGTGTGAGTTATGGGGATTGTAGTTGGGTTGACTTGTGAGATGTGGGGATAATGGTTGGGGAGAGCTGTGAGATGTGGGGATTATGGTTGGGATGAACTGTGAGATGTGGTGATTATGGTTGGGATTAGCTGTGAGATGTGGGGATTATGGCTACGGTGAAAAGTGAGATGTCGGGATTATGGTTGGGGTGATCTGTGAGAGGTGGGGATTATGGCTGGGATGAACTGTGAGATGTGGGGATTATGGTTGGGATGAGCTGTGAGATGTGGGGATTATGGTTGGGATGAGCTGTGAGATGTGGGGAATATGGTTGGGGTGAGCTGAGAGATGTGGGGATTATGGTTGGGATGAACTGTGAGATCTGGGGATTATGGTTGGGTTGAGCTGTGAGATGTGGGGAATATGGTTGGGGTGAGCTGAGAGATGTGGGGATTATGGTTGGGGTGAACTGTGAGATGTGGGGATTATGGTTGGGATGAGCTGTAAAATGTGGGGATTATGGTTGGGGTGAACTGTGAGATGTGGGGATTATGGTTGGGGTGAGCTGAGAGATGTGGGGATTATGGTTGGGGTGAACTGTGAGATGTGGGGATTATGGTTGGGATGAGCTTTAAGATGTGGGGATTATGGTAGGGGTGAGCTGAGAGTTGTGGGGAATGTGGTTGTGGTGAGCTGAGAGTTGTGGGGATTATGGTTGGGGTGAACTGTGAGATGTGGGGATTATGGTTGGGATGAGCTGTAAAATGTGGGGATTATGGTTGGGGTGAGCTGAGAGTTGTGGGGATTATGGTTGGGGTGAACTGTGAGATGTTGGGATTATTGTTGGGGTGAGCTGTGAGATGTCGGGATTATGGTTGGGGTGAGCTGTGAGATGTGGGGATTATTGTTGGGGTGAACTGTGAGATGTGGGGATTATTGTTGGGGTGAGCTGTAAGAGGTGGGGATTCTGGGGGTGAACTGTGAGATCTGGCGATTTTGGCTGGGATGAGCTGTGAGATGTGGGAATTATGGTTGGGGTGAATCTTGAGACGTGGGGATTATGGTTGGGAGCCGGTGTGAGTTGTGGGGATTGTAGTTGGGTTGAGTTGTGAGATGTGGGGATAATGGTTGTGGTGAGCTGTGAGATGTGGGGATTACGGTTGAGATGAACTGTGAGATGTGGGGATTATGGTTGGGATGAGCTGTGAGATGTGGGGATTACGGTTGGGATGAGCTGTGAGATGTGGGGAATACGGTTGGGGTGAGCTGTGAGATGTGGGGATTATGTTTGGGGTGAGCTGTGAGATGTGGGGATTATTGTTGGGAGGAGGTGTGAGATGTGGGGATTATGGTTGGGATGAGGTGTGAGTTCTGGGGATTGTTGTTGGGTTGAGTTGTGAGATGTGGGTATTATGGTTGGGATGAGCTGTGAGATGTGGGGAATATGGTTGGGGTGAGCTGAGGGATGTGGGGATTATCGTTGGGGTGAGCTGTGAGATGTGGGGATTATGGTTGGGATGAACTGTGAGATGTGGGCATTATGTTTGGGATGAGCTATGAGATGTGGGGATTATGGCTAGGGTCAACAGTGAGATGTGGGGATTATGGTTGGGGTGATCTGTGAGAGGTGGGGATTCTGGGGATGATCTGTGAGATGTGGCGATTGTGGCTGGGATGAGCTCTGAGATGTGGGGATTATGGTTGGGATGAGCTGTGAGATGTGGGAATTATGGTTGGGGTGAGCTGAGAGATGTGGGGATTATGGTTGGGGTGAACTGTGAGATGTGGGGATTATGGTTGGGATGAGCTGTAAGATGTGGGGATTATGGTTGGGATGAGCTGTGAGAGGTGGGGATTCTGGGGGTGAACTGTGATATATGGCGATTATGGCTGGGATGAGCAGTGAGATGTGGGAATTATGGTTGGGGTGAGCTGAGAGATGTGGGGATTATGGTTGGGGGGAACTGTGAGATGTGGGGATTATGGTTGGGATGAGCTGTGAGATGTGGGGATTATGGTTGGGGTGAGCTGAGAGATGTAGGGATTATGGTTGGGGGGAACTGTGAGATGTGAGGATTATGGTTGGGATGAGATGTAAGATGTGGGGATTATGGTTGGGGTGAAATGAGAGATGTGGGGTTTATGGTTTGGATGAGCTGTGAGATGTGGGGATTGTGGCTGGGATGTTCTGTGAAATGTAAGGATTAAGGTAGGGATGAACTGTGAGATTTGGGGATTATGGTTGGGGTGAGCTGTGAGATGTGGGGATTATGGTTGGGGTGAGCTGAGAGTTGTGGGGATTATGGTTGGGGTGAACTGTGAGATGTGGGGATTATTGTTGGGGCGAGCTGTGAGAGGTGGGGATTCTGGGGGTGAACTGTGAGATGTGGCGATTTTGGCTGGGATGAACTGTGAGATCTGGGAATTATGGTTGGGATGAGCTGTGACATGTGGGGATTATGGATGGGGTGAGCTGAGAGATGTGGGGATTATGGTTGGGGTGAACTGTGAGATGTGGGGATTATGGTTGGGATGAGCTGTAAGATGTGTGGATTATGGTTGGGGTGAGCTGAGAGTTGTGGGGATTATTGTTGGGGTGAACTGTGAGATGTGGGGATTATTGTTGGGGCGAGCTGTGAGAGGTGGGGATTCTTGGGGTGAACTGTGAGATGTGGCGATTTTGGCTGGGATGAACTGTGAGATGTGGGAATTATGGTTGGGGTGAACCTTGAGACGTGGGGATTATGGTTGGGAGGAGGTGTGAGTTGTGGGGATTGTAGTTGGGTTGAGTTGTGAGATATGGGGATAATGGTTGGGGTGAGCTGTGAGATCTGTGGATTATGGTTGGGATGAACTGTGAGATGTGGGCATTATGTTTGGGATGAGCTGTGAGATATGGGGATTATGGTTGGGGTGAACATTGAGATGTGGGGATTATGGTTGGGGTGAGCTGAGAGATGTGGGGATTATGGTTGGGGTGAAATGTGAGATGTGGGGATTATGCTTGGGGTGAGCTGTGAGAAGTGGGGATTCTGGGGGTGAACGGTGAGAAGTGGCGATTGTGGCTGGGATGAGCTGTGAGATGTGGGGATTGTGGTTGGGATGTGCTGTGAGATGTGGGAATTATGGTTGGGGTGAACCTTGAGACGTGGGGATTATGGTTGGGAGGAGGTGTGAGTTATGGGGATTGTAGTTGGGTTGACTTGTGAGATGTGGGGATAATGGTTGGGGAGAGCTGTGAGATGTGGGGATTATGGTTGGGATGAACTGTGAGATGTGGTGATTATGGTTGGGATTAGCTGTGAGATGTGGGGATTATGGCTACGGTGAAAAGTGAGATGTCGGGATTATGGTTGGGGTGATCTGTGAGAGGTGGGGATTATGGCTGGGATGAACTGTGAGATGTGGGGATTATGGTTGGGATGAGCTGTGAGATGTGGGGATTATGGTTGGGATGAGCTGTGAGATGTGGGGAATATGGTTGGGGAGAGCTGAGAGATGTGGGGATTATGGTTGGGATGAACTGTGAGATCTGGGGATTATGGTTGGGTTGAGCTGTGAGATGTGGGGAATATGGTTGGGGTGAGCTGAGAGATGTGGGGATTATGGTTGGGGTGAACTGTGAGATGTGGGGATTATGGTTGGGATGAGCTGTAAAATGTGGGGATTATGGTTGGGGTGAACTGTGAGATGTGGGGATTATGGTTGGGGTGAGCTGAGAGATGTGGGGATTATGGTTGGGGTGAACTGTGAGATGTGGGGATTATGGTTGGGATGAGCTGTAAGATGTGGGGATTATGGTAGGGGTGAGCTGAGAGTTGTGGGAATGTGGTTGTGGTGAGCTGATAGTTGTGGGGATTATGGTTGGGGTGAACTGTGAGTTGTGGGGATTATGGTTGGGGTGAACTGTGAGATGTGGGGATTATGGTTGGGATGAGCTGTAAAATGTGGGGATTATGGTTGGGGTGAGCTGAGAGTTGTGGGGATTATGGTTGGGGTGAACTGTGAGATGTTGGGATTATTGTTGGGGTGAGCTGTGAGATGTGGGGATTATGGTTGGGGTGAGCTGTGAGATGTGGGGATTTTTGTTGGGGTGAACTGTGAGATGTGGGGATTATTGTTGGGGTGAGCTGTAAGAGGTGGGGATTCTGGGGGTGAACTGTGAGATCTGGCGATTTTGGCTGGGATGAGCTGTGAGATGTGGGAATTATGGTTGGGGTGAATCTTGAGACGTGGGGATTATGGTTGGGAGCCGGTGTGAGTTGTGGGGATTGTAGTTGGGTTGAGTTGTGAGATGTGGGGATAATGGTTGGGGTGAGCTGTGAGATGTGGGGATTACGGTTGAGATGAACTGTGAGATGTGGGGATTATGGTTGGGATGAGCTGTGAGATGTGGGGATTACGGTTGGGATGAGCTGTGAGATGTGGGGAATACGGTTGGGGTGAGCTGTGAGATGTGGGGATTATGTTTGGGGTGAGCTGTGAGATGTGGGGATTATTGTTGGGAGGAGGTGTGAGATGTGGGGATTATGGTTGGGATGAGGTGTGAGTTCTGGGGATTGTTGTTGGGTTGAGTTGTGAGATGTGGGTATTATGGTTGGGATGAGCTGTGAGATGTGGGGAATATGGTTGGGGTGAGCTGAGGGATGTGGGGATTATCGTTGGGGTGAGCTGTGAGATGTGGGGATTATTGTTGGGGCGAGCTGTGAGAGGTGGGGATTCTTGGGGTGAACTGTGAGATGTGGCGATTTTGGCTGGGATGAACTGTGAGATGTGGGAATTATGGTTGGGGTGAACCTTGAGACGTGGGGATTATGGTTGGGAGGAGGTGTGAGTTGTGGGGATTGTAGTTGGGTTGAGTTGTGAGATATGGGGATAATGGTTGGGGTGAGCTGTGAGATCTGTGGATTATGGTTGGGATGAACTGTGAGATGTGGGCATTATGTTTGGGATGAGCTGTGAGATATGGGGATTATGGTTGGGGTGAACAGTGAGATGTGGGGATTATGGTTGGGGTGATCTGTGAGAGGTGGGGATTCTGGGGGTGAACTGTGAGATGTGGCGATTATGGATGGGATGAGCTGTGAGATGTGGGGATTATGGTTGAGGTGAGCTGTGAGATGTGGGGATTATGGTTGGGGTGAGCTGAGAGATGTGGGGATTATGGTTGGGGTGAAATGTGAGATGTGGGGATTATGCTTGGGGTGAGCTGTGAGAAGTGGGGATTCTGGGGGTGAACGGTGAGAAGTGGCGATTGTGGCTGGGATGAGCTGTGAGATGTGGGGATTGTGGTTGGGATGTGCTGTGAGATGTGGGAATTATGGTTGGGGTGAACCTTGAGACGTGGGGATTATGGTTGGGAGGAGGTGTGAGTTATGGGGATTGTAGTTGGGTTGACTTGTGAGATGTGGGGATAATGGTTGGGGAGAGCTGTGAGATGTGGGGATTATGGTTGGGATGAACTGTGAGATGTGGTGATTATGGTTGGGATTAGCTGTGAGATGTGGGGATTATGGCTACGGTGAAAAGTGAGATGTCGGGATTATGGTTGGGGTGATCTGTGAGAGGTGGGGATTATGGCTGGGATGAACTGTGAGATGTGGGGATTATGGTTGGGATGAGCTGTGAGATGTGGGGATTATGGTTGGGATGAGCTGTGAGATGTGGGGAATATGGTTGGGGTGAGCTGAGAGATGTGGGGATTATGGTTGGGATGAACTGTGAGATCTGGGGATTATGGTTGGGTTGAGCTGTGAGATGTGGGGAATATGGTTGGGGTGAGCTGAGAGATGTGGGGATTATGGTTGGGGTGAACTGTGAGATGTGGGGATTATGGTTGGGATGAGCTGTAAAATGTGGGGATTATGGTTGGGGTGAACTGTGAGATGTGGGGATTATGGTTGGGGTGAGCTGAGAGATGTGGGGATTATGGTTGGGGTGAACTGTGAGATGTGGGGATTATGGTTGGGATGAGCTTTAAAATGTGGGGATTATGGTAGGGATGAGCTGTAAAATGTGGGGATTATGGTTGTGGTGAGCTGAGAGTTGTGGGGATTATGGTTGGGGTGAACTGTGAGATGTGGGGATTATGGTTGGGATGAGCTGTAAAATGTGGGGATTATGGTTGGGGTGAGCTGAGAGTTGTGGGGATTATGGTTGGGGTGAACTGTGAGATGTTGGGATTATTGTTGGGGTGAGCTGTGAGATGTCGGGATTATGGTTGGGGTGAGCTGTGAGATGTGGGGATTATTGTTGGGGTGAACTGTGAGATGTGGGGATTATTGTTGGGGTGAGCTGTAAGAGGTGGGGATTCTGGGGGTGAACTGTGAGATCTGGCGATTTTGGCTGGGATGAGCTGTGAGATGTGGGAATTATGGTTGGGGTGAATCTTGAGACGTGGGGATTATGGTTGGGAGCCGGTGTGAGTTGTGGGGATTGTAGTTGGGTTGAGTTGTGAGATGTGGGGATAATGGTTGGGGTGAGCTGTGAGATGTGGGGATTACGGTTGAGATGAACTGTGAGATGTGGGGATTATGGTTGGGATGAGCTGTGAGATGTGGGGATTACGGTTGGGATGAGCTGTGAGATGTGGGGAATACGGTTGGGGTGAGCTGTGAGATGTGGGGATTATGTTTGGGGTGAGCTGTGAGATGTGGGGATTATTGTTGGGAGGAGGTGTGAGATGTGGGGATTATGGTTGGGATGAGGTGTGAGTTCTGGGGATTGTTGTTGGGTTGAGTTGTGAGATGTGGGTATTATGGTTGGGATGAGCTGTGAGATGTGGGGAATATGGTTGGGGTGAGCTGAGGGATGTGGGGATTATCGTTGGGGTGAGCTGTGAGATGTGGGGATTATGGTTGGGATGAACTGTGAGATGTGGGCATTATGTTTCGGATGAGCTATGAGATGTGGGGATTATGGCTAGGGTCAACAGTGAGATGTGGGGATTATGGTTGGGGTGATCTGTGAGAGGTGGGGATTCTGGGGATGATCTGTGAGATGTGGCGATTGTGGCTGGGATGAGCTCTGAGATGTGGGGATTATGGTTGGGATGAGCTGTGAGATGTGGGAATTATGGTTGGGGTGAGCTGAGAGATGTGGGGATTATGGTTGGGGTGAACTGTGAGATGTGGGGATTATGGTTGGGATGAGCTGTAAGATGTGGGGATTATGGTTGGGATGAGCTGTGAGAGGTGGGGATTCTGGGGGTGAACTGTGATATATGGCGATTATGGCTGGGATGAGCAGTGAGATGTGGGAATTATGGTTGGGGTGAGCTGAGAGATGTGGGGATTATGGTTGGGGGGAACTGTGAGATGTGGGGATTATGGTTGGGATGAGCTGTGAGATGTGGGGATTATGGTTGGGGTGAGCTGAGAGATGTAGGGATTATGGTTGGGGGGAACTGTGAGATGTGAGGATTATGGTTGGGATGAGATGTAAGATGTGGGGATTATGGTTGGGGTGAAATGAGAGATGTGGGGTTTATGGTTTGGATGAGCTGTGAGATGTGGGGATTGTGGCTGGGATGTTCTGTGAAATGTAAGGATTAAGGTAGGGATGAACTGTGAGATTTGGGGATTATGGTTGGGGTGAGCTGTGAGATGTGGGGATTATGGTTGGGGTGAGCTGAGAGTTGTAGGGATTATGGTTGGGGTGAACTGTGAGATGTGGGGATTATTGTTGGGGCGAGCTGTGAGAGGTGGGGATTCTGGGGGTGAACTGTGAGATGTGGCGATTTTGGCTGGGATGAACTGTGAGATCTGGGAATTATGGTTGGGGTGAACCTTGAGACGTGGGGATTATGGTTGGGAGGAGGTGTGAGTTGTGGGGATTGTAGTTGGGTTGAGTTGTGAGATATGGGGATAATGGTTGGGGTGAGCTATGAGATGTGGGGATTATGGTTGGGATGAACTGTGAGATGTGGGCATTATGTTTGGGATGAGCTGTGAGATGTGGGCATTATGTTTGGGATGAGCTGTGAGATATGGGGATTATGGTTGGGGTGAACAGTGAGATGTGGGGATTATGGTTGGGGTGATCTGTGAGAGGTGGGGATTCTGGGGGTGAACTGTGAGATGTGGCGATTATGGATGGGATGAGCTGTGAGATGTGGGGATTATGGTTGAGGTGAGCTGTGAGATGTGGGGATTATGGTTGGGGTGAGCTGAGAGATGTGGGGATTATGGTTGGGGTGAAATGTGAGATGTGGGGATTATGCTTGGGGTGAGCTGTGAGAAGTGGGGATTCTGGGGGTGAACGGTGAGAAGTGGCGATTGTGGCTGGGATGAGCCGTGAGATGTGGGGATTGTGGTTGGGATGTGCTGTGAGATGTGGGAATTATGGTTGGGGTGAACCTTGAGACGTGGGGATTATGGTTGGGAGGAGGTGTGAGTTATGGGGATTGTAGTTGGGTTGACTTGTGAGATGTGGGGATAATGGTTGGGGAGAGCTGTGAGATGTGGGGATTATGGTTGGGATGAACTGTGAGATGTGGTGATTATGGTTGCGATTAGCTGTGAGATGTGGGGATTATGGCTACGGTGAAAAGTGAGATGTCGGGATTATGGTTGGGGTGATCTGTGAGAGGTGGGGATTATGGCTGGGATGAACTGTGAGATGTGGGGATTATGGTTGGGATGAGCTGTGAGATGTGGGGATTATGGTTGGGATGAGCTGTGAGATGTGGGGAATATGGTTGGGGTGAGCTGAGAGATGTGGGGATTATGGTTGGGATGAACTGTGAGATCTGGGGATTATGGTTGGGTTGAGCTGTGAGATGTGGGGAATATGGTTGGGGTGAGCTGAGAGATGTGGGGATTATGGTTGGGGTGAACTGTGAGATGTGGGGATTATGGTTGGGATGAGCTGTAAAATGTGGGGATTATGGTTGGGGTGAACTGTGAGATGTGGGGATTATGGTTGGGGTGAGCTGAGAGATGTGGGGATTATGGTTGGGGTGAACTGTGAGATGTGGGGATTATGGTTGGGATGAGCTGTAAGCTGTGCTGATTATGGTAGGGGTGAGCTGAGAGTTGTGGGGAATGTGGTTGTGGTGAGCTGAGAGTTGTGGGGATTATGGTTGGGGTGAACTGTGAGTTGTGGGGATTATGGTTGGGGTGAACTGTGAGATGTGGGGATTATGGTTGGGATGAGCTGTAAAATGTGGGGATTATGGTTGGGGTGAGCTGAGAGTTGTGGGGATTATGGTTGGGGTGAACTGTGAGATGTTGGGATTATTGTTGGGGTGAGCTGTGAGATGTGGGGATTATGGTTGGGGTGAGCTGTGAGATGTGGGGATTATTGTTGGGGTGAACTGTGAGATGTGGGGATTATTGTTGGGGTGAGCTGTAAGAGGTGGGGATTCTGGGGGTGAACTGTGAGATCTGGCGATTTTGGCTGGGATGAGCTGTGAGATGTGGGAATTATGGTTGGGGTGAATCTTGAGACGTGGGGATTATGGTTGGGAGCCGGTGTGAGTTGTGGGGATTGTAGTTGGGTTGAGTTGTGAGATGTGGGGATAATGGTTGGGGTGAGCTGTGAGATGTGGGGATTACGGTTGAGATGAACTGTGAGATGTGGGGATTATGGTTGGGATGAGCTGTGAGATGTGGGGATTACGGTTGGGATGAGCTGTGAGATGTGGGGAATACGGTTGGGGTGAGCTGTGAGATGTGGGGATTATGTTTGGGGTGAGCTGTGAGATGTGGGGATTATTGTTGGGAGGAGGTGTGAGATGTGGGGATTATGGTTGGGATGAGGTGTGAGTTCTGGGGATTGTTGTTGGGTTGAGTTGTGAGATGTGGGTATTATGGTTGGGATGAGCTGTGAGATGTGGGGAATATGGTTGGGGTGAGCTGAGGGATGTGGGGATTATCGTTGGGGTGAGCTGTGAGATGTGGGGATTATGGTTGGGATGAACTGTGAGATGTGGGCATTATGTTTGGGATGAGCTGTGAGATGTGGGGATTATGGCTAGGGTGAACAGTGAGATGTGGGGATTATGGTTGGGGTGATCTGTGAGAGGTGGGGATTCTGGGGATGATCTGTGAGATGTGGCGATTGTGGCTGGGATGAGCTCTGAGATGTGGGGATTATGGTTGGGATGAGCTGTGAGATGTGGGAATTATGGTTGGGGTGAGCTGAGAGATGTGGGGATTATGGTTGGGGTGAACTGTGAGATGTGGGGATTATGGTTGGGATGAGCTGTAAAATGTGGGGATTATGGTTGGGATGAGCTGTGAGAGGTGGGGACTCTGGGGGTGAACTGTGATATATGGCGATTATGGCTGGGATGAGCAGTGAGATGTGGGAATTATGGTTGGGGTGAGCTGAGAGATGTGGGGATTATGGTTGGGGGGAACTGTGAGATGTGGGGATTATGGTTGGGATGAGCTGTGAGATGTGGGGATTATGGTTGGGGTGAGCTGAGAGATGTAGGGATTATGGTTGGGGGGAACTGTGAGATGTGAGGATTATGGTTGGGATGAGATGTAAGATGTGGGGATTATGGTTGGGGTGAAATGAGAGATGTGGGGTTTATGGTTTGGATGAGCTGTGAGATGTGGGGATTGTGGCTGGGATGTTCTGTGAAATGTAAGGATTAAGGTAGGGATGAACTGTGAGATTTGGGGATTATGGTTGGGGTGAGCTGTGAGATGTGGGGATTATGGTTGGGAGGAGGTGTGAGATGTGGCGATTATGGTTGGGATGAGGTGTGAGTTCTGGGGATTGTTGTTGGGTTGAGTTGTGAGATGTGTGGATAATGGTTGGGGTGAGCTGTGAGATGTGGCGATTACGGTTGAGATGAACTGTGAGATGTGGGCATTATGTTTGGGATGAGCTGTGAGATGTGGGGATTATGGTTGGGATGAGCTGTGAGTTGTGGGGATTGTGGCTGGGATGTACTGTGAAATGTAGGCATTAAGGTAGGGATGAACTGTGAGATTTGGGGTTATGGTTAAGGTGAGCTGTGAGATGTGGGGATTATGGTTGGGGTTAGCTGAGAGATGTGGGGATTATGGTTGGGGTGAAATGTGAGATGTGGGGATTACGGTTCGGGTGAGCTGTGAGAGGTGGGGATTCTGGGGGTGAACGGTGAGATGTGGCGATTGTGGCTGGGATGAGCTGTGAGATGTGGGGATTGTGGTTGGGATCAGCTGTGAGATGTGGGGATTATGATTGTGTTGAACTGTGAGACGTGGGGATTATGGTTCGGAGGAGGTGTGAGATGTGGGGATGATGGTTGGGATGAGGTGTGAGTTCTGGGGATTGTAGTTGGGTTGAGTTGTGAGATGTGGGGATTACGGTTGAGATGAACAGTGAGATGTGGGGATTATGGTTGGGATGAGCTGTGAGATGTGGGGATTACGGTTGGGATGAGCTGTGAGATGTGGGGAATATGGTTGGGGTGAGCTGTGAGATCTGGCGATTATGTTTGGGGTCAGCTGTGAGATCTGGGGATTATGGTTGGGATGAGCTGTGACATGTGGGGATTATGGATGGGGTGAGCTGAGAGATGTGGGGATTATGGTTGGGGTGAACTGTGAGATGTGGGGATTATGGTTGGGATGAGCTGTAAGATGTGTGGATTATGGTTGGGGTGAGCTGAGAGTTGTGGGGATTATTGTTGGGGTGAACTGTGAGATGTGGGGATTATTGTTGGGGCGAGCTGTGAGAGGTGGGGATTCTGGGGGTGAACTGTGAGATGTGGCGATTTTGGCTGGGATGAACTGTGAGATGTGGGAATTATGGTTGGGGTGAACCTTGAGACGTGGGGATTATGGTTGGGCGGAGGTGTGAGTTGTGGGGATTATGGTTGGGATGAACTGTGAGATGTGGGCATTATGTTTGGGATGAGCTGTGAGATGTGGGGATTATGGTTGGGGTGAACTGTGAGATGTGGGGATTATGGTTGGGGTGAACTGTGAGATGTGGCGATTTTTGCTGGGATGAGCTGTGAGATGTGGGAATTATGGTTGGGGTGAACCTTGAGACGTGGGGATTATGGTTTGGATGAGCTGTGAGATGTGGGGATTATGGTTGGCGTGAGCTGAGAGATGTGGGGATTATGGTTGGTGCGAACTGTGAGATGTGGGGATTATTGTTGGGGTGAGCTGTGAGATGTGGGGATTATGGTTGCGGTGAAATGTGAGATGTGGGTATTATGGTTGGGGTGAGCTGTGAGATGTGGGGATAATGGTTGAGGTGAGCTGTGAGATGTGGGGATTACGGTTGAGATGAACTGTGAGATGTGGGGATTATGGTTGGGATGAGCTGTGAGATGTGGGGATTACGGTTGGGATGAGCTGTGAGATGTGGGGAATACGGTTGGGGTGAGCTGTGAGATGTGGGGATTATTGTTGGGAGGAGGTGTGAGTTGTGGGGATTGTAGTTGGGTTGAGTTGTGAGATGTGGGGATAATGGTTGGGGTGAGCTGTGAGATGTGGGGATTACGGTTGAGATGAGCTGTGAGATGTGGTGATTATGGTTGGGATGAGCTGTGAGATGTGGGGATTATGTTTGGGGTGAGCTCTGAGATGTGTGGATTATTGTTGGGAGGAGGTGTGAGATGTGGCGATTATGGTTGGGATGAGGTGTGAGTTCTGGGGATTGTTGTTGGGTTGAGTTGTGAGATGTGTGGATAATGGTTGGGGTGAGCTGTGAGATGTGGCGATTACGGTTGAGATGAACTGTGAGATGTGGGCATTATGTTTGGGATGAGCTGTGAGATGTGGGGATTATGGTTGGGATGAGCTGTGAGATGTGGGGATTGTGGCTGGGATGTACTGTGAAATGTAGGCATTAAGGTAGGGATGAACTGTGAGATTTGGGGATTATGGTTAAGGTGAGCTGTGAGATGTGGGGATTATGGTTGGGGTTAGCTGAGAGATGTGGGGATTATGGTTGGGGTGAAATGTGAGATGTGGGGATTACGGTTCGTGTGAGCTGTGAGAGGTGGGGATTCTGGGGGTGAATGGTGAGATGTGGCGATTGTGGCTGGGATGAGCTGTGAGATGTGGGGATTGTGGTTGGGATCAGCTGTGAGATGTGGGGATTATGATTGTGTTGAACTGTGAGACGTGGGGATTATGGTTCGGAGGAGGTGTGAGATGTGGGGATGATGGTTGGGATGAGGTGTGAGTTCTGGGGATTGTAGTTGGGTTGAGTTGTGAGATGTGGGGATTACGGTTGAGATGAACAGTGAGATGTGGGGATTATGGTTGGGATGAGCTGTGAGATGTGGGGATTACGGTTGGGATGAGCTGTGAGATGTGGGGAATATGGTTGGGGTGAGCTGTGAGATCTGGCGATTATGTTTGGGGTCAGCTGTGAGATCTGGGGATTATGGTTGGGATGAGCTGTGACATGTGGGGATTATGGATGGGGTGAGCTGAGAGATGTGGGGATTATGGTTGGGGTGAACTGTGAGATGTGGGGATTATGGTTGGGATGAGCTGTAAAATGTGTGGATTATGGTTGGGGTGAGCTGAGAGTTGTGGGGATTATTGTTGGGGTGAACTGTGAGATGTGGGGATTATTGTTGGGGCGAGCTGTGAGAGGTGGGGATTCTGGGGGTGAACTGTGAGATGTGGCGATTTTGGCTGGGATGAACTGTGAGATGTGGGAATTATGGTTGGGGTGAACCTTGAGACGTGGGGATTATGGTTGGGCGGAGGTGTGAGTTGTGGGGATTATGGTTGGGATGAACTGTCAGATGTGGGCATTATGTTTGGGATGAGCTGTGAGATGTGGGGATTATGGTTGGGGTGAACTGTGAGATGTGGGGATTATGGTTGGGGTGAACTGTGAGATGTGGGGATTATGGTTGGGGTGAACTGTGAGATGTGGCGATTTTTGCTGGGATGAGCTGTGAGATGTGGGAATTATGGTTGGGGTGAACCTTGAGACGTGGGGATTATGGTTTGGATGAGCTGTGAGATGTGGGGATTATGGTTGGCGTGAGCTGAGAGATGTGGGGATTATGGTTGGTGCGAACTGTGAGATGTGGGGATTATTGTTGGGGTGAGCTGTGTGATGTGGGGATTATGGTTGCGGTGAAATGTGAGATGTGGGTATTATGGTTGGGGTGAGCTGTGAGATCTGGGGATAATGGTTGAGGTGAGCTGTGAGATGTGGGGATTACGGTTGAGATGAACTGTGAGATGTGGGGATTATGGTTGGGATGAGCTGTGAGATGTGGGGATTACGGTTGGGATGAGCTGTGAGATGTGGGGAATACGGTTGGGGTGAGCTGTGAGATGTGGGGATTATGGTTGGGATGAACTGTGAGATGTGGGCATTATGTTTGGGATGAGCTGTGAGATGTGGGGATTATGGTTGGGGTGAACTGTGAGATGTGGGGATTATGGTTGGGGTGAACTGTGAGATGTGGGGATTATGGTTGGGGTGAACTGTGAGATGTGGCGATTTTTGCTGGGATGAGCTGTGAGATGTGGGAATTATGGTTGGGGTGAACCTTGAGACGTGGGGATTATGGTTTGGATGAGCTGTGAGATGTGGGGATTATGGTTGGCGTGAGCTGAGAGATGTGGGGATTATGGTTGGTGCGAACTGTGAGATGTGGGGATTATTGTTGGGGTGAGCTGTGAGATGTGGGGATTATGGTTGGGGTGAAATGTGAGATGTGGGTATCATGGTTGGGGTGAGCTGTGAGATGTGGGGATTACGGTTGAGATGAACTGTGAGATGTGGGGATTATGGTTGGGATGAGCTGTGAGATGTGGGGATTACGGTTGGGATGAGCTGTGAGATGTGGGGAATACGGTTGGGGTGAGCTGTGAGATGTGGGGATTATGTTTGGGGTGAGCTGTGAGATGTGGGGATTATTGTTGGGAAGAGGTGTGAGTTGTGGGGATTGTAGTTGGGTTGAGTTGTGAGATGTGGGGATAATGGTTGGGGTGAGCTGTGAGATGCGGGGATTACGGTTGAGATGAGCTGTGAGATGTGGTGATTATGGTTGGGATGAGCTGTGAGATGTGGGGATTATGGTTGGGGTGAGCTGTGAGATGTGGGGATTATGTTTGGGGTGAGCTCTGAGATGTGTGGATTATTGTTGGGAGGAGGTGTGAGATGTGGCGATTATGGTTGGGATGAGGTGTGAGTTCTGGGGATTGTTGTTGGGTTGAGTTGTGAGATGTGTGGATAATGGTTGGGGTGAGCTGTGAGATGTGGCGATTACGGTTGAGATGAACTGTGAGATGTGGGCATTATGTTTGGGATGAGCTGTGAGATGTGGGGATTATGGTTGGGATGAGCTGTGAGATGTGGGGATTATGGTTGAGATGAACTGTGAGGTGTGGGCATTATGTTTGGGATGAGCTGTGAGATGTGGGGATTATGGTTGAGATGAACTGTGAGATGTGGGGATTGTGGCTGGGATGTACTGTGAAATGTAGGCATTAAGGTAGGGATGAACTGTGAGATTTGGGGATTATGGTTAAGGTGAGCTGTGAGATGTGGGGATTATGGTTGGGGTTAGCTGAGAGATGTGGGGATTATGGTTGGGGTGAAATGTGAGATGTGGGGATTACGGTTCGGGTGAGCTGTGAGAGGTGGGGATTCTGGGGGTGAACGGTGAGATGTGGCGATTGTGGCTGGGATGAGCTGTGAGATGTGGGGATTGTGGTTGGGATCAGCTGTGAGATGTGGGGATTATGATTGTGTTGAACTGTGAGACGTGGGGATTATGGTTCGGAGGAGGTGTGAGATGTGGGGATGATGGTTGGGATGAGGTGTGAGTTCTGGGGATTGTAGTTGGGTTGAGTTGTGAGATGTGGGGATTACGGTTGAGATGAACTGTGAGATGTGGGGATTATGGTTGGGATGAGCTGTGAGATGTGGGGATTACGGTTGGGATGAGCTGTGAGATGTGGGGAATATGGTTGGGGTGAGCTGTGAGATCTGGCGATTATGTTTGGGGTCAGCTGTGAGATCTGGGGATTATGGTTGGGATGAGCTGTGACATGTGGGGATTATGGATGGGGTGAGCTGAGAGATGTGGGGATTATGGTTGGGGTGAACTGTGAGATGTGGGGATTATGGTTGGGATGAGCTGTAAGATGTGTGGATTATGGTTGGGGTGAGCTGAGAGTTGTGGGGATTATTGTTGGGGTGAACTGTGAGATGTGGGGATTATTGTTGGGGCGAGCTGTGAGAGGTGGGGATTCTGGGGGTGAACTGTGAGATGTGGCGATTTTGGCTGGGATGAACTGTGAGATGTGGGAATTATGGTTGGGGTGAACCTTGAGACGTGGGGATTATGGTTGGGCGGAGGTGTGAGTTGTGGGGATTATGGTTGGGATAAACTGTGAGATGTGGGCATTATGTTTGGGATGAGCTGTGAGATGTGGGGATTATGGTTGGGGTGAACTGTGAGATGTGGGGATTATGGTTGGGGTGAACTGTGAGATGTGGCGATTTTTGCTGGGATGAGCTGTGAGATGTGGGAATTATGGTTGGGGTGAACCTTGAGACGTGGGGATTATGGTTTGGATGAGCTGTGAGATGTGGGGATTATGGTTGGCGTGAGCTGAGAGATGTGGGGATTATGGTTGGTGCGAACTGTGAGATGTGGGGATTATTGTTGGGGTGAGCTGTGAGATGTGGGGATTATGGTTGCGGTGAAATGTGAGATGTGGGTATTATGGTTGGGGTGAGCTGTGAGATGTGGGGATAATGGTTGAGGTGAGCTGTGAGATGTGGGGATTACGGTTGAGATGAACTGTGAGATGTGGGGATTATGGTTGGGATGAGCTGTGAGATGTGGGGATTACGGTTGGGATGAGCTGTGAGATGTGGGGAATACGGTTGGGGTGAGCTGTGAGATGTGGGGATTATGTTTGGCGTGAGCTGTGAGATGTGGGGATTATTGTTGGGAGGAGGTGTGAGTTGTGGGGATTGTAGTTGGGTTGAGTTGTGAGATGTGGGGATAATGGTTGGGGTGAGCTGTGAGATGTGGGGATTACGGTTGAGATGAGCTGTGAGATGTGGTGATTATGGTTGGGATGAGCTGTGAGATGTGGGGATTATGGTTGGGGTGAGCTGTGAGATGTGGGGATTATGTTTGGGGTGAGCTCTGAGATGTGTGGATTATTGTTGGGAGGAGGTGTGAGATGTGGCGATTATGGTTGGGAGGAGGTGTGAGTTCTGGGGATTGTTGTTGGGTTGAGTTGTGAGATGTGTGGATAATGGTTGGGGTGAGCTGTGAGATGTGGCGATTACGGTTGAGATGAACTGTGAGATGTGGGCATTATGTTTGGGATGAGCTGTGAGATGTGGGGATTATGGTTGGGATGAGCTGTGAGATGTGGGGATTGTGGCTGGGATGTACTGTGAAATGTAGGCATTAAGGTAGGGATGAACTGTGAGATTTGGGGATTATGGTTAAGGTGAGCTGTGAGATGTGGGGATTATGGTTGGGGTTAGCTGAGAGATGTGGGGATTATGGTTGGGGTGAAATGTGAGATGTGGGGATTACGGTTCGGGTGAGCTGTGAGAGGTGGGGATTCTGGGGGTGAACGGTGAGATGTGGCAATTGTGGCTGGGATGAGCTGTGAGATGTGGGGATTGTGGTTGGGATCAGCTGTGAGATGTGGGGATTATGATTGTGTTGAACTGTGAGACGTGGGGATTATGGTTCGGAGGAGGTGTGAGATGTGGGGATGATGGTTGGGATGAGGTGTGAGTTCTGGGGATTGTAGTTGGGTTGAGTTGTGAGATGTGGGGATTACGGTTGAGATGAACTGTGAGATGTGGGGATTATGGTTGGGATGAGCTGTGAGATGTGGGGATTACGGTTGGGATGAGCTGTGAGATGTGGGGAATATGGTTGGGGTGAGCTGTGAGATCTGGCGATTATGTTTGGGGTGAGCTGTGACATGTGGGGATTATGGATGGGGTGAGCTGAGAGATGTGGGGATTATGGTTGGGGTGAACTGTGAGATGTGGGGATTATGGTTGGGATGAGCTGTAAGATGTGTGGATTATGGTTGGGGTGAGCTGAGAGTTGTGGGGATTATTGTTGGGGTGAACTGTGAGATGTGGGGATTATTGTTGGGGCGAGCTGTGAGAGGTGGGGATTCTGGGGGTGAACTGTGAGATGTGGCGATTTTGGCTGGGATGAACTGTGAGATGTGGGAATTATGGTTGGGGTGAACCTTGAGACGTGGGGATTATGGTTGGGCGGAGGTGTGAGTTGTGGGGATTATGGTTGGGATGAACTGTGAGATGTGGGCATTATGTTTGGGATGAGCTGTGAGATGTGGGGATTATGGTTGGGGTGAACTGTGAGATGTGGGGATTATGGTTGGGGTGAACTGTGAGATGTGGGGATTATGGTTGGGGTGAACTGTGAGATGTGGCGATTTTTGCTGGGATGAGCTGTGAGATGTGGGAATTATGGTTGGGGTGAACCTTGAGACGTGGGGATTATGGTTTGGATGAGCTGTGAGATGTGGGGATTATGGTTGGCGTGAGCTGAGAGATGTGGGGATTATGGTTGGTGCGAACTGTGAGATGTGGGGATTATTGTTGGGGTGAGCTGTGAGATGTGGGGATTATGGTTGCGGTGAAATGTGAGATGTGGGTATTATGGTTGGGGTGAGCTGTGAGATGTGGGGATAATGGTTGAGGTGAGCTGTGAGATGTGGGGATTACGGTTGAGATGAACTGTGAGATGTGGGGATTATGGTTGGGATGAGCTGTGAGATGTGGGGATTACGGTTGGGATGAGCTGTGAGATGTGGGGATTATGGTTGGGGTGAGCTGTGAGATGTGGGGATTATGTTTGGGGTGAGCTCTGAGATGTGTGGATTATTGTTGGGAGGAGGTGTGAGATGTGGCGATTATGGTTGGGATGAGGTGTGAGTTCTGGGGATTGTTGTTGGGTTGAGTTGTGAGATGTGTGGATAATGGTTGGGGTGAGCTGTGAGATGTGGCGATTACGGTTGAGATGAACTGTGAGATGTGGGCATTATGTTTGGGATGAGCTGTGAGATGTGGGGATTATGGTTGGGATGAGCTGTGAGATCTGGGGATTGTGGCTGGGATGTACTGTGAAATGTAGGCATTAAGGTAGGGATGAACTGTGAGATTTGGGGATTATGGTTAAGGTGAGCTGTGAGATGTGGGGATTATGGTTGGGGTTAGCTGAGAGATGTGGGGATTATGGTTGGGGTGAAATGTGAGATGTGGGGATTACGGTTCGGGTGAGCTGTGAGAGGTGGGGATTCTGGGGGTGAACGGTGAGATGTGGCGATTGTGGCTGGGATGAGCTGTGAGATGTGGGGATTGTGGTTGGGATCAGCTGTGAGATGTGGGGATTATGATTGTGTTGAACTGTGAGACGTGGGGATTATGGTTCGGAGGAGGTGTGAGATGTGGGGATGATGGTTGGGATGAGGTGTGAGTTCTGGGGATAGTAGTTGGGTTGAGTTGTGAGATGTGGGGATTACGGTTGAGATGAACTGTGAGATGTGGGGATTATGGTTGGGATGAGCTGTGAGATGTGGGGATTACGGTTGGGATGAGCTGTGAGATGTGGGGAATATGGTTGGGGTGAGCTGTGAGATCTGGCGATTATGTTTGGGGTCAGCTGTGAGATCTGGGGATTATGGTTGGGATGAGCTGTGACATGTGGGGATTATGGATGGGGTGAGCTGAGAGATGTGGGGATTATGGTTGGGGTGAACTGTGAGATGTGGGGATTATGGTTGGGATGAGCTGTAAGATGTGTGGATTATGGTTGGGGTGAGCTGAGAGTTGTGGGGATTATTGTTGGGGTGAACTGTGAGATGTGGGGATTATTGTTGGGGCGAGCTGTGAGAGGTGGGGATTCTGGGGGTGAACTGTGAGATGTGGCGATTTTGGCTGGGATGAACTGTGAGATGTGGGAATTATGGTTGGGGTGAACCTTGAGACGTGGGGATTATGGTTGGGCGGAGGTGTGAGTTGTGGGGATTGTAGTTGGGTTGAGTTGTGAGATATGGGGATAATGGTTGGGGTGAGCTGTGAGATCTGTGGATTATGGTTGGGATGAACTGTGAGATGTGGGCATTATGTTTGGGATGAGCTGTGAGATGTGGGGATTATGGTTGGGGTGAACAGTGAGATGTGGGGATTATGGTTGGGGTGATCTGTGAGGTGGGGATTCTGGGGGTGAACTGTGAGATGTGGCGATTATGGATGGGATGAGCTGTGAGATGTGGGGATTATGGTTGAGGTGAGCTGTGAGATGTGGGGATTATGGTTGAGGTGAGCTGAGAGATGTGGGGATTATGGTTGGGGTGAAATGTGAGATGTGGGGATTATGCTTGGGGTGAGCTGTGAGAAGTGGGGATTCTGGGGGTGAACGGTGAGATGTGGCGATTGTGGCTGGGATGAGCTGTGAGATGTGGGGATTGTGGTTGGGATGTGCTGTGAGATGTGGGAATTATGGTTGGGGTGAACCTTGAGACGTGGGGATTATGGTTGGGAGGAGGTGTGAGTTATGGGGATTGTAGTTGGGTTGACTTGTGAGATGTGGGGATAATGGTTGGGGAGAGCTGTGAGATGTGGGGATTATGGTTGGGATGAACTGTGAGATGTGGTGATTATGGTTGGGATTAGCTGTGAGATGTGGGGATTATGGCTACGGTGAAAAGTGAGATGTCGGGATTATGGTTGGGGTGATCTGTGAGAGGTGGGGATTATGGCTGGGATGAACTGTGAGATGTGGGGATTATGGTTGGGATGAGCTGTGAGATGTGGGGATTATGGTTGGGATGAGCTGTGAGATGTGGGGAATATGGTTGGGGTGAGCTGAGAGATGTGGGGATTATGGTTGGGATGAACTGTGAGATCTGGGGATTATGGTTGGGTTGAGCTGTGAGATGTGGGGAATATGGTTGGGGTGAGCTGAGAGATGTGGGGATTATGGTTGGGGTGAACTGTGAGATGTGGGGATTATGGTTGGGATGAGCTGTAAAATGTGGGGATTATGGTTGGGGTGAACTGTGAGATGTGGGGATTATGGTTGGGGTGAGCTGAGAGATGTGGGGATTATGGTTGGGGTGAACTGTGAGATGTGGGGATTATGGTTGGGATGAGCTGTAAGATGTGGGGATTATGGTAGGGGTGAGCTGAGAGTTGTGGGGAATGTAGTTGGGGTGAGCTGAGAGTTGTGGGGATTATGGTTGGGGTGAACTGTGAGTTGTGGGGATTATGGTTGGGGTGAACTGTGAGATGTGGGGATTATGGTTGGGATGAGCTGTAAGATGTGGGGATTATGGTTGGGGTGAGCTGAGAGTTGTGGGGATTATGGTTGGGGTGAACTGTGAGATGTTGGGATTATTGTTGGGGTGAGCTGTGAGATGTGGGGATTATGGTTGGGGTGAGCTGTGAGATGTGGGGATTATTGTTGGGGTGAACTGTGAGATGTGGGGATTATTGTTGGGGTGAGCTGTAAGAGGTGGGGATTCTGGGGGTGAACTGTGAGATCTGGCGATTTTGGCTGGGATGAGCTGTGAGATGTGGGAATTATGTTTGGGGTGAATCTTGAGACGTGGGGATTATGGTTGGGAGCCGGTGTGAGTTGTGGGGATTGTAGTTGGGTTGAGTTGTGAGATGTGGGGATAATGGTTGGGGTGAGCTGTGAGATGTGGGGATTACGGTTGAGATGAACTGTGAGATGTGGGGATTATGGTTGGGATGAGCTGTGAGATGTGGGGATTACGGTTGGGATGAGCTGTGAGATGTGGGGAATACGGTTGGGGTGAGCTGTGAGATGTGGGGATTATGTTTGGGGTGAGCTGTGAGATGTGCGGATTATTGTTGGGAGGAGGTGTGAGATGTGGGGATTATGGTTGGGATGAGGTGTGAGTTCTGGGGATTGTTGTTGGGTTGAGTTGTGAGATGTGGGTATTATGGTTGGGATGAGCTGTGAGATGAGGGGAATATGGTTGGGGTGAGCTGGGGGATGTGGGGATTATCGTTGGGGTGAGCTGTGAGATGTGGGGATTATGGTTGGGATGAACTGTGAGATGTGGGCATTATGTTTGGGATGAGCTGTGAGATGTGGGGATTATGGCTAGGGTGAACAGTGAGATGTGGGGATTATGGTTGGGGTGATCTGTGAGAGGTGGGGATTCTGGGGATGATCTGTGAGATGTGGCGATTGTGGCTGGGATGAGCTCTGAGATGTGGGGATTATGGTTGGGATGAGCTGTGAGATGTGGGAATTATGGTTGGGGTGAGCTGAGAGATGTGGGGATTATGGTTGGGGTGAACTGTGAGATGTGGGGATTATGGTTGGGATGAGCTGTAAGATGTGGGGATTATGGTTGGGATGAGCTGTGAGAGGTGGGGATTCTGGGGGTGAACTGTGATATATGGCGATTATGGCTGGGATGAGCAGTGAGATGTGGGAATTATGGTTGGGGTGAGCTGAGAGATGTGGGGATTATGGTTGGGGGGAACTGTGAGATGTGGGGATTATGGTTGGGATGAGCTGTGAGATGTGGGGATTATGGTTGGGGTGAGCTGAGAGATGTGGGGATTATGGTTGGGGGGAACTGTGAGATGTGGGGATTATGGTTGGGATGAGATGTAAGATGTGGGGATTATGGTTGGGGTGAAATGAGAGATGTGGGGTTTATGGTTTGGATGAGCTGTGAGATGTGGGGTTTGTGGCTGGGATATTCTGTGAAATGTAAGGATTAAGGTAGGGATGAACTGTGAGATTTGGGGATTATGGTTGGGGTGAGCTGCGAGATGTGGGGATTATGGTTGGGGTGAGCTGAGAGTTGTGGGGATTATGGTTGGGGTGAACTGTGAGATGTGGGGATTATTGTTGGGGCGAGCTGTGAGAGGTGGGGATTCTGGGGGTGAACTGTGAGATGTGGCGATTTTGGCTGGGATGAACTGTGAGATGTGGGAATTATGGTTTGGGTGAACCTTGAGACGTGGGGATTATGGTTGGGAGGAGGTGTGAGTTGTGGGGATTGTAGTTGGGTTGAGTTGTGAGATATGGGGATAATGGTTGGGGTGAGCTATGAGATGTGGGGATTATGGTTGGGATGAACTGTGAGATGTGGGCATTATGTTTGGGATGAGCTGTGAGATGTGGGGATTATGGTTGGGGTGAACTGTGAGATGTGGGGATTATGGTTGGGGTGAACTGTGAGATGTGGGGATTATGGTTGGGGTGAACTGTGAGATGTGGCGATTTTTGCTGGGATGAGCTGTGAGATGTGGGAATTATGGTTGGGGTGAACCTTGAGACGTGGGGATTATGGTTTGGATGAGCTGTGAGATGTGGGGATTATCGTTGGCGTGAGCTGAGAGATGTGGGGATTATGGTTTGTGCGAACTGTGAGATGTGGGGATTATTGTTGGGGTGAGCTGTGAGATGTGGGGATTATGGTTGCGGTGAAATGTGAGATGTGGGTATTATGGTTGGGGTGAGCTGTGAGATGTGGGGATAATGGTTGAGGTGAGCTGTGAGATGTGGGGATTACGGTTGAGATGAACTGTGAGATGTGGGGATTATGGTTGGGATGAGCTGTGAGATGTGGGGATTACGGTTGGGATGAGCTGTGAGATGTGGGGAATACGGTTGGGGTGAGCTGTGAGATGTGGGGATTATGTTTGGGGTGAGCTGTGAGATGTGGGATTATTGTTGGGAGGAGGTGTGAGATGTGGGGATTATGGTTGGGATGAGGTGTGAGTTCTGGGGATTGTTGTTGGGTTGAGTTGTGAGATGTGGGTATTATGGTTGGGATGAGCTGTGAGATGTGGGGATTATCGTTGGGGTGAGCTGTGAGATGTGGGGATTATGTTTGGAATGAGCTGTGAGATGTGGGGATTATGGCTAGGGTGAACAGTGAGATGTGGGGATTATGGTTGTGGTGATCTGTGAGAGGTGGGGATTCTGGGGATGATCTGTGAGATGTGGCGATTGTGGCTGGGATGAGCTCTGAGATGTGGGGATTATGGTTGGGATGAGCTGTGAGATGTGGGAATTATGGTTGGGGTGAGCTGAGAGATGTTGGGATTATGGTTGGGGTGAACTGTGAGATGTGGGGATTATGGTTGGGATGAGCTGTAAGATGTGGGGATTATCGTTGGGATGAGCTGTGAGAGGTGGGGATTCTGGGGGTGAACTGTGATATATGGCGATTATGGCTGGGATGAGCAGTGAGATGTGGGAATTATGGTTGGGGTGAGCTGAGAGATGTGGGGATTATGGTTGGGGGGAACTGTGAGATGTGGGGATTATGGTTGGGATGAGCTGTGAGATGTGGGGATTATGGTTGGGGTGAGCTGAGAGATGTGGGGATTATGGTTGGGGGGAACTGTGAGATGTGGGGATTATGGTTGGGGATGAGATGTAAGATGTGGGGATTATGGTTGGGGTGAAATGAGAGATGTGGGGTTTATGGTTTGGATGAGCTGTGAGATGTGGGGATTGTGGCTGGGATGTTCTGTGAAATGTAAGGATTAAGGTAGGGATGAACTGTGAGATTTGGGGATTATGGTTGGGGTGAGCTGTGAGATGTGGGGATTATGGTTGGGGTGTGCTGAGAGTTGTGGGGATTATGGTTGGGGTGAACTGTGAGATGTGGGGATTATTGTTGGGGCGAGCTGTGAGAGGTGGGGATTCTGGGGGTGAACTGTGAGATGTGGCGATTTTGGCTGGGATGAACTGTGAGATGTGGGAATTATGGTTGGGGTGAACCTTGAGACGTGGGGATTATGGTTGGGAGGAGGTGTGAGTTGTGGGGATTGTAGTTGGGTTGAGTTGTGAGATATGGGGATAATGGTTGGGGTGAGCTATGAGATGTGGGGATTATGGTTGGGATGAACTGTGAGATGTGGGCATTATGTTTGGGATGAGCTGTGAGATGTGGGGATTATGGCTAGGGTGAACAGTGAGATGTGGAGATTATGGTTGGGGTGAACTGTGAGATGTGGCGATTATGGCTGGGATGAGCTGTGAGATGTGGGGATTATGGTTGGGGTGAACTGTGAGATGTGGGGATTATGGTTGGGGTGAACTGTGAGATGTGGGGATTATGGTTGGGGTGAACTGTGAGATGTGGCGATTTTTGCTGGGATGAGCTGTGAGATGTGGGAATTATGGTTGGGGTGAACCTTGAGACGTGTGGATTATGGTTTGGATGAGCTCTGAGATGTGGGGATTATGGTTGGCGTGAGCTGAGAGATGTGGGGATTATGGTTGGTGCGAACTGTGAGATGTGGGGATTATTGTTGGGGTGAGCTGTGAGATGTGGGGATTATGGTTGCGGTGAAATGTGAGATGTGGGTATTATGGTTGGGGTGAGCTGTGAGATGTGGGGATTATGGTTGCGGTGAACTGTGAGATATGGGGATTATGGTTGGGATGAACTGTGAGATGTGGGGATTATGGTTGCGGTGAAATGTGAGATGTGGGGATTATGGTTGGGATGAGCTGTGAGATGTGGGGATTATGGTTGCGGTGAACTGTGAGATGTGGGGATTATGGTTGGGGTGAGCTGTGAGATATGGGGATTATGGTTGGGATGAACTGTGAGATGTGGGCATTATGTTTGGGATGAGCTGTGAGATGTGGGGTTTGTGGCTGGGATGTACTGTGAAATGTAGGGATTAAGGTAGGGATGAACTGTGAGATTTGGGGATTATGGTTGGGGTGAGCTGTGAGATGTGGGGATTATGGTTGGGGTGAGCTGAGAGATGTGGGGATTATGGTTGGGGTGAACTGTGAGATGTGGGGATTATGGTTGGGGTGAGCTGTGAGAGGTGGGGATTCTGGGGGTGAACTGTGAGATGTGGCGATTGTTGCTGGGATGAGCTGTGAGATGTGGGAATTATGGTTGGGAGGAGATGTGAGTTGTGGGGATTATGGTTTGGATGAGTTGTGAGATGTGGGGATTGTGGCTGTGATGTACTGTGAAATGTAAGGATTAAGGTAGGGATGAACTGTGAGATGTGGGGATTATGGTTGGGGTGAACCTTGAGACGTGGGGATTATGGTTGGGAGGAGGTGTGAGTTGTGGGGATTGTAGTTGGGTTGAGTTGTGAGATATGGGGATAATGGTTGGTGTGAGCTGTGTGATGTGGGGATTATGGTTGCGGTGAGCTGTGAGATGTGGGGATTATGGCTAGGGTGAACAGTGAGATGTGGGGATTATGGTTGGGGTGATCTGTGACAGGTGGGGATTCTGGGGGTGAACTGTGAGATGTGGCGATTATGGCTGGGATGAGCTGTGAGATGTGGGGATTATGGTTGGGGTGAACTGTGAGATGTGGGGATTATGGTTGGGGTGAACTGTGAGATGTGGGGTTTATGGTTGAGGTGAACTGTGAGATGTGGGGATTATGGTTGGGGTGAGCTGTGAGAGGTGGGGATTCTGGGGGTGAACTGTGAGATGTGGCGATTTTGGCTGGGATGAACTGTGAGATGTGGGAATTATGGTTGGGGTGAACCTTGAGACGTGGGGATTATGGTTGGGAGGAGGTGTGAGTTGTGGGGATTGTAGTTGGGTTGAGTTGTGAGATATGGGGATAATGGTTGGGGTGAGCTATGAGATGTGGGGATTATGGTTGGGATGAACTGTGAGATGTGGGCATTATGTTTGGGATGAGCTGTGAGATGTGGGGATTATGGTTGGGGTGAACTGTGAGATGTGGGGATTATGGTTGGAGTGAACTGTGAGATGTGGGGATTATGGTTGGGGTGAACTGTGAGATGTGGCGATTTTTGCTGGGATGAGCTGTGAGATGTGGGAATTATGGTTGGGGTGAACCTTGAGACGTGGGGATTATGGTTTGGATGAGCTGTGAGATGTGGGGATTATGGTTGGCGTGAGCTGAGAGATGTGGGGATTATGGTTGGTGCGAACTGTGAGATGTGGGGATTATTGTTGGGGTGAGCTTTGAGATGTGGGGATTATGGTTGCGGTGAAATGTGAGATGTGGGTATTATGGTTGGGGTGAGCTGTGAGATGTGGGGATAATGGTTGGGGTGAGCTGTGAGATGTGGGGATTACGGTTGAGATGAACTGTGAGATGTGGGGATTATGGTTGGGATGAGCTGTGAGATGTGGGGATTATGGTTGGGATGAGCTGTGAGATGTGGGGAATACGGTTGGGGTGAGCTGTGAGATGTGGGGATTATGTTTGGGGTGAGCTGTGAGATGTGGGGATTATTGTTGGGAGGAGGTGTGAGATGTGGGGATTATGGTTGGGATGAGGTGTGAGTTCTGGGGATTGTTGTTGGGTTGAGTTGTGAGATGTGGGTATTATGGTTGGGATGAGCTGTGAGATGTGGGGAATATGGTTGGGGTGAGCTGAGGGATGTGGGGATTATCGTTGGGGTGAGCTGTGAGATGTGGGGATTATGGTTGGGATGAACTGTGAGATGTGGGCATTATGTTTGGAATGAGCTGTGAGATGTGGGGATTATGGCTAGGGTGAACAGTGAGATGTGGGGATTATGGTTGGGGTGATCTGTGAGAGGTGGGGATTCTGGGGATGATCTGTGAGATGTGGCGATTGTGGCTGGGATGAGCTCTGAGATGTGGGGATTATGGTTGGAATGAGCTGTGAGATGTGGGAATTATGGTTGGGGTGAGCTGAGAGATGTTGGGATTATGGTTGGGGTGAACTGTGATATGTGGGGATTATGGTTGGGATGAGCTGTAAGATGTGGGGATTATGGTTGGGATGAGCTGTGAGAGGTGGGGATTCTGGGGGTGAACTGTGATATATGGCGATTATGGCTGGGATGAGCAGTGAGATGTGGGAATTATGGTTGGGGTGAGCTGAGAGATGTGGGGATTATGGTTGGTGGGAAGTGTGAGATGTGGGGATTATGGTTGGGATGAGCTGTGAGATGTGGGTTATGGTTGGGGTGAGCTGAGAGATGTGGGGATTATGGTTGGGGGGAACTGTGAGATGTGGGGATTATGGTTGGGATGAGATGTAAGATGTGGGGATTATGGTTGGGGTGAAATGAGAGATGTGGGGTTTATGGTTTGGATGAGCTGTGAGATGTGGGGATTGTGGCTGGGATGTTCTGTGAAATGTAAGGATTAAGGTAGGGATGAACTGTGAGATTTGGGGATTATGGTTGGGGTGAGCTGTGAGATGTGGGGATTATGGTTGGGGTGAGCTGAGAGTTGTGGGGATTATGGTTGGGGTGAACTGTGAGATGTGGTGATTATTGTTGGGGCGAGCTGTGAGAGGTGGGGATTCTGGGGGTGAACTGTGAGATGTGGCGATTTTGGCTGGGATGAACTGTGAGATGTGGGAATTATGGTTGGGGTGAACCTTGAGACGTGGGGATTATGGTTGGGAGGATGTGTGAGTTGTGGGGATTGTAGTTGGGTTGAGTTGTGAGATATGGGGATAATGGTTGGGGTGAGCTATGAGATGTGGGGATTATGGTTGGGATGAACTGTGAGATGTGGGCATTATGTTTGGGATGAGCTGTGAGATGTGGGGATTATGGCTAGGGTGAACAGTGCGATGTGGAGATTATGGTTGGGGTGAACTGTGAGATGTGGCGATTATGGCTGGGATGAGCTGTGAGATGTGGGGATTATGGTTGGGGTGAACTGTGAGATGTGGGGATTATGGTTGGGGTGAACTGTGAGATGTGGGGATTATGGTTGGGGTGAACTGTGAGATGTGGCGATTTTTGCTGGGATGAGCTGTGAGATGTGGGAATTATGGTTGGGGTGAACCTTAAGACGTGGGGATTATGGTTTGGATGAGCTGTGAGATGTGGGGATTATGGTTGGCGTGAGCTGAGAGATGTGGGGATTATGGTTGGTGCGAACCGTGAGATGTGGGGATTATTGTTGGGGTGAGCTGTGAGATGTGGGGGTTATGGTTGCGGTGAAATGTGAGATGTGGGTATTATGGTTGGGGTGAGCTGTGAGATGTGGGGATTATGGTTGCGGTGAACTGTGAGATATGGGGATTATGGTTGGGATGAACTGTGAGATGTGGGGATTATGGTTGAGGTGAAATGTGAAATGTGGGGATTATGGTTGGGATGAGCTGTGAGATGTGGGCATTATGTTTGGGATGAGCTGTGAGATGTGGGGTTTGTGGCTGGGATGTACTGTAAAATGTAGGGATTAAGGTAGGGATGAACTGTGAGATTTGGGGATTATGGTTGGGGTGAGCTGTGAGATGTGGGGATTATGGTTGGGGTGAGCTGAGAGATGTGGGGATTATGGTTGGGGTGAGCTGTGAGAGGTGGGGATTCTGGGGGTGAACTGTGAGACGTGGCGATTGTTGCTGGGATGAGCTGTGAGATGTGGGAATTATGGTTGGGAGGAGATGTGATTGTGGGGATTATGGTTTGGATGAGTTGTGAGATGTGGGATTGTGGCTGTGATGTACTGTGAAATGTAAGGATTAAGGTAGGGATGAACTGTGAGATGTGGGGATTATGGTTGGGGTGAACCTTGAGACGTGGGGATTATGGTTGGGAGGAGGTGTGAGTTGTGGGGATTGTAGTTGGGTTGAGTTGTGAGATATGGGGATAATGGTTGGTGTGAGCTGTGTGATGTGGGGATTATGGTTGCGGTGAGCTGTGAGATGTGGGGATTATGGTTGCGGTGAGCTGTGAGATGTGGGGATTATGGTTGCGGTGAGCTGTGAGATGTGGGGATTATGGTTGGGGTGAGCTGTGAGATGTGGTGATTATGGTTGGGATTAGCTGTGAGATGTGGGGATTATGGCTAGGGTGAACAGTGAGATGTGGGGATTATGGTTGGGGTGATCTGTGAGAGGTGGGGATTCTGGGGGTGAACTGTGAGATGTGGCGATTATGGCTGGGATGAGCTGTGAGATGTGGGGATTACGGTTGAGATGAGCTGTGAGATGTGGTGATTATGGTTGGGATGAGCTGTGAGATGTGGGGATTATGGTTGGGGTGAGCTGTGAGATGTGGGGATTATGTTTGGGGTGAGCTCTGAGATGTGTGGATTATTGTTGGGAGGAGGTGTGAGATGTGGCGATTATGGTTGGGAGGAGGTGTGAGTTCTGGGGATTGTTGTTGGGTTGAGTTGTGAGATGTGTGGATAATGGTTGGGGTGAGCTGTGAGATGTGGCGATTACGGTTGAGATGAACTGTGAGATGTGGGCATTATGTTTGGGATGAGCTGTGAGATGTGGGGATTATGGTTGGGATGAGCTGTGAGATGTGGGGATTGTGGCTGGGATGTACTGTGAAATGTAGGCATTAAGGTAGGGATGAACTGTGAGATTTGGGGATTATGGTTAAGGTGAGCTGTGAGATGTGGGGATTATGGTTGGGGTTAGCTGAGAGATGTGGGGATTATGGTTGGGGTGAAATGTGAGATGTGGGGATTACGGTTCGGGTGAGCTGTGAGAGGTGGGGATTCTGGGGGTGAACGGTGAGATGTGGCGATTGTGGCTGGGATGAGCTGTGAGATGTGGGGATTGTGGTTGGGATCAGCTGTGAGATGTGGGGATTATGATTGTGTTGAACTGTGAGACGTGGGGATTATGGTTCGGAGGAGGTGTGAGATGTGGGGATGATGGTTGGGATGAGGTGTGAGTTCTGGGGATTGTAGTTGGGTTGAGTTGTGAGATGTGGGGATTACGGTTGAGATGAACTGTGAGATGTGGGGATTATGGTTGGGATGAGCTGTGAGATGTGGGGATTACGGTTGGGATGAGCTGTGAGATGTGGGGATTATGGTTGGGGTGAGCTGTGAGATGTGGGGATTATGGTTGGGATGAACTGTGAGATGTGAGGATTATGGTTGGGATGAGCTGTGACATGTGGGGATTATGGATGGGGTGAGCTGAGAGATGTGGGGATTATGGTTGGGGTGAACTGTGAGATGTGGGGATTATGGTTGGGATGAGCTGTAAGATGTGTGGATTATGGTTGGGGTGAGCTGAGAGTTGTGGGGATTATTGTTGGGGTGAACTGTGAGATGTGGGGATTATTGTTGGGGCGAGCTGTGAGAGGTGGGGATTCTGGGGGTGAACTGTGAGATGTGGCGATTTTGGCTGGGATGAACTGTGAGATGTGGGAATTATGGTTGGGGTGAACCTTGAGACGTGGGGATTATGGTTGGGCGGAGGTGTGAGTTGTGGGGATTATGGTTGGGATGAACTGTGAGATGTGGGCATTATGTTTGGGATGAGCTGTGAGATGTGGGGATTATGGTTGGGGTGAACTGTGAGATGTGGGGATTATGGTTGGGGTGAACTGTGAGATGTGGGGATTATGGTTGGGGTGAACTGTGAGATGTGGCGATTTTTGCTGGGATGAGCTGTGAGATGTGGGAATTATGGTTGGGGTGAACCTTGAGACGTGGGGATTATGGTTTGGATGAGCTGTGAGATGTGGGGATTATGGTTGGCGTGAGCTGAGAGATGTGGGGATTATGGTTGGTGCGAACTGTGAGATGTGGGGATTATTGTTGGGGTGAGCTGTGAGATGTGGGGATTATGGTTGCGGTGAAATGTGAGATGTGGGTATTATGGTTGGGGTGAGCTGTGAGATGTGGGGATAATGGTTGAGGTGAGCTGTGAGATGTGGGGATTACGGTTGAGATGAACTGTGAGATGTGGGGATTATGGTTGGGATGAGCTGTGAGATGTGGGGATTACGGTTGGGATGAGCTGTGAGATGTGGGGAATACGGTTGGGGTGAGCTGTGAGATGTGGGGATTATGTTTGGCGTGAGCTGTGAGATGTGGGGATTATTGTTGGGAGGAGGTGTGAGTTGTGGGGATTTTAGTTGGGTTGAGTTGTGAGATGTGGGGATAATGGTTGGGGTGAGCTGTGAGATGTGTGGATTACGGTTGAGATGAGCTGTGAGATGTGGTGATTATGGTTGGGATGAGCTGTGAGATGTGGGGATTATGGTTGGGATGAGCTGTGAGATGTGGGGATTGTGGCTGGGATGTACTGTGAAATGTAGGCATTAAGGTAGGGATGAACTGTGAGATTTGGGGATTATGGTTAAGGTGAGCTGTGAGATGTGGGGATTATGGTTGGGGTTAGCTGAGAGATGTGGGGATTATGGTTGGGGTGAAATGTGAGATGTGGGGATTACGGTTCGGGTGAGCTGTGAGAGGTGGGGATTCTGGGGGTGAACGGTGAGATGTGGCGATTGTGGCTGGGATGAGCTGTGAGATGTGGGGATTGTGGTTGGGATCAGCTGTGAGATGTGGGGATTATGATTGTGTTGAACTGTGAGATGTGGGGATTATGATTGTGTTGAACTGTGAGACGTGGGGATTATGGTTCGGAGGAGGTGTGAGATGTGGGGATGATGGTTGGGATGAGGTGTGAGTTCTGGGGATTGTAGTTGGGTTGAGTTGTGAGATGTGGGGATTACGGTTGAGATGAACTGTGAGATGTGGGGATTATGGTTGGGATGAGCTGTGAGATGTGGGGATTACGGTTGGGATGAGCTGTGAGATGTGGGGAATATGGTTGGGGTGAGCTGTGAGATCTGGCGATTATGTTTGGGGTCAGCTGTGAGATCTGGGGATTATGGTTGGGATGAGCTGTGACATGTGGGGATTATGGATGGGGTGAGCTGAGAGATGTGGGGATTATGGTTGGGGTGAACTGTGAGATGTGGGGATTATGGTTGCGATGAGCTGTAAGATGTGTGGATTATGGTTGGGGTGAGCTGAGAGTTGTGGGGATTATTGTTGGGGTGAACTGTGAGATGTGGGGATTATTGTTGGGGCGAGCTGTGAGAGGTGGGGATTCTGGGGGTGAACTGTGAGATGTGGCGATTTTGGCTGGGATGAACTGTGAGATGTGGGAATTATGGTTGGGGTGAACCTTGAGACGTGGGGATTATGGTTGGGCGGAGGTGTGAGTTGTGGGGATTGTAGTTGGGTTGAGTTGTGAGATATGGGGATAATGGTTGGGGTGAGCTGTGAGATCTGTGGATTATGGTTGGGATGAACTGTGAGATGTGGGCATTATGTTTGGGATGAGCTGTGAGATGTGGGGATTATGGTTGGGGTGAACAGTGAGATGTGGGGATTATGGTTGGGGTGATCTGTGAGAGGTGGGGATTCTGGGGGTGAACTGTGAGATGTGGCGATTATGGATGGGATGAGCTGTGAGATGTGGGGATTATGGTTGAGGTGAGCTGTGAGATGTGGGGATTATGGTTGGGGTGAGCTGAGAGATGTGGGGATTATGGTTGGGGTGAAATGTGAGATGTGGGGATTATGCTTGGGGTGAGCTGTGAGAAGTGGGGATTCTGGGGGTGAACGGTGAGATGTGGCGATTGTGGCTGGGATGAGCTGTGAGATGTGGGGATTGTGGTTGGGATGTGCTGTGAGATGTGGGAATTATGGTTGGGGTGAACCTTGAGACGTGGGGATTATGGTTGGGAGGAGGTGTGAGTTATGGGGATTGTAGTTGGGTTGACTTGTGAGATGTGGGGATAATGGTTGGGGAGAGCTGTGAGATGTGGGGATTATGGTTGGGATGAACTGTGAGATGTGGTGATTATGGTTGGGATTAGCTGTGAGATGTGGGGATTATGGCTACGGTGAAAAGTGAGATGTCGGGATTATGGTTGGGGTGATCTGTGAGAGGTGGGGATTATGGCTGGGATGAACTGTGAGATGTGGGGATTATGGTTGGGATGAGCTGTGAGATGTGGGGATTATGGTTGGGATGAGCTGTGAGATGTGGGGAATATGGTTGGGGTGAGCTGAGAGATGTGGGGATTATGGTTGGGATGAACTGTGAGATCTGGGGATTATGGTTGGGTTGAGCTGTGAGATGTGGGGAATATGGTTGGGGTGAGCTGAGAGATGTGGGGATTATGGTTGGGGTGAACTGTGAGATGTGGGGATTATGGTTGGGATGAGCTGTGAAATGTGGGGATTATGGTTGGGGTGAACTGTGAGATGTGGGGATTATGGTTGGGGTGAGCTGAGAGATGTGGGGATTATGGTTGGGGTGAACTGTGAGATGTGGGGATTATGGTTGGGATGAGCTGTAAGATGTGGGGATTATGGTAGGGGTGAGCTGAGAGTTGTGGGGAATGTGGTTGGGGTGAGCTGAGAGTTGTGGGGATTATGGTTGGGGTGAACTGTGAGTTGTGGGGATTATGGTTGGGGTGAACTGTGAGATGTGGGGATTATGGTTGGGATGAGCTGTAAGATGTGGGGATTATGGTTGGGGTGAGCTGAGAGTTGTGGGGATTATGGTTGGGGTGAACTGTGAGATGTTGGGATTATTGTTGGGGTGAGCTGTGAGATGTGGGGATTATGGTTGGGGTGAGCTGTGAGATGTGGGGATTATTGTTGGGGTGAACTGTGAGATGTGGGGATTATTGTTGGGGTGAGCTGTAAGAGGTGGGGATTCTGGGGGTGAACTGTGAGATCTGGCGATTTTGGCTGGGATGAGCTGTGAGATGTGGGAATTATGGTTGGGGTGAATCTTGAGACGTGGGGATTATGGTTGGGAGCCGGTGTGAGTTGTGGGGATTGTAGTTGGGTTGAGTTGTGAGATGTGGGGATAATGGTTGGGGTGAGCTGTGAGATGTGGGGATTACGGTTGAGATGAACTGTGAGATGTGGGGATTATGGTTGGGATGAGCTGTGAGATGTGGGGATTACGGTTGGGATGAGCTGTGAGATGTGGGGAATACGGTTGGGGTGAGCTGTGAGATGTGGGGATTATGTTTGGGGTGAGCTGTGAGATGTGGGGATTATTGTTGGGAGGAGGTGTGAGATGTGGGGATTATGGTTGGGATGAGATGTGAGTTCTGGGGATTGTTGTTGGGTTGAGTTGTGAGATGTGGGTATTATGGTTGGGATGAGCTGTGAGATGTGGGGAATATGGTTGGGGTGAGCTGAGGGATGTGGGGATTATCGTTGGGGTGAGCTGTGAGATGTGGGGATTATGGTTGGGATGAACTGTGAGATGTGGGCATTATGTTTGGGATGAGCTGTGAGATGTGGGGATTATGGCTAGGGTGAACAGTGAGATGTGGGGATTATGGTTGGGGTGATCTGTGAGAGGTGGGGATTCTGGGGATGATCTGTGAGATGTGGCGATTGTGGCTGGGATGAGCTCTGAGATGTGGGGATTATGGTTGGGATGAGCTGTGAGATGTGGGAATTATGGTTGGGGTGAGCTGAGAGATGTGGGGATTATGGTTGGGGTGAACTGTGAGATGTGGGGATTATGGTTGGGATGAGCTGTAAGATGTGGGGATTATGGTTGGGATGAGCTGTGAGAGGTGGGGATTCTGGGGGTGAACTGTGATATATGGCGATTATGGCTGGGATGAGCAGTGAGATGTGGGAATTATGGTTGGGGTGAGCTGAGAGATGTGGGGATTATGGTTGGGGGGAACTGTGAGATGTGGGGATTATGGTTGGGATGAGCTGTGAGATGTGGGGATTATGGTTGGGGTGAGCTGAGAGATGTGGGGATTATGGTTGGGGGGAACTGTGAGATGTGGGGATTATGGTTGGGATGAGATGTAAGATGTGGGGATTATGGTTGGGGTGAAATGAGAGATGTGGGGTTTATGGTTTGGATGAGCTGTGAGATGTGGGGATTGTGGCTGGGATGTTCTGTGAAATGTAAGGATTAAGGTAGGGATGAACTGTGAGATTTGGGGATTATGGTTGGGGTGAGCTGTGAGATGTGGGGATTATGGTTGGGGTGAGCTGAGAGTTGTGGGGATTATGGTTGGGGTGAACTGTGAGATGTGGGGATTATTGTTGGGGCGAGCTGTGAGAGGTGGGGATTCTGGGGGTGAACTGTGAGATGTGGCGATTTTGGCTGGGATGAACTGTGAGATGTGGGAATTATGGTTTGGGTGAACCTTGAGACGTGGGGATTATGGTTGGGAGGAGGTGTGAGTTGTGGGGATTGTAGTTGGGTTGAGTTGTGAGATATGGGGATAATGGTTGGGGTGAGCTATGAGATGTGGGGATTATGGTTGGGATGAACTGTGAGATGTGGGCATTATGTTTGGGATGAGCTGTGAGATGTGGGGATTATGGTTGGGGTGAACTGTGAGATGTGGGGATTATGGTTGGGGTGAACTGTGAGATGTGGGGATTATGGTTGCGGTGAACTGTGAGATGTGGCGATTTTTGCTGGGATGAGCTGTGAGATGTGGGAATTATGGTTGGGGTGAACCTTGAGACGTGGGGATTATGGTTTGGATGAGCTGTGAGATGTGGGGATTATCGTTGGCGTGAGCTGAGAGATGTGGGGATTATGGTTGGTGCGAACTGTGAGATGTGGGGATTATTGTTGGGGTGAGCTGTGAGATGTGGGGATTATGGTTGCGGTGAAATGTGAGATGTGGGTATTATGGTTGGGGTGAGCTGTGAGATGTGGGGATTACGGTTGAGATGAACTGTGAGATGTGGGGATTATGGTTGGGATGAGCTGTGAGATGTGGGGATTACGGTTGGGATGAGCTGTGAGATGTGGGGAATACGGTTGGGGTGAGCTGTGAGATGTGGGGATTATGTTTGGGGTGAGCTGTGAGATGTGGGGAATACGGTTGGGGTGAGCTGTGAGATGTGGGGATTATGTTTGGGGTGAGCTGTGAGATGTGGGGATTATTGTTGGGAGGAGGTGTGAGATGTGGGGATTATGGTTGGGATGAGATGTGAGTTCTGGGGATTGTTGTTGGGTTGAGTTGTGAGATGTGGGTATTATGGTTGGGATGAGCTGTGAGATGTGGGGAATATGGTTGGGGTGAGCTGAGGGATGTGGGGATTATCGTTGGGGTGAGCTGTGAGATGTGGGGATTATGGTTGGGATGAACTGTGAGATGTGGGCATTATGTTTGGGATGAGCTGTGAGATGTGGGGATTATGGCTAGGGTGAACAGTGAGATGTGGGGATTATGGTTGGGGTGATCTGTGAGAGGTGGGGATTCTGGGGATGATCTGTGAGATGTGGCGATTGTGGCTGGGATGAGCTCTGAGATGTGGGGATTATGGTTGGGATGAGCTGTGAGATGTGGGAATTATGGTTGGGGTGAGCTGAGAGATGTGGGGATTATGGTTGGGGTGAACTGTGAGATGTGGGGATTATGGTTGGGATGAGCTGTAAGATGTGGGGATTATGGTTGGGATGAGCTGTGAGAGGTGGGGATTCTGGGGGTGAACTGTGATATATGGCGATTATGGCTGGGATGAGCAGTGAGATGTGGGAATTATGGTTGGGGTGAGCTGAGAGATGTGGGGATTATGGTTGGGGGGAACTGTGAGATGTGGGGATTATGGTTGGGATGAGCTGTGAGATGTGGGGATTATGGTTGGGGTGAGCTGAGAGATGTGGGGATTATGGTTGGGGGGAACTGTGAGATGTGGGGATTATGGTTGGGATGAGATGTAAGATGTGGGGATTATGGTTGGGGTGAAATGAGAGATGTGGGGTTTATGGTTTGGATGAGCTGTGAGATGTGGGGATTGTGGCTGGGATGTTCTGTGAAATGTAAGGATTAAGGTAGGGATGAACTGTGAGATTTGGGGATTATGGTTGGGGTGAGCTGTGAGATGTGGGGATTATGGTTGGGGTGAGCTGAGAGTTGTGGGGATTATGGTTGGGGTGAACTGTGAGATGTGGGGATTATTGTTGGGGCGAGCTGTGAGAGGTGGGGATTCTGGGGGTGAACTGTGAGATGTGGCGATTTTGGCTGGGATGAACTGTGAGATGTGGGAATTATGGTTTGGGTGAACCTTGAGACGTGGGGATTATGGTTGGGAGGAGGTGTGAGTTGTGGGGATTGTAGTTGGGTTGAGTTGTGAGATATGGGGATAATGGTTGGGGTGAGCTATGAGATGTGGGGATTATGGTTGGGATGAACTGTGAGATGTGGGCATTATGTTTGGGATGAGCTGTGAGATGTGGGGATTATGGTTGGGGTGAACTGTGAGATGTGGGGATTATGGTTGGGGTGAACTGTGAGATGTGGGGATTATGGTTGCGGTGAACTGTGAGATGTGGCGATTTTTGCTGGGATGAGCTGTGAGATGTGGGAATTATGGTTGGGGTGAACCTTGAGACGTGGGGATTATGGTTTGGATGAGCTGTGAGATGTGGGGATTATCGTTGGCGTGAGCTGAGAGATGTGGGGATTATGGTTGGTGCGAACTGTGAGATGTGGGGATTATTGTTGGGGTGAGCTGTGAGATGTGGGGATTATGGTTGCGGTGAAATGTGAGATGTGGGTATTATGGTTGGGGTGAGCTGTGAGATGTGGGGATTACGGTTGAGATGAACTGTGAGATGTGGGGATTATGGTTGGGATGAGCTGTGAGATGTGGGGATTACGGTTGGGAAGAGCTGTGAGATGTGGGGAATACGGTTGGGGTGAGCTGTGAGATGTGGGGATTATGTTTGGGGTGAGCTGTGAGATGTGGGATTATTGTTGGGAGGAGGTGTGAGATGTGGGGATTATGGTTGGGATGAGGTGTGAGTTCTGGGGATTGTTGTTGGGTTGAGTTGTGAGATGTGGGTATTATGGTTGGGATGAGCTGTGAGATGTGGGGAATATGGTTGGGGTGAAATGAGAGATGTGGGGTTTATGGTTTGGATGAGCTGTGAGATGTGGGGATTGTGGCTGGGATGTTCTGTGAAATGTAAGGATTAAGGTAGGGATGAACTGTGAGATTTGGGGATTATGGTTGGGGTGAGCTGTGAGATGTGGGGATTATGGTTGGGGTGTGCTGAGAGTTGTGGGGATTATGGTTGGGGTGAACTGTGAGATGTGGGGATTATTGTTGGGGCGAGCTGTGAGAGGTGGGGATTCTGGGGGTGAACTGTGAGATGTGGCGATTTTGGCTGGGATGAACTGTGAGATGTGGGAATTATGGTTGGGGTGAACCTTGAGACGTGGGGATTATGGTTGGGAGGAGGTGTGAGTTGTGGGGATTGTAGTTGGGTTGAGTTGTGAGATATGGGGATAATGGTTGGGGTGAGCTATGAGATGTGGGGATTATGGTTGGGATGAACTGTGAGATGTGGGCATTATGTTTGGGATGAGCTGTGAGATGTGGGGATTATGGCTAGGGTGAACAGTGAGATGTGGAGATTATGGTTGGGGTGAACTGTGAGATGTGGCGATTATGGCTGGGATGAGCTGTGAGATGTGGGGATTATGGTTGGGGTGAACTGTGAGATGTGGGGATTATGGTTGGGGTGAACTGTGAGATGTGGGGATTATGGTTGGGGTGAACTGTGAGATGTGGCGATTTTTGCTGGGATGAGCTGTGAGATGTGGGAATTATGGTTGGGGTGAACCTTGAGACGTGGGGATTATGGTTTGGATGAGCTCTGAGATGTGGGGATTATGGTTGGCGTGAGCTGAGAGATGTGGGGATTATGGTTGGTGCGAACTGTGAGATGTGGGGATTATTGTTGGGGTGAGCTGTGAGATGTGGGGATTATGGTTGCGGTGAAATGTGAGATGTGGGTATTATGGTTGGGGTGAGCTGTGAGATGTGGGGATTATGGTTGCGGTGAACTGTGAGATATGGGGATTATGGTTGGGATGAACTGTGAGATGTGGGGATTATGGTTGCGGTGAAATGTGAGATGTGGGGATTATGGTTGGGATGAGCTGTGAGATGTGGGGATTATGGTTGCGGTGAACTGTGAGATGTGGGGATTATGGTTGGGGTGAGCTGTGAGATATGGGGATTATGGTTGGGATGAACTGTGAGATGTGGGCATTATGTTTGGGATGAGCTGTGAGATGTGGGGTTTGTGGCTGGGATGTACTGTGAAATGTAGGGATTAAGGTAGGGATGAACTGTGAGATTTGGGGATTATGGTTGGGGTGAGCTGTGAGATGTGGGGATTATGGTTGGGGTGAGCTGAGAGATGTGGGGATTATGGTTGGGGTGAGCTGAGAGATGTTGGGGTTATGGTTGGGGTGAACTGTGAGATGTGGGGATTATGGTTGGGATGAGCTGTAAGATGTGGGGATTATGGTTGGGATGAGCTGTGAGAGGTGGGGATTCTGGGGGTGAACTGTGATATATGGCGATTATGGCTGGGATGAGCAGTGAGATGTGGGAATTATGGTTGGGGTGAGCTGAGAGATGTGGGGATTATGGTTGGGGGGAACTGTGAGATGTGGGGATTATGGTTGGGATGAGCTGTGAGATGTGGGGATTATGGTTGGGGTGAGCTGAGAGATGTGGGGATTATGGTTGGGGGGAACTGTGAGATGTGGGGATTATGGTTGGGGATGAGATGTAAGATGTGGGGATTATGGTTGGGGTGAAATGAGAGATGTGGGGTTTATGGTTTGGATGAGCTGTGAGATGTGGGGATTGTGGCTGGGATGTTCCGTGAAATGTAAGGATTAAGGTAGGGATGAACTGTGAGATTTGGGGATTATGGTTGGGGTGAGCTGTGAGATGTGGGGATTATGGTTGGGGTGTGCTGAGAGTTGTGGGGATTATGGTTGGGGTGAACTGTGAGATGTGGGGATTATTGTTGGGGCGAGCTGTGAGAGGTGGGGATTCTGGGGGTGAACTGTGAGATGTGGCGATTTTGGCTGGGATGAACTGTGAGATGTGGGAATTATGGTTGGGGTGAACCTTGAGACGTGGGGATTATGGTTGGGAGGAGGTGTGAGTTGTGGGGATTGTAGTTGGGTTGAGTTGTGAGATATGGGGATAATGGTTGGGGTGAGCTATGAGATGTGGGGATTATGGTTGGGATGAACTGTGAGATGTGGGCATTATGTTTGGGATGAGCTGTGAGATGTGGGGATTATGGCTAGGGTGAACAGTGAGATGTGGAGATTATGGTTGGGGTGAACTGTGAGATGTGGCGATTATGGCTGGGATGAGCTGTGAGATGTGGGGATTATGGTTGGGGTGAACTGTGAGATGTGGGGATTATGGTTGGGGTGAACTGTGAGATGTGGGGATTATGGTTGGGGTGAACTGTGAGATGTGGCGATTTTTGCTGGGATGAGCTGTGAGATGTGGGAATTATGGTTGGGGTGAACCTTGAGACGTGGGGATTATGGTTTGGATGAGCTCTGAGATGTGGGGATTATGGTTGGCGTGAGCTGAGAGATGTGGGGATTATGGTTGGTGCGAACTGTGAGATGTGGGGATTATTGTTGGGGTGAGCTGTGAGATGTGCGGATTATGGTTGCGGTGAAATGTGAGATGTGGGTATTATGGTTGGGGTGAGCTGTGAGATGTGGGGATTATGGTTGCGGTGAACTGTGAGATATGGGGATTATGGTTGGGATGAACTGTGAGATGTGGGGATTATGGTTGCGGTGAAATGTGAGATGTGGGGATTATGGTTGGGATGAGCTGTGAGATGTGGGGATTATGGTTGCGGTGAACTGTGAGATGTGGGGATTATGGTTGGGGTGAGCTGTGAGATATGGGGATTATGGTTGGGATGAACTGTGAGATGTGGGCATTATGTTTGGGATGAGCTGTGAGATGTGGGGTTTGTGGCTGGGATGTACTGTGAAATGTAGGGATTAAGGTAGGGATGAACTGTGAGATTTGGGGATTATGGTTGGGGTGAGCTGTGAGATGTGGGGATTATGGTTGGGGTGAGCTGAGAGATGTGGGGATTATGGTTGGGGTGAGCTGAGAGATGTTGGGATTATGGTTGGGGTGAACTGTGAGATGTGGGGATTATGGTTGGGATGAGCTGTAAGATGTGGGGATTATGGTTGGGATGAGCTGTGAGAGGTGGGGATTCTGGGGGTGAACTGTGATATATGGCGATTATGGCTGGGATGAGCAGTGAGATGTGGGAATTATGGTTGGGGTGAGCTGAGAGATGTGGGGATTATGGTTGGGGGGAACTGTGAGATGTGGGGATTATGGTTGGGATGAGCTGTGAGATGTGGGGATTATGGTTGGGGTGAGCTGAGAGATGTGGGGATTATGGTTGGGGGGAACTGTGAGATGTGGGGATTATGGTTGGGGATGAGATGTAAGATGTGGGGATTATGGTTGGGGTGAAATGAGAGATGTGGGGTTTATGGTTTGGATGAGCTGTGAGATGTGGGGATTGTGGCTGGGATGTTCCGTGAAATGTAAGGATTAAGGTAGGGATGAACTGTGAGATTTGGGGATTATGGTTGGGGTGAGCTGTGAGATGTGGGGATTATGGTTGGGGTGTGCTGAGAGTTGTGGGGATTATGGTTGGGGTGAACTGTGAGATGTGGGGATTATTGTTGGGGCGAGCTGTGAGAGGTGGGGATTCTGGGGGTGAACTGTGAGATGTGGCGATTTTGGCTGGGATGAACTGTGAGATGTGGGAATTATGGTTGGGGTGAACCTTGAGACGTGGGGATTATGGTTGGGAGGAGGTGTGAGTTCTGGGGATTGTAGTTGGGTTGAGTTGTGAGATATGGGGATAATGGTTGGGGTGAGCTATGAGATGTGGGGATTATGGTTGGGATGAACTGTGAGATGTGGGCATTATGTTTGGGATGAGCTGTGAGATGTGGGGATTATGGCTAGGGTGAACAGTGAGATGTGGAGATTATGGTTGGGGTGAACTGTGAGATGTGGCGATTATGGCTGGGATGAGCTGTGAGATGTGGGGATTATGGTTGGGGTGAACTGTGAGATGTGGGGATTATGGTTGGGGTGAACTGTGAGATGTGGGGATTATGGTTGGGGTGAACTGTGAGATGTGGCGATTTTTGCTGGGTTGAGCTGTGAGATGTGGGAATTATGGTTGGGGTGAACCTTGAGACGTGGGGATTATGGTTTGGATGAGCTCTGAGATGTGGGGATTATGGTTGGCGTGAGCTGAGAGATGTGGGGATTATGGTTGGTGCGAACTGTGAGATGTGGGGATTATTGTTGGGGTGAGCTGTGAGATGTGGGGATTATGGTTGCGGTGAAATGTGAGATGTGGGTATTATGGTTGGGGTGAGCTGTGAGATGTGGGGATTATGGTTGCGGTGAACTGTGAGATATGGGGATTATGGTTGGGATGAACTGTGAGATGTGGGGATTATGGTTGCGGTGAAATGTGAGATGTGGGGATTATGGTTGGGATGAGCTGTGAGATGTGGGGATTATGGTTGCGGTGAACTGTGAGATGTGGGGATTATGGTTGGGGTGAGCTGTGAGATATGGGGATTATGGTTGGGATGAACTGTGAGATGTGGGCATTATGTTTGGGATGAGCTGTGAGATGTGGGGTTTGTGGCTGGGATGTACTGTGAAATGTAGGGATTAAGGTAGGGATGAACTGTGAGATTTGGGGATTATGGTTGGGGTGAGCTGTGAGATGTGGGGATTATGGTTGGGGTGAGCTGAGAGATGTGGGGATTATGGTTGGGGTGAACTGTGAGATGTGGGGATTATGGTTGGGGTGAGCTGTGAGAGGTGGGGATTCTGGGGGTGAACTGTGAGATATGGCGATTGTTGCTGGGATGAGCTGTGAGATGTGGGAATTATGGTTGGGAGGAGATGTGAGTTGTGGGGATTATGGTTTGGATGAGTTGTGAGATGTGGGGATTGTGGCTGTGATGTACTGTGAAATGTAAGGATTAAGGTAGGGATGAACTGTGAGATGTGGGGATTATGGTTGGGGTGAACCTTGAGACGTGGGGATTATGGTTGGGAGGAGGTGTGAGTTGTGGGGATTGTAGTTGGGTTGAGTTGTGAGATATGGGGATAATGGTTGGTGTGAGCTGTATGATGTGGGGATTATGGTTGCGGTGAGCTGTGAGATGTGGGGATTATGGTTGGGGTGAGCTGTGAGATGTGGTGATTATGGTTGGGATTAGCTGTGAGATGTGGGGATTATGGCTAGGGTGAACAGTGAGATGTGGGGATTATGGTTGGGGTGATCTGTGAGAGGTGGGGATTCAGGGGGTGAACTGTGAGATGTGGCGATTATGGCTGGGATGAGCTGTGAGATGTGGGGATTATGGTTGGGGTGAACTGTGAGATGTGGGGATTATGGTTGGGGTGAACTGTGAGATGTGGGGTTTATGGTTGGGGTGAACTGTGAGATGTGGGGATTATGGTTGGGGTGAGCTGTGAGAGGTGGGGATTCTGGGGGTGAACTGTGAGATGTGGCGATTTTGGCTGGGATGAACTGTGAGATGTGGGAATTATGGTTGGGGTGAACCTTGAGACGTGGGGATTATGGTTGGGAGGAGGTGTGAGTTGTGGGGATTGTAGTTGGGTTGAGTTGTGAGATATGGGGATAATGGTTGGGGTGAGCTATGAGATGTGGGGATTATGGTTGGGATGAACTGTGAGATGTGGGCATTATGTTTGGGATGAGCTGTGAGATGTGGGGATTATGGTTGGGGTGAACTGTGAGATGTGGGGATTATGGTTGGGGTGAACTGTGAGATGTGGGGATTATGGTTGGGGTGAACTGTGAGATGTGGCGATTTTTGCTGGGATGAGCTGTGAGATGTGGGAATTATGGTTGGGGTGAACCTTGAGACGTGGGGATTATGGTTTGGATGAGCTGTGAGATGTGGGGATTATGGTTGGCGTGAGCTGAGAGATGTGGGGATTATGGTTGGTGCGAACTGTGAGATGTGGGGATTATTGTTGGGGTGAGCTGTGAGATGTGGGGATTATGGTTGCGGTGAAATGTGAGATGTGGGTATTATGGTTGGGGTGAGCTGTGAGATGTGGGGATAATGGTTGGGGTGAGCTGTGAGATGTGGGGATTACGGTTGAGATGAACTGTGAGATGTGGGGATTATGGTTGGGATGAGCTGTGAGATGTGGGGATTACGGTTGGGATGAGCTGTGAGATGTGGGGAATACGGTTGGGGTGAGCTGTGAAATGTGGGGATTATGTTTGGGGTGAGCTGTGAGATGTGGGGATTATTGTTGGGAGGAGGTGTGAGATGTGGGGATTATGGTTGGGATGAGGTGTGAGTTCTGGGGATTGTTGTTGGGTTGAGTTGTGAGATGTGGGTATTATGGTTGTGATGAGCTGTGAGATGTGGGGAATATGGTTGGGGTGAGCTGAGGGATGTGGGGATTATCGTTGGGGTGAGCTGTGAGATGTGGGGATTATGGTTGGGATGAACTGTGAGATGTGGGCATTATGTTTGGAATGAGCTGTGAGATGTGGGGATTATGGCTAGGGTGAACAGTGAGATGTGGGGATTATGGTTGGGGTGATCTGTGAGAGGTGGGGATTCTGGGGATGATCTGTGAGATGTGGCGATTGTGGCTGGGATGAGCTCTGAGATGTGGGGATTATGGTTGGGATGAGCTGTGAGATGTGGGAATTATGGTTGGGGTGAGCTGAGAGATGTTGGGATTATGGTTGGGGTGAACTGTGATATGTGGGGATTATGGTTGGGATGAGCTGTAAGATGTGGGGATTATGGTTGGGATGAGCTGTGAGAGGTGGGGATTCTGGGGGTGAACTGTGATATATGGCGATTATGGCTGGGATGAGCAGTGCGATGTGGGAATTATGGTTGGGGTGAGCTGAGAGATGTGGGGATTATGGTTGGTGGGAAGTGTGAGATGTGGGGATTATGGTTGGGATGAGCTGTGAGATGTGGGGTTATGGTTGGGGTGAGCTGAGAGATGTGGGGATTATGGTTGGGGGGAACTGTGAGAAGTGGGGATTATGGTTGGGATGAGATGTAAGATGTGGGGATTATGGTTGGGGTGAAATGAGAGATGTGGGGTTTATGGTTTGGATGAGCTGTGAGATGTGGGGATTGTGGCTGGGATGTTCTGTGAAATGTAAGGATTAAGGTAGGGATGAACTGTGAGATTTGGGGATTATGGTTGGGGTGAGCTGTGAGATGTGGGGATTATGGTTGGGGTGAGCTGAGAGTTGTGGGGATTATGGTTGGGGTGAACTGTGAGATGTGGTGATTATTGTTGGGGCGAGCTGTGAGAGGTGGGGATTCTGGGGGTGAACTGTGAGATGTGGCGATTTTGGCTGGGATGAACTGTGAGATGTGGGAATTATGGTTGGGGTGAACCTTGAGACGTGGGGATTATGGTTGGGAGGAGGTGTGAGTTGTGGGGATTGTAGTTGGGTTGAGTTGTGAGATATGGGGATAATGGTTGGGGTGAGCTATGAGATGTGGGGATTATGGTTGGGATGAACTGTGAGATGTGGGCATTATGTTTGGGATGAGCTGTGAGATGTGGGGATTATGGCTAGGGTGAACAGTGCGATGTGGATATTATGGTTGGGGTGAACTGTGAGATGTGGCGATTATGGCTGGGATGAGCTGTGAGATGTGGGGATTATGGTTGGGGTGAACTGTGAGATGTGGGGATTATGGTTGGGGTGAACTGTGAGATGTGGGGATTATGGTTGGGGTGAACTGTGAGATGTGGCGATTTTTGCTGGGATGAGCTGTGAGATGTGGGAATTATGGTTGGGGTGAACGTTAAGACGTGGGGATTATGGTTTGGATGAGCTGTGAGATGTGGGGATTATGGTTGGCGTGAGCTGAGAGATGTGGGGATTATGGTTGGTGCGAACCGTGAGATGTGGGGATTATTGTTGGGGTGAGCTGTGAGATGTGGGGATTATGGTTGCGGTGAAATGTGAGATGTGGGTATTATGGTTGGGGTGAGCTGTGAGATGTGGGGATTATGGTTGCGGTGAACTGTGAGATATGGGGATTATGGTTGGGATGAACTGTGAGATGTGGGGATTATGGTTGAGGTGAAATGTGAGATGTGGGGATTATGGTTGGGATGAGCTGTGAGATGTGGGGATTATGGTTGCGGTGAACTGTGAGATGTGGGGATTATGGTTGGGGTGAGCTGTGAGATATGGCGATTATGGTTGGGATGAACTGTGAGATGTGGGCATTATGTTTGGGATGAGCTGTGAGATGTGGGGTTTGTGGCTGGGATGTACTGTGAAATGTAGGGATTAAGGTAGGGATGAACTGTGAGATTTGGGGATTATGGTTGGGGTGAGCTGTGAGATGTGGGGATTATGGTTGGGGTGAGCTGAGAGATGTGGGGATTATGGTTGGGGTGAGCTGTGAGAGGTGGGGATTCTGGGGGTGAACTGTGAGACGTGGCGATTGTTGCTGGGATGAGCTGTGAGATGTGGGAATTATGGTTGGGAGGAGATGTGAGTTGTGGGGATTATGGTTTGGATGAGTTGTGAGATGTGGGGATTGTGGCTGTGATGTACTGTGAAATGTAAGGATTAAGGTAGGGATGAACTGTGAGATGTGGGGATTATGGTTGGGGTGAACCTTGAGACGTGGGGATTATGGTTGGGAGGAGGTCTGAGTTGTGGGGATTGTAGTTGGGTTGAGTTGTGAGATATGGGGATAATGGTTGGTGTGAGCTGTGTGATGTGGGGATTATGGTTGCGGTGAGCTGTGAGATGTGGGGATTATGGTTGCGGTGAGCTGTGAGATGTGGGGATTATGGTTGCGGTGAGCTGTGAGATGTGGGGATTATGGTTGGGGTGAGCTGTGAGATGTGGTGATTATGGTTGGGATTAGCTGTGAGATGTGGGGATTATGGCTAGGGTGAACAGTGAGATGTGGGGATTATGGTTGGGGTGATCTGTGAGAGGTGGGGATTCTGGGGGTGAACTGTGAGATGTGGCGATTATGGCTGGGATGAGCTGTGAGATGTGGGGATTATGGTTGGGGTGAACTGTGAGATGTGGGGATTATGGTTGGGGTGAACTGTGAGATGTGGGGTTTATGGTTGGGGTGAACTGTGAGATGTGGGGATTATGGTTGGGGTGAGCTGTGAGAGGTGGGGATTCTGGGGGTGAACTGTGAGATGTGGCGATTTTGGCTGGGATGAACTGTGAGATGTGGGAATTATGGTTGGGGTGAACCTTGAGACGTGGGGATTATGGTTGGGAGGAGGTGTGAGTTGTGGGGATTGTAGTTGGGTTGAGTTGTGAGATATGGGGATAATGGTTGGGGTGAGCTATGAGATGTGGGGATTATGGTTGGGATGAACTGTGAGATGTGGGCATTATGTTTGGGATGAGCTGTGAGATGTGGGGATTATGGTTGGGGTGAACTGTGAGATGTGGGGATTATGGTTGGGGTGAACTGTGAGATGTGGGGATTATGGTTGGGGTGAACTGTGAGATGTGGCGATTTTTGCTGGGATGAGCTGTGAGATGTGGGAATTATGGTTGGGGTGAACCTTGAGACGTGGGGATTATGGTTTGGATGAGCTGTGAGATGTGGGGATTATGGTTGGCGTGAGCTGAGAGATGTGGGGATTATGGTTGGTGCGAACTGTGAGATGTGGGGATTATTGTTGGGGTGAGCTGTGAGATGTGGGCATTATGGTTGCGGTGAAATGTGAGATGTGGGTATTATGGTTGGGGTGAGCTGTGAGATGTGGGGATAATGGTTGGGGTGAGCTGTGAGATGTGGGGATTACGGTTGAGATGAACTGTGAGATGTGGGGATTATGGTTGGGATGAGCTGTGAGATGTGGGGATTACGGTTGGGATGAGCTGTGAGATGTGGGGAATACGGTTGGGGTGAGCTGTGAGATGTGGGGATTATGTTTGGGGTGAGCTGTGAGATGTGGGGATTATTGTTGGGAGGAGGTGTGAGATGTGGGGATTATGGTTGGGATGAGGTGTGAGTTCTGGGGATTGTTGTTGGGTTGAGTTGTGAGATGTGGGTATTATGGTTGGGATGAGCTGTGAGATGTGGGGAATATGGTTGGGGTGAGCTGAGGGATGTGGGGATTATCGTTGGGGTGAGCTGTGAGATGTGGGGATTATGGTTGGGATGAACTGTGAGATGTGGGCATTATGTTTGGAATGAGCTGTGAGATGTGGGGATTATGGCTAGGGTGAACAGTGAGATGTGGGGATTATGGTTGGGGTGATCTGTGAGAGGTGGGGATTCTGGGGATGATCTGTGAGATGTGGCGATTGTGGCTGGAATGAGCTCTGAGATGTGCGGATTATGGTTGGGATGAACTGTGAGATGTGGGAATTATGGTTGGGGTGAGCTGAGAGATGTTGGGATTATGGTTGGGGTGAACTGTGAGATGTGGGGATTATGGTTGGGATGAGCTGTAAGATGTGGGGATTATGGTTGGGATGAGCTGTGAGAGGTGGGGATTCTGGGGGTGAACTGTGATATATGGCGATTATGGCTGGGATGAGCAGTGAGATGTGGGAATTATGGTTGGGGTGAGCTGAGAGATGTGGGGATTATGGTTGGGGGGAACTGTGAGATGTGGGGATTATGGTTGGGATGAGCTGTGAGATGTGGGGTTATGGTTGGGGTGAGCTGAGAGATGTGGGGATTATGGTTGGGGGGAACTGTGAGATGTGGGGATTATGGTTGGGATGAAATGTAAGATGTGGGGATTATGGTTGGGGTGAAATGAGAGATGTGGGGTTTATGGTTTGGATGAGCTGTGAGATGTGGGGATTGTGGCTGGGATGTTCTGTGAAATGTAAGGATTAAGGTAGGGATGAACTGTGAGATTTGGGGATTATGGTTGGGGTGAGCTGTGAGATGTGGGGATTATGGTTGGGGTGAGCTGAGAGTTGTGGGGATTATGGTTGGGGTGAACTGTGAGATGTGGTGATTATTGTTGGGGCGAGCTGTGAGAGGTGGGGATTCTGGGGGTGAACTGTGATATGTGGCGATTTTGGCTGGGATGAACTGTGAGATGTGGGAATTATGGTTGGGGTGAACCTTGAGACGTGGGGATTATGGTTGGGAGGAGGTGTGAGTTGTGGGGATTGTAGTTGGGTTGAGTTGTGAGATATGGGGATAATGGTTGGGGTGAGCTATGAGATGTGGGGATTATGGTTGGGATGAACAGTGAGATGTGGGGATTATGGTTGGGATGAGCTGTGAGATGTGGGGAATATAGTTGGGGTGAGCTGTGAGATGTGGGGATTATGGTTGGGGTGAACTGTGAGATGTGGCGATTATGGCTGGGATGAGCTGTGAGATGTGGGGATTATGGTTGGGGTGAACTGTGAGATGTGGGGATTATGGTTGGGGTGAACTGTGAGATGTGGGGATTATGGTTGGGGTGAACTGTGAGATGTGGCGATTTTTGCTGGGATGAGCTGTGAGATGTGGGAATTATGGTTGGGGTGAAACTTGAGACGTGGGGATTATGGTTTGGATGAGCTGTGAGATGTGGGGATTATGGTTGGCGTGAGCTGAGAGATGTGGGGATTATGGTTGGTGCGAACTGTGAGATGTGGGGATTATTGTTGGGGTGAGCTGTGAGATGTGGGGATTATGGTTGCGGTGAAATGTGAGATGTGGGTATTATGGTTGGGGTGAGCTGTGAGATGTGGGGATTATGGTTGCGGTGAACTGTGAGATTTGGGGATTATGGTTGGGATGAACTGTGAGATTTGGGGACTATGGTTGCGGTGAAATGTGAGATGTGGGGATTATGGTTGGGATAAGCTGTGAGATGTGGGGATTATGGTTGCGGTGAACTGTGAGATGTGGGGATTATGGTTGGGGTGAGCTGTGAGATATGGGGATTATGGTTGGGATGAACTGTGAGATGTGGGCATTATGTTTGGGATGAGCTGTGAGATGTGGGGTTTGTGGCTGGGATGTACTGTGAAATGTAGGGATTAAGGTAGGGATGAACTGTGAGATTTGGGGATTATGGTTGGGGTGAGCTGTGAGATGTGGGGATTATGGTTGGGGTGAGCTGAGAGATGTGGGGATTATGGTTGGGGTGAACTGTGAGATGTGGGGATCATGGTTGGGGTGAGCTGTGAGAGGTGGGGATTCTGGGGGTGAACTGTGAGATGTGGCGATTTTTGCTGGGATGAGCTGTGAGATGTGGGAATTATGGTTGGGAGGAGATGTGAGTTGTGGGGATTGTAGTTGGGTTGAGTTGTGAGATGTGGCGATAATGGTTGGGGTGAGCTGTGAAATGTGGGGATTATGGTTGGGATGAGCTGTGAGATGTGGGGATTATGGTTGGGATGAGCTGTGAGATGTGGGCATTATGGTTGGCGTGAGCTGAGAGATGTGGGGATTATTGTTGGGGTGAGCTGTAAAATGTGGGGATTATGGTTGGGGTGAACTGAGAGATGTGGGGATTATGGTTTGGATGAGTTGTGAGATGTGGGGATTGTGGCTGTGATGTACTGTGAAATGTAAGGATTAAGGTAGGGATGAACTGTGAGATGTGGGGATTATGGTTGGGGTGAACCTTGAGACGTGGGGATTATGGTTGGGAGGAGGTGTGAGTTGTGGGGATTGTAGTTGGGTTGAGTTGTGAGATATGGGGATAATGGTTGCTGTGAGCTGTGTGATGTGGGGATTATGGTTGCGGTGAGCTGTGAGATGTGGGGATTATGGTTGGGGTGAGCTGTGAGATGTGGTGATTATGGTTGGGATTAGCTGTGAGATGTGGGGATTATGGCTAGGGTGAACAGTGAGATGTGGGGATTATGGTTGGGGTGATCTGTGAGAGGTGGGGATTCTGGGGGTGAACTGTGAGATGTGGCGATTATGGCTGGGATGAGCTGTGAGATGTGGGGATTATGGTTGGGGTGAACTGTGAGATGTGGGGATTATGGTTGGGGTGAACTGTGAGATGTGGGGTTTATGGTTGGGGTGAACTGTGAGATGTGGGGATTATGGTTAGGGTGAGCTGTGAGAGGTGGGGATTCTGGGAGTGAACTGTGAGATGTGGCGATTTTTGCTGGGATGAGCTGTGAGATGTGGGAATTATGGTTGGGGTGAACCTTGAGACGTGGGGATTATGGTTTGGATGAGCTGTGAGATGTGGGGATTATGGTTGGGATGAGCTGTGAGATGTGGGGATTATGGTTGGGGTGAGCTGTGAGATGTGGGAATTATGGTTGGGGTGAACTGTGAGATGTGGGGATTATCGTTGGGGTGAGCTGTGAGAGGTGGGGATTCTGGGGGTGAACTGTGAGATGTGGCGAATTTTGCTGGGATGAGCTGTGAGATGTGGGGATAATCGTTGGGGTGAGCTGTGAGATGTGGTGAATATGGTTGGGATGAGCTGTGAGATGTGGGGTTTATGGCTGGGTTGAACTGTGAGATGTGGGGATTATGCTTGGGATGAGCTGTGAGATGTGGGGATTATGGTTGGGGTGAGCTGTGAGAGGTGGGGATTCTGGGGGTGAACTATGAGATGTGGCAATTGTGGCTGGGATGTGATGTGAGATGTGGGGATTATGGTTGGCGTCAGCTGAGAGATGTGGAGATTATGGTTGGTGCGAAATGTGAGATGTGGGGATTATGACTAGGGTGAAGAGTGAGATCTGGGGATTATGGTTGGGATGAGCTGTGAGATGTGGGGACTATGGTTGGGATGAACTGTGAGATGTGGTGATTATGGTTGGGATTAGCTGTGAGATGTGGGGATTATGACTAGGGTGAAGAGTGAGATATGGGGATTATGGTTGGGATGAGCTGTGAGATGTGGGCATTATGTTTGGGATGAGCTGTGAGATGTGGGGATTATGGTTTGGATGAGCTGTGAGATGTGGGGATTAAGGTTGGGATGAGCTGTTAGATGTGGGGAATATGGTTGGGGTGAGCTGTGAGATGTGAGGATTATGTATGGGGTGAGATGTGAGATATGGGGATTATGGTTGGGGTGAGCTGAGAGATGTGGCCATTATGGTTGGGGTGAGCTGTGTGATGTGGGGATTATGGTTGGGGTGAGCTGTGAGATGTGGGGATTACGGTTGAGATGAATTGTGAGATGTGGGGATTATGGTTGGGATGAGCAGTGAGATGTGGGGATTACGGTTGGGATGAGCTGTGAGATGTGGGGAATATGGTTGGTGTGAGCTGTGAGATGTGGGGATTATGGTTGGGGTGAGCTGTGAAATGTAGGGATTAAGGTAGGGATGAACTGTGAGATTTGGGGATTATGGTTGGGGTGAGCTGTGAGATGTGGGGATTACGGTTGAGATGAATTGTGAGATGTGGGGATTATGGTTGGGATGAGCAGTGAGATGTGGGGATTACGGTTGGGATGAGCTGTGAGATGTGGGGAATATGGTTGGTGTGAGCTGTGAGATGTGGGGATTATGGTTGGGGTGAGCTGTGAAATGTAGGGTTTCAGGTAGGGATGAACTGTGAGATTTGGGGATTATGGTTGGGGTGAGCTGTGAGATGTGGGGATTATGGTTGGGGTGAACCTTGAGACGTGGGGATTATGGATGGGAGGAGGTGTGAGTTGTGGGGATTGTAGTTGGGTTGAGCTGTGAGATGTGGGGATTATGGTTGGGATGAGCTGTGAGATGTGGGCATTATGTTTGGGATGAGCTGTGAGAGCTGGGGAATATGGTTGTGGTGAGCTGTGAGATATGGGGATTATGGTTGGGGTGAGCTTTGAGATGTGGGGATTATGGTTGGGGTGAACAGTGAGATGTGGTGATTATGGTTGGGATGAGCTGTGAGATGTGGGGATTATGGTTGGGGTGAACAGTGAGATGTGGGGATTATGGTTGGGGTGATCTGTGAGATGTGGGGATTATGGTTGGGGTGATCTGTGAGAGGTGGGGATTCTGGGGGTGAACTGTGAGATGTGGGGATTGTGGCTGGGATGAGCTGTGAGATGTGGGGTTTATTGTTGGGATGAGCTGTGAGATGTGGGGATTATGGTTGGGGTGAGCTGAGAGATGTGGGGATTATGGTTGGGGTGAACTGTGAGATGAGGGGATTATGATTTGGATGAGCTGTGAGATGTGGGGATTGTGGCTGGGATGTACTGTTTAATGTAGGGATTACGGTTGGGATGAACTGTGAGATTTGGGGATTATGGTTGGGGTGAACTGTGAGAGGTGGCCATTATGGTTGGGGTCAGCTGTGAGATGTGGGGATTATGGTTGGGGTGAGCTGTGAGATGTGGGGATTATGGTTGGGGTGAGCTGAGAGATGTGGGGATTATGGTTGGGGTGAACTGTGAGATGTGGGGATTATGGTTGGGGTGAGCTGTGAGATGTGGGGATTATGGTTGGGGTGAGCTGAGAGATGTGGGGATTATGGTTGGGGTGAGCTGTGAGATGTGGGGATTATCGTTGGGGTGAGCTGTGAGAGGTGTGGATTCTGGGGGTGAACTGTGAGATGTGGCGATTTTTGCTGGGATGAGCTGTGAGATGTGGGAATTATGGTTGGGGTGAACCTTGAGACATGGGGATTATGGTTTGGATGAGCTGTGAGATGTGGGGATTATGGCTGGGGTGAACTGTGAGATGTGGGGATTACGGTTGGGATGAGCTGTGAGATGTGGGGATTACGGTTGGGATGAGCTGTGAGATGTGGGGAATATGGTTGGGGTGAGCTGTGAGATGTGAGGATTATGGTTGCGGTGAACTGTGAGATGTGGGGATTATGGTTGGGGTGAGCTGTGAGATATGGGGATTATGGTTGCGGTGAGCTGAGAGATGTGGGCATTATGGTTGGGGTGAGCTGTGAGATGTGGGGATTATGGTTGGGGTGAACTGTGAGATGTGGGGATTACGGTTGAGATGAACTGTGAGATGTGGGGATTGTGGCTGGGATGTACTGTGAAATGTAGGGATTAAGGTAGGGATGAACTGTGAGATTTGGGGATTATGGTTGGGGTGAGCTGTGAGATGTGGGGATTATGGTTGGGGTGAGCTGAGAGATGTGGGGATTATGGTTGGGGTGAACTGTGAGATGTGGGGATTATGTTTGGGATGAGCTGTGAGATGTGGGGATTATGGTTGGGATGAACTGTGCATGTGGAGATTATGGTTGGGGTGAACTGTGAGATGTGGGGATTATGGTTGGGGTGAGCTGAGAGATGTGGGGATTATGGTTGGGATGAGCTGTGAGATGTGGGGATTATGGTTGGAATAAGCTGTGTGATGTGGGGATTATGGTCGGAGCGGGGTTTGAGATGTGGGGATTATGGTTGGGGTGAACTGTGAGATGTGGGGATTATGGTTGGGATGAGCTGTGAGATGTGGGGATTATGGTTGGGATGAACTGTGCATGTGGAGATTATGGTTGGGGTGAACTGTGAGATGTGGGGATTATGGTTGGTGTGAGCTGTGAGATGTGGGGATTTTGGTTGGACTGAACTGTGAGATGTGGGGATTATGGGATGAGCTGTGAGATGTGGGGATTATGGTCGGAGCGGGGTTTGAGATGTGGGGATTATGGTTGGGGTGCACTGTGAGATGTGGGGATTATGGTTGGGGTGAGCTGTGAGAGGTGGGGATTCTGGGGGTGAACTGTGAGATGTGGCGATTGTGTCCGGAATGATCTGTGAGATCTGGGGATTATGGTTGGGATGAGCTGTGAGATGTGGGGATTATGGTTGGGATGAGCTGTGAGATGTGGGGATTATGGTTGGGGTGAGCTGAGAGTTGTGGGGATTATGGTTGGGGTGAGATGTGAGATGTGGGGATAATGGTTGGGGTGAACTGTGAGATGTGGGGATTATGGTTGTGATGAGCTGTGAGATGTGGGGATTATGGTTGGGGTGAACTGTGAGATGTGGGGATTATGGTTGGGATGAGCTGTGAGATATGGGGATTATGCTTGGGGTGAGCTGTGAGAGGTGGGGATTCTGGGGGTGAACTGTGAGTTGTGGCGATTGTGGCTGGGATGAGCTGTGAGATGTTGGGATTATGGTTGGGGGTGAACATTGTGACGTGGGGATTATGGTTGGGGTGAGCTGTGAGATGTGGGGATTACGGTTGAGATGAACTGTGAGATGTGGGGATTACGGTTGAGATGAACTGTGAGATGTGGGGATTATGGTTTGGATGAGCTGTGAGATGTGGGGATTAAGGTTGGGATGAGCTGTGAGATGTGGGGAATATGGTTGGGGTGAGCTGTGAGATGTGGGGATTATGGTTGCGGTGAACTGTGAGATGTGGGGATTATGTTTGGGGTGATCTGTGAGATATGGGGATTATGGTTGGGGTGAGCTGAGAGATGTGGCCATTATGGTTGGGGTGAGCTGTGTGATGTGGGGATTATGGTTGGGGTGAGCTGTGAGATGTGGGGATTACGGTTGAGATGAATTGTGAGATGTGGGGATTATGGTTGGGATGAGCAGTGAGATGTGGGGATTACGGTTGGGATGAGCTGTGAGATGTGGGGAATATGGTTGGTGTGAGCTGTGAGATGTGGGGATTATGGTTGGGGTGAGCTGTGAAATGTAGGGATTAAGGTAGGGATGAACTGTGAGATTTGGGGATTATGGTTGGGGTGAGCTGTGAGATGTGGGGATTACTTTTGAGATGAATTGTGAGATGTGGCCATTATGGTTGGGATGAGCTGTGAGATGTGGGGAATATGGTTGGTGTGAGCTGTGAGATGTGGGGATTATGGTTGGGGTGAGCTGTGAAATGTAGGGATTAAGGTAGGGATGAACTGTGAGATTTGGGGATTATGGTTGGGGTGAGCTGTGAGATGTGGGGATTACGGTGGAGATGAATTGTGAGATGTGGGGATTATGGTTGGGATGAGCAGTGAGATGTGGGGATTACGGTTGGGATGAGCTGTGAGATGTGGGGAATATGGTTGGTGTGAGCTGTGTGATGTGGGGATTATGGTTGGGGTGAGCTGTGAAATGTAGGGATTAAGGTAGGGATGAACTGTGAGATTTGGGGATTATGGTTGGGGTGAGCTGTGAGATGTGGGGATTATGGTTGGGGTGAGCTGTGAGAGGTGGGGAATCTGGGGGTAAACTGTGAGATGTGCCGATTTTTGCTGGGATGAGCTGTGAGATGTGCGAATTATGGTTGGGGTGAACCTTGAGACGTGGGGATTATGGATGGGAGGAGGTGTGAGTTGTGGGGATTGTAGTTGGGTTGAGCTGTGAGATGTGGGGATTATGGTTGGGATGAGCTGTGAGATGTGGGCATTATGTTTGGGATGAGCTGTGAGAGGTGGGGAATATGGTTGTGGTGAGCTGTGAGATATGGGGATTATGGTTGGGGTGAGCTTTGAGATGTGGGGATTATGGTTGGGGTGAACAGTGAGATGTGGTGATTATGGTTGGGATGAGCTGTGAGATGTGGGGATTATGGTTGGGGGTGAACAGTGAGATGTGGGGATTATGGTTGGGGTGATCTGTGAGATGTGGGGATTATGGTTGGGGTGATCTGTGAGAGGTGGGGATTCTGGGGGTGAACTGTGAGATGTGGGGATTGTGGCTGGGATGAGCTGTGAGATGTGGGGTTTATTGTTGGGATGAGCTGTGAGATGTGGGGATTATGGTTGGGGTGAGCTGAGAGATGTGGGGATTATGGTTGGGGTGAACTGTGAGATGAGGGGATTATGGTTTGGATGAGCAGTGAGATGTGGGGATTACGGTTGGGATGAGCTGTGAGATGTGGGGAATATGGTTGGTGTGAGCTGTGAGATGTGGGGATTATGGTTGGGGTGAGCTGTGAAATGTAGGGATTAAGGTAGGGATGAACTGTGAGATTTGGGGATTATGGTTGGGGTGAGCTGTGAGATGTGGGGATTATGGTTGGGGTGAGCTGTGAGAGGTGGGGAATCTGGGGGTGAACTGTGAGATGTGCCGATTTTTGCTGGGATGAGCTGTGAGATGTGCGAATTATGGTTGGGGTGAACCTTGAGACGTGGGGATTATGGATGGGAGGAGGTGTGAGTTGTGGGGATTGTAGTTGGGTTGAGCTGTGAGATGTGGGGATTATGGTTGGGATGAGCTGTGAGATGTGGGCATTATGTTTGGGATGAGCTGTGAGAGGTGGGGAATATGGTTGTGGTGAGCTGTGAGATATGGGGATTATGGTTGGGGTGAGCTTTGAGATGTGGGGATTATGGTTGGGGTGAACAGTGAGATGTGGTGATTATGGTTGGGATGAGCTGTGAGATGTGGGGATTATGGTTGGGGTGAACAGTGAGATGTGGGGATTATGGTTGGGGTGATCTGTGAGATGTGGGGATTATGGTTGGGGTAATCTGTGAGAGGTGGGGATTCTGGGGGTGAACTGTGAGATGTGGGGATTGTGGCTGGGATGAGCTGTGAGATGTGGGGTTTATTGTTGGGATGAGCTGTGAGATGTGGGGATTATGGTTGGGGTGAGCTGAGAGATGTGGGGATTATGGTTGGGGTGAACTGTGAGATGAGGGGATTATGGTTTGGATGAGCTGTGAGATGTGGGGATTGTGGCTGGGATGTACTGTGAAATGTAGGGATTACGGTTGGGATGAACTGTGAGATTTGGGGATTATGGTTGGGGTGAACTGTGAGAGGTGGCCATTATGGTTGCGGTCAGCTGTGAGATGTGGGGATTATGGTTGGGGTGAGCTGTGAGATGTGGGGATTATGGTTGGGGTGAGCTGAGAGATGTGGGGATTATGGTTGGGGTGAACTGTGAGATGTGGGGATTATCGTTGGGGTGAGCTGTGAGAGGTGTGGATTCTGGGTGTGAACTGTGAGATGTGGCGATTTTTGCTGGGATGAGCTGTGAGATGTGGGAATTATGGTTGGGGTGAGCTGAGAGATGTGGGGATTATGGTTGGGGTGAGCTGTGAGATGTGGGGATTATGGTTGGGGTTAGCTGAGAGATGTGGGGATTATGGCTGGGGTGAACTGTGAGATGTGGGGATTATCGTTGGGGTGAGATGTGAGAGGTGTGGATTCTGGGGGTGAACTGTGAGATGTGGCGATTTTTGCTGGGATGAGCTGTGAGATGTGGGAATTATGGTTGGGGTGAACCTTGAGACATGGGGATTATGGTTGGGAGGAGGTGTGAGTTGTGGGGATTGTAGTTGGGTTGAGTTGTGAGATGTGGGGATAATGGTTGTGGTGAGCTGTGAGATGTGGGTAATACGGTTGAGATGAACTGTGAGATGTGGGGATTATGGTTGGGATGAGCTGTGAGATGTGAGGAATATAGTTGGGGTGAGCTGTGAGATGTGGGGATTATGGTTGGGGTGAGCTGTGAGATGTGGGGATTATGGTTGGGATGAACTGTGAGATTTGGGCATTGTGTTTGGGATGAGCTGTGAGATGTGGGGATTATGGTTGGGGTGAGCTTTGAGATACGGGGATTATGGTTGCGGTGAGCTGAGAGATGTGGGCATTATGGTTGGGGTGAGCTGTGAGATGTGGGGATTATGGTTGGGGTGAACTGTGAGATGTGGGGATTACGGTTGAGATGAACTGTGAGATGTGGGGATTGTGGCTGGGATGTACTGTGAAATGTAGGGATTAAGGTAGGGATGAACTGTGAGATTTGGGGATTATGGTTGGGGTGAGCTGTGAGATGTGGGGATTATGGTTGGGGTGAACTGTGAGATGTGGGGATTATGTTTGGGATGAGCTGTGAGATGTGGGGATTATGGTTGGGATGAACTGTGCATGTGGAGATTATGGTTGGGGTGAACTGTGAGATGTGGGGATTATGGTTGGGGTGAGCTGAGAGATGTGGGGATTATGGTTGGGATGAGCTGTGAGATGTGGGGATTATGGTTGGAATAAGCTGTGTGATGTGGGGATTATGGTCGGAGCGGGGTTTGAGATGTGGGGATTATGGTTGGGGTGAACTGTGAGATGTGGGGATTATGCTTGGGATGAGCTGTGAGATGTGGGGATTATGGTTGGGATGAACTGTGCATGTGGAGATTATGGTTGGGGTGAACTGTGAGATGTGGGGATTATGGTTGGGGTGAGCTGTGAGATGTGGGGATTTTGGTTGGACTGAACTGTGAGATGTGGGGATTATGGGATGAGCTGTGAGATGTGGGGATTATGGTCGGAGCGGGGTTTGAGATGTGGGGATTACGGTTGGGGTGCACTGTGAGATGTGGGGATTATGTTTGGGATGAGGTGTGAGATACCATATTGATGGATTGGGTTGTGGGGAGAGATCTGGTATTGTTGTTGTGGTTGACGTGTGAGATGTGGGGATTAAGGTTCGGGATGAGTTGTGAGTTGTGGGGAGGATGGGTGCTTGAGATGTGAGATGTGGCGATTGTGGCTGGGATGAGCTCTGAGATGTGGGGATTATTGTTGGGATGAGCTGTGAGATGTGGGGATTATGGTTGGGGAGAGATGTGAGATGTGGGGATTATGGTTGGGGTGAGCTGAGAGATGTGGGGATTATGGTTGGGGTGAAATGTGAGATGTGGGGATTATGGTTGAGATGAGCTGTGAGATGTGGGGATTATTGTTGGGGTGAACTGTGAGATGTGGGGATTATGGTTTGGATGAGCTGTGAGATGTGGGGATTATGGTTGGGATGAGCTATGAGATGTGGGGATTGTGGCTGGGACGTACTGTGAAATGTAGGGATTAAGGTTGGGATGAACAGTGAGATTTGGGGATTATGGTTGGGGTGAACTGTGAGATGTGGGGATTATGGTTGGGATCAGCTGTGAGATGTGGGGATTAAGTTTGGGATGAGCTGTTAGATGTGGGGATTATGGTTGGGATGAACTGTGAGATGTGGGGATTATGGTTGGGATGAGCTGTGAGATTTGGGGATTATGTTTGGGATGAGCTGTGAGATGTGGGGATTATGGTTGGGATGAACTGTGCATGTGGAGATTATGGTTGGGGTGAACTGTGAGATGTGGGGATTATGGTTGTGGTGAGCTGTGAGATGTGGGGATTATTGTTGGGCTGAACTGTGAGATGTGGGGATTATGGTTGGGATGAGCTGTGAGATGTGGGGATTATGGTTGGGATGAGCTCTGAGATGTGGGGATTATGGTCAGAGCGGTGTTTGAGATGTGGGGATTATGGTTGGGGTGAACTGTGAGATGTGGCGATTGTGTCTGGGATGATCTGTGAGATGTGGGGATTATGGTTGGGGAGAGCTGAGCGATGTGGGGATTATGGTTGGGGTGAGCTGAGAGATGTGGGGATTATGGTTGGGGTGAGCTGAGAGATGTTGGGATTATGTTTGGGGTGAACTGTGAGATGTGGGGATTATGGTTGGGATGAGCTGTGAGATGTGCGGATTATGGTTGGGGTGAACTGTGAGAGGTGGCCATTATGGTTGGGGTCAGCTGTGAGATGTGGGGATTATGGTTGGGGTGAGCTGTGAGATGTGGGGATTATGGTTGGTGTGAGCTGAGAGATGTGGGGATTATGTTTGGGGTGAACTGTGAGATGTGGGGATTATCGTTGGGGTGAGCTGTGAGAGGTGTGGATTCTGGGTTTGAACTGTGAGATGTGGCGATTTTTGCTGGGATGAGCTGTGAGATGTGGGAATTATGGTTGGGGTGAGCTGAGAGATGTGGGGATTATGGTTGGGGTGAGCTGTGAGATGTGGGGATTATGGTTGGGGTGAGCTGAGAGATGTGGGGATTATGGTTGGGGTGAACTGTGAGATGTGGGGATTATCGTTGGGGTGAGCTGTGAGAGGTGTGGATTCTGGGTGTGAACTGTGAGATGTGGCGATTTTTGCTGGGATGAGCTGTGAGATGTGGGAATTATGGTTGGGGTGAGCTGAGAGATGTGGGGATTATGGTTGGGGTGAGCTGTGAGATGTGGGGATTATGGTTGGGGTTAGCTGAGAGATGTGGGGATTATGGTTGGGGTGAACTGTGAGATGTGGGGATTATCGTTGGGGTGAGCTGTGAGAGGTGTGGATTCTGGGGGTGAACTGTGAGATGTGGCGATTTTTGCTGGGATGAGCTGTGAGATGTGGGAATTATGGTTGGGGTGAACCTTGAGACATGGGGATTATGGTTGGGAGGAGGTGTGAGTTGTGGGGATTGTAGTTGGGTTGAGTTGTGAGATGTGGGGATAATGGTTGTGGTGAGCTGTGAGATGTGGGTAATACGGTTGAGATGAACTGTGAGATGTGGGGATTATGGTTGGGATGAGCTGTGAGATGTGGGGAATATAGTTGGGGTGAGCTGTGAGATGTGGGGATTATGGTTGGGGTGAGCTGTGAGATGTGGGGATTATGGTTGGGATGAACTGTGAGATTTGGGCATTGTGTTTGGGATGAGCTGTGAGATGTGGGGATTATGGCTGGGGTGAACTGTGAGATGTGGGGATTACGGTTGGGATGAGCTGTGAGATGTGGGGATTACGGTTGGGATGAGCTGTGAGATGTGGGGAATATTGTTGGGGTGAGCTGTGAGATGTGGGGATTATGGTTGCGGTGAACTGTGAGATGTGGGGATTATGGTTGGGGTGAGCTGTGAGATATGGGGATTATGGTTGCGGTGAGCTGAGAGATGTGGGCATTATGGTTGGGGTGAGCTGTGAGATGTGGGGATTATGGTTGGGGTGAACTGTGAGATGTGGGGATTACGGTTGAGATGAACTGTGAGATGTGGGGATTGTGGCTGGGATGTACTGTGAAATGTAGGGATTAAGGTAGGGATGAACTGTGAGATTTGGGGATTATGGTTGGGGTGAGCTGTGAGATGTGGGGATTATGGTTGGGGTGAGCTGAGAGATGTGGGGATTATGGTTGGGGTGAACTGTGAGATGTGGGGATTATGTTTGGGATGAGCTGTGAGATGTGGGGATTATGGTTGGGATGAACTGTGCATGTGGAGATTATGGTTGGGGTGAACTGTGAGATGTGGGGATTATGGTTGGGGTGAGCTGAGAGATGTGGGGATTATGGTTGGGATGAGCTGTGAGATGTGGGGATTATGGTTGGAATAAGCTGTGTGATGTGGGGATTATGGTCGGAGCGGGGTTTGAGATGTGGGGATTATGGTTGGGGTGAACTGTGAGATGTGGGGATTATGGTTGGGATGAGCTGTGAGATGTGGGGATTATGGTTGCGATGAACTGTGAGATGTGGGGATTACGGTTGGGATGAGCTGTGAGATGTGGGGAATATTGTTGGGGTGAGCTGTGAGATGTGGGGATTATGGTTGCGGTGAACTGTGAGATGTGGGGATTATGGTTGGGGTGAGCTGTAAGTTATGGGGATTATGGTTGCGGTGAGCTGAGAGATGTGGGCATTATGGTTGGGGTGAGCTGTGAGATGTGGGGATTATGGTTGGGGTGAACTGTGAGATGTGGGGATTACGGTTGAGATGAACTGTGAGATGTGGGGATTGTGGCTGGGATGTACTGTGAAATGTAGGGATTAAGGTAGGGATGAACTGTGAGATTTGGGGATTATGGTTGGGGTGAGCTGTGAGATGTGGGGATTATGGTTGGGGTGAGCTGAGAGATGTGGGGATTATGGTTGGGGTGAACTGTGAGATGTGGGGATTATGTTTGGGATGAGCTGTGAGATGTGGGGATTATGGTTGGGATGAACTGTGCATGTGGAGATTATGGTTGGGGTGAACTGTGAGATGTGGGGATTATGGTTGGGGTGAGCTGAGAGATGTGGGGATTATGGTTGGGATGAGCTGTGAGATGTGGGGATTATGGTTGGAATAAGCTGTGTGATGTGGGGATTATGGTCGGAGCGGGGTTTGAGATGTGGGGATTATGGTTGGGGTGAGCTGAGAGATGTGGGGATTATGGTTGGGGTGAACTGTGAGATGTGGGGATTATGGTTGGGATGAGCTGTGAGATGTGCGGATTATGGTTGGGGTGAACTGTGAGAGGTGGCCATTATGGTTGGGGTCAGCTGTGAGATGTGGGGATTATGGTTGGGGTGAGCTGTGAGATGTGGGGATTATGGTTGGTGTGAGCTGAGAGATGTGGGGATTATGGTTGGGGTGAACTGTGAGATGTGGGGATTATCGTTGGGGTGAGCTGTGAGAGGTGTGGATTCTGGGTGTGAACTGTGAGATGTGGCGATTTTTGCTGGGATGAGCTGTGAGATGTGGGAATTATGGTTGGGGTGAGCTGAGAGATGTGGGGATTATGGTTGGGGTGAGCTGTGAGATGTGGGGATTATGGTTGGGGTGAGCTGAGAGATGTGGGGATTATGGTTGGGGTGAACTGTGAGATGTGGGGATTATCGTTGGGGTGAGCTGTGAGAGGTGTGGATTCTGGGTGTGAACTGTGAGATGTGGCGATTTTTGCTGGGATGAGCTGTGAGATGTGGGAATTATGGTTGGGGTGAGCTGAGAGATGTGGGGATTATGGTTGGGGTGAGCTGTGAGATGTGGGGATTATGGTTGGGGTTAGCTGAGAGATGTGGGGATTATGGTTGGGGTGAACTGTGAGATGTGGGGATTATCGTTGGGGTGAGCTGTGAGAGGTGTGGATTCTGGGGGTGAACTGTGAGATGTGGCGATTTTTGCTGGGATGAGCTGTGAGATGTGGGAATTATGGTTGGGGTGAACCTTGAGACATGGGGATTATGGTTGGGAGGAGGTGTGAGTTGTGGGGATTGTAGTTGGGTTGAGTTGTGAGATGTGGGGATTATGGTTGGGATGAGCTGTGAGATGTGGGGAATATAGTTGGGGTGAGCTGTGAGATGTGGGGATTATGGTTGGGGTGAGCTGTGAGATGTGGGGATTATGGTTGGGATGAACTGTGAGATTTGGGCATTGTGTTTGGGATGAGCTGTGAGATGTGGGGATTATGGCTGGGGTGAACTGTGAGATGTGGGGATTACGGTTGGGATGAGCTGTGAGATGTGGGGATTACGGTTGGGATGAGCTGTGAGATGTGGGGAATATTGTTGGGGTGAGCTGTGAGATGTGGGGATTATGGTTGCGGTGAACTGTGAGATGTGGGGATTATGGTTGGGGTGAGCTGTGAGATATGGGGATTATGGTTGCGGTGAGCTGAGAGATGTGGGCATTATGGTTGGGGTGAGCTGTGAGATGTGGGGATTATGGTTGGGGTGAACTGTGAGATGTGGGGATTACGGTTGAGATGAACTGTGAGATGTGGGGATTGTGGCTGGGATGTACTGTGAAATGTAGGGATTAAGGTAGGGATGAACTGTGAGATTTGGGGATTATGGTTGGGGTGAGCTGTGAGATGTGGGGATTATGGTTGGGGTGAGCTGAGAGATGTGGGGATTATGGTTGGGGTGAACTGTGAGATGTGGGGATTATGTTTGGGATGAGCTGTGAGATGTGGGGATTATGGTTGGGATGAACTGTGCATGTGGAGATTATGGTTGGGGTGAACTGTGAGATGTGGGGATTATGGTTGGGGTGAGCTGAGAGATGTGGGGATTATGGTTGGGATGAGCTGTGAGATGTGGGGATTATGGTTGGAATAAGCTGTGTGATGTGGGGATTATGGTCGGAGCGGGGTTTGAGATGTTGGGATTATGGTTGGGGTGAACTGTGAGATGTGGGGATTATGGTTGGGATGAGCTGTGAGATGTGGGGATTATGGTTGCGATGAACTGTGAGATGTGGGGATTACGGTTGGGATGAGCTGTGAGATGTGGGGAATATTGTTGGGGTGAGCTGTGAGATGTGGGGATTATGGTTGCGGTGAACTGTGAGATGTGGGGATTATGGTTGGGGTGAGCTGTAAGTTATGGGGATTATGGTTGCGGTGAGCTGAGAGATGTGGGCATTATGGTTGGGGTGAGCTGTGAGATGTGGGGATTATAGTTGGGGTGAACTGTGAGATGTGGGGATTACGGTTGAGATGAACTGTGAGATGTGGGGATTGTGGCTGGGATGTACTGTGAAATGTAGGGATTAAGGTAGGGATGAACTGTGAGATTTGGGGATTATGGTTGGGGTGAGCTGTGAGATGTGGGGATTATGGTTGGGGTGAGCTGAGAGATGTGGGGATTATGGTTGGGGTGAACTGTGAGATGTGGGGATTATGTTTGGGATGAGCTGTGAGATGTGGGGATTATGGTTGGGATGAACTGTGCATGTGGAGATTATGGTTGGGGTGAACTGTGAGATGTGGGGATTATGGTTGGGGTGAGCTGAGAGATGTGGGGATTATGGTTGGGATGAGCTGTGAGATGTGGGGATTATGGTTGGAATAAGCTGTGTGATGTGGGGATTATGGTCGGAGCGGGGTTTGAGATGTGGGGATTATGGTTGGGGTGGACTGTGAGATGTGGGGATTATGGTTGGGATGAGCTGTGAGATGTGGGGATTATGGTTGGGATGAACTGTGCATGTGGAGATTATGGTTGGGGTGAACTGTGAGATGTGGGGATTATGGTTGGGGTGAGCTGTGAGATGTGGGGATTATGGTTGGGATGAACTGTGCATGTGGAGATTATGGTTGGGGTGAACTGTGAGATGTGGGGATTATGGTTGGGGTGAGCTGTGAGATGTGGGGATTTTGGTTGGACTGAACTGTGAGATGTGGGGATTATGGGATGAGCTGTGAGATGTGGGGATTATGGTCGGAGCGGGGTTTGAGATGTTGGGATTATGGTTGGGGTGCACTGTGAGATGTGGGGATTATGTTTGGGATGAGGTGTGAGATACCATATTGATGGATTGGGTTGTGGGGAGAGATCTGGTATTGTTGTTGTGGTTGACGTGTGAGATGTGGGGATTAAGGTTCGGGATGAGTTGTGAGTTGTGGGGAGGATGGGTGCTTGAGATGTGAGATGTGGCGATTGTGGCTGGGATGAGCTCTGAGATGTGGGGATTATTGTTGGGATGAGCTGTGAGATGTGGGGATTATGGTTGGGGAGAGATGTGAGATGTGGGGATTATGGTTGGGGTGAGCTGAGAGATGTGGGGATTATGGTTGGGGTGAAATGTGAGATGTGGGGATTATGGTTGAGATGAGCTGTGAGATGTGGGGATTATGGTTGGGGTGAACTGTGAGATGTGGGGATTATGGTTTGGATGAGCTGTGAGATGTGGGGATTATGGTTGGGATGAGCTATGAGATGTGGGGATTGTGGCTGGGACGTACTGTGAAATGTAGGGATTAAGGTTGGGATGAACAGTGAGATTTGGGGATTATGGTTGGGGTGAACTGTGAGATGTGGGGATTATGGTTGGGATCAGCTGTGAGATGTGGGGATTAGGTTTGGGATGAGCTGTTAGATGTGGGGATTATGGTTGGGATGAACTGTGAGATGTGGGGATTATGGTTGGGATGAGCTGTGAGATTTGGGGATTATGTTTGGGATGAGCTGTGAGATGTGGGGATTATGGTTGGGATGAACTGTGCATGTGGAGATTATGGTTGGGGTGAACTGTGAGATGTGGGGATTATGGTTGTGGTGAGCTGTGAGATGTGGGGATTATTGTTGGGCTGAACTGTGAGATGTGGGGATTATGGTTGGGATGAGCTGTGAGATGTGGGGATTATGGTTGGGATGAGCTCTGAGATGTGGGGATTATGGTCGGAGCGGTGTTTGAGATGTGGGGATTATGGTTGGGGTGAACTGTGAGATGTGGCGATTGTGTCTGGGATGATCTGTGAGATGTGGGGATTATGGTTGGGGAGAGCTGAGCGATGTGGGGATTATGGTTGGGGTGAGCTGAGAGATGTGGGGATTATGGTTGGGGTGAACTGAGAGATGTGGGGATTATGTTTGGGGTGAACTGTGAGATGTGGGGATTATGGTTGGGATGAGCTGTGAGATGTGCGGATTATGGTTGGGGTGAGCTGAGAGATGTGGTGATTATGGTTGGGATGAGCTGTGAGATGTGGGGATTATGGTTGGGCTGAACTGTGAGATGTGGGGATTATGGTTGGGATGAGCTGTGAGATGTTGCGATTATGGTTGGGGTGAACTTTGAGACGTGGGGATTATGGTTGGGATGAGCTGTGAGATGTGGGGATTATGGTTGGGAGGAGGTGTGAGTTGTGGGGATTTTAGTTGGGTTGAGTTGTGAGATGTGGGGATAATGGTTGGGGTGAGCTGTGAGATGTGGAGATTACGGTTGAGATGAACTGTGAGATGTGGGGATTACGGTTGGGATGAGCTGTGAGATGTGGGGATTACGGTTGGGATGAGCTGTGAGATGTGGGGATGATGGTTGCGGTGAACTGTGAGATGTGGGGATTATGGTTGGGGTGAACTGTGAGATGTGGGGATTATGGTTGGGGTGAACTGTTAGATGTGGGGATTATGGTTGCGGTGAACTGTTAGATGTGCGGATTATGGTTGGGGTGAGCTGTGAGATGTGGGGATTATGGTTGGGGTGAACTGTGAGATGTGGGGATTATGGTTGCGGTGAACTGAGAGATGTGGTGATTATGGTTGGGGTGAACTGTTAGATGTGGGGATTATGGTTGGGGTGAGCTGTGAGATGTGTGGATTATGGTTGGGGTGAACTGTGAGATGTGGTGATTATGGTTGGGATGAGCTGTGAGATGTGGGGAATATGGTTGTGGTGAGCTATGAGATGTGGGGATTATGGTTGGGGTGAGCTGTGAGATGTGGGGATTACGGTTGAGATGAACTGTGAGATGTGGGGATTGTGGCTGGGATGTACTGTGAAATGTAGGGATTAAGGTAGGGATGAACTGTGAGATTTGGGGATTATGGTTGGGGTGAGCTGTGAGATGTGGGGATTATGGTTGGGGTGAGCTGAGAGATGTGGGGATTATGGTTGGGGTGAACTGTGAGATGTGGGGATTATGGTTGGGGTGAGCTGTGAGAGGTGGGGATTCTGGGGGTGAACTGTGAGATGTGGCGATTTGTGCTGGGATGAGCTGTGAGATGTGGGAATTATGGTTGGGGTGAACCTTGAGACGTAGGAATTATGGTTGGGAGGAGATGTGAGTTGTGGGGATTGTAGTTGGGTTGAGTTGTGAGATGTGGGGATAATGGTTGGGGTGAGCTGTGAGATGTGGGGATTACGGTTGAGATGAACTGTGAGATGTGGGGATTATGGTTGGGATGAGCTGTGAGATGTGGGGAGTACGGTTGGGATGAGCTGTGAGATGTGGGGAATATGGTTGGGGTGAGCTGTGAGATGTGGGGATTATGGTTGGGATGAACTGTGAGATTTAGGCATTGTGTTTGGGATGAGCTGTGAGATGTGGGGATTATGGTTGGGGTGAACTGTGAGATGTGGTGATTATGGTTGGGATGAGCTGTGAGATGTGGGGATTATGGCTGGGGTGAACTGTGAGATGTGGGGATTATGCTTGGTATGAGCTGTGAGATGTGGGGATTATGGTTGGGGTGAACTGTGAGATGTGGGGATTATGGTTGGGATGAGCTGTGAGATCTGGGGATTATGGTTGGCGTGAGCTGAGAGATGTGGGGATTATGGTTGGTGTGAACTGTGAGATGTGGGGATTATTGTTGGGGTGAGCTGTGAGAGGTGGGGATTCTGGGGGTGAACTGTGAGATGTGGCGATTGTGTCTGGAATGATCTGTGAGATCTGGGGATTATGGTTGGGATGAGCTGTGAGATGTGGGGATTATGGTTGGGATGAGCTGTGAGATGTGGGGATTATGGTTCGGGTGAGCTGAGAGTTGTGGGGATTATGGTTGGGGTGAGATGTGAGATGTGGGGATAATGGTTGGGGTGAACTGTGAGATGTGGGGATTATGGTTGTGATGAGCTGTGAGATGTGGGGATTATGGTTGGGATGAGCTGTGAGATATGGGGATTATGCTTGGGGTGAGCTGTGAGAGGTGGGGATTCTGGGGGTGAACTGTGAGTTGTGGCGATTGTGGCTGGGATGAGCTGTGAGATGTTGGGATTATGGTTGGGGTGAACTTTGTGACGTGGGGATTATGGTTGTGGTGAGCTGTGAGATGTGGGGATTACGGTTGAGATGAACTGTGAGATGTGGGGATTACGGTTGAGAGGAACTGTGAGATGTGGGGATTATGGTTTGGATGAGCTGTGAGATGTGGGGATTAAGGTTGGGATGAGCTGTGAGATGTGGGGAATATGGTTGGGGTGAGCTGTGAGATGTGGGGATTATGGTTGCGGTGAACTGTGAGATGTGGGCATTATGTTTGGGGTGAGCTGTGAGATATGGGGATTATGGTTGGGGTGAGCTGAGAGATGTGGCCATTATGGTTGGGGTGAGCTGTGTGATGTGGGGATTATGGTTGGGGTGAGCTGTGAGATGTGGGGATTACGGTTGAGATGAATTGTGAGATGTGGGGATTATGGTTGGGATGAGCAGTGAGATGTGGGGATTACGGTTGGGATGAGCTGTGAGATGTGGGGAATATGGTTGGTGTGAGCTGTGAGATGTGGGGATTATGGTTGGGGTGAGCTGTGAAATGTAGGGATTAAGGTAGGGATGAACTGTGAGATTTGGGGATCATGGTTGGGGTGAGCTGTGAGATGTGGGGATTACGGTTGAGATGAATTGTGAGATGTGGGGATTCTGGTTGGGATGAGCAGTGAGATGTGGGGATTACGGTTCGGATGAGCTGTGAGATGTGGGGAATATGGTTGGTGTGAGCTGTGAGATGTGGGGATTATGGTTGGGGTGAGCTGTGAAATGTAGGGATTAAGGTAGGGATGAACTGTGAGATTTGGGGATTATGGTTGGGATGAGCTGTGAGATGTGGGGATTATGGTTGGGGTGAGCTGTGAGAGGTGGGGAATCTGGGGGTGAACTGTGAGATGTGGCGATTTTTGCTGGGATGATCTGTGAGATGTGCGAATTATGGTTGGGGTGAACCTTGAGACGTGGGGATTATGGATGGGAGGAGGTGTGAGTTGTGGGGATTGTAGTTGGGTTGAGCTGTGAGATGTGGGGATTATGGTTGGGATGAGCTGTGAGATGTGGGCATTATGTTTGGGATGAGCTGTGAGAGGTGGGGAATATGATTGTGGTGAGCTGTGAGATATGGGGATTATGGTTGGGGTGAGCTGTGAGATGTGGGGATTATGGTTGGGGTGAACAGTGAGATGTGGTGATTATGGTTGGGATGAGCTGTGAGATGTGGGGATTATGGTTGGGGTGAACAGTGAGATGTGGGGATTATGGTTGGGGTGATCTGTGAGATGTGGGGATTATGGTTGGGGTGATCTGTGAGAGGTGGGGATTCTGGGGGTGAACTGAGAGATGTGGGGATTGTGGCTGGGATGAGCTGTGAAATGTAGGGATTAAGGTTGGGATGAACTGTGAGATTTGGGGATTATGGTTGGGGTGAACTGTGAGATGTGGGGATTATGGTTGGGATGAGCTGTGAGATGTGGGGATTATGGTTGGGATGAGCTGTGAGATGTGGGGATTATGGTTGGGGTGAGCTGAGAGTTGTGGGGATTATGGTTGGGGTGAGATGTGAGATGTGGGGATAATGGTTGGGGTGAACTGTGAGATGTGGGGATTATGGTTGTGATGAGCTGTGAGATGTGGGGATTATGGTTGGGATGAGCTGTGAGATGTGGGGATTATGGTTGGGGTGAGCTGTGAGAGGTGGGGATTCTGGGGGTGAACTGTGAGTTGTGGCGATTGTGGCTGGGATGAGCTGTGAGATGTTGGGATTATGGTTGGGGTGAACTTTGTGACGTGGGGATTATGGTTGTGGTGAGCTGTGAGATGTGGGGATTACGGTTGAGATGAACTGTGAGATGTGGGGATTACGGTTGAGAGGAACTGTGAGATGTGGGGATTATGGTTTGGATGAGCTGTGAGATGTGGGGATTAAGGTTGGGATGAGCTGTGAGATGTGGGGAATATGGTTGGGGTGAGCTGTGAGATGTGGGGATTATGGTTGCGGTGAACTGTGAGATGTGGGCATTATGTTTGGGGTGAGCTGTGAGATATGGGGATTATGGTTGGGGTGAGCTGAGAGATGTGGCCATTATGGTTGGGGTGAGCTGTGTGATGTGGGGATTATGGTTGGGGTGAGCTGTGAGATGTGGGGATTACGGTTGAGATGAATTGTGAGATGTGGGGATTATGGTTGGGATGAGCAGTGAGATGTGGGGATTACGGTTGGGATGAGCTGTGAGATGTGGGGAATATGGTTGGTGTGAGCTGTGAGATGTGGGGATTATGGTTGGGGTGAGCTGTGAAATGTAGGGATTAAGGTAGGGATGAACTGTGAGATTTGGGGATTATGGTTGGGGTGAGCTGTGAGATGTGGGGATTACGGTTGAGATGAATTGTGAGATGTGGGGATTATGGTTGGGATGAGCAGTGAGATGTGGGGATTACGGTTCGGATGAGCTGTGAGATGTGGGGAATATGGTTGGTGTCAGCTGTGAGATGTGGGGATTATGGTTGGGGTGAGCTGTGAAATGTAGGGATTAAGGTAGGGATGAACTGTGAGATTTGGGGATTATGGTTGGGATGAGCTGTGAGATGTGGGGATTATGGTTGGGGTGAGCTGTGAGAGGTGGGGAATCTGGGGGTGAACTGTGAGATGTGGCGATTTTTGCTGGGATGATCTGTGAGATGTGCGAATTATGGTTGGGGTGAACCTTGAGACGTGGGGATTATGGATGGGAGGAGGTGTGAGTTGTGGGGATTGTAGTTGGGTTGAGCTGTGAGATGTGGGGATTATGGTTGGGATGAGCTGTGAGATGTGGGCATTATGTTTGGGATGAGCTGTGAGAGGTGGGGAATATGATTGTGGTGAGCTGTGAGATATGGGGATTATGGTTGGGGTGAGCTGTGAGATGTGGGTATTATGGTTGGGGTGAACAGTGAGATGTGGTGATTATGGTTGGGATGAGCTGTGAGATGTGGGGATTATGGTTGGGGTGAACAGTGAGATGTGGGGATTATGGTTGGGGTGATCTGTGAGATGTGGGGATTATGGTTGGGGTGATCTGTGAGAGGTGGGGATTCTGGGGGTGAACTGAGAGATGTGGGGATTGTGGCTGGGATGAGCTGTGAGATGTGGGGTTTATTGTTGGGATGAGCTGTCAGATGTGGGGATTATGGTTGGGGTGAGCTGAGAGATGTGGCGATTATGGTTGGGGTGAACTGTGAGATGAGGGGATTATGGTTTGGATGAGCTGTGAGATGTGGGGATTATGGTTGGGGTGAGCTGTGAGATGTGGGGATTATGGTTGGGATGAACTGTGAGATTTGGGCATTGTGTTTGGGATGAGCTGTGAGATGTGGGGATTATGGCTGGGGTGAACTGTGAGATGTGGGGATTACGGTTGGGATGAGCTGTGAGATGTGGGGATTACGGTTGGGATGAGCTGTGAGATGTGGGGAATATTGTTGGGGTGAGCTGAGAGATGTGGGGATTATGGTTGGGATGAGCTGTGAGATGTGGGGATTATGGTTGGAATAAGCTGTGTGATGTGGGGATTATGGTCGGAGCGGGGTTTGAGATGTGGGGATTATGGTTGGGGTGAACTGTGAGATGTGGGGATTATGGTTGGGATGAGCTGTGAGATGTGGGGATTATGGTTGCGATGAACTGTGAGATGTGGGGATTACGGTTGGGATGAGCTGTGAGATGTGGGGAATATTGTTGGGGTGAGCTGTGAGATGTGGGGATTATGGTTGCGGTGAACTGTGAGATGTGGGGATTATGGTTGGGGTGAGCTGTAAGTTATGGGGATTATGGTTGCGGTGAGCTGAGAGATGTGGGCATTATGGTTGGGGTGAGCTGTGAGATGTGGGGATTATGGTTGGGGTGAACTGTGAGATGTGGGGATTACGGTTGAGATGAACTGTGAGATGTGGGGATTGTGGCTGGGATGTACTGTGAAATGTAGGGATTAAGGTAGGGATGAACTGTGAGATTTGGGGATTATGGTTGGGGTGAGCTGTGAGATGTGGGGATTATGGTTGGGGTGAGCTGAGAGATGTGGGGATTATGGTTGGGGTGAACTGTGAGATGTGGGGATTATGTTTGGGATGAGCTGTGAGATGTGGGGATTATGGTTGGGATGAACTGTGCATGTGGAGATTATGGTTGGGGTGAACTGTGAGATGTGGGGATTATGGTTGGGGTGAGCTGAGAGATGTGGGGATTATGGTTGGGATGAGCTGTGAGATGTGGGGATTATGGTTGGAATAAGCTGTGTGATGTGGGGATTATGGTCGGAGCGGGGTTTGAGATGTGGGGATTATGGTTGGGGTGAACTGTGAGATGTGGGGATTATGGTTGGGATGAGCTGTGAGATGTGGGGATTATGGTTGGGATGAACTGTGCATGTGGAGATTATGGTTGGGGTGAACTGTGAGATGTGGGGATTATGGTTGGGGTGAGCTGTGAGATGTGGGGATTATGGTTGGGATGAACTGTGCATGTGGAGATTATGGTTGGGGTGAACTGTGAGATGTGGGGATTATGGTTGGGGTGAGCTGTGAGATGTGGGGATTTTGGTTGGACTGAACTGTGAGATGTGGGGATTATGGGATGAGCTGTGAGATGTGGGGATTATGGTCGGAGCGGGGTTTGAGATGTTGGGATTATGGTTGGGGTGCACTGTGAGATGTGGGGATTATGTTTGGGATGAGGTGTGAGATACCATATTGATGGATTGGGTTGTGGGGAGAGATCTGGTATTGTTGTTGTGGTTGACGTGTGAGATGTGGGGATTAAGGTTCGGGATGAGTTGTGAGTTGTGGGGAGGATGGGTGCTTGAGATGTGAGATGTGGCGATTGTGGCTGGGATGAGCTCTGAGATGTGGGGATTATTGTTGGGATGAGCTGTGAGATGTGGGGATTATGGTTGGGGAGAGATGTGAGATGTGGGGATTATGGTTGGGGTGAGCTGAGAGATGTGGGGATTATGGTTGGGGTGAAATGTGAGATGTGGGGATTATGGTTGAGATGAGCTGTGAGATGTGGGGATTATGGTTGGGGTGAACTGTGAGATGTGGGGATTATGGTTTGGATGAGCTGTGAGATGTGGGGATTATGGTTGGGATGAGCTATGAGATGTGGGGATTGTGGCTGGGACGTACTGTGAAATGTAGGGATTAAGGTTGGGATGAACAGTGAGATTTGGGGATTATGGTTGGGGTGAACTGTGAGATGTGGGGATTATGGTTGGGATCAGCTGTGAGATGTGGGGATTAAGTTTGGGATGAGCTGTTAGATGTGGGGATTATGGTTGGGATGAACTGTGAGATGTGGGGATTATGGTTGGGATGAGCTGTGAGATTTGGGGATTATGTTTGGGATGAGCTGTGAGATGTGGGGATTATGGTTGGGATGAACTGTGCATGTGGAGATTATGGTTGGGGTGAACTGTGAGATGTGGGGATTATGGTTGTGGTGAGCTGTGAGATGTGGGGATTATTGTTGGGCTGAACTGTGAGATGTGGGGATTATGGTTGGGATGAGCTGTGAGATGTGGGGATTATGGTTGGGATGAGCTCTGAGATGTGGGGATTATGGTCGGAGCGGTGTTTGAGATGTGGGGATTATGGTTGGGGTGAACTGTGAGATGTGGCGATTGTGTCTGGGATGATCTGTGAGATGTGGGGATTATGGTTGGGGAGAGCTGAGCGATGTGGGGATTATGGTTGGGGTGAGCTGAGAGATGTGGGGATTATGGTTGGGGTGAACTGAGAGATGTGGGGATTATGTTTGGGGTGAACTGTGAGATGTGGGGATTATGGTTGGGATGAGCTGTGAGATGTGCGGATTATGGTTGGGGTGAGCTGAGAGATGTGGTGATTATGGTTGGGATGAGCTGTGAGATGTGGGGATTATGGTTGGGCTGAACTGTGAGATGTGGGGATTATGGTTGGGATGAGCTGTGAGATGTTGCGATTATGGTTGGGGTGAACTTTGAGACGTGGGGATTATGGTTGGGATGAGCTGTGAGATGTGGGGATTATGGTTGGGAGGAGGTGTGAGTTGTGGGGATTTTAGTTGGGTTGAGTTGTGAGATGTGGGGATAATGGTTGGGGTGAGCTGTGAGATGTGGAGATTACGGTTGAGATGAACTGTGAGATGTGGGGATTACGGTTGGGATGAGCTGTGAGATGTGGGGATTACGGTTGGGATGAGCTGTGAGATGTGGGGATGATGGTTGCGGTGAACTGTGAGATGTGGGGATTATGGTTGGGGTGAACTGTGAGATGTGGGGATTATGGTTGGGGTGAACTGTTAGATGTGGGGATTATGGTTGCGGTGAACTGTTAGATGTGCGGATTATGGTTGGGGTGAGCTGTGAGATGTGGGGATTATGGTTGGGGTGAACTGTGAGATGTGGGGATTATGGTTGCGGTGAACTGAGAGATGTGGTGATTATGGTTGGGGTGAACTGTTAGATGTGGGGATTATGGTTGGGGTGAGCTGTGAGATGTGTGGATTATGGTTGGGGTGAACTGTGAGATGTGGTGATTATGGTTGGGATGAGCTGTGAGATGTGGGGAATATGGTTGTGGTGAGCTATGAGATGTGGGGATTATGGTTGGGGTGAGCTGTGAGATGTGGGGATTACGGTTGAGATGAACTGTGAGATGTGGGGATTGTGGCTGGGATGTACTGTGAAATGTAGGGATTAAGGTAGGGATGAACTGTGAGATTTGGGGATTATGGTTGGGGTGAGCTGTGAGATGTGGGGATTATGGTTGGGGTGAGCTGAGAGATGTGGGGATTATGGTTGGGGTGAACTGTGAGATGTGGGGATTATGGTTGGGGTGAGCTGTGAGAGGTGGGGATTCTGGGGGTGAACTGTGAGATGTGGCGATTTGTGCTGGGATGAGCTGTGAGATGTGGGAATTATGGTTGGGGTGAACCTTGAGACGTAGGAATTATGGTTGGGAGGAGATGTGAGTTGTGGGGATTGTAGTTGGGTTGAGTTGTGAGATGTGGGGATAATGGTTGGGGTGAGCTGTGAGATGTGGGGATTACGGTTGAGATGAACTGTGAGATGTGGGGATTATGGTTGGGATGAGCTGTGAGATGTGGGGAGTACGGTTGGGATGAGCTGTGAGATGTGGGGAATATGGTTGGGGTGAGCTGTGAGATGTGGGGATTATGGTTGGGATGAACTGTGAGATTTAGGCATTGTGTTTGGGATGAGCTGTGAGATGTGGGGATTATGGTTGGGGTGAACTGTGAGATGTGGTGATTATGGTTGGGATGAGCTGTGAGATGTGGGGATTATGGCTGGGGTGAACTGTGAGATGTGGGGATTATGCTTGGTATGAGCTGTGAGATGTGGGGATTATGGTTGGGGTGAACTGTGAGATGTGGGGATTATTGTTGGGGTGAGCTGTGAGAGGTGGGGATTCTGGGGGTGAACTGTGAGATGTGGCGATTGTGTCTGGAATGATCTGTGAGATCTGGGGATTATGGTTGGGATGAGCTGTGAGATGTGGGGATTATGGTTGGGATGAGCTGTGAGATGTGGGGATTATGGTTCGGGTGAGCTGAGAGTTGTGGGGATTATGGTTGGGGTGAGATGTGAGATGTGGGGATAATGGTTGGGGTGAACTGTGAGATGTGGGGATTATGGTTGTGATGAGCTGTGAGATGTGGGGATTATGGTTGGGATGAGCTGTGAGATATGGGGATTATGCTTGGGGTGAGCTGTGAGAGGTGGGGATTCTGGGGGTGAACTGTGAGTTGTGGCGATTGTGGCTGGGATGAGCTGTGAGATGTTGGGATTATGGTTGGGGTGAACTTTGTGACGTGGGGATTATGGTTGTGGTGAGCTGTGAGATGTGGGGATTACGGTTGAGATGAACTGTGAGATGTGGGGATTACGGTTGAGAGGAACTGTGAGATGTGGGGATTATGGTTTGGATGAGCTGTGAGATGTGGGGATTAAGGTTGGGATGAGCTGTGAGATGTGGGGAATATGGTTGGGGTGAGCTGTGAGATGTGGGGATTATGGTTGCGGTGAACTGTGAGATGTGGGCATTATGTTTGGGGTGAGCTGTGAGATATGGGGATTATGGTTGGGGTGAGCTGAGAGATGTGGCCATTATGGTTGGGGTGAGCTGTGTGATGTGGGGATTATGGTTGGGGTGAGCTGTGAGATGTGGGGATTACGGTTGAGATGAATTGTGAGATGTGGGGATTATGGTTGGGATGAGCAGTGAGATGTGGGGATTACGGTTGGGATGAGCTGTGAGATGTGGGGAATATGGTTGGTGTGAGCTGTGAGATGTGGGGATTATGGTTGGGGTGAGCTGTGAAATGTAGGGATTAAGGTAGGGATGAACTGTGAGATTTGGGGATCATGGTTGGGGTGAGCTGTGAGATGTGGGGATTACGGTTGAGATGAATTGTGAGATGTGGGGATTCTGGTTGGGATGAGCAGTGAGATGTGGGGATTACGGTTCGGATGAGCTGTGAGATGTGGGGAATATGGTTGGTGTGAGCTGTGAGATGTGGGGATTATGGTTGGGGTGAGCTGTGAAATGTAGGGATTAAGGTAGGGATGAACTGTGAGATTTGGGGATTATGGTTGGGATGAGCTGTGAGATGTGGGGATTATGGTTGGGGTGAGCTGTGAGAGGTGGGGAATCTGGGGGTGAACTGTGAGATGTGGCGATTTTTGCTGGGATGATCTGTGAGATGTGCGAATTATGGTTGGGGTGAACCTTGAGACGTGGGGATTATGGATGGGAGGAGGTGTGAGTTGTGGGGATTGTAGTTGGGTTGAGCTGTGAGATGTGGGGATTATGGTTGGGATGAGCTGTGAGATGTGGGCATTATGTTTGGGATGAGCTGTGAGAGGTGGGGAATATGATTGTGGTGAGCTGTGAGATATGGGGATTATGGTTGGGGTGAGCTGTGAGATGTGGGGATTATGGTTGGGGTGAACAGTGAGATGTGGTGATTATGGTTGGGATGAGCTGTGAGATGTGGGGATTATGGTTGGGGTGAACAGTGAGATGTGGGGATTATGGTTGGGGTGATCTGTGAGATGTGGGGATTATGGTTGGGGTGATCTGTGAGAGGTGGGGATTCTGGGGGTGAACTGAGAGATGTGGGGATTGTGGCTGGGATGAGCTGTGAAATGTAGGGATTAAGGTTGGGATGAACTGTGAGATTTGGGGATTATGGTTGGGGTGAACTGTGAGAGGTGGCCATTATGGTTGGGGTCAGCTGTGAGATGTGGGGATTATGGTTGGGGTGAGCTGTGAGATGTGGGGATTATGGTTGGGGTGAGCTGAGAGATGTGGGGATTATGGTTGGGGTGAACTGTGAGATGTGGGGATTATCGTTGGGGTGAGCTGTGAGAGGTGTGGATTCTGGGGGTGAACTGTGAGATGTGGCGATTTTTGCTGGGATGAGCTGTGAGATGTGGGAATTATGGTTGGGGTGAGCTGAGAGATGTGTGGATTATGGTTGGGGTGAACTGTGAGATGTGGTGATTATGGTTGGGATGAGCTGTGAGATGTGGGGAATATGGTTGTGGTGAGCTATGAGATGTGGGGATTATGGTTGGGGTGAGCTGTGAGATGTGGGGATTACGGTTGAGATGAACTGTGAGATGTGGGGATTGTGGCTGGGATGTACTGTGAAATGTAGGGATTAAGGTAGGGATGAACTGTGAGATTTGGGGATTATGGTTGGGGTGAGCTGTGAGATGTGGGGATTATGGTTGGGGTGAGCTGAGAGATGTGGGGATTATGGTTGGGGTGAACTGTGAGATGTGGGGATTATGGTTGGGGTGAGCTGTGAGAGGTGGGGATTCTGGGGGTGAACTGTGAGATGTGGCGATTTGTGCTGGGATGAGCTGTGAGATGTGGGAATTATGGTTGGGGTGAACCTTGAGACGTAGGAATTATGGTTGGGAGGAGATGTGAGTTGTGGGGATTGTAGTTGGGTTGAGTTGTGAGATGTGGGGATAATGGTTGGGGTGAGCTGTGAGATGTGGGGATTACGGTTGAGATGAACTGTGAGATGTGGGGATTATGGTTGGGATGAGCTGTGAGATGTGGGGAGTACGGTTGGGATGAGCTGTGAGATGTGGGGAATATGGTTGGGGTGAGCTGTGAGATGTGGGGATTATGGTTGGGATGAACTGTGAGATTTAGGCATTGTGTTTGGGATGAGCTGTGAGATGTGGGGATTATGGTTGGGGTGAACTGTGAGATGTGGTGATTATGGTTGGGATGAGCTGTGAGATGTGGGGATTATGGCTGGGGTGAACTGTGAGATGTGGGGATTATGCTTGGTATGAGCTGTGAGATGTGGGGATTATGGTTGGGGTGAACTGTGAGATGTGGGGATTATGGTTGGGATGAGCTGTGAGATGTGGGGATTATGGTTGGCGTGAGCTGAGAGATGTGGGGATTATGGTTGGTGTGAACTGTGAGATGTGGGGATTATTGTTGGGGTGAGCTGTGAGAGGTGGGGATTCTGGGGGTGAACTGTGAGATGTGGCGATTGTGTCTGGAATGATCTGTGAGATCTGGGGATTATGGTTGGGATGACCTGTGAGATGTGGGGATTATGGTTGGGATGAGCTGTGAGATGTGGGGATTATGGTTGGGGTGAGCTGAGAGTTGTGGGGATTATGGTTGGGGTGAGATGTGAGATGTGGGGATAATGGTTGGGGTGAACTGTGAGATGTGGGGATTATGGTTGTGATGAGCTGTGAGATGTGGGGATTATGGTTGGGATGAGCTGTGAGATGTGGGGATTATGGTTGGGGTGAGCTGTGAGAGGTGGGGATTCTGGGGGTGAACTGTGAGTTGTGGCGATTGTGGCTGGGATGAGCTGTGAGATGTTGGGATTATGGTTGGGGTGAACTTTGTGACGTGGGGATTATGGTTGTGGTGAGCTGTGAGATGTGGGGATTACGGTTGAGATGAACTGTGAGATGTGGGGATTACGGTTGAGAGGAACTGTGAGATGTGGGGATTATGGTTTGGATGAGCTGTGAGATGTGGGGATTAAGGTTGGGATGAGCTGTGAGATGTGGGGAATATGGTTGGGGTGAGCTGTGAGATGTGGGGATTATGGTTGCGGTGAACTGTGAGATGTGGGCATTATGTTTGGGGTGAGCTGTGAGATATGGGGATTATGGTTGGGGTGAGCTGAGAGATGTGGCCATTATGGTTGGGGTGAGCTGTGTGATGTGGGGATTATGGTTGGGGTGAGCTGTGAGATGTGGGGATTACGGTTGAGATGAATTGTGAGATGTGGGGATTATGGTTGGGATGAGCAGTGAGATGTGGGGATTACGGTTGGGATGAGCTGTGAGATGTGGGGAATATGGTTGGTGTGAGCTGTGAGATGTGGGGATTATGGTTGGGGTGAGCTGTGAAATGTAGGGATTAAGGTAGGGATGAACTGTGAGATTTGGGGATTATGGTTGGGGTGAGCTGTGAGATGTGGGGATTACGGTTGAGATGAATTGTGAGATGTGGGGATTATGGTTGGGATGAGCAGTGAGATGTGGGGATTACGGTTCGGATGAGCTGTGAGATGTGGGGAATATGGTTGGTGTGAGCTGTGAGATGTGGGGATTATGGTTGGGGTGAGCTGTGAAATGTAGGGATTAAGGTAGGGATGAACTGTGAGATTTGGGGATTATGGTTGGGATGAGCTGTGAGATGTGGGGATTATGGTTGGGGTGAGCTGTGAGAGGTGGGGAATCTGGGGGTGAACTGTGAGATGTGGCGATTTTTGCTGGGATGATCTGTGAGATGTGCGAATTATGGTTGGGGTGAACCTTGAGACGTGGGGATTATGGATGGGAGGAGGTGTGAGTTGTGGGGATTGTAGTTGGGTTGAGCTGTGAGATGTGGGGATTATGGTTGGGATGAGCTGTGAGATGTGGGCATTATGTTTGGGATGAGCTGTGAGAGGTGGGGAATATGATTGTGGTGAGCTGTGAGATATGGGGATTATGGTTGGGGTGAGCTGTGAGATGTGGGGATTATGGTTGGGGTGAACAGTGAGATGTGGTGATTATGGTTGGGATGAGCTGTGAGATGTGGGGATTATGGTTGGGGTGAACAGTGAGATGTGGGGATTATGGTTGGGGTGATCTGTGAGATGTGGGGATTATGGTTGGGGTGATCTGTGAGAGGTGGGGATTCTGGGGGTGAACTGAGAGATGTGGGGATTGTGGCTGGGATGAGCTGTGAGATGTGGGGTTTATTGTTGGGATGAGCTGTGAGATGTGGGGATTATGGTTGGGGTGAGCTGAGAGATGTGGCGATTATGGTTGGGGTGAACTGTGAGATGAGGGGATTATGGTTTGGATGAGCTGTGAGATGTGGGGATTGTGGCTGGGATGTACTGTGAAATGTAGGGATTAAGGTTGGGATGAACTGTGAGATTTGGGGATTATGGTTGGGGTGAACTGTGAGAGGTGGCCATTATGGTTGGGGTCAGCTGTGAGATGTGGGGATTATGGTTGGGGTGAGCTGTGAGATGTGGGGATTATGGTTGGGGTGAGCTGAGAGATGTGGGGATTATGGTTGGGGTGAACTGTGAGATGTGGGGATTATCGTTGGGGTGAGCTGTGAGAGGTGTGGATTCTGGGGGTGAACTGTGAGATGTGGCGATTTTTGCTGGGATGAGCTGTGAGATGTGGGAATTATGGTTGGGGTGAGCTGAGAGATGTGGGGATTATGGTTGGGGTGAGCTGTGAGATGTGGGGATTATGGTTGGGGTGAGCTGAGAGATGTGGGGATTATGGTTGGGGTGAACTGTGAGATGTGGGGATTATCGTTGGGGTGAGCTGTGAGAGGTGTGGATTCTGGGGGTGAACTGTGAGATGTGGCGATTTTTGCTGGGATGAGCTGTGAGATGTGGGAATTATGGTTGGGGTGAACCTTGAGACATGGGGATTATGGTTGGGAGGAGGTGTGAGTTGTGGGGATTGTAGTTGGGTTGAGTTGTGAGATGTGGGGATAATGGTTGTGGTGAGCTGTGAGATGTGGGTAATACGGTTGAGATGAACTGTGAGATGTGGGGATTATGGTTGGGATGAGCTGAGAGATGTGGGGATTATGGTTGGGATGAACTGTGAGATTTGGGCATTGTGTTTGGGATGAGCTGTGAGATGTGGGGATTATGGCTGGGGTGAACTGTGAGATGTGGGGATTACGGTTGGGATGAGCTGTGAGATGTGGGGATTACGGTTGGGATGAGCTGTGAGATGTGGGGAATATGGTTGGGGTGAGCTGAGAGATGTGGGGATTATGGTTGCGGTGAACTGTGAGATGTGGGGATTATGGTTGGCGTGAGCTGTGAGATATGGGGATTATGGTTGCCGTGAGCTGAGAGATGTGGGCATTATGGTTGGGGTGAGCTGTGAGATGTGGGGATTATGGTTGGGGTGAACTGTGAGATGTGAGGATTACGGTTGAGATGAACTGTGAGATGTGGGGATTGTGGCTGGGATGTACTGTGAAATGTGGGGATTAAGGTAGGGATGAACTGTGAGATTTGGGGATTATGGTTGGGGTGAGCTGTGAGATGTGGGGATTATGGTTGGGGTTAGCTGAGAGATGTGGGGATTATGGTTGGGGTGAACTGTGAGATGTGGGGATTATGTTTGGGATGAGCTGTGATATGTGGGGATTATGGTTGAGATGAACTGTGCATGTGGAGATTATGGTTGGGGTGAACTGTGAGATGTGGGGATTATGGTTGGGGTGAGCTGTGAGATGTGGGGATTATGGTTGGGCTGAACTGTGAGATGTGGGGATTATGGTTGGGATGAGCTGTGAGATGTGGGGATTATGGTTGGAATAAGCTGTGTGATGTGGGGATTATGGTCGGAGCGGGGTTTGAGATGTGGGGATTATGGTTGGGGTGAACTGTGAGATGTGGGGATTATGGTTGGGATGAGCTGTGAGATGTGGGGATTATGGTTGGGATGAACTGTGCATGTGGAGATTATGGTTGGGGTGAACTGTGAGATGTGGGGATTATGGTTGGGGTGAGCTGTGAGATGTGGGGATTTTGGTTGGACTGAACTGTGAGATGTGGGGATTATGGGATGAGCTGTGAGATGTGGGGATTATGGTCGGAGCGGGGTTTGAGATGTGGGGATTATGGTTGGGGTGCACTGTGAGATGTGGGGATTATGTTTGGGATGAGGTGTGAGATACCATATTGATGGATTGGGTTGTGGGGAGAGATCTGGTATTGTTGTTGTGGTTGACGTGTGAGATGTGGGGATTAAGGTTCGGGATGAGTTGTGAGTTGTGGGGAGGATGGGTGCTTGAGATGTGAGATGTGGCGATTGTGGCTGGGATGAGCTCTGAGATGTGGGGATTATTGTTGGGATGAGCTGTGAGATGTGGGGATTATGGTTGGGGAGAGATGTGAGATGTGGGGATTATGGTTGGGGTGAGCTGAGAGATGTGGGGATTATGGTTGGGGTGAAATGTGAGATGTGGGGATTATGGTTGAGATGAGCTGTGAGATGTGGGGATTATGGTTGGGGTGAACTGTGAGATGTGGGGATTATGGTTTGGATGAGCTGTGAGATGTGGGGATTATGGTTGGGATGAGCTGTGAGATGTGGGGATTGTGGCTGGGACGTACTGTGAAATGTAGGGATTAAGGTTGGGATGAACAGTGAGATTTGGGGATTATGGTTGGGGTGAACTGTGAGATGTGGGGATTATGGTTGGGATCAGCTGTGAGATGTGGGGATTAAGTTTGGGATGAGCTGTTAGATGTGGGGATTATGGTTGGGATGAACTGTGAGATGTGGGGATTATGGTTGGGATGAGCTGTGAGATTTGGGGATTATGTTTGGGATGAGCTGTGAGATGTGGGGATTATGGTTGGGATGAACTGTGCATGTGGAGATTATGGTTGGGGTGAACTGTGCATGTGGAGATTATGGTTGGGGTGAACTGTGAGATGTGGGGATTATGGTTGGGCTGAACTGTGAGATATGGGGATTATGGTTGGGATGAGCTGTGAGATGTGGGGATTATGGTTGGGATGAGCTGTGAGATGTGGGGATTATGGTCGGAGCGGGGTTTGAGATGTGGGGATTATGGTTGGGGTGAACTGTGAGATGTGGGGATTATGGTTGGGATGAGCTGTGAGATGTGGGGATTATGGTTGGGATGAACTGTGCATGTGGAGATTATGGTTGGGGTGAACTGTGAGATGTGGGGATTATGGTTGGGATGAACTGTGCATGTGGAGATTATGGTTGGGGTTAGCTGTGAGATGTGGGGATTATGGTTGGGGTGAGCTGTGAGATGTGGGGATTATGGTTGGGCTGAACTGTGAGATGTGGGGATTATGGTTGGGATGAGCTGTGAGATGTGGGGATTATGGTTGGGATGAACTGTGCATGTGGAGATTATGGTTGGGGTGAACTGTGAGATGTGGGGATTATGGTTGGGATGTACTGTGAGATGTGGGGATTATGGTTGGGATGAACTGTGCATGTGGAGATTATGGTTGGGATGAGCTGTGAGATGTGGGGATTTTGGTTGGGATGAGCTGTGAGATGTGGGGATTATGGTTGGGGTGAGCTGAGAGTTGTGGGGATTATGGTTGGGGTGAGATGTGAGATGTGGGGATAATGGTTGGGGTGAACTGTGAGATGTGGGGATTATGGTTGTGATGAGCTGTGAGATGTGGGGATTATGGTTGGGGTGAACTGTGAGATGTGGGGATTATGGTTGGGATGAGCTGTGAGATATGGGGATTATGCTTGGGGTGAGCTGTGAGAGGTGAGGATTCTGGGGGTGAACTGTGAGTTGTGGCGATTGTGGCTGGGATGAGCTGTGAGATGTTGGGATTATGGTTGGGGTGAACTTTGTGACGTGGGGATTATGGTTGGGAGGAGGTGTGAGATGTGGGGATTATGGTTGGGATGAGGTTTGAGTTGTGGGGATTGTAGTTGGGTTGAGTTGTGAGATGTGGGGATAATGGTTGGGGTGAGCTGTGAGATGTGGGGATTACGGTTGAGATGAACTGTGAGATGTGGGGATTACGGTTGAGATGAACTGTGAGATGTGGGGATTATGGTTTGGATGAGCTGTGAGATGTGGGGATTAAGGTTGGGATGAGCTGTGAGATGTGGGGAATATGGTTGGGGTGAGCTGTGAGATGTGGGGATTATGGTTGCGGTGAACTGTGAGATGTGGGGATTATGTTTGGGGTGAGCTGTGAGATATGGGGATTATGGTTGGGGTGAGCTGAGAGATGTGGCCATTATGGTTGGGGTGAGCTGTGTGATGTGGGGATTATGGTTGGGGTGAGCTGAGAGATGTGGGGATTATGGTTGGGGTGAACTGTGAGATGTGGGGATTACGGTTGAGATGAATTGTGAGATGTGGGGATTATGGTTGGGATGAGCAGTGAGATGTGGGGATTACGGTTGGGATGAGCTGTGAGATGTGGGGAATATGGTTGGTGTGAGCTGTGAGATGTGGGGATTATGGTTGGGGTGAGATGTGAAATGTAGGGATTAAGGTAGGGATGAACTGTGAGATTTGGGGATTATGGTTGGGGTGAGCTGTGAGATGTGGGGATTATGGTTGGGATGAGCTGTGAGATGTGGGGATTATGGTTGGGGTGAGCTGTGAGAGGTGGGGAATCTGGGGGTGAACTGTGAGATGTGGCGATTTTTGCTGGGATGAGCTGTGAGATGTGCGAATTATGGTTGGGGTGAACCTTGAGACGTGGGGATTATGGATGGGAGGAGGTGTGAGTTGTGGGGATTGTAGTTGGGTTGAGCTGTGAGATGTGGGGATTATGGTTGGGATGAGCTGTGAGATGTGGGCATTATGTTTGGGATGAGCTGTGAGAGGTGGGGAATATGGTTGTGGTGAGCTGTGAGATATGGGGATTATGGTTGGGGTGAGCTGTGAGATGTGGGGATTATGGTTGGGGTGAACAGTGAGATGTGGTGATTATGGTTGGGATGAGCTGTGAGATGTGGGGATTATGGTTGGGGTGAACAGTGAGATGTGGGGATTATGGTTGGGGTAATCAGTGAGATGTGGGGATTATGGTTGGGGTGATCTGTGAGAGGTGGGGATTCTGGGGGTGAACTGTGAGATGTGGGGATTGTGGCTGGGATGAGCTGTGAGATGTGGGGTTTATTGTTGGGATGAGCTGTGAGATGTGGGGATTATGGTTGGGGTGAGCTGAGAGATGTGGCGATTATGGTTGGGGTGAACTGTGAGATGAGGGGATTATGGTTTGGATGAGCTGTGAGATGTGGGGATTGTGGCTGGGATGTACTGTGAAATGTAGGGATTAAGGTTGGGATGAACTGTGAGATTTGGGGATTATGGTTGGGGTGAACTGTGAGAGGTGGCCATTATGGTTGGGGTCAGCTGTGAGATGTGGGGATTATGGTTGGGGTGAGCTGTGAGATGTGGGGATTATGGTTGGGGTGAGCTGAGAGATGCGGGGATTATGGTTGGGGTGAACTGTGAGATGTGGGGATTATCGTTGGGGTGAGCTGTGAGACGTGTGGATTCTGGGGGTGAACTGTGAGATGTGGCGATTTTTGCTGGGATGAGCTGTGAGATGTGGGAATTATGGTTGGGGTGAGCTGAGAGATGTGGGGATTATGGTTGGGGTGAGCTGAGAGATGTGGGGATTATGGTTGGGGTGAACTGTGAGATGTGGGGATTATCGTTGGGGTGAGCTGTGAGAGGTGTGGATTCTGGGGGTGAACTGTGAGATGTGGCGATTTTTGCTGGGATGAGCTGTGAGATGTGGGAATTATGGTTGGGGTGAACCTTGAGACATGGGGATTATGGTTGGGAGGAGGTGTGAGTTGTGAGGATTGTAGTTGGGTTGAGTTGTGAGATGTGGGGATAATGGTTGTGGTGAGCTGTGAGATGTGGGTAATACGGTTGAGATGAACTGTGAGATGTGGGGATTATGGTTGGGATGAGCTGAGAGATGTGGGGAATATAGTTGGGGTGAGCTGTGAGATGTGGGGATTATGGTTGGGGTGAGCTGTGAGATGTGGGGATTATGGTTGGGATGAACTGTGAGATTTGGGCATTGTGTTTGGGATGAGCTGTGAGATGTGGGGATTATGGCTGGGGTGAACTGTGAGATGTGGGGATTACGGTTGGGATGAGCTGTGAGATGTGGGGATTACGGTTGGGATGAGCTGTGAGATGTGGGGAATATGGTTGGGGTGAGCTGTGAGATGTGGGGATTATGGTTGCGGTGAACTGTGAGATGTGGGGATTATGGTTGGGGTGAGCTGTGAGATATGGGGATTATGGTTGCCGTGAGCTGAGAGATGTGGGCATTATGGTTGGGGTGAGCTGTGAGATGTGGGGATTATGGTTGGGGTGAACTGTGAGATGTGAGGATTACGGTTGAGATGAACTGTGAGATGTGGGGATTGTGGCTGGGATGTACTGTGAAATGTAGGGATTAAGGTAGGGATGAACTGTGAGATTTGGGGATTATGGTTGGGGTGAGCTGTGAGATGTGGGGATTATGGTTGGGGTTAGCTGAGAGATGTGGGGATTATGGTTGGGGTGAACTGTGAGATGTGGGGATTATGTTTGGGATGAGCTGTGATATGTGGGGATTATGGTTGAGATGAACTGTGCATGTGGAGATTATGGTTGGGGTGAACTGTGAGATGTGGGGATTATGGTTGGGGTGAGCTGTGAGATGTGGGGATTATGGTTGGGCTGAACTGTGAGATGTGGGGATTATGGTTGGGATGAGCTGTGAGATGTGGGGATTATGGTTGGAATAAGCTGTGTGATGTGGGGATTATGGTCGGAGCGGGGTTTGAGATGTGGGGATTATGGTTGGGGTGAACTGTGAGATGTGGGGATTATGGTTGGGATGAGCTGTGAGATGTGGGGATTATGGTTGGGATGAACTGTGCATGTCGAGATTATGGTTGGGGTGAACTGTGAGATGTGGGGATTATGGTTGGGGTGAGCTGTGAGATGTGGGGATTTTGGTTGGACTGAACTGTGAGATGTGGGGATTATGGGATGAGCTGTGAGATGTGGGGATTATGGTCGGAGCGGGGTTTGAGATGTGGGGATTATGGTTGGGGTGCACTGTGAGATGTGGGGATTATGTTTGGGATGAGGTGTGAGATACCATATTGATGGATTGGGTTGTGGGGAGAGATCTGGTATTGCTGTTGTGGTTGACGTGTGAGATGTGGGGATTAAGGTTCGGGATGAGTTGTGAGTTGTGGGGAGGATGGGTGCTTGAGATGTGAGATGTGGCGATTGTGGCTGGGATGAGCTCTGAGATGTGGGGATTATTGTTGGGATGAGCTGTGAGATGTGGGGATTATGGTTGGGGAGAGATGTGAGATGTGGGGATTATGGTTGGGGTGAGCTGAGAGATGTGGGGATTATGGTTGGGGTGAAATGTGAGATGTGGGGATTATGGTTGAGATGAGCTGTGAGATGTGGGGATTATGGTTGGGGTGAACTGTGAGATGTGGGGATTATGGTTTGGATGAGCTGTGAGATGTGGGGATTATGGTTGGGATGAGCTGTGAGATGTGGGGATTGTGGCTGGGACGTACTGTGAAATGTAGGGATTAAGGTTGGGATGAACAGTGAGATTTGGGGATTATGGTTGGGGTGAACTGTGAGATGTGGGGATTGTGGTTGGGATGAACTGTGAGATGTGGGGATTATGGTTGGGATGAACTGTGAGATGTGGGGATTAAGTTTGGGATGAGCTGTTAGATGTGGGGATTATGGTTGGGATGAACTGTGAGATGTGGGGATTATGGTTGGGATGAGCTGTGAGATTTGGGGATTATGTTTGGGATGAGCTGTGAGATGTGGGGATTATGGTTGGGATGAACTGTGCATGTGGAGATTATGGTTGGGGTGAACTGTGCATGTGGAGATTATGGTTGGGGTGAACTGTGAGATGTGGGGATTATGGTTGGGCTGAACTGTGAGATGTGGGGATTATGGTTGGGATGAGCTGTGAGATGTGGGGATTATGGTTGGGATGAGCTGTGAGATGTGGGGATTATGGTCGGAGCGGGGTTTGAGATGTGGGGATTATGGTTGGGGTGAACTGTGAGATGTGGGGATTATGGTTGGGATGAGCTGTGAGATGTGGGGATTATGGTTGGGGTGAGCTGTGAGATGTGGGGATTATGGTTGGGCTGAACTGTGAGATGTGGGGATTATGGTTGGGATGAGCTGTGAGATGTGGGGATTATGGTTGGGATGAACTGTGCATGTGGAGATTATGGTTGGGGTGAACTGTGAGATGTGGGGATTATGGTTGGGATGTACTGTGAGATGTGGGGATTATGGTTGGGATGAACTGTGCATGTGGAGATTATGGTTGGGATGAGCTGTGAGATGTGGGGATTTTGGTTGGGATGAGCTGTGAGATGTGGGGATTATGGTTGGGGTGAGCTGAGAGTTGTGGGGATTATGGTTGGGGTGAGATGTGAGATGTGGGGATAATGGTTGGGGTGAACTGTGAGATGTGGGGATTATGGTTGTGATGAGCTGTGAGATGTGGGGATTATGGTGGGGGTGAACTGTGAGATGTGGGGATTATGGTTGGGATGAGCTGTGAGATATGGGGATTATGCTTGGGGTGAGCTGTGAGAGGTGAGGATTCTGGGGGTGAACTGTGAGTTGTGGCGACTGTGGCTGGGATGAGCTGTGAGATGTTGGGATTATGGTTGGGGTGAACTTTGTGACGTGGGGATTATGGTTGGGAGGAGGTGTGAGATGTGGGGATTATGGTTGGGATGAGGTTTGAGTTGTGGGGATTGTAGTTGGGTTGAGTTGTGAGATGTGGGGATAATGGTTGGGGTGAGCTGTGAGATGTGGGGATTACGGTTGAGATGAACTGTGAGATGTGGGGATTACAGTTGAGATGAACTGTGAGATGTGGGGATTATGGTTTGGATGAGCTGTGAGATGTGGGGATTAAGGTTGGGATGAGCTGTGAGATGTGGGGAATATGGTTGGGGTGAGCTGTGAGATGTGGGGATTATGGTTGCGGTGAACTGTGAGATGTGGGGATTATGTTTGGGGTGAGCTGTGAGATATGGGGATTATGGTTGGGGTGAGCTGAGAGATGTGGCCATTATGGTTGGGGTGAGCTGTGTGATGTGGGGATTATGGTTGGGGTGAGCTGAGAGATGTGGGGATTATGGTTGGGGTGAACTGTGAGATGTGGGGATTACGGTTGAGATGAATTGTGAGATTTGGGGATTATGGTTGGGATGAGCAGTGAGATGTGGGGATTACGGTTGGGATGAGCTGTGAGATGTGGGGAATATGGTTGGTGTGAGCTGTGAGATGTGGGGATTATGGTTGGGGTGAGATGTGAAATGTAGGGATTAAGGTAGGGATGAACTGTGAGATTTGGGGATTATGGTTGGGGTGAGCTGTGAGATGTGGGGATTATGGTTGGGATGAGCTGTGAGATGTGGGGATTATGGTTGGGGTGAGCTGTGAGAGGTGGGGAATCTGGGGGTGAACTGTGAGATGTGGCGATTTTTGCTGGGATGAGCTGTGAGATGTGCGAATTATGGTTGGGGTGAACCTTGAGACGTGGGGATTATGGATGGGAGGAGGTGTGAGTTGTGGGGATTGTAGTTGGGTTGAGCTGTGAGATGTGGGGATTGTGGCTGGGACGTACTGTGAAATGTAGGGATTAAGGTTGGGATGAACAGTGAGATTTGGGGATTATGGTTGGGGTGAACTGTGAGATGTGGGGATTATGGTTGGAATCAGCTGTGAGATGTGGGGATTATGTTTGGGATGAGCTGTGAGATGTGGGGATTATGGTTGGGATGAACTGTGCATGTGGAGATTATGGTTGGGGTGAACTGTGCATGTGGAGATTATGGTTGGGGTGAACTGTGAGATGTGGGGATTATGGTTGGGCTGAACTGTGAGATGTGGGGATTATGGTTGGGATGAGCTGTGAGATGTGGGGATTATGGTCGGAGCGGGGTTTGAGATGTGGGGATTATGGTTGGGGTGAACTGTGAGATGTGGGGATTATGGTTGGGATGAGCTGTGAGATGTGGGGATTATGGTTGGGATGAACTGTGCATGTGGAGATTATGGTTGGGGTGAACTGTGAGATGTGGGGATTATGGTTGGGATGAACTGTGCATGTGGAGATTATGGTTGGGGTTAGCTGTGAGATGTGGGGATTATGGTTGGGGTGAGCTGTGAGATGTGGGGATTATGGTTGGGCTGAACTGTGAGATGTGGGGATTATGGTTGGGATGAGCTGTGAGATGTGGGGATTATGGTTGGGATGAACTGTGCATGTGGAGATTATGGTTGGGGTGAACTGTGAGATGTGGGGATTATGGTTGGGATGTACTGTGAGATGTGGGGATTATGGTTGGGATGAACTGTGCATGTGGAGATTATGGTTGGGATGAGCTGTGAGATGTGGGGATTTTGGTTGTGATGAGCTGTGAGATGTGGGGATTATGGTTGGGGTGAGCTGAGAGTTGTGGGGATTATGGTTGGGGTGAGATGTGAGATGTGGGGATAATGGTTGGGGTGAACTGTGAGATGTGGGGATTATGGTTGTGATGAGCTGTGAGATGTGGGGATTATGGTGGGGGTGAACTGTGAGATGTGGGGATTATGGTTGGGATGAGCTGTGAGATATGGGGATTATGCTTGGGGTGAGCTGTGAGAGGTGAGGATTCTGGGGGTGAACTGTGAGTTGTGGCGACTGTGGCTGGGATGAGCTGTGAGATGTTGGGATTATGGTTGGGGTGAACTTTGTGACGTGGGGATTATGGTTGGGAGGAGGTGTGAGATGTGGGGATTATGGTTGGGATGAGGTTTGAGTTGTGGGGATTGTAGTTGGGTTGAGTTGTGAGATGTGGGGATAATGGTTGGGGTGAGCTGTGAGATGTGGGGATTACGGTTGAGATGAACTGTGAGATGTGGGGATTACGGTTGAGATGAACTGTGAGATGTGGGGATTATGGTTGGGATGAGCTGTGAGATGTGGGGATTATGGTCGGAGCGGGGTTTGAGATGTGGGGATTATGGTTGGGGTGAACTGTGAGATGTGGGGATTATGGTTGGGATGAGCTGTGAGATGTGGGGATTATGGTTGGGATGAACTGTGCATGTGGAGATTATGGTTGGGGTGAACTGTGAGATGTGGGTTTTATGGTTGGGATGAACTGTGCATGTGGAGATTATGGTTGGGGTGAACTGTGAGATGTGGGGATTATGGTTGGGATGAACTGTGAGATGTGGGGATTATGGTTGGGATGAGCTGTGAGATTTGGGGATTATGTTTGGGATGAGCTGTGAGATGTGGGGATTATGGTTGGGATGAACTGTGCATGTGGAGATTATGGTTGGGGTGAACTGTGCATGTGGAGATTATGGTTGGGGTGAACTGTGAGATGTGGGGATTATGGTTGGGCTGAACTGTGAGATGTGGGGATTATGGTTGGGATGAGCTGTGAGATGTGGGGATTATGGTTGGGATGAGCTGTGAGATGTGGGGATTATGGTCGGAACAGGGTTTGAGATGTGGGGATTATGGTTGGGGTGAACTGTGAGATGTGGGGATTATGGTTGGGATGAGCTGTGAGATGTGGGGATTATGGTCGGAACAGGGTTTGAGATGTGGGGATTATGGTTGGGGTGAACTGTGAGATGTGGGGATTATGGTTGGGATGTACTGTGAGATGTGGGGATTATGGTTGGGATGAACTGTGAGATTTGGGCATTGTGTTTGGGATGAGCTGTGAGATGTGGGGATTATGGTTTGGATGAGCTGTGAGATGTGGGGATTATGGTTGGGATGAGCTGTGAGATGTGGGGATTGTGGCTGGGACGTACTGTGAAATGTAGGGATTAAGGTTGGGATGAACAGTGAGATTTGGGGATTATGGTTGGGGTGAACTGTGAGATGTGGGGATTATGGTTGGGATCAGCTGTGAGATGTGGGGATTAAGTTTGGGATGAGCTGTTAGATGTGGGGATTATGGTTGGGATGAACTGTGAGATGTGGGGATTATGGTTGGGATGAGCTGTGAGATTTGGGGATTATGTTTGGGATGAGCTGTGAGATGTGGGGATTATGGTTGGGATGAACTGTGCATGTGGAGATTATGGTTGGGGTGAACTGTGAGATGTGGGGATTATGGTTGTGGTGAGCTGTGAGATGTGGGGATTATTGTTGGGCTGAACTGTGAGATGTGGGGATTATGGTTGGGATGAGCTGTGAGATGTGGGGATTATGGTTCGGATGAGCTCTGAGATGTGGGGATTATGGTCGGAGCGGGGTTTGAGATGTGGGGATTATGGTTGGGGTGAACTGTGAGATGTGGGGATTATGGTTGGGGTGAGCTGAGAGATGTGGGGATTATGCTTGGGGTGAACTGTGAGATGTGGGGATTATGGTTGGGATGAGCTGTGAGATGTGCGGATTATGGTTGGGGTGAGCTGAGAGATGTGGTGATTATGGTTGGGATGAGCTGTGAGATGTGGGGATTATGGTTGGGCTGAACTGTGAGATGTGGGGATTATGGTTGGGATGAGCTGTGAGATGTTGCGATTATGGTTGGGGAGAACTTTGAGACGTGGGAATTATGGTTGGGATGAGCTGTGAGATGTGGGGATTATGGTTGGGAGGAGGTGTGAGTTGTGGGGATTTTAGTTGGGTTGAGTTGTGAGATGTGGGGATAATGGTTGGGGTGAGCTGTGAGATGTGGAGATTACGGTTGAGATGAACTGTGAGATGTGGGGATTACGGTTGGGATGAGCTGTGAGATGTGGGGATTACGGTTGGGATGAGCTGTGAGATGTGGGGATGATGGTTGCGGTGAACTGTGAGATGTGGGGATTATGGTTGGGGTGAACTGTGAGATGTGGGGATTATGGTTGGGGTGAACTGTTAGATGTGGGGATTATGGTTGCGGTGAACTGTTAGATGTGGGGATTATGGTTGCGGTGAACTGTGAGATGTGGGGATTATGGTTGGGGTGAACTGTTAGATGTGGGGATTATGGTTGGGGTGAGCTGTGAGATATGGGGATTATGGTTGGGGTGAGCTGAGAGATGTGGGCATTATGGTTGGGGTGAGCTGTGAGATGTGTGGATTATGGTTGGGATGAACTGTGAGATGTGGTGATTATGGTTGGGATGAGCTGTGAGATGTGGGGAATATGGTTGTGGTGAGCTGTGAGATGTGGGGATTGTGGCTGGGATGTACTGTGAAATGTAGGGATTAAGGTTGGGATGAACTGTGAGATTTGGGGATTATGGTTGGGGTGAACTGTGAGAGGTGGCCATTATGGTTGGGGTCAGCTGTGAGATGTGGGGATTATGGTTGGGGTGAGCTGTGAGATGTGGGGATTATGGTTGGGGTGAGCTGAGAGATGTGGGGATTATGGTTGGGGTGAACTGTGAGATGTGGGGATTATCGTTGGGGTGAGCTGTGAGAGGTGTGGATTCTGGGGGTGAACTGTGAGATGTGGCGATTTTTGCTGGGATGAGCTGTGAGATGTGGGAATTATGGTTGGGGTGAGCTGAGAGATGTGGGGATTATGGTTGGGGTGAGCTGTGAGATGTGGGGATTATGGTTGGGGTGAGCTGAGAGATGTGGGGATTATGGTTGGGGTGAACTGTGAGATGTGGGGATTATCGTTGGGGTGAGCTGTGAGAGGTGTGGATTCTGGGGGTGAACTGTGAGATGTGGCGATTTTTGCTGGGATGAGCTGTGAGATGTGGGAATTATGGTTGCGGTGAACCTTGAGACATGGGGATTATGGTTGGGAGGAGGTGTGAGTTGTGGGGATTGTAGTTGGGTTGAGTTGTGAGATGTGGGGATAATGGTTGTGGTGAGCTGTGAGATGTGGGTAATACGGTTGAGATGAACTGTGAGATGTGGGGATTATGGTTGGGATGAGCTGAGAGATGTGGGGAATATAGTTGGGGTGAGCTGTGAGATGTGGGGATTATGGTTGGGGTGAGCTGTGAGATGTGGGGATTATGGTTGGGATGAACTGTGAGATTTGGGCATTGTGATTGGGATGAGCTGTGAGATGTGGGGATTATGGCTGGGGTGAACTGTGAGATGTGGGGATTACGGTTGGGATGAGCTGTGAGATGTGGGGATTACGGTTGGGATGAGCTGTGAGATGTGGGGAATATGGTTGGGGTGAGCTGTGAGATGTGGGGATTATGGTTGCGGTGAACTGTGAGATGTGGGGATTATGGTTGGGGTGAGCTGTGAGATATGGGGATTATGGTTGCCGTGAGCTGAGAGATGTGGGCATTATGGTTGGGGTGAGCTGTGAGATGTGGGGATTATGGTTGGGGTGAACTGTGAGATGTGATGATTACGGTTGAGATGAACTGTGAGATGTGGGGATTGTGGCTGGGATGTACTGTGAAATGTAGGGATTAAGGTAGGGATGAACTGTGAGATTTGGGGATTATGGTTGGGGTGAGCTGTGAGATGTGGGGATTATGGTTGGGGTTAGCTGAGAGATGTGGGGATTATGGTTGGGGTGAACTGTGAGATGTGGCGATTGTGTCTGGGATGATCTGTGAGATGTGGGGATTATGGTTGGGGTGAGCTGAGAGATGTGGGGATTATGGTTGGGGTGAGCTGAGAGATGTGGGGATTATGGTTGGGGTGAGCTGAGAGATGTGGGGATTATGCTTGGGGTGAACTGTGAGATGTGGGGATTATGGTTGGGATGAGCTGTGAGATGTGCGGATTATGGTTGGGGTGAGCTGAGAGATGTGGTGATTATGGTTGGGATGAGCTGTGAGATGTGGGGATTATGGTTGGGCTGAACTGTGAGATGTGGGGATTATGGTTGGGATGAGCTGTGAGATGTTGCGATTATGGTTGGGGAGAACTTTGAGACGTGGGGATTATGGTTGGGATGAGCTGTGAGATGTGGGGATTATGGTTGGGAGGAGGTGTGAGTTGTGGGGATTTTAGTTGGGTTGAGTTGTGAGATGTGGGGATAATGGTTGGGGTGAGCTGTGAGATGTGGAGATTACGGTTGAGATGAACTGTGAGATGTGGGGATTACGGTTGGGATGAGCTGTGAGATGTGGGGATTACGGTTGGGATGAGCTGTGAGATGTGGGGATGATGGTTGCGGTGAACTGTGAGATGTGGGGATTATGGTTGGGGTGAACTGTGAGATGTGGGGATTATGGTTGGGGTGAACTGTTAGATGTGGGGATTATGGTTGCGGTGAACTGTTAGATGTGGGGATTATGGTTGGGGTGAGCTGTGAGATGTGGGGATTATGGTTGGGGTGAACTGTGAGATGTGGGGATTATGGTTGCGGTGAACTGTGAGATGTGGGGATTATGGTTGCGGTGAACTGTTAGATGTGGGGATTATGGTTGGGGTGAGCTGTGAGATATGGGGATTATGGTTGGGGTGAGCTGAGAGATGTGGGGATTGTGGCTGGGATGTACTGTGAAATGTAGGGATTAAGGTTGGGATGAACTGTGAGATTTGGGGATTATGGTTGGGGTGAACTGTGAGAGGTGGCCATTATGGTTGGGGTCAGCTGTGAGATGTGGGGATTATGGTTGGGGTGAGCTGTGAGATGTGGGGATTATGGTTGGGGTGAGCTGAGAGATGTGGGGATTATGGTTGGGGTGAACTGTGAGATGTGGGGATTATCGTTGGGGTGAGCTGTGAGAGGTGTGGATTCTGGGGGTGAACTGTGAGATGTGGCGATTTTTGCTGGGATGAGCTGTGAGATGTGGGAATTATGGTTGGGGTGAGCTGAGAGATGTGGGGATTATGGTTGGGGTGAGCTGTGAGATGTGGGGATTATGGTTGGGGTGAGCTGAGAGATGTGGGGATTATGGTTGGGGTGAACTGTGAGATGTGGGGATTATCGTTGGGGTGAGCTGTGAGAGGTGTGGATTCTGGGGGTGAACTGTGAGATGTGGCGATTTTTGCTGGGATGAGCTGTGAGATGTGGGAATTATGGTTGGGGTGAACCTTGAGACATGGGGATTATGGTTGGGAGGAGGTGTGAGTTGTGGGGATTGTAGTTGGGTTGAGTTGTGAGATGTGGGGATAATGGTTGTGGTGAGCTGTGAGATGTGGGTAATACGGTTGAGATGAACTGTGAGATGTGGGGATTATGGTTGGGATGAGCTGAGAGATGTGGGGAATATAGTTGGGGTGAGCTGTGAGATGTGGGGATTATGGTTGGGGTGAGCTGTGAGATGTGGGGATTATGGTTGGGATGAACTGTGAGATTTGGGCATTGTGTTTGGGATGAGCTGTGAGATGTGGGGATTATGGTTGGGGTGAACTGTGAGATGTGAGGATTACGGTTGAGATGAACTGTGAGATGTGGGGATTGTGGCTGGGATGTACTGTGAAATGTAGGGATTAAGGTAGGGATGAACTGTGAGATTTGGGGATTATGTTTGGGGTGAGCTGTGAGGTGGGGATTATGGTTGGGGTTAGCTGAGAGATGTGGGGATTATGGTTGGGGTGAACTGTGAGATGTGGGGATTATGTTTGGGATGAGCTGTGATATGTGGGGATTATGGTTGAGATGAACTGTGCATGTGGAGATTATGGTTGGGGTGAACTGTGAGATGTGGGGATTATGGTTGGGGTGAGCTGTGAGATGTGGGGATTATGGTTGGGCTGAACTGTGAGATGTGGGGATTATGGTTGGGATGAGCTGTGAGATGTGGGGATTATGGTTGGAATAAGCTGTGTGATGTGGGGATTATGGTCGGAGCGGGGTTTGAGATGTGGGGATTATGGTAGGGGTGAACTGTGAGATGTGGGGATTATGGTTGGGATGAGCTGTGAGATGTGGGGATTATGGTTGGGATGAACTGTGCATGCGGAGATTATGGTTGGGGTGAACTGTGAGATGTGGGGATTATGGTTGGGGTGAGCTGTGAGATGTGGGGATTTTGGTTGGACTGAACTGTGAGATGTGGGGATTATGGGATGAGCTGTGAGATGTGGGGATTATGGTCGGAGCGGGGTTTGAGATGTGGGGATTATGGTTGGGGTGCACTGTGAGATGTGGGGATTATGTTTGGGATGAGGTGTGAGATACCATATTGATGGATTGGGTTGTGGGGAGAGATCTGGTATTGTTGTTGTGGTTGACGTGTGAGATGTGGGGATTAAGGTTCGGGATGAGTTGTGAGTTGTGGGGAGGATGGGTGCTTGAGATGTGAGATGTGGCGATTGTGGCTGGGATGAGCTCTGAGATGTGGGGATTATTGTTGGGATGAGCTGTGAGATGTGGGGATTATGGTTGGGGAGAGATGTGAGATGTGGGGATTATGGTTGGGGTGAGCTGAGAGATGTGGGGATTATGGTTGGGGTGAACTGTGAGATGTGGGGATTATGGTTTGGATGAGCTGTGAGATGTGGGGATTATGGTTGGGATGAGCTGTGAGATGTGGGGATTGTGGCTGGGACGTACTGTGAAATGTAGGGATTAAGGTTGGGATGAACAGTGAGATTTGGGGATTATGGTTGGGGTGAACTGTGAGATGTGGGGATTATGGTTGGGATCAGCTGTGAGATGTGGGGATTAAGTTTGGGATGAGCTGTTAGATGTGGGGATTATGGTTGGGATGAACTGTGAGATGTGGGGATTATGGTTGGGATGAGCTGTGAGATTTGGGGATTATGTTTGGGATGAGCTGTGAGATGTGGGGATTATGGTTGGGATGAACTGTGCATGTGGAGATTATGGTTGGGGTGAACTGTGCATGTGGAGATTATGGTTGGGGTGAACTGTGAGATGTGGGGATTATGGTTGGGCTGAACTGTGAGATGTGGGGATTATGGTTGGGATGAGCTGTGAGATGTGGGGATTATGGTTGGGATGAGCTGTGAGATGTGGGGATTATGGTCGGAACGGGGTTTGAGATGTGGGGATTATGGTTGGGGTGAACTGTGAGATGTGGGGATTATGGTTGGGATGAGCTGTGAGATGTGGGGATTATGGTTGGGATGAACTGTGCATGTGGAGATTATGGTTGGGGTGAACTGTGAGATGTGGGGATTATGGTTGGGATGTACTGTGAGATGTGCGGATTATGGTTGGGATGAACTGTGAGATTTGGGCATTGTGTTTGGGATGAGCTGTGAGATGTGGGGATTATGGTTTGGATGAGCTGTGAGATGTGGGGATTATGGTTGGGATGAGCTGTGAGATGTGGGGATTGTGGCTGGGACGTACTGTGAAATGTAGGGATTAAGGTTGGGATGAACAGTGAGATTTGGGGATTATGGTTGGGGTGAACTGTGAGATGTGGGGATTATGGTTGGGATCAGCTGTGAGATGTGGGGATTAAGTTTGGGATGAGCTGTTAGATGTGGGGATTATGGTTGGGATGAACTGTGAGATGTGGGGATTATGGTTGGGATGAGCTGTGAGATTTGGGGATTATGTTTGGGATGAGCTGTGAGATGTGGGGATTATGGTTGGGATGAACTGTGCATGTGGAGATTATGGTTGGGGTGAACTGTGAGATGTGGGGATTATGGTTGTGGTGAGCTGTGAGATGTGGGGATTATTGTTGGGCTGAACTGTGAGATGTGGGGATTATGGTTGGGATGAGCTGTGAGATGTGGGGATTATGGTTGGGATGAGCTCTGAGATGTGGGGATTATGGTCGGAGCGGGGTTTGAGATGTGGGGATTATGGTTGGGGTGAACTGTGAGATGTGGGGATTATGGTTGGGGTGAGCTGAGAGATGTGGGGATTATGCTTGGGGTGAACTGTGAGATGTGGGGATTATGGTTGGGATGAGCTGTGAGATGTGCGGATTATGGTTGGGGTGAGCTGAGAGATGTGGTGATTATGGTTGGGATGAGCTGTGAGATGTGGGGATTATGGTTGGGCTGAACTGTGAGATGTGGGGATTATGGTTGGGATGAGCTGTGAGATGTTGCGATTATGGTTGGGGAGAACTTTGAGACGTGGGGATTATGGTTGGGATGAGCTGTGAGATGTGGGGATTATGGTTGGGAGGAGGTGTGAGTTGTGGGGATTTTAGTTGGGTTGAGTTGTGAGATGTGGGGATAATGGTTGGGGTGAGCTGTGAGATGTGGAGATTACGGTTGAGATGAACTGTGAGATGTGGGGATTACGGTTGGGATGAGCTGTGAGATGTGGGGATTACGGTTGGGATGAGCTGTGAGATGTGGGGATGATGGTTGCGGTGAACTGTGAGATGTGGGGATTATGGTTGGGGTGAACTGTGAGATGTGGGGATTATGGTTGGGGTGAACTGTTAGATGTGGGGATTATGGTTGCGGTGAACTGTTAGATGTGGGGATTATGGTTGGGGTGAGCTGTGAGATGTGGGGATTATGGTTGGGGTGAACTGTGAGATGTGGGGATTATGGTTGCGGTGAACTGTGAGATGTGGGGATTATGGTTGGGGTGAGCTGTGAGATATGGGGATTATGGTTGGGGTGAGCTGAGAGATGTGGGGATTGTGGCTGGGATGTACTGTGAAATGTAGGGATTAAGGTTGGGATGAACTGTGAGATTTGGGGATTATGGTTGGGGTGAACTGTGAGAGGTGGCCATTATGGTTGGGGTCAGCTGTGAGATGTGGGGATTATGGTTGGGGTGAGCTGTGAGATGTGGGGATTATGGTTGGGGTGAGCTGAGAGATGTGGGGATTATGGTTGGGGTGAACTGTGAGATGTGGGGATTATCGTTGGGGTGAGCTGTGAGAGGTGTGGATTCTGGGGGTGAACTGTGAGATGTGGCGATTTTTGCTGGGATGAGCTGTGAGATGTGGGAATTATGGTTGGGGTGAGCTGAGAGATGTGGGGATTATGGTTGGGGTGAGCTGTGAGATGTGGGGATTATGGTTGGGGTGAGCTGAGAGATGTGGGGATTATGGTTGGGGTGAACTGTGAGATGTGGGGATTATCGTTGGGGTGAGCTGTGAGAGGTGTGGATTCTGGGGGTGAACTGTGAGATGTGGCGATTTTTGCTGGGATGAGCTGTGAGATGTGGGAATTATGGTTGGGGTGCACCTTGAGACATGGGGATTATGGTTGGGAGGAGGTGTGAGTTGTGGGGATTGTAGTTGGGTTGAGTTGTGAGATGTGGGGATAATGGTTGTGGTGAGCTGTGAGATGTGGGTAATACGGTTGAGATGAACTGTGAGATGTGGGGATTATGGTTGGGATGAGCTGAGAGATGTGGGGAATATAGTTGGGGTGAGCTGTGAGATGTGGGGATTATGGTTGGGGTGAGCTGTGAGATGTGGGGATTATGGTTGGGATGAACTGTGAGATTTGGGCATTGTGTTTGGGATGAGCTGTGAGATGTGGGGATTATGGTTGGGGTGAACTGTGAGATGTGAGGATTACGGTTGAGATGAACTGTGAGATGTGGGGATTGTGGCTGGGATGTACTGTGAAATGTAGGGATTAAGGTAGGGATGAACTGTGAGATTTGGGGATTATGTTTGGGGTGAGCTGTGAGGTGGGGATTATGGTTGGGGTTAGCTGAGAGATGTGGGGATTATGGTTGGGGTGAACTGTGAGATGTGGGGATTATGTTTGGGATGAGCTGTGATATGTGGGGATTATGGTTGAGATGAACTGTGCATGTGGAGATTATGGTTGGGGTGAACTGTGAGATGTGGGGATTATGGTTGGGGTGAGCTGTGAGATGTGGGGATTATGGTTGGGCTGAACTGTGAGATGTGGGGATTATGGTTGGGATGAGCTGTGAGATGTGGGGATTATGGTTGGAATAAGCTGTGTGATGTGGGGATTATGGTCGGAGCGGGGTTTGAGATGTGGGGATTATGGTAGGGGTGAACTGTGAGATGTGGGGATTATGGTTGGGATGAGCTGTGAGATGTGGGGATTATGGTTGGGATGAACTGTGCATGCGGAGATTATGGTTGGGGTGAACTGTGAGATGTGGGGATTATGGTTGGGGTGAGCTGTGAGATGTGGGGATTTTGGTTGGACTGAACTGTGAGATGTGGGGATTATGGGATGAGCTGTGAGATGTGGGGATTATGGTCGGAGCGGGGTTTGAGATGTGGGGATTATGGTTGGGGTGCACTGTGAGATGTGGGGATTATGTTTGGGATGAGGTGTGAGATACCATATTGATGGATTGGGTTGTGGGGAGAGATCTGGTATTGTTGTTGTGGTTGACGTGTGAGATGTGGGGATTAAGGTTCGGGATGAGTTGTGAGTTGTGGGGAGGATGGGTGCTTGAGATGTGAGATGTGGCGATTGTGGCTGGGATGAGCTCTGAGATGTGGGGATTATTGTTGGGATGAGCTGTGAGATGTGGGGATTATGGTTGGGGAGAGATGTGAGATGTGGGGATTATGGTTGGGGTGAGCTGAGAGATGTGGGGATTATGGTTGGGGTGAACTGTGAGATGTGGGGATTATGGTTTGGATGAGCTGTGAGATGTGGGGATTATGGTTGGGATGAGCTGTGAGATGTGGGGATTGTGGCTGGGACGTACTGTGAAATGTAGGGATTAAGGTTGGGATGAACAGTGAGATTTGGGGATTATGGTTGGGGTGAACTGTGAGATGTGGGGATTATGGTTGGGATCAGCTGTGAGATGTGGGGATTAAGTTTGGGATGAGCTGTTAGATGTGGGGATTATGGTTGGGATGAACTGTGAGATGTGGGGATTATGGTTGGGATGAGCTGTGAGATTTGGGGATTATGTTTGGGATGAGCTGTGAGATGTGGGGATTATGGTTGGGATGAACTGTGCATGTGGAGATTATGGTTGGGGTGAACTGTGCATGTGGAGATTATGGTTGGGGTGAACTGTGAGATGTGGGGATTATGGTTGGGCTGAACTGTGAGATGTGGGGATTATGGTTGGGATGAGCTGTGAGATGTGGGGATTATGGTTGGGATGAGCTGTGAGATGTGGGGATTATGGTCGGAACGGGGTTTGAGATGTGGGGATTATGGTTGGGGTGAACTGTGAGATGTGGGGATTATGGTTGGGATGAGCTGTGAGATGTGGGGATTATGGTTGGGATGAACTGTGCATGTGGAGATTATGGTTGGGGTGAACTGTGAGATGTGGGGATTATGGTTGGGATGTACTGTGAGATGTGGGGATTATGGTTGGGATGAACTGTGAGATTTGGGCATTGTGTTTGGGATGAGCTGTGAGATGTGGGGATTATGGTTTGGATGAGCTGTGAGATGTGGGGATTATGGTTGGGATGAGCTGTGAGATGTGGGGATTGTGGCTGGGACGTACTGTGAAATGTAGGGATTAAGGTTGGGATGAACAGTGAGATTTGGGGATTATGGTTGGGGTGAACTGTGAGATGTGGGGATTATGGTTGGGATCAGCTGTGAGATGTGGGGATTAAGTTTGGGATGAGCTGTTAGATGTGGGGATTATGGTTGGGATGAACTGTGAGATGTGGGGATTATGGTTGGGATGAGCTGTGAGATTTGGGGATTATGTTTGGGATGAGCTGTGAGATGTGGGGATTATGGTTGGGATGAACTGTGCATGTGGAGATTATGGTTGGGGTGAACTGTGAGATGTGGGGATTATGGTTGTGGTGAGCTGTGAGATGTGGGGATTATTGTTGGGCTGAACTGTGAGATGTGGGGATTATGGTTGGGATGAGCTGTGAGATGTGGGGATTATGGTTGGGATGAGCTCTGAGATGTGGGGATTATGGTCGGAGCGGGGTTTGAGATGTGGGGATTATGGTTGGGGTGAACTGTGAGATGTGGGGATTATGGTTGGGGTGAGCTGAGAGATGTGGGGATTATGCTTGGGGTGAACTGTGAGATGTGGGGATTATGGTTGGGATGAGCTGTGAGATGTGCGGATTATGGTTGGGGTGAGCTGAGAGATGTGGTGATTATGGTTGGGATGAGCTGTGAGATGTGGGGATTATGGTTGGGCTGAACTGTGAGATGTGGGGATTATGGTTGGGATGAGCTGTGAGATGTTGCGATTATGGTTGGGGAGAACTTTGAGACGTGGGGATTATGGTTGGGATGAGCTGTGAGATGTGGGGATTATGGTTGGGAGGAGGTGTGAGTTGTGGGGATTTTAGTTGGGTTGAGTTGTGAGATGTGGGGATAATGGTTGGGGTGAGCTGTGAGATGTGGAGATTACGGTTGAGATGAACTGTGAGATGTGGGGATTACGGTTGGGATGAGCTGTGAGATGTGGGGATTACGGTTGGGATGAGCTGTGAGATGTGGGGATGATGGTTGCGGTGAACTGTGAGATGTGGGGATTATGGTTGGGGTGAACTGTGAGATGTGGGGATTATGGTTGGGGTGAACTGTTAGATGTGGGGATTATGGTTGCGGTGAACTGTTAGATGTGGGGATTATGGTTGGGGTGAGCTGTGAGATGTGGGGATTATGGTTGGGGTGAACTGTGAGATGTGGGGATTATGGTTGCGGTGAACTGTGAGATGTGGGGATTATGGTTGGGGTGAACTGTTAGATGTGGGGATTATGGTTGGGGTGAGCTGTGAGATATGGGGATTATGGTTGGGGTGAGCTGAGAGATGTGGGCATTATGGTTGGGGTGAGCTGTGAGATGTGTGGATTATGGTTGGGATGAACTGTGAGATGTGGTGATTATGGTTGGGATGAGCTGTGAGATGTGGGGAATATGGTTGTGGTGAGCTGTGAGATGTGGGGATTGTGGCTGGGATGTACTGTGAAATGTAGGGATTAAGGTTGGGATGAACTGTGAGATTTGGGGATTATGGTTGGGGTGAACTGTGAGAGGTGGCCATTATGGTTGGGGTCAGCTGTGAGATGTGGGGATTATGGTTGGGGTGAGCTGTGAGATGTGGGGATTATGGTTGGGGTGAGCTGAGAGATGTGGGGATTATGGTTGGGGTGAACTGTGAGATGTGGGGATTATCGTTGGGGTGAGCTGTGAGAGGTGTGGATTCTGGGGGTGAACTGTGAGATGTGGCGATTTTTGCTGGGATGAGCTGTGAGATGTGGGAATTATGGTTGGGGTGAGCTGAGAGATGTGGGGATTATGGTTGGGGTGAGCTGTGAGATGTGGGGATTATGGTTGGGGTGAGCTGAGAGATGTGGGGATTATGGTTGGGGTGAACTGTGAGATGTGGGGATTATCGTTGGGGTGAGCTGTGAGAGGTGTGGATTCTGGGGGTGAACTGTGAGATGTGGCGATTTTTGCTGGGATGAGCTGTGAGATGTGGGAATTATGGTTGGGGTGAACCTTGAGACATGGGGATTATGGTTGGGAGGAGGTGTGAGTTGTGGGGATTGTAGTTGGGTTGAGTTGTGAGATGTGGGGATAATGGTTGTGGTGAGCTGTGAGATGTGGGTAATACGGTTGAGATGAACTGTGAGATGTGGGGATTATGGTTGGGATGAGCTGAGAGATGTGGGGAATATAGTTGGGGTGAGCTGTGAGATGTGGGGATTATGGTTGGGGTGAGCTGTGAGATGTGGGGATTATGGTTGGGATGAACTGTGAGATTTGGGCATTGTGATTGGGATGAGCTGTGAGATGTGGGGATTATGGCTGGGGTGAACTGTGAGATGTGGGGATTACGGTTGGGATGAGCTGTGAGATGTGGGGATTACGGTTGGGATGAGCTGTGAGATGTGGGGAATATGGTTGGGGTGAGCTGTGAGATGTGGGGATTATGGTTGCGGTGAACTGTGAGATGTGGGGATTATGGTTGGGGTGAGCTGTGAGATATGGGGATTATGGTTGCCGTGAGCTGTGAGATGTGGGGATTATGGTTGGGGTGAACTGTGAGATGTGATGATTACGGTTGAGATGAACTGTGAGATGTGGGGATTGTGGCTGGGATGTACTGTGAAATGTAGGGATTAAGGTAGGGATGAACTGTGAGATTTGGGGATTATGGTTGGGGTGAGCTGTGAGATGTGGGGATTATGGTTGGGGTTAGCTGAGAGATGTGGGGATTATGGTTGGGGTGAACTGTGAGATGTGGCGATTGTGTCTGGGATGATCTGTGAGATGTGGGGATTATGGTTGGGGTGAGCTGAGAGATGTGGGGATTATGGTTGGGGTGAGCTGAGAGATGTGGGGATTATGGTTGGGGTGAGCTGAGAGATGTGGGGATTATGCTTGGGGTGAACTGTGAGATGTGGGGATTATGGTTGGGATGAGCTGTGAGATGTGCGGATTATGGTTGGGGTGAGCTGAGAGATGTGGTGATTATGGTTGGGATGAGCTGTGAGATGTGGGGTTTATGGTTGGGCTGAACTGTGAGATGTGGGGATTATGGTTGGGATGAGCTGTGAGATGTTGCGATTATGGTTGGGGAGAACTTTGAGACGTGGGGATTATGGATGGGATGAGCTGTGAGATGTGGGGATTATGGTTGGGAGGAGGTGTGAGTTGTGGGGATTTTAATTGGGTTGAGTTGTGAGATGTGGGGATAATGGTTGGGGTGAGCTGTGAGATGTGGAGATTACGGTTGACATGAACTGTGAGATGTGGGGATTACGGTTGGGATGAGCTGTGAGATGTGGGGATTACGGTTGGGATGAGCTGTGAGATGTGGGGATGATGTTTGCGGTGAACTGTGAGATGTGGGGATTATGGTTGGGGTGAACTGTGAGATGTGGGGATTATGGTTGGGGTGAACTGTTAGATGTGGGGATTATGGTTGCGGTGAACTGTTAGATGTGGGGATTATGGTTGGGGTGAGCTGTGAGATGTGGGGATTATGGTTGGGGTGAACTGTGAGATGTGGGGATTATGGTTGCGGTGAACTGTGAGATGTGGGGATTATGGTTGGGGTGAACTGTTAGATGTGGGGATTATGGTTGGGGTGAGCTGTGAGATATGGGGATTATGGTTGGGGTGAGCTGAGAGATGTGGGCATTATGGTTGGGGTGAGCTGTGAGATGTGTGGATTATGGTTGGGGTGAACTGTGAGATGTGGTGATTATGGTTGGGATGAGCTGTGAGATGTGGGGAATATGGTTGTGGTGAGCTGTGAGATGTGGGGATTATGGTTGGGATGAGCTGTGAGATGTGGGGATTACGGTTGTGATGAACTGTGAGATGTGGGGATTGTGGCTGGGATGTACTGTGAAATGTAGGGATTAATGTAGGGATGAACTGTGAGATTTGGGGATTATGGTTGGGGTGAGCTCTGAGATGTGGGGATTATGGTTGGGGTGAGCTGAGAGATGTGGGGATTATGGTTGGGGTGAACTGTGAGATGTGGGGATTATGGTTGGGGTGAGCTGTGAGAGGTGGGGATTCTGGGGGTGAACTGTGAGATGTGGCGATTTTTGCTGGGATGAGCTGTGAGATGTGGGAATTATGGTTGGGGTGAACCTTGAGACGTAGGAATTATGGTTGGGAGGAGATGTGAGTTGTGGGGATTGTAGTTGGGTTGAGTTGTGAGATGTGGGGATAATGGTTGGGGTGAGCTGTGAGATGTGGGGATTACGGTTGAGATGAGCTGTGAGATGTGGGGATTATGGTTGGGATGAGCTGTGAGATGTGGGGATTACGGTTGGGATGAGCTGTGAGATGTGGGGAATAAGGTTGGGGTGAGCTGTGAGATGTGGGGATTATGGTTGGGATGAACTGTGAGATTTAGGCATTGTGTTTGGGATGAGCTGTGAGATGTGGGGATTATGGTTGGGGTGAACTGTGAGATGTGGTGATTATGGTTGGGATGAGCTGTGAGATGTGGGGATTATGGCTGGGGTGAACTGTGAGATGTGGGGATTATGCTTGGTATGAGCTGTGAGATGTGGGGATTATGGTTGGCGTGAGCTGAGAGATGTGGGGATTATGGTTGGTGTGAACTGTGAGATGTGGGGATTATTGTTGGGGTGAGCTGTGAGAGGTGGGGATTCTGGGGGTGAACTGTGAGATGTGGCGATTGTGTCTGGAATGATCTGTGAGATCTGGGGATTATGGTTGGGATGAGCTGTGAGATGTGGGGATTATGGTTGGGATGAGCTGTGAGATGTGGGGATTATGGTTGGAGTGAGAGGAGAGTTGTGGGGATTATGGTTGGGGTGAGATGTGAGATGTGGGGATAATGGTTGGGTTGAACTGTGAGATGTGGGGATTATGGTTGTGATGAGCTGTGAGATGTGGGGACTATGGTTGGGGTGAACTGTGAGATGTGGGGATTATGGTTGGGATGAGCTGTGAGATATGGGGATTATGCTTGGGGTGAGCTGTGAGAGGTGGGGATTCTGGGGGTGAACTGTGAGTTGTGGCGATTGTGGCTGGGATGAGCTGTGAGATGTTGGGATTATGGTTGGGGTGAACTTTGTGACGTGGGGATTATGGTTGGGGTGAGCTGTGAGATGTGGGGATTACGGTTGATATGAACTGTGAGATGTGGGGATTACGGTTGAGATGAACTGTGAGATGTGGGGATTATGGTTTGGATGAGCTGTGAGATGTGGGGATTAAGGTTGGGATGAGCTGTGAGATGTGGGGAATATGGTTGGGGTGAGCTGTGAGATGTGGGGATTATGGTTGCGGTGAACTGTGAGATGTGGGGATTATGTTTGGGGTGAGCTGTGAGATATGGGGATTATGGTTGGGGTGAGCTGAGAGATGTGGCCATTTGGTTGGGGTGAGCTGTGAGATGTGGGGATTACGGTTGGGATGAGCTGTGAGATGTGGGGAATATGGTTGGTATGAGCTGTGAGATGTGGGGATTATGGTTGGGGTGAGCTGTGAAATGTAGGGATTAAGGTAGGGATGAACTGTGAGATTTGGGGATTATGGTTGGGGTGAGCTGTGAGATGTGGGGATTATGGTTGAGATGAATTGTGAGATGTGGGGATTATGGTTGGGATGAGCAGTGAGATGTGGGGATTACGGTTGGGATGAGCTGTGAGATGTGGGGAATATGGTTGGTGTGAGCTGTGAGATGTGGGGATTATGGTTGGGGTGAGCTGTGAAAAGTAGGGATTAAGGTAGGGATGAACTGTGAGATTTGGGGATTATGGTTGGGGTGAGCTGTGAGATGTGGGGATTATGGTTGGGGTGAGCTGTGAGAGGTGGGGAATCTGGGGGTGAACTGTGAGATGTGGCGATTTTTGCTGGGATGAGCTGTGAGATGTGCGAATTATGGTTGGGGTGAACCTTGAGACTTGGGGATTATGGATGGGAGGAGGTGTGAGTTGTGGGGATTGTAGTTGGGTTGAGCTGTGAGATGTGGGGATTATGGTTGGGATGAGCTGTGAGATGTGGGCAATATGTTTGGGATGATCTGTGAGAGGTGGGGAATATGGTTGTGGTGAGGTGTGAGATATGGGGATTATGGTTGGGGTGAGCTGTGAGATGTGGGGATTATGGTTGGGGTGATCTGTGAGATGTGGGGATTATGGTTGGGGTGAACAGTGAGATGTGGGGATTATGGTTGGGGTGATCTGTGAGATGTGGGGATTATGGTTGGGGTGATCTGTGAGAGGTGGGGATTCTGGGGGTGAACTGTGAGATGTGGGGATTGTGGCTGGGATGAGCTGTGAGATGTGGGGTTTATTGCTGGGATGAGCTGTGAGATGTGGGGATTATGGTTGGGGTGAGCTGAGAGATGTGGGGATTATGGTTGGGGTGAACTGTGAGATGAGGGGATTATGGTTTGGATGAGCTGTGAGATGTGGGGATTGTGGCTGGGATGTACTGTGAAATGTAGGGATTAAGGTTGGGATGAACTGTGAGACTTGGGGATTATGGTTGGGGTGAACTGTGAGAGGTGGCCATTATGGTTGGGGTCAGCTGTGAGATGTGGGGATTATGGTTGGGGTGAGCTGTGAGATGTGGGGATTATGGTTGGGGTGAGCTGAGAGATGTGGGGATTGTGGTTGGGGTGAACTGTGAGATGTGGGGATTATCGTTGGGGTGAGCTGTGAGAGGTGTGGATTCTGGGGGTGAACTGTGAGATGTGGCGATTTTTGCTGGGATGAGCTGTGAGATGTGGGAATTATGGTTGGGGTGAGCTGAGAGATGTGGGGATTATGGTTGGGGTGAGCTGTGAGATGTGGAGATTATGGTTGGGGTGAGCTGAGAGATGTGGGGATTATGGTTGGGGTGAACTGTGAGATGTGGGGATTATCGTTGGGGTGAGCTGTGAGAGGTGTGGATTCTGGGGGTGAACTGTGAGATGTGGCGATTTTTACTGGGATGAGCTGTGAGATGTGGGAATTATGGTTGGGGTGAACCTTGAGACATGGGGATTATGGTTGGGAGGAGGTGTGAGTTGTGGGGATTGTAGTTGGGTTGAGTTGTGAGATGTGGGGATCATGGTTGTGGTGAGCTGTGAGATGTGGGTAATACGGTTGAGATGAACTGTGAGATGTGGGGATTATGGTTGGGATGAGCTGTGAGATGTGGGGATTATGGTCGGAGCGGGGTTTGAGATGTGGGGATTATGGTTGGGGTGCACTGTGAGATGTGGGGATTATGTTTGGGATGAGGTGTGAGATACCATATTGATGGATTGGGTTGTGGGGAGAGATCTGGTATTGTTGTTGTGGTTGACGTGTGAGATGTGGGGATTAAGGTTCGGGATGAGTTGTGAGTTGTGGGGAGGATGGGTGCTTGAGATGTGAGATGTGGCGATTGTGGCTGGGATGAGCTCTGATATGTGGGGATTATTGTTGGGATGAGCTGTGAGATGTGGGGATTATGGTTGGGGAGAGATGTGAGATGTGGGGATTATGGTTGGGGTGAGCTGAGAGATGTGGGGATTATGATTGGGGTGAAATGTGAGATGTGGGGATTATGGTTGAGATGAGCTGTGAGATGTGGGGATTATGGTTGGGGTGAACTGTGAGATGTGGGGATTATGGTTTGGATGAGCTGTGAGATGTGGGGATTATGGTTGGGATGAACTGTGCATGTGGAGATTATGGTTGGGGTGAACTGTGAGATGTGGGGATTATGGTTGGGATGTACTGTGAGATGTGGGGATTATGGTTGGGATGAACTGTGCATGTGGAGATTATGGTTGGGATGAGCTGTGAGATGTGGGGATTTTGGTTCGGATGAGCTGTGAGATGTGGGGATTATGGTTGGGGTGAGCTGAGAGTTGTGGGGATTATGGTTGGGGTGAGATGTGAGATGTGGGGATAATGGTTGGGGTGAACTGTGAGATGTGGGGATTATGGTTGTGATGAGCTGTGAGATGTGGGGATTATGGTTGGGGTGAACTGTGAGATGTGGGGATTATGGTTGGGATGAGCTGTGAGATATGGGGATTATGCTTGGGGTGAGCTGTGAGAGGTGGGGATTCTGGGGGTGAACTGTGAGTTGTGGCGATTGTGGCTGGGATGAGCTGTGAGATGTTGGGATTATGGTTGGGGTGAACTTTGTGACGTGGGGATTATGGTTGGGAGGAGGTGTGAGATGTGGGGATTATGGTTGGGATGAGGTTTGAGTTGTGGGGATTGTAGTTGGGTTGAGTTGTGAGATGTGCGGATAATGGTTGGGGTGAGCTGTGAGATGTGGGGATTACGGTTGAGATGAACTGTGAGATGTGGGGATTACGGTTGAGATGAACTGTGAGATGTGGGGATTATGGTTTGGATGAGCTGTGAGATGTGGGGATTAAGGTTGGGATGAGCTGTGAGATGTGGGGAATATGGTTGGGGTGAGCTGTGAGATGTGGGGATTATGGTTGCGGTGAACTGTGAGATGTGGGGATTATGTTTGGGGTGAACTGTGAGATATGGGGATTATGGTTGGGGTGAACAGTGAGATGTGGGGATTATGGTTGGGGTGATCTGTGAGATGTGGGGATTATGGTTGGGGTGATCTGTAGAGGTGGGGATTCTGGGGGTGAACTGTGAGATGTGGGGATTGTGGCTGGGATGAGCTGTGAGATGTGGGGTTTATTGTTGGGATGAGCTGTGAGATGTGGGGATTATGGTTGGGGTGAGCTGAGAGATGTGGGGATTATGGTTGGGGTGAACTGTGAGATGAGGGGATTATGGTTTGGATGAGCTGTGAGATGTGGGGATTGTGGCTGGGATGTACTGTGAAATGTAGGGATTAAGGTTGGGATGAACTGTGAGATTTGGGGATTATGGTTGGGGTGAACTGTGAGAGGTGGCCATTATGGTTGGGGTCAGCTGTGAGATGTGGGGATTATGGTTGGGGTGAGCTGTGAGATGTGGGGATTATGGTTGGGGTGAGCTGAGAGATGTGGGGATTATGGTTGGGGTGAACTGTGAGATGTGGGGATTATCGTTGGGGTGAGCTGTGAGAGGTGTGGATTCTGGGGGTGAACTGTGAGATGTGGCGATTTTTGCTGGGATGAGCTGTGAGATGTGGGAATTATGGTTGGGGTGAGCTGAGAGATGTGGGGATTATGGTTGGGGTGAGCTGTGAGATGTGGGGATTATGGTTGAGGTGAGCTGAGAGATGTGGGGATTATGGTTGGGGTGAACTGTGAGATGTGGGGATTATCGTTGGGGTGAGCTGTGAGAGGTGTGGATTCTGGGGGTGAATTGTGAGATGTGGCGATTTTTGCTGGGATAAGCTGTGAGATGTGGGAATTATGGTTGGGGTGAACCTTGAGACATGGGGATTATGGTTGGGAGGAGGTGTGAGTTGTGGGGATTGTAGTTGGGTTGAGTTGTGAGATGTGCGGATAATGGTTGTGGTGAGCTGTGAGATGTGGGGAATACGGTTGAGATGAACTGTGAGATGTGGGGATTATGGTTGGGATGAGCTGTGAGATGTGGGGAATATAGTTGGGGTGAACTGTGAGATGAGGGGATTACGGTTGGGATGAGCTGTGAGATGTGGGGAATGTGGTTGGGGTGAGCTGTGAGATGTGGGGATTATGGCTGGGGTGAACTGTGAGATGTGGGGATTACGGTTGGGGTGAGCTGTGAGATGTGGGGATTATGGTTGGGATGAGCTGTGAGATGTGGGGATTACGGTTGGGATGAACTGTGAGATTTGGGCATTGTGTTTGGGATGAGCTGTGAGATGTGGGGATTATGGCTGGGGTGAACTGTGAGATGTGGGGATTACGGTTGGGATGAGCTGTGAGATGTGGGGATTACGGTTGGGATGAGCTGTGAGATGTGGGGAATGTGGTTGGGGTGAGCTGTGAGATGTGGGGATTATGGTTGCGGTGAACTGTGAGATGTGGGGATTATGGTTGGGGTGAGCTGTGAGATATCGGGATTATGGTTGCGGTGAGCTGAGAGATGTGGGCATTATGGTTGGGGTGAGCTGTGAGATGTGGGGATTATGGTTGGGGTGAACTGTGAGATGTGGGGATTACGGTTGAGATGAACTGTGAGATGTGGGGATTGTGGCTGGGATGTACTGTGAAATGTAGGGATTAAGGTAGGGATGAACTGTGAGATTTGGGGATTATGGTTGGGGTGAGCTGTGAGATGTGGGGATTATGGTTGGGGTGAGCTGAGAGATGTGGGGATTATGGTTGGGGTGAACTGTGAGATGAGGGGATTATGTTTGGGATGAGCTGTGAGATGTGGGGATTATGGCTGGGTTGAACTGTGCATGTGGAGATTATGGTTGGGGTGAACTGTGAGATGTGGGGATTATGGTTGGGGTGAGCTGTGAGATGTGGGGATTATGGTTGGGCTGAACTGTGAGATGTGGGGATTATGGTTGGGATGAGCTGTGAGATGTGGGGATTATGGTTGGAATAAGCTGTGTGATGTGGGGATTATGGTCGGAGCGGGGTTTGAGATGTGGGGATTATGGTTGGGTGAACTGTGAGATGTGGGGATTATGGTTGGGATGAGCTGTGAGATGTGGGGATTATGGTTGGGATGAACTGTGCATGTGGAGATTATGGTTGGGGTGAACTGTGAGATGTGGGGATTATGGTTGGGGTGAGCTGTGAGATGTGGGGATTATGGTTGGACTGAACTGTGAGATGTGGGGATTATGGGATGAGCTGTGAGATGTGGGGATTATGGTTGGACTGAACTGTGAGATGTGGGGATTATGGGATGAGCTGTGAGATGTGGGGATTATGGTTGGGGTGCACTGTGAGATGTGGGGATTATGTTTGGGATGAGGTGTGAGATACCATATTGATGGATTGGGTTGTGGGGAGAGATCTGGTATTGTTGTTGTGGTTGACGTGTGAGATGTGGGGATTAAGGTTCGGGATGAGTTGTGAGATATGGGGATTATGCTTGGGGTGAGCTGTGAGAGGTGGAGATTCAGGGGGTGAACTGTGAGTTGTGGCGATTGTGGCTGGGATGAGCTCTGAGATGTGGGGATTATTGTTGGGATGAGCTGTGAGATGTGGGGATTATGGTTGGGGAGAGATGTGAGATGTGGGGATTATGGTTGGGGTGAACTGTGAGATGTGGGGATTATGGTTGGGATGAGCTGTGAGATATGGGGATTATCCTTGGGGTGAGCTGTGAGAGGTGGGGATTCTGGGGGTGAACTGTGAGTTGTGGCGATTGTGGTTGGGATGAGCTCTGAGATGTGGGAATTATTGTTGGGATGAGCTGTGAGATGTGGGGATTATGTTTGGGGAGAGCTGTGAGATGTGGGGATTATGGTTGGGGTGAGCTGAGAGATGTGGGGATTATGGTTGGGGTGAAAGGTGAGATGTGGGGATTATGGTTGAGATGAGCTGTGAGATGTGGGGATTATGGTTGGGATGAGCTGTGAGATGTTGGGATTGTGGCTGGGACGTACTGTGAAATGTAGGGATTAAGGTTGGGATGAACAGTGAGATTTGGGGATTATGGTTGGGGTGAACTGTGAGATGTGGGGATTATGGTTGGGATCAGCTGTGAGATGTGGGGATTAAGTTTGGGATGAGCTGTTAGATGTGGGGATTATGGTTGGGATGAGCTGTGAGATGTGGGGATTATGTTTGGGATGAGCTGTGAGATGTGGGGATTATGGTCGGAGCGGGGTTTGAGATGTGGGGATTATGGTTGGGATGAACTGTGCATGTGGAGATTATGGTTGGGGTGAACTGTGAGATGTGGGGATTATGGTTGGGATGAGCTGTGAGATGTGGGGATTATGGTTGGGATGAACTGTGCATGTGGAGATTATGGTTGGGGTGAACTGTGAGATGTGGGGATTATGGTTGGGCTGAACTGTGAGATGTGGGGATTATGGTTGGGATGAGCTGTGAGATGTGGGGATTATGGTTGGGATGAGCTGTGAGATGTGGGGATTATGGTCGGAGCGGGGTTTGAGATGTGGGGATTATGGTTGGGGTGAACTGTGAGATGTGGGGATTATGGTTGGGATGAGCTGTGAGATGTGGGGATTATGGTTGGGATGAACTGTGCATGTGGAGATTATGGTTGGGGTGAACTGTGAGATGTGGGGATTATGGTTGGGATGTACTGTGAGATGTGGGGATTATGGTTGGGATGAACTGTGCATGTGGAGATTATGGTTGGGGTTAGCTGTGAGATGTGGGGATTATGGTTGGGGTGAGCTGTGAGATGTGGGGATTATGGTTGTGCTGAACTGTGAGATGTGGGGATTATGGTTGGGATGAGCTGTGAGATGTGGCAATTATGGTTGGGATGAACTGTGCATGTGGAGATTATGGTTGGGGTGAACTGTGAGATGTGGGGATTATGGTTGGGATGTACTGTGAGATGTGGGGATTATGGTTGGGATGAACTGTGCATGTGGAGATTATGGTTGGGATGAGCTGTGAGATGTGGGGATTATCGTTGGGATGAGCTGTGAGATGTGGGGATTATGGTTGGGATGAGCTGTGAGATGTGGGGATTATGGTTGGGATGAGCTGTGAGATGTGGGGATTATGGTTGGGGTGAGCTGAGAGTTGTGGGGATTATGTTTGGGGTGAGATGTGAGATGTGGGGATAATGGTTGGGGTGAACTGTGAGATGTGTGGATTATGGTTGTGATGAGCTGTGAGATGTGGGGATTATGGTTGGGGTGAACTGTGAGATGTGGGGATTATGGTTGGGATGAGCTGTGAGATATGGGGATTATGCTTGGGGTGAGCTGTGAGAGGGGGATTCTGGGGGTGAACTGTGAGTTGTGGCGATTGTGGCTGGGATGAGCTGTGAGATGTTGGGATTATGGTTGGGGTGAACTTTGTGACGTGGGGATTATGGTTGGGAGGAGGTGTGAGATGTGGAGATTATGGTTGGGATGAGGTTTGAGTTGTGGGGATTGTAGTTGGGTTGAGTTGTGAGATGTGGGGATAATGGTTGGGGTGAGCTGTGAGATGTGGGGATTACGGTTGAGATGAACTGTGAGATGTGGGGATTACGGTTGAGATGAACTGTGAGATGTGGGGATTATGGTTTGGATGAGCTGTGAGATGTGGGGATTAAGGTTGGGATGAGCTGTGAGATGTGGGGAATATGGTTGGGGTGAGCTGTGAGATGTGGGGATTATGGTTTCGGTGAACTGTGAGATGTGGGGATTATGTTTGGGGTGAGCTGTGAGATATGGGGATTATGGTTGGGGTGAGCTGAGAGATGTGGCCATTATGGTTGGGCTGAGCTGTGTGATGTGGGGATTATGGTTGGGGTGAGCTGAGAGATGTGGGGATTATGGTTGGGGTGAACTGTGAGATGTGGGGATTACGGTTGAGATGAATTGTGAGATGTGGGGATTATGGTTGGGATGAGCAGTGAGATGTGGGGATTACGGTTGGGATGAGCTGTGAGATGTGGGGAATATGGTTGGTGTGAGCTGTGAGATGTGGGGATTATGGTAGGGGTGAGCTGTGAGATGTGGGGATTATGGTTGGGATGAGCTGTGAGATGTGGGGATTATGGTTGGGGTGAGCTGTGAGAGGTGGGGAATCTGGGGGTGAACTGTGAGATGTGGCGATTTTTGCTGGGATGAGCTGTGAGATGTGCGAATTATGGTTGGGGTGAACCTTGAGACGTGGGAATTATGGATGGGATGAGGTGTGAGTTGTGGGGATTGTAGTTGGGTTGAGCTGTGAGATGTGGGGATTATGGTTGGGATGAGCTGTGAGATGAGGGCATTATGTTTGGGATGAGCTGTGAGAGGTGGGGAATATGGTTGGGGTGATCTGTGAGATATGGGGATTATGGTTGGGGTGAACAGTGAGATGTGGGGATTATGGTTGGGGTGATCTGTGAGATGTGGGGATTATGGTTGGGGTGATCTGTGAGAGGTGGGGATTCTGGGGGTGAACTGTGAGATGTGGGGATTGTGGCTGGGATGAGCTGTGAGATGTGGGGTTTATTGTTGGGATGAGCTGTGAGATGTGGGGATTATGGTTGGGGTGAGCTGAGAGATGTGGGGATTATGGTTGGGGTGAACTGTGAGATGAGGGGATTATGGTTTGGATGAGCTGTGAGATGTGGGGATTGTGGCTGGGATGTACTGTGAAATGTAGGGATTAAGGTTGTGATGAACTGTGAGATTTGGGGATTATGGTTGGGGTGAACTGTGAGAGGTGGCCATTATGGTTGGGGTCAGCTGTGAGATGTGGGGATTATGGTTGGGGTGAGCTGTGAGATGTGGGGATTATGGTTGGGGTGAGCTGAGAGATGTGGGGATTATGGTTGGGGTGAACTGTGAGATGTGGGGATTATCGTTGGGGTGAGCTGTGAGAGGTGTGGATTCTGGGGGTGAACTGTGAGATGTGGCGATTTTTGCTGGGATGAGCTGTGAGATGTGGGAATTATGGTTGGGGTGAGCTGTGAGATGTGGGGATTATGGTTGGGGTGAGCTGGAGATGTGGGGATTATGGTTGGGGTGAGCTGAGAGATGTGGGGATTATGGTTGGTGTGAACTGTGAGATGTGGGGACTATCGTTGGGGTGAGCTGTGAGAGGTGTGGATTCTGGGGGTGAACTGTGAGATGTGGCGATTTTTGCTGGGATGAGCTGTGAGATGTGGGAATTATGGTTGGGGTGAACCTTGAGACATGGGGATTACGGTTGGGAGGAGGTGTGAGTTGTGGGGATTGTAGTTGGGTTGAGTTGTGAGATGTGGGGATAATCGTTGTGGTGAGCTGTGAGATGTGGGGAATACGGTTGAGATGAACTGTGAGATGTGGGGATTATGGTTGGGATGAGCTGTGAGATGTGGGGAATATAGTTGGGGTGAGCTGTGAGATGTGGGGATTATGGTTGGGGTGAGCTGTGAGAGGTGGGGAATCTGGGGGTGAACTGTGAGATGTGGCGATTTTTGCTGGGATGAGCTGTGAGATGTGCGAATTATGGTTGGGGTGAACCTTGAGACGTGGGGATTATGGATGGGAGGAGGTGTGAGTTGTGGGGATTGTAGTTGGGTTGAGCTGTGAGATGTGGGGATTATGGTTGGGATGAGCTGTGAGATGTGGGCATTATGTTTGGGATGAGCTGTGAGAGGTGGGGAATATGGTTTTGGTGAGCTGTGAGATATGGGGATTATGGTTGGGGTGAACAGTGAGATGTGGGGATTATGGTTGGGGTGATCTGTGAGATGTGGGGATTATGGTTGGGGTGATCTGTGAGAGGTGGGGATTCTGGGGGTGAACTGTGAGATGTGGGGATTGTGGCTGGGATGAGCTGTGAGATGTGGGGTTTATTGTTGGGATGAGCTGTGAGATGTGGGGATTATGGTTGGGGTGAGCTGAGAGATGTGGGGATTATGGTTGGGGTGAACTGTGAGATGAGGGGATTATGGTTTGGATGAGCTGTGAGATGTGGGGATTGTGGCTGGGATGTACTGTGAAATGTAGGGATTAAGGTTGTGATGAACTGTGAGATTTGGGGATTATGGTTGGGGTGAACTGTGAGAGGTGGCCATTATGGTTGGGGTCAGCTGTGAGATGTGGGGATTATGGTTGGGGTGAGCTGTGAGATGTGGGGATTATGGTTGGGGTGAGCTGAGAGATGTGGGGATTATGGTTGGGGTGAACTGTGAGATGTGGGGATTATCGTTGGGGTGAGCTGTGAGAGGTGTGGATTCTGGGGGTGAACTGTGAGATGTGGCGATTTTTGCTGGGATGAGCTGTGAGATGTGGGAATTATGGTTGGGGTGAGCTGTGAGATGTGGGGATTATGGTTGAGGTGAGCTGTGAGATGTGGGGATTATGGTGGGGGTGAGCTGAGAGATGTGGGGATTATGGTTGGTGTGAACTGTGAGATGTGGGGACTATCGTTGGGGTGAGCTGTGAGAGGTGTGGATTCTGGGGGGGAACTGTGAGATGTGGCGATTTTTGCTGGGATGAGCTGTGAGATGTGGGAATTATGGTTGGGGTGAACCTTGAGACATGGGGATTACGGTTGGGAGGAGGTGTGAGTTGTGGGGATTGTAGTTGGGTTGAGTTGTGAGATGTGGGGATTATGGTTGGGGTGAGCTGTGAGATGTGGGGATTATGGTTGGGGTGAGCTGTGAGATGTGGGGATTATGGTTGGGATGAACTGTGAGATTTGGGCATTGTGTTTGGGATGAGCTGTGAGATGTGGGGATTATGGCTGGGGTGAACTGTGAGATGTGGGGATTAAGATTGTGATGAACTGTGAGATTTGGGGATTATGGTTGGGGTGAACTGTGAGAGGTGGCCATTATGGTTGGGGTCAGCTGTGAGATGTGGGGATTATGGTTGGGGTGAGCTGTGAGATGTGGGGATTATGGTTGGGGTGAACTGTGAGATGTGGGGATTATGGTTGGGGTGAGCTGAGAGATGTGGGGATTATGGTTGGGGTGAACTGTGAGATGTGGGGATTGTGGCTGGGATGTACTGTGAAATGTAGGGATTAAGGTTGTGATGAACTGTGAGATTTGGGGATTATGGTTGGGGTGAACTGTGAGAGGTGGCCATTATGGTTGGGGTCAGCTGTGAGATGTGGGGATTATGGTTGGGGTCAGCTGTGAGATGTGGGGATTATGGTTGGGGTGAGCTGAGAGATGTGGGGATTATGGTTGGGGTGAACTGTGAGATGTGGGGATTATCGTTGGGGTGAGCTGTGAGAGGTGTGGATTCTGGGGGTGAACTGTGAGATGTGGCGATTTTTGCTGGGATGAGCTGTGAGATGTGGGAATTATGGTTGGGGTGAGCTGTGAGATGTGGGGATTATGGTTGGGGTGAGCTGTGAGATGTGGGGATTATGGTGGGGGTGAGCTGAGAGATGTGGGGATTATGGTTGGTGTGAACTGTGAGATGTGGGGACTATCGTTGGGGTGAGCTGTGAGAGGTGTGGATTCTGGGGGTGAACTGTGAGATGTGGCGATTTTTGCTGGGATGAGCTGTGAGATGTGGGAATTATGGTTGGGGTGAACCTTGAGACATGGGGATTACGGTTGGGAGGAGGTGTGAGTTGTGGGGATTGTAGTTGGGTTGAGTTGTGAGATGTGGGGATTATGGTTGGGGTGAGCTGTGAGATGTGGGGATTATGGTTGGGGTGAGCTGTGAGATGTGGGGATTATGGTTGGGATGAACTGTGAGATTTGGGCATTGTGTTTGGGATGAGCTGTGAGATGTGGGGATTATGGCTGGGGTGAACTGTGAGATGTGGGGATTACGGTTGGGATGAGCTGTGAGATGTGGGGATTACGGTTGGGATGAGCTGTGAGATGTGGGGAATATGGTTGGGGTGAGCTGTGAGATGTGGGGATTATGGTTGCGGTGAACTGTGAGATGTGGGGATTATGGTTGGGGTGAGCTGTGAGATGTGGGGAATATGGTTGGGGTGAGCTGTGAGATATGGGGATTATGGTTGCGGTGAGCTGTGAGATGTGGGGAATATGGTTGGGGTGAGCTGTGAGATATGGGGATTATGGTTGGGGTGAGCTGTGAGATATGGGGATTATGGTTGCGGTGAGCTGAGAGATGTGGGCATTATGGTTGGGGTGAGCTGTGAGATGTGGGGATTATGGTTGGGGTGAACTGTGAGATGTGGGGATTACGGTTGAGATGAACTGTGAGATGTGGGGATTGTGGCTGGGATGTACTGTGAAATGTAGGGATTAAGGTAGGGATGAACTGTGAGATTTGGGGATTATGGTTGGGGTGAGCTGTGAGATGTGGGGATTATGGTTGGGGTGAGCTGAGAGATGTGGGGATTATGGTTGGGATGAACTGTGCATGTGGAGATTATGGTTGGGGTGAACTGTGAGATGTGGGGATTATGGTTGGGGTGAGCTGTGAGATGTGGGGATTATGGTTGGGCTGAACTGTGAGATGTGGGGATTATGGTTGGGATGAGCTGTGAGATGTGGGGATTATGGTTGGAATAAGCTGTGTGATGTGGGGATTATGGTCGGAGCGGGGTTTGAGATGTGGGGATTATGGTTGGGGTGAACTGTGAGATTTGGCGATTATGGTTGGGATGAGCTGTGAGATGTGGGGATTATGGTTGGGATGAACTGTGCATGTGGAGATTATGGTTGGGGTGAACTGTGAGATGTGGGGATTATGGTTGGGGTGAGCTGTGAGATGTGGGGATTATGGTTGGATTGAACTGTGAGATGTGGGGATTATGGGATGAGCTGTGAGATGTGGGGATTATGGTCGGAGCGGGGTTTGAGATGTGGGGATTATGGTTGGGGTGCACTGTGAGATGTGGGGATTATGTTTGGGATGAGGTGTGAGATACCATATTGATGGATTGGGTTGTGGGGAGAGATCTGGTATTGTTGTTGTGGTTGACGTGTGAGATGTGGGGATTAAGCTTCGGGATGAGTTGTGAGATATGGGGATTATGCTTGGGGTGAGCTGTGAGAGGTGGGGATTCTGGGGGTGAACTGTGAGTTGTGGCGATTGTGGCTGGGATGAGCTCTGAGATGTGGGGATTATTGTTGGGATGAGCTGTGAGATGTGGGGATTATGGTTGGGGAGAGATGTGAGATGTGGGGATTATGGTTGGGGTGAACTGTGAGATGTGGGGATTATGGTTTGGATGAGCTGTGAGATGTGGGGATTATGGTTGGGATGAGCTGTGAGATGTGGGGATTGTGGCTGGGACGTACTGTGAAATGTAGGGATTAAGGTTGGGATGAACAGTGAGATTTGGGGATTATGGTTGGGGTGAACTGTGAGATGTGGGGATTATGGTTGGGATCAGCTGTGAGATGTGGGGATTAAGTTTGGGATGAGCTGTTAGATGTGGGGATTATGGTTGGGATGAACTGTGAGATGTGGGGATTATGGTTGGGATGAGCTGTGAGATGTGGGGATTATGTTTGGGATGAGCTGTGAGTTGTGGGGATTATGGTTGGGATGAACTGTGCATGTGGAGATTATGGTTGGGGTGAACTGTGAGATGTGGGGATTATGGTTGTGGTGAGCTGTGAGATGTGGGGATTATGGTTGGGCTGAACTGTGAGATGTGGGGATTATGGTTGGGATGAGCTGTGAGATGTGGGGATTATGGTTGGGATGAGCTGTGAGATGTGGGGATTATGGTCGGAGCGGGGTTTGAGATGTGGGGATTATGGTTGGGGTGAACTGTGAGATGTGGGGATTATGGTTGGGATGAGCTGTGAGATGTGGGGATTATGGTTGGGATGAACTGTGCATGTGGAGATTATGGTTGGGGTGAACTGTGAGATGTGGGGATTATGGTTGGGATGTACTGTGAGATGTGGGGATTATGGTTGGGATGAACTGTGCATGTGGAGATTATGGTTGGGGTTAGCTGTGAGATGTGGGTATTATGGTTGGGGTTAGCTGTGAGATGTGGGTATTATGGTTGCGGTGAGCTGAGAGATGTGGGCATTATGGTTGGGGTGAGCTGTGAGATGTGGGGATTATGGTTGGGGTGAACTGTGAGATGTGGGGATTACGGTTGAGATGAACTGTGAGATGTGGGGATTGTGGCTGGGATGTACTGTGAAATGTAGGGATTAAGGTAGGGATGAACTGTGAGATTTGGGGATTATGGTTGGGGTGAGCTGTGAGATGTGGGGATTATGGTTGGGGTGAGCTGAGAGATGTGGGGATTATGGTTGGGATGAACTGTGCATGTGGAGATTATGGTTGGGGTGAACTGTGAGATGTGGGGATTATGGTTGGGGTGAGCTGTGAGATGTGGGGATTATGGTTGGGCTGAACTGTGAGATGTGGGGATTATGGTTGGGATGAGCTGTGAGATGTGGGGATTATGGTTGGAATAAGCTGTGTGATGTGGGGATTATGGTCGGAGCGGGGTTTGAGATGTGGGGATTATGGTTGGGGTGAACTGTGAGATTTGGGGATTATGGTTGGGATGAGCTGTGAGATGTGGGGATTATGGTTGGGATGAACTGTGCATGTGGAGATTATGGTTGGGGTGAACTGTGAGATGTGGGGATTATGGTTGGGGTGAGCTGTGAGATGTGGGGATTATGGTTGGATTGAACTGTGAGATGTGGGGATTATGGGATGAGCTGTGAGATGTGGGGATTATGGTCGGAGCGGGGTTTGAGATGTGGGGATTATGGTTGGGGTGCACTGTGAGATGTGGGGATTATGTTTGGGATGAGGTGTGAGATACCATATTGATGGATTGGGTTGTGGGGAGAGATCTGGTATTGTTGTTGTGGTTGAGGTGTGAGATGTGGGGATTAAGCTTCGGGATGAGTTGTGAGATATGGGGATTATGCTTGGGGTGAGCTGTGAGAGGTGGGGATTCTGGGGGTGAACTGTGAGTTGTGGCGATTGTGGCTGGGATGAGCTCTGAGATGTGGGGATTATTGTTGGGATGAGCTGTGAGATGTGGGGATTATGGTTGGGGAGAGATGTGAGATGTGGGGATTATGGTTGGGGTGAACTGTGAGATGTGGGGATTATGGTTTGGATGAGCTGTGAGATGTGGGGATTATGGTTGGGATGAGCTGTGAGATGTGGGGATTGTGGCTGGGACGTACTGTGAAATGTAGGGATTAAGGTTGGGATGAACAGTGAGATTTGGGGATTATGGTTGGGGTGAACTGTGAGATGTGGGGATTATGGTTGGGATCAGCTGTGAGATGTGGGGATTAAGTTTGGGATGAGCTGTTAGATGTGGGGATTATGGTTGGGATGAACTGTGAGATGTGGGGATTATGGTTGGGATGAGCTGTGAGATGTGGGGATTATGTTTGGGATGAGCTGTGAGTTGTGGGGATTATGGTTGGGATGAACTGTGCATGTGGAGATTATGGTTGGGGTGAACTGTGAGATGTGGGGATTATGGTTGTGGTGAGCTGTGAGATGTGGGGATTATGGTTGGGCTGAACTGTGAGATGTGGGGATTATGGTTGGGATGAGCTGTGAGATGTGGGGATTATGGTTGGGATGAGCTGTGAGATGTGGGGATTATGGTCGGAGCGGGGTTTGAGATGTGGGGATTATGGTTGGGGTGAACTGTGAGATGTGGGGATTATGGTTGGGATGAGCTGTGAGATGTGGGGATTATGGTTGGGATGAACTGTGCATGTGGAGATTATGGTTGGGGTGAACTGTGAGATGTGGGGATTATGGTTGGGATGTACTGTGAGATGTGGGGATTATGGTTGGGATGAACTGTGCATGTGGAGATTATGGTTGGGGTTAGCTGTGAGATGTGGGTATTATGGTTGGGGTGAGCTGTGAGATGTGGGGATTATGGTTGGGCTGAACTGTGAGATGTGGGGATTATGGTTGGGATGAGCTGTGAGATGTGGGGATTATGGTTGGGATGAACTGTGCATGTGGAGATTATGGTTGGGGTGAACTGTGAGATGTGGGGATTATGGTTGGGATGTACTGTGAGATGTGGGGATTATGGTTGGGATGAACTGTGCATGTGGAGATTATGGTTGGGGTTAGCTGTGAGATGTGGGGATTATGGTTGGGGTGAGCTGTGAGATGTGGGGATTATGGTTGGGCTGAACTGTGAGATGTGGGGATTATGGTTGGGATGAGCTGTGAGATGTGGGGATTATGGTTGGGATGAACTGTGAGATGTGGGGATTATGGTCGGAACGGGTTTTGAGATGTGGGGATTATGGTTGGGTTGAACTGTGAGATGTGGGGATTATGTTTGGGATGAGGTGTGAGATACCATGTTGATGGATTGGGTTGTGGGGAGAGATCTGGTATTGTTGTTGTGGTTGACTTGTGAGATGTGGGGATTAAGGTTCGGGATGAGTTGTGAGTTGTGGGGAGGATGGGTGCTTGAGATGTGAGATGTGGCGATTGTGGCTGGGATGAGCTCTGAGATGTGGGGATTATTGTTGGGATAAGCTTTGAGATGTGGGGATTATGGTTGGGGTGAGCTGAGAGATGTGGGGATTATGGTTGGGATGAACTGTGAGATGTGGGGATTATGGTTGGGATGAGGTGTGAGATGTGGGGATTATGGTTGGGATGAACTGTGAGATGTGGGGATTATGGTTGGGATGAGCTGTGAGATGTGGGGATTATGGTTGGGATGAGCTGTGAGATGTGGAGATTATGGTTGGGCTGAACTGTGAGATGTGGAGATTATGGTTGGGTTGAACTGTGAGATGTGGGGATTATGGTTGGGCTGAACTGTGAGATGTGGGGATTATGGTTGGGATGAGCTGTGAGATGTGGGGATTATGGTTGGGATGAACTGTGAGATGTGGGGATTATGGTCGGAGCGGGTTTTGAGATGTGGGGATTATGGTTGGGTTGAACTGTGAGATGTGGGGATTATGTTTGGGATGAGGTGTGAGATACCATGTTGATGGATTGGGTTGTGGGGAGAGATCTGGTATTGTTGTTGTGGTTGACTTGTGAGATGTGGGGATTAAGGTTCGGGATGAGTTGTGAGTTGTGGGGAGGATGGGTGCTTGAGATGTGAGATGTGGCGATTGTGGCTGGGATGAGCTCTGAGATGTGGGGATTATTGTTGGGATAAGCTTTGAGATGTGGGGATTATGGTTGGGGTGAGCTGAGAGATGTGGGGATTATGGTTGGGATGAACTGTGAGATGTGGGGATTATGGTTGGGGTGAGCTGTGAGATGTGGGGATTATGGTTGGGGTGAGCTGAGAGATGTGGGGATTATGGTTGGGGTGAACTGTGAGATGTGGGGATTATCGTTGGGGTGAGCTGTGAGAGGTGTGGATTCTGGGGGTGAACTGTGAGATGTGGCGATTTTTGCTGGGATGAGCTGTGAGATGTGGGAATTATGGTTGGGGTGAGCTGTGAGATGTGGGGATTATGGTTGGGGTGAGCTGTGAGATGTGGGGATTATGGTGGGGGTGAGCTGAGAGATGTGGGGATTATGGTTGGTGTGAACTGTGAGATGTGGGGACTATCGTTGGGGTGAGCTGTGAGAGGTGTGGATTCTGGGGGGGAACTGTGAGATGTGGCGATTTTTGCTGGGATGAGCTGTGAGATGTGGGAATTATGGTTGGGGTGAACCTTGAGACATGGGGATTACGGTTGGGAGGAGGTGTGAGTTGTGGGGATTGTAGTTGGGTTGAGTTGTGAGATGTGGGGATTATGGTTGGGGTGAGCTGTGAGATGTGGGGATTATGGTTGGGGTGAGCTGTGAGATGTGGGGATTATGGTTGGGATGAACTGTGAGATTTGGGCATTGTGTTTGGGATGAGCTGTGAGATGTGGGGATTATGGCTGGGGTGAACTGTGAGATGTGGGGATTAAGGTTGTGATGAACTGTGAGATTTGGGGATTATGGTTGGGGTGAACTGTGAGAGGTGGCCATTATGGTTGGGGTCAGCTGTGAGATGTGGGGATTATGGTTGGGGTGAGCTGTGAGATGTGGGGATTATGGTTGGGGTGAGCTGAGAGATGTGGGGATTATGGTTGGGGTGAACTGTGAGATGTGGGGATTGTGGCTGGGATGTACTGTGAAATGTAGGGATTAAGGTTGTGATGAACTGTGAGATTTGGGGATTATGGTTGGGGTGAACTGTGAGAGGTGGCCATTATGGTTGGGGTCAGCTGTGAGATGTGGGGATTATGGTTGGGGTGAGCTGTGAGATGTGGGGATTATGGTTGGGGTGAGCTGAGAGATGTGGGGATTATGGTTGGGGTGAACTGTGAGATGTGGGGATTATCGTTGGGGTGAGCTGTGAGAGGTGTGGATTCTGGGGGTGAACTGTGAGATGTGGCGATTTTTGCTGGGATGAGCTGTGAGATGTGGGAATTATGGTTGGGGTGAGCTGTGAGATGTGGGGATTATGGTTGGGGTGAGCTGTGAGATGTGGGGATTATGGTGGGGGTGAGCTGAGAGATGTGGGGATTATGGTTGGTGTGAACTGTGAGATGTGGGGACTATCGTTGGGGTGAGCTGTGAGAGGTGTGGATTCTGGGGGTGAACTGTGAGATGTGGCGATTTTTGCTGGGATGAGCTGTGAGATGTGGGAATTATGGTTGGGGTGAACCTTGAGACATGGGGATTACGGTTGGGAGGAGGTGTGAGTTGTGGGGATTGTAGTTGGGTTGAGTTGTGAGATGTGGGGATTATGGTTGGGGTGAGCTGTGAGATGTGGGGATTATGGTTGGGGTGAGCTGTGAGATGTGGGGATTATGGTTGGGATGAACTGTGAGATTTGGGCATTGTGTTTGGGATGAGCTGTGAGATGTGGGGATTATGGCTGGGGTGAACTGTGAGATGTGGGGATTATGGTTGCGGTGAACTGTGAGATGTGGGGATTACGGTTGGGATGAGCTGTGAGATGTGGGGATTACGGTTGGGATGAGCTGTGAGATGTGGGGAATATGGTTGGGGTGAGCTGTGAGATGTGGGGATTATGGTTGCGGTGAACTGTGAGATGTGGGGATTATGGTTGGGGTGAGCTGTGAGATATGGGGATTATGGTTGCGGTGAGCTGAGAGATGTGGGCATTATGGTTGGGGTGAGCTGTGAGATGTGGGGATTATGGTTGGGGTGAACTGTGAGATGTGGGGATTACGGTTGAGATGAACTGTGAGATGTGGGGATTGTGGCTGGGATGTACTGTGAAATGTAGGGATTAAGGTAGGGATGAACTGTGAGATTTGGGGATTATGGTTGGGGTGAGCTGTGAGATGTGGGGATTATGGTTGGGGTGAGCTGAGAGATGTGGGGATTATGGTTGGGGTGAACTGTGAGATGTGGGGATTATGTTTGGGATGAGCTGTGAGATGTGGGGATTATGGTTGGGATGAACTGTGCATGTGGAGATTATGGTTGGGGTGAACTGTGAGATGTGGGGATTATGGTTGGGGTGAGCTGTGAGATGTGGGGATTATGGTTGGGCTGAACTGTGAGATGTGGGGATTATGGTTGGGATGAGCTGTGAGATGTGGGGATTATGGTTGGAATAAGCTGTGTGATGTGGGGATTATGGTCGGAGCGGGGTTTGAGATGTGGGGATTATGGTTGGGGTGAACTGTGAGATTTGGGGATTATGGTTGGGATGAGCTGTGAGATGTGGGGATTATGGTTGGGATGAACTGTGCATGTGGAGATTATGGTTGGGGTGAACTGTGAGATGTGGGGATTATGGTTGGGGTGAGCTGTGAGATGTGGGGATTATGGTTGGATTGAACTGTGAGATGTGGGGATTATGGGATGAGCTGTGAGATGTGGGGATTATGGTCGGAGCGGGGTTTGAGATGTGGGGATTATGGTTGGGGTGCACTGTGAGATGTGGGGATTATGTTTGGGATGAGGTGTGAGATACCATATTGATGGATTGGGTTGTGGGGAGAGATCTGGTATTGTTGTTGTGGTTGACGTGTGAGATGTGGGGATTAAGCTTCGGGATGAGTTGTGAGATATGGGGATTATGCTTGGGGTGAGCTGTGAGAGGTGGGGATTCTGGGGGTGAACTGTGAGTTGTGGCGATTGTGGCTGGGATGAGCTCTGAGATGTGGGGATTATTGTTGGGATGAGCTGTGAGATGTGGGGATTATGGTTGGGGAGAGATGTGAGATGTGGGGATTATGGTTGGGGTGAACTGTGAGATGTGGGGATTATGGTTTGGATGAGCTGTGAGATGTGGGGATTATGGTTGGGATGAGCTGTGAGATGTGGGGATTGTGGCTGGGACGTACTGTGAAATGTAGGGATTAAGGTTGGGATGAACAGTGAGATTTGGGGATTATGGTTGGGGTGAACTGTGAGATGTGGGGATTATGGTTGGGATCAGCTGTGAGATGTGGGGATTAAGTTTGGGATGAGCTGTTAGATGTGGGGATTATGGTTGGGATGAACTGTGAGATGTGGGGATTATGGTTGGGATGAGCTGTGAGATGTGGGGATTATGTTTGGGATGAGCTGTGAGATGTGGGGATTATGGTTGGGATGAACTGTGCATGTGGAGATTATGGTTGGGGTGAACTGTGAGATGTGGGGATTATGGTTGTGGTGAGCTGTGAGATGTGGGGATTATGGTTGGGGTGAGCTGTGAGATGTGGGGATTATGGTTGGGCTGAACTGTGAGATGTGGGGATTATGGTTGGGATGAGCTGTGAGATGTGGGGATTATGGTTGGGATGAGCTGTGAGATGTGGGGATTATGGTCGGAGCGGGGTTTGAGATGTGGGGATTATGGTTGGGGTGAACTGTGAGATGTGGGGATTATGGTTGGGATGAGCTGTGAGATGTGGGGATTATGGTTGGGATGAACTGTGCATGTGGAGATTATGGTTGGGGTGAACTGTGAGATGTGGGGATTATGGTTGGGATGTACTGTGAGATGTGGGGATTATGGTTGGGATGAACTGTGCATGTGGAGATTATGGTTGGGGTTAGCTGTGAGATGTGGGTATTATGGTTGGGGTGAGCTGTGAGATGTGGGGATTATGGTTGGGCTGAACTGTGAGATGTGGGGATTATGGTTGGGATGAGCTGTGAGATGTGGGGATTATGGTTGGGATGAACTGTGCATGTGGAGATTATGGTTGGGGTGAACTGTGAGATGTGGGGATTATGGTTGGGATGTACTGTGAGATGTGGGGATTATGGTTGGGATGAACTGTGCATGTGGAGATTATGGTTGGGGTTAGCTGTGAGATGTGGGGATTATGGTTGGGGTGAGCTGTGAGATGTGGGGATTATGGTTGGGCTGAACTGTGAGATGTGGGGATTATGGTTGGGATGAGCTGTGAGATGTGGGGATTATGGTTGGGATGAACTGTGAGATGTGGGGATTATGGTCGGAGCGGGTTTTGAGATGTGGGGATTATGGTTGGGTTGAACTGTGAGATGTGGGGATTATGTTTGGGATGAGGTGTGAGATACCATGTTGATGGATTGGGTTGTGGGGAGAGATCTGGTATTGTTGTTGTGGTTGACTTGTGAGATGTGGGGATTAAGGTTCGGGATGAGTTGTGAGTTGTGGGGAGGATGGGTGCTTGAGATGTGAGATGTGGCGATTGTGGCTGGGATGAGCTCTGAGATGTGGGGATTATTGTTGGGATAAGCTTTGAGATGTGGGGATTATGGTTGGGGTGAGCTGAGAGATGTGGGGATTATGGTTGGGATGAACTGTGAGATGTGGGGATTATGGTTGGGATGAGGTGTGAGATGTGGGGATTATGGTTGGGATGAACTGTGAGATGTGGGGATTATGGTTGGGATGAGCTGTGAGATGTGGGGATTATGGTTGGGATGAGCTGTGAGATGTGGAGATTATGGTTGGGCTGAACTGTGAGATGTGGAGATTATGGTTGGGTTGAACTGTGAGATGTGGGGATTATGGTTGGGCTGAACTGTGAGATGTGGGGATTATGGTTGGGATGAGCTGTGAGATGTGGGGATTATGGTTGGGATGAACTGTGAGATGTGGGGATTATGGTCGGAGCGGGTTTTGAGATGTGGGGATTATGGTTGGGTTGAACTGTGAGATGTGGGGATTATGTTTGGGATGAGGTGTGAGATACCATGTTGATGGATTGGGTTGTGGGGAGAGATCTGGTATTGTTGTTGTGGTTGACTTGTGAGATGTGGGGATTAAGGTTCGGGATGAGTTGTGAGTTGTGGGGAGGATGGGTGCTTGAGATGTGAGATGTGGCGATTGTGGCTGGGATGAGCTCTGAGATGTGGGGATTATTGTTGGGATAAGCTTTGAGATGTGGGGATTATGGTTGGGGTGAGCTGAGAGATGTGGGGATTATGGTTGGGATGAACTGTGAGATGTGGGGATTATGGTTGGGATGAGGTGTGAGATGTGGGGATTATGGTTGGGATGAACTGTGAGATGTGGGGATTATGGTTGGGATGAGCTGTGAGATGTGGGGATTATGGTTGGGATGAGCTGTGAGATGTGGAGATTATGGTTGAGCTGAACTGTGAGATGTGGAGATTATGGTTGGGTTGAACTGTGAGATGTGGGGATTATGGTTGGGCTGAACTGTGAGATGTGGGGATTATGGTTGGGATGAGCTGTGAGATGTGGGGATTATGGTTGGGATGAACTGTGAGATGTGGGGATTATGGTCGGAGCGGGTTTTGAGATGTGGGGATTATGGTTGGGTTGAACTGTGAGATGTGGGGATTATGTTTGGGATGAGGTGTGAGATACCATGTTGATGGATTGGGTTGTGGGGAGAGATCTGGTATTGTTGTTGTGGTTGACTTGTGAGATGTGGGGATTAAGGTTCGGGATGAGTTGTGAGTTGTGGGGAGGATGGGTGCTTGAGATGTGAGATGTGGCGATTGTGGCTGGGATGAGCTCTGAGATGTGGGGATTATGGTTGGGATGAACTGTGCATGTGGAGATTATGGTTGGGGTTAGCTGTGAGATGTGGGGATTATGGTTGGGGTGAGCTGTGAGATGTGGGGATTATGGTTAGGCTGAACTGTGAGATGTGGGGATTATGGTTGGGATGAGCTGTGAGATGTGGGGATTATGGTTGGGATGAACTGTGCATGTGGAGATTATGGTTGGGGTGAACTGTGAGATGTGGGGATTATGGTTGGGATGTACTGTGAGATGTGGGGATTATGGTTGGGATGAACTGTGCATGTGGAGATTATGGTTGGGGTTATCTGTGAGATGTGGGGATTATGGTTGGGGTGAGCTGTGAGATGTGGGGATTATGGTTGGGGTGAACTGTGAGATGTGGGGATTATGGTTGGGATGAGCTGTGAGATGTGGGGATTATGGTTCGGATGAACTGTGCATGTGGAGATTATGGTTGGGGTGAACTGTGAGATGTGGGGATTATGGTTGGGATGTACTGTGAGATGTGGGGATTATGGTTGGGATGAGCTGTGAGATTTGGGGATTATGTTTGGGATGAGCTGTGAGATGTGGGGATTATGGTTGGGATGAACTGTGCATGTGGAGATTATGGTTGGGGTTAGCTGTGAGATGTGGGGATTATGGTTGGGGTGAGCTGTGAGATGTGGGGATTATGGTTGGGCTGAACTGTGAGATGTGGGGATTATGGTTGGGATGAGCTGTGAGATGTGGGGATTATGGTTGGGATGAACTGTGAGATGTGGGGATTATGGTCGGAGCGGGGTTTGAGATGTGGGGATTATGGTTGGGGTGAACTGTGAGATGTGGGGATTATGTTTGGGATGAGGTGTGAGATACCATGTTGATGGATTGGGTTGTGGGGAGAGATCTGGTATTGTTGTTGTGGTTGACTTGTGAGATGTGGGGATTAAGGTTCGGGATGAGTTGTGAGTTGTGGGGAGGATGGGTGCTTGAGATGTGAGATGTGGCGATTGTGGCTGGGATGAGCTCTGAGATGTGAAGATTATTGTTGGGATGAGCTTTGAGATGTGGGGATTATGGTTGGGGTGAGCTGAGAGATGTGGGGATTATGGTTGGGATGAACTGTGAGACGTGGCGATTGTGGCTGGGATGAACTGTGAGATGTGGGGATTATGGTTGGGATGAACTGTGAGATGTGGGGATTATGGTTGGGATGAGCTGTGAGATGTGGGGATTATGGTTGGGATGAACTGTGAGATGTGGGGATTATGGTTGGGATGAACTGTGAGATGTGGGGATTATTGTTGGGATGAGGTGTGAGATGTGGGGATTATGGTTGGGATGAACTGTGAGATGTGGGGATTATGGTTGGGATGAGCTGTGAGATGTGGGGATTATGGTTGGGATGAGCTGTGAGATGTGGAGATTATGGTTGGGCTGAACTGTGAGATGTGGAGATTATGGTTGGGTTGAACTGTGAGATGTGGGGATTATGGTTGGGGTGAGCTGTGAGATGTGGGGATTATGGTTGGGGTGAGCTGTGAGATGTGGGGATTATGGTTGGGGTGAGCTGTGAGATGTGGGGATTATGGTGGGGGTGAGCTGAGAGATGTGGGGATTATGGTTGGTGTGAACTGTGAGATGTGGGGACTATCGTTGGGGTGAGCTGTGAGAGGTGTGGATTCTGGGGGTGAACTGTGAGATGTGGCGATTTTTGCTGGGATGAGCTGTGAGATGTGGGAATTATGGTTGGGGTGAACCTTGAGACATGGGGATTACGGTTGGGAGGAGGTGTGAGTTGTGGGGATTGTAGTTGGGTTGAGTTGTGAGATGTTGGGATTATGGTTGGGGTGAGCTGTGAGATGTGGGGATTATGGTTGGGGTGAGCTGTGAGATGTGGGGATTATGGTTGGGATGAACTGTGAGATTTGGGCATTGTGTTTGGGATGAGCTGTGAGATGTGGGGATTATGGCTGGGGTGAACTGTGAGATGTGGGGATTACGGTTGGGATGAGCTGTGAGATGTGGGGATTACGGTTGGGATGAGCTGTGAGATGTGGGGAATATGGTTGGGGTGAGCTGTGAGATGTGGGGATTATGGTTGGGCTGAACTGTGAGATGTGGGGATTATGGTTGGGATGAGCTGTGAGATGTGGGGATTATGGTTGGGATGAACTGTGAGATGTGGGGATTATGGTCGGAGCGGGTTTTGAGATGTGGGGATTATGGTTGGGTTGAACTGTGAGATGTGGGGATTATGTTTGGGATGAGGTGTGAGATACCATGTTGATGGATTGGGTTGTGGGGAGAGATCTGGTATTGTTGTTGTGGTTGACTTGTGAGATGTGGGGATTAAGGTTCGGGATGAGTTGTGAGTTGTGGGGAGGATGGGTGCTTGAGATGTGAGATGTGGCGATCGTGGCTGGGATGTACTGTGAGATGTGGGGATTATGGTTGGGATGAACTGTGCATGTGGAGATTATGGTTGGGGTTAGCTGTGAGATGTGGGGATTATGGTTGGGGTGAGCTGTGAGATGTGGGGATTATGGTTAGGCTGAACTGTGAGATGTGGGGATTATGGTTGGGATGAGCTGTGAGATGTGGGGATTATGGTTGGGATGAACTGTGCATGTGGAGATTATGGTTGGGGTGAACTGTGAGATGTGGGGATTATGGTTGGGATGTACTGTGAGATGTGGGGATTATGGTTGGGATGAACTGTGCATGTGGAGATTATGGTTGGGGTTATCTGTGAGATGTGGGGATTATGGTTGGGGTGAGCTGTGAGATGTGGGGATTATGGTTGGGGTGAACTGTGAGATGTGGGGATTATGGTTGGGATGAGCTGTGAGATGTGGGGATTATGGTTGGGATGAACTGTGCATGTGGAGATTATGGTTGGGGTGAACTGTGAGATGTGGGGATTATGGTTGGGATGTACTGTGAGATGTGGGGATTATGGTTGGGATGAGCTGTGAGATTTGGGGATTATGTTTGGGATGAGCTGTGAGATGTGGGGATTATGGTTGGGATGAACTGTGCATGTGGAGATTATGGTTGGGGTTAGCTGTGAGATGTGGGGATTATGGTTGGGGTGAGCTGTGAGATGTGGGGATTATGGTTGGGCTGAACTGTGAGATGTGGGGATTATGGTTGGGATGAGCTGTGAGATGTGGGGATTATGGTTGGGATGAACTGTGAGATGTGGGGATTATGGTCGGAGCGGGGTTTGAGATGTGTGGATTATGGTTGGGGTGAACTGTGAGATGTGGGGATTATGTTTGGGATGAGGTGTGAGATACCATGTTGATGGATTGGGTTGTGGGGAGAGATCTGGTATTGTTGTTGTGGTTGACTTGTGAGATGTGGGGATTAAGGTTCGGGATGAGTTGTGAGTTGTGGGGAGGATGGGTGCTTGAGATGTGAGATGTGGCGATTGTGGCTGGGATGAGCTCTGAGATGTGAAGATTATTGTTGGGATGAGCTTTGAGATGTGGGGATTATGGTTGGGGTGAGCTGAGAGATGTGGGGATTATGGTTGGGATGAACTGTGAGACGTGGCGATTGTGGCTGGGATGAACTGTGAGATGTGGGGATTATGGTTGGGATGAACTGTGAGATGTGGGGATTATGGTTGGGATAAGCTGTGAGATGTGGGGATTATGGTTGGGATGAACTGTGAGATGTGGGGATTATGGTTGGGATGAACTGGGAGATGTGGGGATTATTGTTGGGATGAGGTGTGAGATGTGGGGATTATGGTTGGGATGAACTGTGAGTTGTGGGGATTATGGTTGGGATGAGCTGTGAGATGTGGGGATTATGGTTGGGATGAGCTGTGAGATGTGGAGATTATGGTTGGGCTGAACTGTGAGATGTGGAGATTATGGTTGGGTTGAACTGTGAGATGTGGGGATTATGGTTGGGGTGAGCTGTGAGATGTGGGGATTATGGTTGGGGTGAGCTGTGAGATGTGGGGATTATGGTTGGGGTGAGCTGTGAGATGTGGGGATTATGGTGGGGGTGAGCTGAGAGATGTGGGGATTATGGTTGGTGTGAACTGTGAGATGTGGGGACTATCGTTGGGGTGAGCTGTGAGAGGTGTGGATTCTGCGGGTGAACTGTGAGATGTGGCGATTTTTGCTGGGATGAGCTGTGAGATGTGGGAATTATGGTTGGGGTGAACCTTGAGACATGGGGATTACGGTTGGGAGGAGGTGTGAGTTGTGGGGATTGTAGTTGGGTTGAGTTGTGAGATGTTGGGATTATGGTTGGGGTGAGCTGTGAGATGTGGGGATTATGGTTGGGGTGAGCTGTGAGATGTGGGGATTATGGTTGGGATGAACTGTGAGATTTGGGCATTGTGTTTGGGATGAGCTGTGAGATGTGGGGATTATGGCTGGGGTGAACTGTGAGATGTGGGGATTACGGTTGGGATGAGCTGTGAGATGTGGGGATTACGGTTGGGATGAGCTGTGAGATGTGGGGAATATGGTTGGGGTGAGCTGTGAGATGTGGGGATTATGGTTGCGGTGAACTGTGAGATGTGGGGATTATGGTTGGGGTGAGCTGTGAGATATGGGGATTATGGTTGCGGTGAGCTGAGAGATGTGGGCATTATGGTTGGGGTGAGCTGTGAGATGTGGGGATTATGGTTGGGGTGAACTGTGAGATGTGGGGATTACGGTTGAGATGAACTGTGAGATGTGGGGATTGTGGCTGGGATGTACTGTGAAATGTAGGGATTAAGGTAGGGATGAACTGTGAGATTTGGGGATTATGGTTGGGGTGAGCTGTGAGATGTGGGGATTATGGTTGGGGTGAGCTGAGAGATGTGGGGATTATGGTTGGGGTGAACTGTGAGATGTGGGGATTATGTTTGGGATGAGCTGTGAGATGTGGGGATTATGGTTGGGATGAACTGTGCATGTGGAGATTATGGTTGGGGTGAACTGTGAGATGTGGGGATTATGGTTGGGGTGAGCTGTGAGATGTGGGGATTATGGTTGGGCTGAACTGTGAGATGTGGGGATTATGGTTGGGATGAGCTGTGAGATGTGGGGATTATGGTTGGAATAAGCTGTGTGATGTGGGGATTATGGTCGGAGCGGGGTTTGAGATGTGGGGATTATGGTTGGGGTGAACTGTGAGATTTGGGGATTATGGTTGGGATGAGCTGTGAGATGTGGGGATTATGGTTGGGATGAACTGTGCTTGTGGAGATTATGGTTGGGGTGAACTGTGAGATGTGGGGATTATGGTTGGGGTGAGCTGTGAGATGTGGGGATTATGGTCGGAGCGGGGTTTGAGATGTGGGGATTATGGTTGGGGTGCACTGTGAGATGTGGGGATTCTGTTTGGGATGAGGTGTGAGATACCATATTGATGGATTGGGTTGTGGGGAGAGATCTGGTATTGTTGTTGTGGTTGACGTGTGAGATGTGGGGATTAAGGTTCGGGATGAGTTGTGAGATATGGGGATTATGCTTGGGGTGAGCTGTGAGAGGTGGGGATTCTGGGGGTGAACTGTGAGTTGTGGCGATTGTGGCTGGGATGAGCTCTGAGATGTGGGGATTATTGTTGGGATGAGCTGTGAGATGTGGGGATTATGGTTGGGGAGAGATGTGAGATGTGGGGATTATGGTTGGGGTGAACTGTGAGATGTGGTGATTATGGTTGGGATGAGCTGTGAGATATGGGGATTATGCTTGGGGAGAGATGTGAGATGTGGGGATTATGGTTGGGGTGAGCTGAGAGATGTGGGGATTATGGTTGGTGTGAAATGTGAGATGTGGGGATTATGGTTGAGATGAGCTGTGAGATGTGGCGATTATGGTTGGGGTGAACTGTGAGATGTGGGGATTATGGTTTGGATGAGCTGTGAGATGTGGGGATTATGGTTGGGATGAGCTGTGAGATGTGGGGATTGTGGCTGGGACGTACTGTGAAATGTAGGGATTAAGGTTGGGATGAACAGTGAGATTTGGGGATTATGGTTGGGGTGAACTGTGAGATGTGGGGATTATGGTTGGGATCAGCTGTGAGATGTGGGGATTAAGTTTGGGATGAGCTGTTAGATGTGGGGATTATGGTTGGGATGAACTGTGAGATGTGGGGATTATGGTTGGGATGAGCTGTGAGATGTGGGGATTATGTTTGGGATGAGCTGTGAGATGTGGGGATTATGGTTGGGATGAACTGTGCATGTGGAGATTATGGTTGGGGTGAACTGTGAGATGTGGGGATTATGGTTGTGGTGAGCTGTGAGATGTGGGGATTATGGTTGGGCTGAACTGTGAGATGTGGGGATTATGGTTGGGATGAGCTGTGAGATGTGGGGATTATGGTTGGGATGAGCTGTGAGATGTGGGGATTATGGTCGGAGCGGGGTTTGAGATGTGGGGATTATGGTTGGGGTGAACTGTGAGATGTGGGGATTATGGTTGGGATGAGCTGTGAGATGTGGGGATTATGGTTGGGATGAACTGTGCATGTGGAGATTATGGTTGGGGTGAACTGTGAGATGTGGGGATTATGGTTGGGATGTACTGTGAGATGTGGGGATTATGGTTGGGATGAACTGTGCATGTGGAGATTATGGTTGTGGTTAGCTGTGAGATGTGGGGATTATGGTTGGGGTGAGCTGTGAGATGTGGGGATTATGGTTGGGCTGAACTGTGAGATGTGGGGATTATGGTTAGGATGAGCTGTGAGATGTGGGGATTATGGTTGGGATGAACTGTGCATGTGGAGATTATGGTTGGGGTGAACTGTGAGATGTGGGGATTATGGTTGGGATGTACTGTGAGATGTGGGGATTATGGTTGGGATGAACTGTGCATGTGGAGATTATGGTTGGGGTTAGCTGTGAGATGTGGGGATTATGGTTGGGGTGAGCTGTGAGATGTGGGGATTATGGTTGGGCTGAACTGTGAGATGTGGGGATTATGGTTGGGATGAGCTGTGAGATGTGGGGATTATGGTTGGGATGAACTGTGAGATGTGGGGATTATGGTCGGAGCGGGTTTTGAGATGTGGGGATTATGGTTGGGTTGAACTGTGAGATGTGGGGATTATGTTTGGGATGAGGTGTGAGATACCATGTTGATGGATTGGGTTGTGGGGAGAGATCTGGTATTGTTGTTGTGGTTGACTTGTGAGATGTGGGGATTAAGGTTCGGGATGAGTTGTGAGTTGTGGGGAGGATGGGTGCTTGAGATGTGAGATGTGGCGATTGTGGCTGGGATGAGCTCTGAGATGTGGGGATTATTGTTGGGATAAGCTTTGAGATGTGGGGATTATGGTTGGGGTGAGCTGAGAGATGTGGGGATTATGGTTGGGATGAACTGTGAGATGTGGGGATTATGGTTGGGATGAGGTGTGAGATGTGGGGATTATGGTTGGGATGAACTGTGAGATGTGGGGATTATGGTTGGGATGAGCTGTGAGATGTGGGGATTATGGTTGGGATGAGCTGTGAGATGTGGAGATTATGGTTGGGCTGAACTGTGAGATGTGGAGATTATGGTTGGGTTGAACTGTGAGATGTGGGGATTATGGTTGGGATGAACTGTGCATGTGGAGATTATGGTTGGGGTGAACTGTGAGATGTGGGGATTATGGTTGGGGTGAGCTGTGAGATGTGGGGATTATGGTTGGGCTGAACTGTGAGATGTGGGGATTATGGTTGGGATGAACTGTGCATGTGGAGATTATGGTTGGGGAGAACTGTGAGATGTGGGGATTATGGCTGGGATGAACTGTGAGATGTGGGGATTATGGTTGGGATGAACTGTGAGATGTGGGGATTATGGTTGGGATGAGCTGTGAGATGTGGGGATTATGTTTGGGATGAGCTGTGAGATGTGGGGATTATGGTCGGAGCGGGGTTTGAGATGTGGGGATTATGGTTGGGGTGAACTGTGAGATGTGGGGATTATGGTTGGGATGAACTGTGAGATGTGGGGATTATGGTTGGGATGATCTGTGAGATGTGGGGATTATGTTTGGGATGAGCTGTGAGATGTGGGGATTATGGTTGGGATGAACTCTGCATGTGGAGATTATGGTTGGGGTGAACTGTGAGATGTGGGGATTATGGTTGTGGTGAGCTGTGAGATGTGGGGATTATGGCTGGGATGAACTGTGAGATGTGGGGATTATGGTTGGGATGAACTGTGAGATGTGGGGATTATGGTTGGGATGAGCTGTGAGATGTGGGGATTATGTTTGGGATGAGCTGTGAGATGTGGGGATTATGGTTGGGATGAACTCTGCATGTGGAGATTATGGTTGGGGTGAACTGTGAGATGTGGGGATTATGGTTGTGGTGAGCTGTGAGATGTGGGGATTATGGTTGGGCTGAACTTTGAGATGTGGGGATTATGGTTGGGATGAGCTGTGAGATGTGGGGATTATGGTCGGGATGAGCTGTGAGATGTGGGGATTATGGTCGGAGCGGGGTTTGAGATGTGGGGATTATGGTTGGCGTGAACTGTGAGATGTGGGGATTATGGTTGGGATGAGCTGTGAGATGTGGGGATTATGGTTGGGATGAACTGTGCATGTGGAGATTATGGTTGTGGTGAACTGTGAGATGTGGGGATTATGGTTGGGATGTACTGTGAGATGTGGGGATTATGGTTGGGATGAACTGTGCATGTGGAGATTATGGTTGTGGTTAGCTGTGAGATGTGGGGATTATGGTTGGGGTGAGCTGTGAGATGTGGGGATTATGGTTGGGCTGAACTGTGAGATGTGGGGATTATGGTTGGGATGAGCTGTGAGATGTGGGGATTATGGTTGGGATGAACTGTGCATGTGGAGATTATGGTTGGGGTGAACTGTGAGATGTGGGGATTATGGTTGGGATGTACTGTGAGATGTGGGGATTATGGTTGGGATGAACTGTGCATGTGGAGATTATGGTTGGGGTTATCTGTGAGATGTGGGGATTATGGTTGGGGTGAGCTGTGAGATGTGGGGATTATGGTTGGGGTGAACTGTGAGATGTGGGGATTATGGTTGGGATGAGCTGTGAGATGTGGGGATTATGGTTGGGATGAACTGTGCATGTGGAGATTATGGTTGGGGTGAACTGTGAGATGTGGGGATTATGGTTGGGATGTACTGTGAGATGTGGGGATTATGGTTGGGATGAACTGTGCATGTGGAGATTATGGTTGGGGTTAGCTGTGAGATGTGGGGATTATGGTTGGGGTGAGCTGTGAGATGTGGGGATTATGGTTGGGATGAGCTGTGAGATGTGGGGATTATGGTTGGGATGAACTGTGAGATGTGGGGATTATGGTCGGAGCGGGGTTTGAGATGTGGGGATTATGGTTGGGGTGAACTGTGAGATGTGGGGATTATGTTTGGGATGAGGTGTGAGATACCATGTTGATGGATTGGGTTGTGGGGAGAGATCTGGTATTGTTGTTGTGGTTGACTTGTGAGATGTGGGTATTAAGGTTCGGGATGAGTTGTGAGTTGTGGGGAGGATGGGTGCTTGAGATGTGAGATGTGGCGATTGTGGCTGGGATGAGCTCTGAGATGTGAAGATTATTGTTGGGATGAGCTTTGAGATGTGGGGATTATGGTTGGGGTGAGCTGAGAGATGTGGGGATTATGGTTGGGATGAACTGTGAGACGTGGCGATTGTGGCTGGGATGAACTGTGAGATGTGGGGATTATGGTTGGGATGAACTGTGAGATGTGGGGATTATGGTTGGGATGAGCTGTGAGATGTGGGGATTATGGTTGGGATGAACTGTGAGATGTGGGGATTATGGTTGGGATGAACTGTGAGATGTGGGGATTATTGTTGGGATGAGGTGTGAGATGTGGGGATTATGGTTGGGATGAACTGTGAGATGTGGGGATTATGGTTGGGATGAGCTGTGAGATGTGGGGATTATGGTTGGGATGAGCTGTGAGATGTGGAGATTATGGTTGGGCTGAACTGTGAGATGTGGAGATTATGGTTGGGTTGAACTGTGAGATGTGGGGATTATGGTTGGGATGAACTGTGCATGTGGAGATTATGGTTGGGGTGAACTGTGAGATGTGGGGATTATGGTTGGGGTGAGCTGTGAGATGTGGGGATTATGGTTGGGCTGAACTGTGAGATGTGGGGATTATGGTCGGGATGAGCTGTGAGATGTGGGGATTATGGTTGGGATAAACTGTGTGATGTGGGGATTATGGTCGGAGCGGGGTTTGAGATGTGGGGATTATGGTTGGGGTGAACTGTGAGATGTGGGGATTATGGTTGGGATGAACTGTGAGATGTGGGGATTATGGTTGGGATGAGGTGTGAGATGTGGGGATTATGTTTGGGATGAACTGTGAGATGTGGGGATTATGGTTGGGATGAACTGTGAGATGTGGGGATTATGGTTGGGATGAGGTGTGAGATGTGGGGATTATGGTTGGGATGAACTGTGAGATGTGGGGATTATGGTTGGGATGAGCTGTGAGATGTGGGGATTATGGTTGGGATGAGCTGTGAGATGTGGAGATTATGGTTGGGATGAACTGTGAGATGTGGGGATTATGGTTGGGATGAACTGTGCATGTGGAGATTATGGTTGGGGTGAACTGTGAGATGTGGGGATTATGGTTGGGGTGAGCTGTGAGATGTGGGGATTATGGTTGGGCTGAACAGTGAGATGTGGGGATTATGGTCGGGATGAGCTGTGAGATGTGGGGATTATGGTTGGGATAAACTGTGTGATGTGGGGATTATGGTCGGAGCGGGGTTTGAGATGTGGGGATTATGGTTGGGGTGAACTGTGAGATGTGGGGATTATGGTTGGGATGAGCTGTGAGATGTGGGGATTATGTTTGGGATGAGCTGTGAGATGTGGGGATTATTGTTGGGCTGAACTGTGAGATGTGGGGATTATGGTTGGGATGAGCTGTGAGATGTGGGGATTATGGTTGGGATGAGCTGTGAGATGTGGGGATTATGGTCGGAGCGGGGTTTGAGATGTGGGGATTATGGTTGGGGTGAACTGTGAGATGTGGGGATTATGGTTGGGATGAGGTGTGAGATACCATGTTGATGGATGGGGTTGTGGGGAGAGATCTGGTATTGTTGTTGTGGTTGACGTGTGAGATGTGGGGATTAAGGTTCAGGATGAGTTGTGAGTTGTGGGGAGGATGGTTGCTTGAGATGTGAGATGTCGAGTTTATGGTTGGGGTGAGATGTGAGATTGGGGATGATGGATTTGAAGAGTTGTGAGCTGTGGCGATTGCAGTTCGGATGAGATATGAGATGTGGTGATTATGGTTGGATGATGTTTCATATGTTGGGATTTTGGTTTTGGTGTGCTGTTTGATGTTGTGATGATGGTTGGGCTGAGATGTGAGTTTGGGATGATGGGTGGGGATGAGTTGTGAGAAGTGGGGATGATGCGGTGAGCTGTGAGATGTCATGATTATTGTTGGGGTGCGGTGTGAGATGTGTGCGTTATAGTTGGGGTCAGATGTGTGATGTGGGGATGATGGTTAGGGATGAGGTGTGAGATCTGGGGGCTCCAGTTGGGGATAAATTGTGAGTTGTGGGGAGTATGGTTGTAATGAGGTTTCAGTTGTGGGAATGATGAGTGGGTGAGGTGTGACAGGTGGGGATGATGGTTGGAGTAAGGTGTCAGATGTGGGGATAATGGTTGGGATGCGGTGTCAGATATGCTGATGAGGGTTGGAGTGATGTGTGAGATGTGGTGATTATGGTTGGGGTTGAGTTATGAGATGCTGGGATTATGGTTAGGGTAAAATGAGAGATTTGGGATGATGGTTGGGGAGGAGTTGTGAGATGTGGCTTTGATGATTGGGTTGTGGGAAGAGATCTGCCATGGTGGTTGGTGCTGAGGAGTGAGATGTGGGATTTATGATGGGGATGAGGTGTGCCATGTGGCATTGATAGTTGGTGTTGTGAGGAATGATCTGTTATTGTGGTTAGATTGGGGGTGAGATGTGGAGATTATGTTTGGGGATGAGTTGTGAGATGTTGGGATGATGGAGTGAGGTGAGATATGGGGATTATTGTTGGGGTGAGGCGTGACATGGGGATTATGGTTGGGGAGGAGGTGTGAGATGTGGGAATTCTGAATCAGAATCAGGTTTATTATCACAGGCATGTGACGTGAGATTTGTTAATTTAGCAACAGCAGTTCAATGCAATGCATAATCCAGCAGTGAGAGAAAGATAATAATAAATAATAATAATAATAATAATAATAATAATAATAAACAAATAAATCAATTACATATATTGAATAGATTTTTTTTTTTAATGTGCAAAAACAGAAATACTGTATATTAAAAAAGTGAGGTAGTGTCCAAAGCTTCAATGTCCAATTAGGAATCGGATGGCAGAGGAAGAAGCTGTTCCTGAATCACACTCAGTGTGCCTTCAGGCTTCTGTACCTCCTCCCTGATGGTAACAGTGAGAAAAGGGCATGCCCTGGGTGCTGGATGTCCTTAATAATGGACACAGTCTTTCTGAGGTGCTGCTCCTTGAAGATGTCCTAGGTACTTTGTAGGCTAGTGCCCAAGATGGAGCCAACTAAATTTACAATCCTCTGTAGCTTCTTTTGGTCCTGTGCAGTATTCACCTCATCCTCCGTTGCTCCAAGTAGAAAAGGCCAAGTTCATCCAACCTATTGACACAAAGGTTGTGGGTGTCGTGGATAGTGTGAAGGGCTGTCAGATGTTACAGCAGGACATTGATAGGATGCAAAACTGGGCTGAGAAGTGGCAGATGGAGTTCAGCCCCAATAAATGTGAGATGATTCATTTTGGTAGGTCAAAAATGATGGCAGAATATTGTATTGATGGTAAGACTTTTGGCAGCGTGAGGGATCAGAGGGATCTTGTGGTCCGAGTCCATAGGACACTCAAAGCTGATGCACAGGTTAACTCTGTGGTTAAGAAGGCGTATGGTGTATTGGCCTTCATCAATCGTGGAATTGAATTTAGGAGCTGAGAGGTAATGTTGCAGCTATATAGGACCCTGGTCAGACCCCACTTGGAGTACTGTGCTCAGTTCTGGTCGCCTCACTACAGGAAGGATGTGGAAACCAGTGGAAGGGTGCAGAGGAGCCAAGGATGTTGCCTGGATTGGGGAACATGCCTCATGCAAATAGGTTGAGTGAACTCGGCCTCTTCTCCTTGGAGCAATGGAGGATGAGAGGTGACCTGGTTGAGGTGTATAAGATGATGAGAGGTATTGATCACGTGGATAGTCAGAGGCTTTTTCCCAGAGCTGAAATGGCTGACACGAGAACACAGTTTTAAGATGCTTGGAAGTAGGCACAGAAGGGATGTCAGGGTTAAGTGTTTTATGCAGAAAGTGGTGAGTGCATGGAATGGGCTGCTGGTGACGGTGGTGGAGGTCGATACGATAGGGTCTTTTAAGAGACTCCTGGATTGGTACATGGAGCTTAGAAAAATAGAGGGCTAAGGGTAACCCTAGGAAATTTCTAAAGTAAGTAAATGTTTGGCACAGCATTGTGGGCCGAAGGGCCTGTATAGTACTGTAGGTTTTCTATGTTTCTGTTCTCATTAGGCATGCTTCCCAATCCAGGCAACTTCCTTATAAATCTCCTTTGCATCCTTTCGATAGTTTCCATGTCTTTCCTGTAGTGAGGTGATCAGAACTGATCACAGTACTCCAAGTGGGGTCTGACCAGGGTCCTATATAGCTGTAACATTACCTCTTGGCTTTTAAACTCAATCCCACTGTTGATGAAGGCTAAAGCACTGTACACCTTCTTAACCACAGAGTCAACCAGCGCAGCAGCTTTGAGTGTCCTATGGACTCGGACCCCAAGATCCCTCTGATCCTCCACACTGCCAAGAGTCTTACCATTAAAATTATATTCTGCCATCATATTTGACCTACCAGAATGAACCACTTCACATTTATCTGGGTTGAACTCCATCTGCCACTTCTCAGCCCAGTTTTGCATCCTATCAATGTCCCGCTGTAACCTCTGACAGCCCTCCACACTATCCACAACACCTCCAACCTTTGTGTCATCAGCAAATTTACTAACCCATCCCTCCACTTCCTTATCCAGGTCATTTATAAAAATAATGAAGAGTAAGGGTCCCAGAACAGATCCCTGAGGCACACCATTGGCCACCGACCTCCATGCAGAATATGATCTGTTTACAACCACTCTTTGCCTTCTGTGAGCAAGCCAATTCTGGATCGACAAAGCAAGGTCCCCTTGCCTCCTTACTTTCTCAATAAGTCTTGCATGGGGTACCTTATCAAATGCCTTGCTGAAATCCATATACACTGCATCTACTACTCTACCTTCATCAATGTATTTAGTCACATCCTCAAAAAATTCATCAGGCTCATAAGGCATGACCTGCCTTTGACAAAGCCATGCTGACTATTCCTAATCATATTATATCTCTCTAAATGTTCATAAATCCTGCCTCTTGGGATCTTCTCCATCAACTTACCAACCACTGAAGTAAGACTCACTGGTCTATAATTTCCTGGGCTATCTCTACTCCCTTTCTTGAATAAAGGAACAACATCTGCAACCCTCCAATCCTCCGGAACCTCTCCCATCCCTATTGATGATGCAAAGAACATTGCCAGAAGCTCGGCAATCTCCTCCCTCGCCTCCTACAGTAGCCTGGGGTATATCTGGGGATTGTGGTTTTGAGATTATGTATTTTAGTTATAGACAATAGATAATAGGTGCAGGAGTAGGCCATTTGGCCTTTCGAGCCAGCACCGCCATTCAATATGATCATGGCTAATCATCCACAATCAGTACCCCGTTCCTGCCTTCTCCCCATATCCCTTGACTCCACTATCTTTAAGAGCTCTCTTTCTTGAAAGCATCCAGAGAATTGGCCTCCACTGCCTTCTGAGGCAGAGCATTCCATAGATCCACAACTCTCTGGGTGAGAAAGTTTTTCCTGAACTACGTTCTAAATGGCCTACCCTTTATTCTTAAACTGTGGCCTCTGGTTCTGGACTTCCCCAACATCGGGAACATGTTTCCTGCCTCTAGCTTGTCCAATCCCTTAATAATCTTATATGTTTCAATCAGATCCCTTCTCATCCTTCTAAATTCCAGTGTATACAAGTCCAGTCGCTCCAAACTTTCAACAGTCCCGCCATCCCGGGAATTAACCTCGTGAACCTACGCTGCACTCCTTCAATAGCAAGAATGTCCTTCCTCAAATTTGGAGACCAAAACTGCACACAATACTCCAGGTGGGGTCTCACCAGGGCCCTGTACAACTGCAGAAGGACCTCTTTGCTCCTATACTCAACTCCCCTTGTTATAAAGGCCAACATGCCATTAGCTTTCTTCACTGCCTGCATGCTTACTTTCAGTGACTGATGTACAAGAACACTTAGATCTTGATGTACTTCCCCTTTTCCTAACTTGACACCATTGGGATTGAGGTGTGGGATATGAGGACTATGGTCGGAGTGAGGTGTGAGATGTGGGGATTAAGTTTGGGGGTGTGGGGTGTGAGATGTGGGCATTGTGCTTGGGGGTGAGATGTGGGGTGACTTTTGAAGGGATTATAGTTGGATGGGGATGGGGCATAAGGTATAGGAAGTACAGTGAGGTTAGAGAGTGGATGGAGGAGCTAAGTTGTTGGTGCGGGATAGAGTGAGGGGATGGAGGGAGGAATGAGATGAACTGGAGTGAGGGGACGGAGGGAGGAATGAGATGAAATGGAGTGAGGGGACGGAGGGAGGAATGAGATGAACTGGAGTGAGGGGACGGAGGAAGGAATGAGATGAAATGGAGTGAGGGGACGGAGGGAGGAATGAGATGAACTGGAGTGAGGGGACGGAGGGAGGAATGAGATGAACTAAAGTGAGGGGACGGAGGGAATGAGATGAAATGGAGTGAGGGGATGGAGGGAGGAATGAGATGAAATGGAGTGAGGGGACGGAGGGGGGAATGAGATGAACTGGAGTGAGGGGACGGAGGGGGGAATGAGATGAAATGGCGTGAGGGGACGGAGGGAGGAATGAGATGAAATGGAGTGAGGGGACGGAGGGAGGAATGAGATGAACTGGAGTGAGGGGACGAAGGGAGGAATGAGATGGAGTGAGGGGACGGAGGGAGGGATGAGATGGAATGGAGTGAGGGGACGGAGGGAGGAATGAGATGAAATGGAGTGAGGGGACGGAGGGAGGAATGAGATGAAATGGAGTGAGGGGACGGAGGGAGGAATGAGATGAACTGGAGTGAGGGGACGGAGGGAGGAATGAGATGAAATGGAGTGAGGGGACGGAGGGAGGAATGAGATGAACTGGAGTGAGGGGACGGAGAGAGGAATGAGATGAAATGGAGTGAGGGGACGGAGGGAGGAATGAGATGAACTGGAGTGAGGGGACGGAGGGAGGAATGAGATGAAATGGAGTGAGGGGACGGAGGGAGGAATGAGATGAACTGGAGTGAGGGGACGGAGGGAGGAATGAGATGAACTAAAGTGAGGGGACGGAGGGAGGAATGAGATGAAATGGAGTGAGGGGACGGAGGGAGGAATGAGATGAAATGGAGTGAGGGGACGGAGGGGGAATGAGATGAACTGGAGTGAGGGGACGGAGGGGGGAATGAGATGAAATGGAGTGAGGGGACGGAGGGGGGAATGAGATGAAATGGCGTGAGGGGACGGAGGGAGGAATGAGATGAAATGGAGTGAGGGGACGGAGGGAGGAATGAGATGAACTGGAGTGAGGGGACGGAGGGAGGAATGAGATGGAGTGAGGGGACGGAGGGAGGAATGAGATGGAGTGAGGGGACGGAGGGAGGGATGAGATGGAATGGAGTGAGGGGACGGAGGGAGGAATGAGATGAACTGGAGTGAGGGGACGGAGGGAGGAATGAGATGAACTGGAGTGAGGGGGCGGAGGGAGGAATGAGATGAACTGGAGTGAGGGGGCGGAGGGAGGAATGAGATGAAATGGAGTGAGGGGGCGGAGGGAGGAATGAGATGAAATGGAGTGAGGGGGTGGAGGGAGGAATGAGATGAACTGGAGTGAGGGGACGGAGGGAGGAATGAGATGAACTGGAGTGAGGGGACGGAGGAAGGAATGAGATGAAATGGAGTGAGGGGACGGAGGGAGGAATGAGATGAACTGGAGTGAGGGGACGGAGGGAGGAATGAGATGAACTAAAGTGAGGGGACGGAGGGGGGAATGAGATGAACTGGAGTGAGGGGACGGAGGGGGGAATGAGATGAAATGGCGTGAGGGGACGGAGGGAGGAATGAGATGAAATGGAGTGAGGGGACGGAGGGAGGAATGAGATGAACTGGAGTGAGGGGACGAAGGGAGGAATGAGATGGAGTGAGGGGACGGAGGGAGGGATGAGATGGAATGGAGTGAGGGGACGGAGGGAGGAATGAGATGAAATGGAGTGAGGGGACGGAGGGAGGAATGAGATGAAATGGAGTGAGGGGACGGAGGGAGGAATGAGATGAACTGGAGTGAGGGGACGGAGGGAGGAATGAGATGAAATGGAGTGAGGGGACGGAGGGAGGAATGAGATGAACTGGAGTGAGGGGACGGAGAGAGGAATGAGATGAAATGGAGTGAGGGGACGGAGGGAGGAATGAGATGAACTGGAGTGAGGGGACGGAGGGAGGAATGAGATGAAATGGAGTGAGGGGACGGAGGGAGGAATGAGATGAACTGGAGTGAGGGGACGGAGGGAGGAATGAGATGAACTAAAGTGAGGGGACGGAGGGAGGAATGAGATGAAATGGAGTGAGGGGACGGAGGGAGGAATGAGATGAAATGGAGTGAGGGGACGGAGGGGGGAATGAGATGAACTGGAGTGAGGGGACGGAGGGGGGAATGAGATGAAATGGAGTGAGGGGACGGAGGGGGGAATGAGATGAAATGGCGTGAGGGGACGGAGGGAGGAATGAGATGAAATGGAGTGAGGGGACGGAGGGAGGAATGAGATGAACTGGAGTGAGGGGACGGAGGGAGGAATGAGATGGAGTGAGGGGACGGAGGGAGGGATGAGATGGAATGGAGTGAGGGGACGGAGGGAGGAATGAGATGAACTGGAGTGAGGGGACGGAGGGAGGAATGAGATGAACTGGAGTGAGGGGGCGGAGGGAGGAATGAGATGAACTGGAGTGAGGGGGCGGAGGGAGGAATGAGATGAAATGGAGTGAGGGGGCGGAGGGAGGAATGAGATGAAATGGAGTGAGGGGGTGGAGGGAGGAATGAGATGAACTGGAGTGAGGGGACGGAGGGAGGAATGAGATGAAATGGAGTGAGGGGACGGAGGGAGGAATGAGATGAAATGGAGTGAGGGGACGGAGGGAGGAATGAGATTAACTGGAGAGAGGGGACGGAGGGAAGAATTAGATGAAATGGAGTGAGGGGACGGAGGGAGGAATGAGATGAACTGGAGTGAGGGGACGGAGGGAGGAATGAGATGAAATGCAGTGAGGGGACGGAGGGAGGAATGAGATTAAACGGAGTGAGGGGACAGAGGGAGGAATGAGATGAAATGGAGTGAGGGGGTGGAGGGAGGAATGAGATGAACTGGAGTGAGGGGACGGAGGGAGGAATGAGATGAAATGGAGTGAGGGGACGGAGGGAGGAATGAGATGAAATGGAATGAGGGGACGGAGGGAGGAATGAGATGAACTGGAGTGAGGGGACGGAGGGAGGAATGAGATGAAGGAGTGAGGGGACAGAGGGAGGAATGAGATGAACAGGAGTAAGGGGACGGAGGGAGGAATGAGATGAAATGGAGTGAGGGGACGGAGGGAGGAATGAGATGAACTGGAGTGAGGGGACAGAGGGAGGAATGAGATGAAATGGAGTGAAGGGACGGAGGGAGGAATTTGATTAAATGGAGTGAGGGGACGGAGGGAGGAATGAGATGAAATGGAGTGAGGGGACAGAGGGAGGAATGAGATGAAATGGAGTGAGGGGACGGAGGGAGGAATGAGATGAACTGGAGTGAGGGGGCGGAGGGAGGAATGAGATGAAATGGAGTGAGGGGGCGGAGGGAGGAATGAGATGAAATGGAGTGAGGGGGTGGAGGGAGGAATGAGATGAACTGGAGTGAGGGGACGGAGGGAGGAATGAGATGAAATGGAGTGAGGGGACGGAGGGAGGAATGAGATGAACTGGAGTGAGGGGACGGAGGGAGGAATGAGATGAACTAAAGTGAGGGGACGGAGGGAATGAGATGAAATGGAGTGAGGGGACAGAGGGAGGAATGAGATGAAATGGAGTGAGGGGACGGAGGGGGGAATGAGATGAACTGGAGTGAGGGGACGGAGGGGGGAATGAGATGAAATGGCGTGAGGGGACGGAGGGAGGAATGAGATGAAATGGAGTGAGGGGACGGAGGGAGGAATGAGATGAACTGGAGTGAGGGGACGAAGGGAGGAATGAGATGGAGTGAGGGGACGGAGGGAGGGATGAGATGGAATGGAGTGAGGGGACGGAGGGAGGAATGAGATGAAATGGAGTGAGGGGACGGAGGGAGGAATGAGATGAAATGGAGTGAGGGGACGGAGGGAGGAATGAGATGAACTGGAGTGAGGGGACGGAGGGAGGAATGAGATGAAATGGAGTGAGGGGACGGAGGGAGGAATGAGATGAAATGGAGTGAGGGGACGGAGGGAGGAATGAGATGAACTGGAGTGAGGGGACGGAGGGAGGAATGAGATGAAATGGAGTGAGGGGACGGAGGGAGGAATGAGATGAACTGGAGTGAGGGGACGGAGTGAGGAATGAGATGAACTAAAGTGAGGGGACGGAGGGAGGAATGAGATGAAATGGAGTGAGGGGACGGAGGGAGGAATGAGATGAAATGGAGTGAGGGGACGGAGGGGGGAATGAGATGAACTGGAGTGAGGGGACGGAGGGGGGAATGAGATGAAATGGAGTGAGGGGACGGAGGGGGGAATGAGATGAAATGGCGTGAGGGGACGGAGGGAGGAATGAGATGAAATGGAGTGAGGGGACGGAGGGAGGAATGAGATGAACTGGAGTGAGGGGACGGAGGGAGGAATGAGATGGAGTGAGGGGATGGAGGGAGGGATGAGATGGAATGGAGTGAGGGGACGGAGGGAGGAATGAGATGAACTGGAGTGAGGGGACAGAGGGAGGAATGAGATGAACTGGAGTGAGGGGGCGGAGGGAGGAATGAGATGAACTGGAGTGAGGGGGCGGAGGGAGGAATGAGATGAAATGGAGTGAGGGGGCGGAGGGAGGAATGAGATGAAATGGAGTGAGGGGGTGGAGGGAGGAATGAGATGAACTGGAGTGAGGGGACGGAGGGAGGAATGAGATGAAATGGAGTGAGGGGACGGAGGGAGGAATGAGATGAAATGGAGTGAGGGGACGGAGGGAGGAATGAGATTAACTGGAGAGAGGGGACGGAGGGAAGAATGAGATGAAATGGAGTGAGGGGACGGAGGGAGGAATGAGATGAACTGGAGTGAGGGGACGGAGGGAGGAATGAGATGAAATGGAGTGAGGGGACGGAGGGAGGAATGAGATTAAACGGAGTGAGGGGACAGAGGGAGGAATGAGATGAAATGGAGTGAGGGGGTGGAGGGAGGAATGAGATGAACTGGAGTGAGGGGACGGAGGGAGGAATGAGATGAAATGGAGTGAGGGGACGGAGGAAGGAATGAGATGAAATGGAATGAGGGGACGGAGGGAGGAATGAGATGAACTGGAGTGAGGGGACGGAGGGAGGAATGAGATGAAGGAGTGAGGGGACAGAGGGAGGAATGAGATGAACAGGAGTGAGGGGACGGAGGGAGGAATGAGATGAAATGGAGTGAGGGGACGGAGGGAGGAATGAGATGAACTGGAGTGAGGGGACAGAGGGAGGAATGAGATGAAATGGAGTGAAGGGACGGAGGGAGGAATTTGATTAAATGGAGTGAGGGGACGCAGGGAGGAATGAGATGAAATGGAGTGAGGGGACAGAGGGAGGAATGAGATGAAATGGAGTGAGGGGACGGAGGGAGGAATGAGATGAACTGGAGTGAGGGGACGGAGGGAGGAATGAGATGGAGTGAGGGGACGGAGGGAGGAATGAGATGAACTGGAGTGAGGGGGCGGAAGGAGGAATGAGATGAAATGGAGTGAGGGGGTGGAGGGAGGAATGAGATGAACTGGAGTGAGGGGACGGAGGGAGGAATGAGATGGAGTGAGGGGACGGAGGGAGGGATGAGATGGAATGGAGTGAGGGGACGGAGGGAGGAATGAGATGAACTGGAGTGAGGGGACGAAGGGAGGAATGAGATGGAGTGAGGGGACGGAGGGAGGGATGAGATGGAATGGAGTGAGGGGACGGAGGGAGGAATGAGATGAAATGGAGTGAGGGGACGGAGGGAGGAATGAGATGAAATGGAGTGAGGGGACGGAGGGAGGAATGAGATGAACTGGAGTGAGGGGACGGAGGGAGGAATGAGATGAAATGGAGTGAGGGGACGGAGGGAGGAATGAGATGAACTGGAGTGAGGGGACGGAGAGAGGAATGAGATGAAATGGAGTGAGGGGACGGAGGGAGGAATGAGATGAACTGGAGTGAGGGGACGGAGGGAGGAATGAGATGAAATGGAGTGAGGGGACGGAGGGAGGAATGAGATGAACTGGAGTGAGGGGACGGAGGGAGGAATGAGATGAACTAAAGTGAGGGGACGGAGGGAGGAATGAGATGAAATGGAGTGAGGGGACGGAGGGAGGAATGAGATGAAATGGAGTGAGGGGACGGAGGGGGGAATGAGATGAACTGGAGTGAGGGGACGGAGGGGGGAATGAGATGAAATGGAGTGAGGGGACGGAGGGGGGAATGAGATGAAATGGCGTGAGGGGACGGAGGGAGGAATGAGATGAAATGGAGTGAGGGGACGGAGGGAGGAATGAGATGAACTGGAGTGAGGGGACGGAGGGAGGAATGAGATGGAGTGAGGGGACGGAGGGAGGGATGAGATGGAATGGAGTGAGGGGACGGAGGGAGGAATGAGATGAACTGGAGTGAGGGGACGGAGGGAGGAATGAGATGAACTGGAGTGAGGGGGCGGAGGGAGGAATGAGATGAACTGGAGTGAGGGGGCGGAGGGAGGAATGAGATGAAATGGAGTGAGGGGGCGGAGGGAGGAATGAGATGAAATGGAGTGAGGGGGTGGAGGGAGGAATGAGATGAACTGGAGTGAGGGGACGGAGGGAGGAATGAGATGAAATGGAGTGAGGGGACGGAGGGAGGAATGAGATGAAATGGAGTGAGGGGACGGAGGGAGGAATGAGATTAACTGGAGAGAGGGGACGGAGGGAAGAATGAGATGAAATGGAGTGAGGGGACGGAGGGAGGAATGAGATGAACTGGAGTGAGGGGACGGAGGGAGGAATGAGATGAAATGGAGTGAGGGGACGGAGGGAGGAATGAGATTAAACGGAGTGAGGGGACAGAGGGAGGAATGAGATGAAATGGAGTGAGGGGGTGGAGGGAGGAATGAGATGAACTGGAGTGAGGGGACGGAGGGAGGAATGAGATGAAATGGAGGGGACGGAGGGAGGAATGAGATGAAATGGAATGAGGGGACGGAGGGAGGAATGAGATGAACTGGAGTGAGGGGACGGAGGGAGGAATGAGATGAAGGAGTGAGGGGACAGAGGGAGGAATGAGATGAACAGGAGTGAGGGGACGGAGGGAGGAATGAGATGAAATGGAGTGAGGGGACGGAGGGAGGAATGAGATGAACTGGAGTGAGGGGACAGAGGGAGGAATGAGATGAAATGGAGTGAAGGGACGGAGGGAGGAATTTGATTAAATGGAGTGAGGGGACGGAGGGAGGAATGAGATGAAATGGAGTGAGGGGACAGAGGGAGGAATGAGATGAAATGGAGTGAGGGGACGGAGGGAGGAATGAGATGAACTGGAGTGAGGGGACGGAGGGAGGAATGAGATGGAGTGAGGGGACGGAGGGAGGAATGAGATGAACTGGAGTGAGGGGGCGGAAGGAGGAATGAGATGAAATGGAGTGAGGGGGTGGAGGGAGGAATGAGATGAACTGGAGTGAGGGGACGGAGGGAGGAATGAGATGGAGTGAGGGGACGGAGGGAGGGATGAGATGGAATGGAGTGAGGGGACGGAGGGAGGAATGAGATGAACTGGAGTGAGGGGGCGGAGGGAGGAATGAGATGAACTGGAGTGAGGGGGCGGAGGGAGGAATGAGATGAACTGGAGTGAGGGGGCGGAGGGAGGAATGAGATGAAATGGAGTAAGGGGGCGGAGGGAGGAATGAGATGAAATGGAGTGAGGGGGCGGAGGGAGGAATGAGATGAACTGGAGTGAGGGGACGGAGGGAGGAATGAGATGAAATGGAGTGAGGGGACGGAGGGAGGAATGAGATGAAATGGAGTGAGGGGACGGAGGGAGGAATGAGATTAACTGGAGAGAGGGGACGAAGAATGAGATGAAATGGAGTGAGGGGACGGAGGGAGGAATGAGAAGAACTGGAGTGAGGGGACGGAGGGAGGAATGAGATGAATTGGAGTGAGGGGACGGAGGGAGGAATGAGATGAACTGGAGTGAGGGGACGGAGGGAGGAATGAGATGAACTGGAGTGAGGGGGCGGAGGGAGGAATGAGATGAACTGGAGTGAGTGGGCGGAGGGAGGAATGAGATGAAATGGAGTGAGGGGGCGGAGGGAGGAATGAGATGAACTGGAGTGAGGGGACGGAGGGAGGAATGAGATGGAGTGAGGGGACGGAGGGAGGGATGAGATGGAATGGAGTGAGGGGACGGAGGGAGGAATGAGATGAACTGGAGTGAGGGGACGGAGGGAGGAATGAGATGAACTGGAGTGAGGGGGCGGAGGGAGGAATGAGATGAACTGGAGTGAGGGGGCGGAGGGAGGAATGAGATGAACTGGAGTGAGGGGGCGGAGGGAGGAATGAGATGAAATGGAGTGAGGGGGTGGAGGGAGGAATGAGATGAACTGGAGTGAGGGGACGGAGGGAGGAATGAGATGAAATGGAGTGAGGGGACGGAGGGAGGAATGAGATGAACTGGAGTGAGGGGGCGGAGGGAGGAATGAGATGAAATGGAGTGAGGGGGCGGAGGGAGGAATGAGATGAAATGGAGTGAGGGGGTGGAGGGAGGAATGAGATGAACTGGAGTGAGGGGACGGAGGGAGGAATGAGATGAACTGGAGTGAGGGGACGGAGGAAGGAATGAGATGAAATGGAGTGAGGGGACGGAGGGAGGAATGAGATGAACTGGAGTGAGGGGACGGAGGGAGGAATGAGATGAACTAAAGTGAGGGGACGGAGGGGGGAATGAGATGAACTGGAGTGAGGGGACGGAGGGGGGAATGAGATGAAATGGCGTGAGGGGACGGAGGGAGGAATGAGATGAAATGGAGTGAGGGGACGGAGGGAGGAATGAGATGAACTGGAGTGAGGGGACGAAGGGAGGAATGAGATGGAGTGAGGGGACGGAGGGAGGGATGAGATGGAATGGAGTGAGGGGACGGAGGGAGGAATGAGATGAAATGGAGTGAGGGGACGGAGGGAGGAATGAGATGAAATGGAGTGAGGGGACGGAGGGAGGAATGAGATGAACTGGAGTGAGGGGACGGAGGGAGGAATGAGATGAAATGGAGTGAGGGGACGGAGGGAGGAATGAGATGAACTGGAGTGAGGGGACGGAGAGAGGAATGAGATGAAATGGAGTGAGGGGACGGAGGGAGGAATGAGATGAACTGGAGTGAGGGGACGGAGGGAGGAATGAGATGAAATGGAGTGAGGGGACGGAGGGAGGAATGAGATGAACTGGAGTGAGGGGACGGAGGGAGGAATGAGATGAACTAAAGTGAGGGGACGGAGGGAGGAATGAGATGAAATGGAGTGAGGGGACGGAGGGAGGAATGAGATGAAATGGAGTGAGGGGACGGAGGGGGGAATGAGATGAACTGGAGTGAGGGGACGGAGGGGGGAATGAGATGAAATGGAGTGAGGGGACGGAGGGGGGAATGAGATGAAATGGCGTGAGGGGACGGAGGGAGGAATGAGATGAAATGGAGTGAGGGGACGGAGGGAGGAATGAGATGAACTGGAGTGAGGGGACGGAGGGAGGAATGAGATGGAGTGAGGGGACGGAGGGAGGGATGAGATGGAATGGAGTGAGGGGACGGAGGGAGGAATGAGATGAACTGGAGTGAGGGGACGGAGGGAGGAATGAGATGAACTGGAGTGAGGGGGCGGAGGGAGGAATGAGATGAACTGGAGTGAGGGGGCGGAGGGAGGAATGAGATGAAATGGAGTGAGGGGGCGGAGGGAGGAATGAGATGAAATGGAGTGAGGGGGTGGAGGGAGGAATGAGATGAACTGGAGTGAGGGGACGGAGGGAGGAATGAGATGAAATGGAGTGAGGGGACGGAGGGAGGAATGAGATGAAATGGAGTGAGGGGACGGAGGGAGGAATGAGATTAACTGGAGAGAGGGGACGGAGGGAAGAATGAGATGAAATGGAGTGAGGGGACGGAGGGAGGAATGAGATGAACTGGAGTGAGGGGACGGAGGGAGGAATGAGATGAAATGGAGTGAGGGGACGGAGGGAGGAATGAGATTAAACGGAGTGGGGGACAGAGGGAGGAATGAGATGAAATGGAGTGAGGGGGTGGAGGGAGGAATGAGATGAACTGGAGTGAGGGGACGGAGGGAGGAATGAGATGAAATGGAGTGAGGGGACGGAGGGAGGAATGAGATGAAATGGAATGAGGGGACGGAGGGAGGAATGAGATGAACTGGAGTGAGGGGACGGAGGGAGGAATGAGATGAAGGAGTGAGGGGACAGAGGGAGGAATGAGATGAACAGGAGTAAGGGGACGGAGGGAGGAATGAGATGAAATGGAGTGAGGGGACGGAGGGAGGAATGAGATGAACTGGAGTGAGGGGACAGAGGGAGGAATGAGATGAAATGGAGTGAAGGGACGGAGGGAGGAATTTGATTAAATGGAGTGAGGGGACGGAGGGAGGAATGAGATGAAATGGAGTGAGGGGACAGAGGGAGGAATGAGATGAAATGGAGTGAGGGGACGGAGGGAGGAATGAGATGAACTGGAGTGAGGGGGCGGAGGGAGGAATGAGATGAAATGGAGTGAGGGGGCGGAGGGAGGAATGAGATGAAATGGAGTGAGGGGGTGGAGGGAGGAATGAGATGAACTGGAGTGAGGGGACGGAGGGAGGAATGAGATGAAATGGAGTGAGGGGACGGAGGGAGGAATGAGATGAACTGGAGTGAGGGGACGGAGGGAGGAATGAGATGAACTAAAGTGAGGGGACGGAGGGAATGAGATGAAATGGAGTGAGGGGACGGAGGGAGGAATGAGATGAAATGGAGTGAGGGGACGGAGGGGGGAATGAGATGAACTGGAGTGAGGGGACGGAGGGGGGAATGAGATGAAATGGCGTGAGGGGACGGAGGGAGGAATGAGATGAAATGGAGTGAGGGGACGGAGGGAGGAATGAGATGAACTGGAGTGAGGGGACGAAGGGAGGAATGAGATGGAGTGAGGGGACGGAGGGAGGGATGAGATGGAATGGAGTGAGGGGACGGAGGGAGGAATGAGATGAAATGGAGTGAGGGGACGGAGGGAGGAATGAGATGAAATGGAGTGAGGGGACGGAGGGAGGAATGAGATGAACTGGAGTGAGGGGACGGAGGGAGGAATGAGATGAAATGGAGTGAGGGGACGGAGGGAGGAATGAGATGAAATGGAGTGAGGGGACGGAGGGAGGAATGAGATGAACTGGAGTGAGGGGACGGAGGGAGGAATGAGATGAAATGGAGTGAGGGGACGGAGGGAGGAATGAGATGAACTGGAGTGAGGGGACGGAGGGAGGAATGAGATGAACTAAAGTGAGGGGACGGAGGGAGGAATGAGATGAAATGGAGTGAGGGGACGGAGGGAGGAATGAGATGAAATGGAGTGAGGGGACGGAGGGGGGAATGAGATGAACTGGAGTGAGGGGACGGAGGGGGGAATGAGATGAAATGGAGTGAGGGGACGGAGGGGGGAATGAGATGAAATGGCGTGAGGGGACGGAGGGAGGAATGAGATGAAATGGAGTGAGGGGACGGAGGGAGGAATGAGATGAACTGGAGTGAGGGGACGGAGGGAGGAATGAGATGGAGTGAGGGGATGGAGGGAGGGATGAGATGGAATGGAGTGAGGGGACGGAGGGAGGAATGAGATGAACTGGAGTGAGGGGACAGAGGGAGGAATGAGATGAACTGGAGTGAGGGGGCGGAGGGAGGAATGAGATGAACTGGAGTGAGGGGGCGGAGGGAGGAATGAGATGAAATGGAGTGAGGGGGCGGAGGGAGGAATGAGATGAAATGGAGTGAGGGGGTGGAGGGAGGAATGAGATGAACTGGAGTGAGGGGACGGAGGGAGGAATGAGATGAAATGGAGTGAGGGGACGGAGGGAGGAATGAGATGAAATGGAGTGAGGGGACGGAGGGAGGAATGAGATTAACTGGAGAGAGGGGACGGAGGGAAGAATGAGATGAAATGGAGTGAGGGGACGGAGGGAGGAATGAGATGAACTGGAGTGAGGGGACGGAGGGAGGAATGAGATGAAATGGAGTGAGGGGACGGAGGGAGGAATGAGATTAAACGGAGTGAGGGGACAGAGGGAGGAATGAGATGAAATGGAGTGAGGGGGTGGAGGGAGGAATGAGATGAACTGGAGTGAGGGGACGGAGGGAGGAATGAGATGAAATGGAGTGAGGGGACGGAGGAAGGAATGAGATGAAATGGAATGAGGGGACGGAGGGAGGAATGAGATGAACTGGAGTGAGGGGACGGAGGGAGGAATGAGATGAAGGAGTGAGGGGACAGAGGGAGGAATGAGATGAACAGGAGTGAGGGGACGGAGGGAGGAATGAGATGAAATGGAGTGAGGGGACGGAGGGAGGAATGAGATGAACTGGAGTGAGGGGACAGAGGGAGGAATGAGATGAAATGGAGTGAAGGGACGGAGGGAGGAATTTGATTAAATGGAGTGAGGGGACGCAGGGAGGAATGAGATGAAATGGAGTGAGGGGACAGAGGGAGGAATGAGATGAAATGGAGTGAGGGGACGGAGGGAGGAATGAGATGAACTGGAGTGAGGGGACGGAGGGAGGAATGAGATGGAGTGAGGGGACGGAGGGAGGAATGAGATGAACTGGAGTGAGGGGGCGGAAGGAGGAATGAGATGAAATGGAGTGAGGGGGTGGAGGGAGGAATGAGATGAACTGGAGTGAGGGGACGGAGGGAGGAATGAGATGGAGTGAGGGGACGGAGGGAGGGATGAGATGGAATGGAGTGAGGGGACGGAGGGAGGAATGAGATGAACTGGAGTGAGGGGACGAAGGGAGGAATGAGATGGAGTGAGGGGACGGAGGGAGGGATGAGATGGAATGGAGTGAGGGGACGGAGGGAGGAATGAGATGAAATGGAGTGAGGGGACGGAGGGAGGAATGAGATGAAATGGAGTGAGGGGACGGAGGGAGGAATGAGATGAACTGGAGTGAGGGGACGGAGGGAGGAATGAGATGAAATGGAGTGAGGGGACGGAGGGAGGAATGAGATGAACTGGAGTGAGGGGACGGAGAGAGGAATGAGATGAAATGGAGTGAGGGGACGGAGGGAGGAATGAGATGAACTGGAGTGAGGGGACGGAGGGAGGAATGAGATGAAATGGAGTGAGGGGACGGAGGGAGGAATGAGATGAACTGGAGTGAGGGGACGGAGGGAGGAATGAGATGAACTAAAGTGAGGGGACGGAGGGAGGAATGAGATGAAATGGAGTGAGGGGACGGAGGGAGGAATGAGATGAAATGGAGTGAGGGGACGGAGGGGGGAATGAGATGAACTGGAGTGAGGGGACGGAGGGGGGAATGAGATGAAATGGAGTGAGGGGACGGAGGGGGGAATGAGATGAAATGGCGTGAGGGGACGGAGGGAGGAATGAGATGAAATGGAGTGAGGGGACGGAGGGAGGAATGAGATGAACTGGAGTGAGGGGACGGAGGGAGGAATGAGATGGAGTGAGGGGACGGAGGGAGGGATGAGATGGAATGGAGTGAGGGGACGGAGGGAGGAATGAGATGAACTGGAGTGAGGGGACGGAGGGAGGAATGAGATGAACTGGAGTGAGGGGGCGGAGGGAGGAATGAGATGAACTGGAGTGAGGGGGCGGAGGGAGGAATGAGATGAAATGGAGTGAGGGGGCGGAGGGAGGAATGAGATGAAATGGAGTGAGGGGGTGGAGGGAGGAATGAGATGAACTGGAGTGAGGGGACGGAGGGAGGAATGAGATGAAATGGAGTGAGGGGACGGAGGGAGGAATGAGATGAAATGGAGTGAGGGGACGGAGGGAGGAATGAGATTAACTGGAGAGAGGGGACGGAGGGAAGAATGAGATGAAATGGAGTGAGGGGACGGAGGGAGGAATGAGATGAACTGGAGTGAGGGGACGGAGGGAGGAATGAGATGAAATGGAGTGAGGGGACGGAGGGAGGAATGAGATTAAACGGAGTGAGGGGACAGAGGGAGGAATGAGATGAAATGGAGTGAGGGGGTGGAGGGAGGAATGAGATGAACTGGAGTGAGGGGACGGAGGGAGGAATGAGATGAAATGGAGTGAGGGGACGGAGGGAGGAATGAGATGAAATGGAATGAGGGGACGGAGGGAGGAATGAGATGAACTGGAGTGAGGGGACGGAGGGAGGAATGAGATGAAGGAGTGAGGGGACAGAGGGAGGAATGAGATGAACAGGAGTGAGGGGACGGAGGGAGGAATGAGATGAAATGGAGTGAGGGGACGGAGGGAGGAATGAGATGAACTGGAGTGAGGGGACAGAGGGAGGAATGAGATGAAATGGAGTGAAGGGACGGAGGGAGGAATTTGATTAAATGGAGTGAGGGGACGGAGGGAGGAATGAGATGAAATGGAGTGAGGGGACAGAGGGAGGAATGAGATGAAATGGAGTGAGGGGACGGAGGGAGGAATGAGATGAACTGGAGTGAGGGGACGGAGGGAGGAATGAGATGGAGTGAGGGGACGGAGGGAGGAATGAGATGAACTGGAGTGAGGGGGCGGAAGGAGGAATGAGATGAAATGGAGTGAGGGGGTGGAGGGAGGAATGAGATGAACTGGAGTGAGGGGACGGAGGGAGGAATGAGATGGAGTGAGGGGACGGAGGGAGGGATGAGATGGAATGGAGTGAGGGGACGGAGGGAGGAATGAGATGAACTGGAGTGAGGGGGCGGAGGGAGGAATGAGATGAACTGGAGTGAGGGGGCGGAGGGAGGAATGAGATGAACTGGAGTGAGGGGGCGGAGGGAGGAATGAGATGAAATGGAGTAAGGGGGCGGAGGGAGGAATGAGATGAAATGGAGTGAGGGGGCGGAGGGAGGAATGAGATGAACTGGAGTGAGGGGACGGAGGGAGGAATGAGATGAAATGGAGTGAGGGGACGGAGGGAGGAATGAGATGAAATGGAGTGAGGGGACGGAGGGAGGAATGAGATTAACTGGAGAGAGGGGACGAAGAATGAGATGAAATGGAGTGAGGGGACGGAGGGAGGAATGAGAAGAACTGGAGTGAGGGGACGGAGGGAGGAATGAGATGAAATGGAGTGAGGGGACGGAGGGAGGAATGAGATGAACTGGAGTGAGGGGACAGAGGGAGGAATGAGATGAACTGGAGTGAGGGGGCGGAGGGAGGAATGAGATGAACTGGAGTGAGTGGGCGGAGGGAGGAATGAGATGAAATGGAGTGAGGGGGCGGAGGGAGGAATGAGATGAACTGGAGTGAGGGGACGGAGGGAGGAATGAGATGAACTGGAGTGAGGGGACGGAGGGAGGAATGAGATGGAATGGAGTGAGGGGACGGAGGGAGGAATGAGATGAACTGGAGTGAGGGGACGGAGGGAGGAATGAGATGAACTGGAGTGAGGGGGCGGAGGGAGGAATGAGATGAACTGGAGTGAGGGGGCGGAGGGAGGAATGAGATGAACTGGAGTGAGGGGGCGGAGGGAGGAATGAGATGAAATGGAGTGAGGGGGCAGAGGGAGGAATGAGATGAAATGGAGTGAGGGGGTGGAGGGAGGAATGAGATGAACTGGAGTGAGGGGACGGAGGGAGGAATGAGATGAAATGGAGTGAGGGGACGGAGGGAGGAATGAGATGAAATGGAGTGAGGGGACGGAGTTAGGAATGAGATTAACTGGAGAGAGGGGACGGAGGGAAGAATGAGATGAAATGGAGTGAGGGGACGGAGGGAGGAATGAGATGAAACGGAGTGAGGGGACGGAGGGAGGAATGAGTTGAAACGGAGTGAGGGGACGGAGGGAGGAATGAGATGAAGGAGTGAGGGGACAGAGGGAGGCATGAGATGAACAGGAGTGAGGGGACGGAGGGAGGAATGAGATGAAATGGAGTGAGGGGACGGAGGGAGGAATGAGATGAACTGGAGTGAGGGGACAGAGGGAGGAATGAGATGAAATGGAGTGAAGGGACGGAGGGAGGAATTTGATTAAATGGAGTGAGGGGACGGAGGGAGGAATGAGATGAAATGGAGTGAGGGGACAGAGGGAGGAATGAGATGAAATGGAGTGAGGGGACGGAGGGAGGAATGAGATGAACTGGAGTGAGGGGACGGAGGGAGGAATGAGATGGAGTGAGGGGACGGAGGGAGGAATGAGATGAACTGGAGTGAGGGGGCGGAAGGAGGAATGAGATGAAATGGAGTGAGGGGGTGGAGGGAGGAATGAGATGAACTGGAGTGAGGGGACGGAGGGAGGAATGAGATGGAGTGAGGGGACGGAGGGAGGGATGAGATGGAATGGAGTGAGGGGACGGAGGGAGGAATGAGATGAACTGGAGTGAGGGGACGGAGGGAGGAATGAGATGAACTGGAGTGAGGGGGCGGAGGGAGGAATGAGATGAACTGGAGTGAGGGGGCGGAGGGAGGAATGAGATGAACTGGAGTGAGGGGCGGAGGGAGGAATGAGATGAAATGGAGTAAGGGGGCGGAGGGAGGAATGAGATGAAATGGAGTGAGGGGGCGGAGGGAGGAATGAGATGAACTGGAGTGAGGGGACGGAGGGAGGAATGAGATGAAATGGAGTGAGGGGACGGAGGGAGGAATGAGATTAACTGGAGAGAGGGGACGAAGAATGAGATGAAATGGAGTGAGGGGACGGAGGGAGGAATGAGATGAACTGGAGTGAGGGGACGGAGGGAGGAATGAGATGAAATGGAGTGAGGGGACGGAGGGAGGAATGAGATGAACTGGAGTGAGGGGACGGAGGGAGGAATGAGATGAACTGGAGTGAGGGGGCGGAGGGAGGAATGAGATGAACTGGAGTGAGTGGGCGGAGGGAGGAATGAGATGAAATGGAGTGAGGGGGCGGAGGGAGGAATGAGATGAACTGGAGTGAGGGGACGGAAGGAGGAATGAGATGGAGTGAGGGGACGGAGGGAGGGATGAGATGGAATGGAGTGAGGGGACGGAGGGAGGAATGAGATGAACTGGAGTGAGGGGACGGAGGGAGGAATGAGATGAACTGGAGTGAGGGGGCGGAGGGAGGAATGAGATGAACTGGAGTGAGGGGGCGGAGGGAGGAATGAGATGAACTGGAGTGAGGGGGCGGAGGGAGGAATGAGATGAAATGGAGTGAGGGGGCGGAGGGAGGAATGAGATGAAATGGAGTGAGGGGGTGGAGGGAGGAATGAGATGAACTGGAGTGAGGGGACAGAGGGAGGAATGAGATGAAATGGAGTGAGGGGACGGAGGGAGGAATGAGATGAAATGGAGTGAGGGGACGGAGGGAGGAATGAGATTAACTGGAGAGAGGGGACGGAGGGAAGAATGAGATGAAATGGAGTGAGGGGACGGAGGGAGGAATGAGATGAAACGGAGTGAGGGGACGGAGGGAGGAATGAGTTGAAACGGAGGGAGGGGACGGAGGGAGGAATGAGATGAAATGGAATGAGGGGACGGAGGGAGGAATGAGATGAACTGGAGTGAGGGGACGGAGGGAGGAATGAGATGAAATGGAGTGAGGGGACAGAGGGAGGAATGAGATGAACAGGAGTGAGGGGACGGAGGGAGGAATGAGATGAAATGGAGTGAGGGGACGGAGGGAGGAATGAGATGAAACGGAGTGAGGGGTCGGAGGGAGGAATGAGATGAAATGGAGTGAGGGGACGGAGGGAGGAATGAGATGAAACGGAGTGAGGGGACGGAGGGAGGAATGAGATGAAACGGAGTGAGGGGACGGAGGGAGGAATGAGATGAAATGGAGTGAGTGGGGGGAGGGAGGAATGAGATGAAATGGAATGAGGGGACGGAGGGAGGGATGAGATGGAATGGAGTGAGGGGACGGAGGGAGGGATGAGATGGAATGGAGTGAGGGGACGGAGGGAGGGATGAGATGGAATGGAGTGAGGGGACGGAGGGAGGGATGAGATGGAATGGAGTGAGGGGACGGAGGGAGGGATGAGATGGAATGGAGTGAGGGGACGGAGGGAGGGATGAGATGAACTGGAGTGAGGGGACGGAGGGAGGGATGAGATGAACTGGAGTGAGGGGACGGAGGGAGGGATGAGATGGAATGGAGTGAGGGGACAGAGGGAGGGATGAGATGGAATGGAGTGAGGGGACGGAGGGAGGGATGAGATGGAATGGAGTGAGGGGACGGAGGGAGGGATGAGATGGAATGGAGTGAGGGGACGGAGGGAGGGATGAGATGGAATGGAGTGAGGGGACGGAGGGAGGGATGAGATGAACTGGAGTGAGGGGACGGAGGGAGGATTGAGGATGTGAGGAGAAGGATGGACCGACAGCCCTCCGTTTGACGTCGCTGGCGGATGACGTTCGGCGCGTCACCAAAAGGCGCCGGAGCGGGAAGGCGCACGGAATGGAGGAGTTGGAGTCTGAGACGGAGGTTCCTGTCACGGTGAGGGGAATGGGCGGCGGGGGAAAGGAGAGGCTGGAATAAGTAGCAGGGGCCGTGGAGCGTGTGGGGTGAAAGGGAGTGTGGAGTCATGGGAAGTGGGTGACTACTAGGAGGCAACTGTTAAATAAAGCGGAGATGCGGGATGCAGGATCAGTTCATGTGTTGTAGTTCCACATCGTGAGTTTACTGGGCTTCCTGTTGATAACATCGGCAGCAAGTAAGAGTCTTGGCCGCTCGAGGAACTCGGCTGAAAGCAGGCGATCTGAGCTTCAGATGCCTCGATGCTCAGGGGAGAGTTACCTGAATTCTGTTACATGATTAACTGCTTCAGAGCTGGTCCGTGGCCAGGGACAAGAGAGGTAGCGGGATCCTGGAGAAGCTTCAGCCCTTGAACTTGCCAACGGGTCTGAGATTGTTGCTCTCTGCGAGCATGGGAGGCTGAGCAACTGAACTGTGGCATCGTGGTCCGGGGAGCGCATTCAAGCGTGGGGAGAGAAGAGAAATGTAGTTGCAATTGGGGATAGTACAGTCAGAGGAATAGACAATTCCCTGTCACAAGGATTGAGAGTCCTGAAGGCAGGATTGTCTGCCAGGTGCCCAGATTTGGGACATTCCATCTGGCTTGCAGAGGAATATGGAGTGGGAGGGAAAACATCTAGTTGCAGTTCATGTGAGTGCCAACGATGTAGGGTGAACAGGGAAAGAGGTTATTTGAGTAGCTAGGGACCAAATTAAAATGCATAAGCAAAAAGGTAATAATCTCTGGACTGTTACCTGAATCACGTGGTAAATGCATGGCTGAAAGATTGGTGTGGGATAAGTGGGTTTGAATTTGTGCCAGTATTGGGAAGGAGGAAGCTGTTCTAATGGGCTCCTGGTGAATTACGGAGCCAGGGCTATGGATAGGGATTTAAACTAAATAGTAGAAGGTCAGTTCAGCTGCTTGGAAAGATAAGTGAGAGATGGTGAGGAAGGCAAATGCGTTGTTAGCATTCATTTCAAGAGGTCTAGAATACAAGAGCAGGGATGTGATGCTGAGGTACTGGTGAGGCCTCACCTTGAGTATTGTGAACAGTTCTAGGCTCCTCGTCTGAGAAAAAAATGTGCTGACAATGGGCAGCACACACAAAGTGCTGGATGAACTCAGCAGACCAGGCAGCATTCACGGTAAAAAGCACAGTCGAAGTTTCAGGCTGAGACCCTTCAGCAGGACCTGTGTGTGTGCTCGGATTTCCAGCATCTGCAGATTTTCTCTTGTTTGTGCAGGTAGTGGAGAGGTTTACAAGGATGATTCCAGGAATGAAAGGGTTATCATATGAGCAACATTTGCTAGATCTGGGTCTGTACTTGCTGGAATTTAGAAGGATTAAGGGGGGATCTCATTGAAACCTATTGAATTTTGAAAGGCCGAGACAGAGTAGATGTGAAAAAGATGTTTCTGATGGTGGGAGAGTCTAGGACAAGAGGGCACAGCCGCTCAATAGAGAGGTGTCCATATAAAACAGTTGCGGCGAAATTTCTTTAGCTAGAGGGTGGTGAATTTGGAATTCATTATCACAGGCAGCTGAGAAGTCCAGATCAGTGGGTGTATTTAAATCAGAGCTTGATAGGTTGTTGATTGGCCACAGCATGAAAGGTTATGGGGAGAAGGTAGGGGAACGGGGCCGAGTAGGGGTAAAAAGGATCAGCTGTGATTGAATAGTGGAGCAGACTTGATTGGCCAAATGGCCTAATTCTGCTCCTATGCTTTATGGAGAGTTCAGGAGAGTTTAGTGAAGTCTCCAGAATAAAGAATAAGACAAAAAGTTTGTAAAACGACAAGAATTTAACTTAAGGCAACATTGAGAAAAAAATTAAAAAGGGTGGTGAATACAGGACTGAAGGTGTTAAATTATTTGAGTGCATATAGTATATGATCTTGTGCAGTTAGAAGTTGGCAGAGCTGTGGCTGGAAAAAGATCACAGTTGTGAACTTAACATCCGAAGATGTGCATCATATCAAAAGAATGGGCAGGTGGACAAAGAGGGTGGGGTGGCTTTGTTTGTTTAAAAGAAAATGAAATCCTTAGAAAGAAGTGATAGGTTTCAGAAGATGTGCGTAGAGTTAAGAAGCTGCAAGGGTAAGAAGACTGGATGGGAGAAATACTCAGGCTTCTGAACAGTAGCCAGGATGTGGGGCGCAAATTGCAATGGTGGCAGAAAAGGTTTGTTAGAATGGCATAGGGATTTCAGTACGCAGGTAGATTGGAAATATCAGGTTGGTGCTGGATCCAAAAGAAGGAACTTGCAGAATGCCTAAAGATGGATTTTTAAAGCAGCTTGTCATTGAGCTGACTAAGGAAGTCAAAACTATTGTAAAAGCAAAAGAGAGGGCATACAACAAAACAAAAATTAGTGGGAAGACAGAGGATTGGGAAGTTTTGAAAAACCTACAGAGAGCAACTAAAAAATCATTTGAAGGGAAACGATGAAATATGAAAGCAAGCTAGCAATATCAAAATGGATAGTAAAAGTTTTTTCAGGTATGTTAAAAATAAACGAAAAATGAGAGTGGACATAGGACCGCTAGAAAATGAGGCTGGAGAAATAATAATGTAGATAAGGAGATAGCTGATGATCTAAATGAGTATTTTGCATCAGTCTTCACTGTGAAAGACACTAGCAGTGTGCCTGATGTATTGTTTGAAGGAAGAGAAGTGGGTTAACTTACTGTTACAAGAGAGAAGGTGCTCAAAAAGCTGAAAGACCTAAAGGTACAAAAGTCACCCAGAGCAGAGGATCTGCACCCTAGGGTTCTGAAAGAGGTAGTGTTAGAGATTGTGGTGGCATTACTCTGCCATGGTGCCAGAGGACTGGAAAATTGCAAATGTTACTCCACTCTTTAAAAAGGGAGGAAGGTAGCAGAAAGGAAATTATGGACCAGTTAGCCAGACCTCAGTGGTTGGGAATATATTAGAGTCAATTGTTAAGGGAGGTGATGGAGTACTTGGTGACACAGGACAAGATAGTACAAAGTCAGCATGATTTGCTTCGGGGAAAATCTTGCTTGTCGGACCTCTTGGAATTATTTGAGGAGTTTACAAGTAGGATAGATAAAGGGGATGCAGTGGATGTTGTATATTTGGACTTTCAGAACGCCATTGACAAAGTACCACGCATGAGGCTGCTTACCAAGTTAAGAGCCCATGGTATTACAGGAAACTTACTAACATGGCTAGAGCACTGGCTGATTGGTAGGAGGCAGTGAGTGGGAATGAAAGGATCCTTTTCTGGTTGGCTGCCAGTGACTAGTGGTGTTCTGCGGGGGTTGGTGTTAGAACCACTTCTTTTTATGCTGTATATAAATGATTTGGATGATGGAGTAGATGGCTTTGTTGCCAAGTTTGCCCGTGATACAAAGATTGGTGGAGGGGTAGGTAGTGTTGAGGAAACAGGTAGGATGCAGAAGACAGATTAGGAGAATGAGCAAGAAAGTGGCAAAAGAAATACAATGTTGGAAAATGTATGGCCATGCACTTTGGTAGTAGAAATAAATATGCAGACTAGTTTCTAAAAGGGGAGAAAGTCCAGGAGTCTGAGACGCAGAGGGACTTGGGAGTCCTTGTGCAGAACACCCTGAAGATTGAGTTGGTGGTGAGGAAGGCAAATGCCATGTTAACACTCATTTCATGAGGTCGATAATACAAGAACAGGGATGTGATGCTGAGGCACTGGTGAGACCTCACCTTGAGTATTGTGAACTGTTTTGGGCCCCTCATCATAGAAAAGATGTGTTGCCATTGGAGAGGGTCCAGAGGAGGTTCACAGGGATGATTCCAGGAAAGAAAGGTTTGTCATACGAGAAACATTTGATGGCTCTGGGTTTGTTCTTACTGGAATTCAGAAGGATGAGGGGGGGATCTTATTGAAACTTTTCAAATATTTAAAGGTCTAGACAGAGTAGATGTGGAAAGGATGTTTCCCATGGTGGGAATGTCTAGGAGAAGGGGATGGAGGGGTGCCTTTCCAAAATAGAGATGCGGAGAAATTTCTTTAGCCAAAGGGTGGTGAATTTGTTGCCACATACAGCTGTGGAGGCCAGGTCGTTGGGTGTATTTAAGGCAGAGATTGATAGGTTCTTGACGAGACATGGCATCAAAAGTTACAGGGAGGAGATGGGAACTGGGTTTGAAGAGGAGATAGGAAAAAAGGATCAGCCATGATTGAATGACAGAGCAGACTTGATGGGCCAGATGGCCTAAATCTGTTCCTATGTCTTATGGAAAACATAGTGCTGGATTGGGTGTTGTGCACTGTACCAGATTTGATTAGGGAGCTTAAGATAGTGATCATAATGTGACAAAGTTCACCCTGCAGCTGGAGAGGGGCAAACTAAAATCAGATATATTGATATTACAGTTGAGTAAAGCTAACTACAGAGCCATGAGAGAGGAACTGGTCAAAGTTGATTGGAAGGGGACGTGGACAGAGAAGCAATGCTGGAGTATCTGGGATTAAGTTGGAAAATGTGGGATCAGTTCATCCCAAAGAAGAAGCAGCATTCTAAAGAGAAGATGAGGCAATTGTGGCTGATGAGGGAAGTCAGAGGCACGATAAAAGCAAAAGAGAGGGCATACAATGTAGCAAAAATTAGTGGGAAGCTTTTAAAAACCACCAGAAGACAACTAAAAAAGCAATATGGTGAGAAAAGATGGAATATGAAGATAAGCTAGCCCATAATATAAAAGCAGATACAAAGTTTTTCTCGGTATACAGTATATGGAGTAAAAGGGAGGTGAGAGTGGACATTGGATCACTGGGAAATGACGCTGGAGAGGTACCAATGGGGAACAAAGAAATGACAGATGAACTGAATAAGCATTTTGCGCCAGTTTTCTCTGACAGAAATTCGAATCTGTTAGAATCAGAATCAAGTTTATTATCACCGGCATGTGACGTGAAATTTGTTAACTTAGCAGCAGCAGTTCAATGCAATACATAATATAGAAAAAAACAAAACAAAATAATAAATAAATTACTGTATACATATATGGAATAGATTAAAGATCATGCAAAAAACAGAAATAATATATATTTAAAAAGTAAGGTAGTGTCCAAGAGTTCAATGCCCATTTAGGAATCGGATGGCAGAGGAGAAGAAGCTGTTCCTGAATTGCTGAGTGTGTGCCTTCAGGCTTCTGTACCTCCTACCTGACAGTACCAGTGAGAAAAGGACATGCCCTGCGTGCTGGAGGTCCTTAATGGACGCTGCCTTTCTGAGGTGCTGCTCATTGAAGATGTCCTGGGTACTTTGTAGGCTAGTACCCAAGTTGGAGCTGACTAAATTTACAACCCTTTGCATCTTCTTTCGGTCCTGTGCAGTAGCCCCCTCCCACCCCCATACCAGACAGTGATGCAGCCTGTCGGAATGCTCTCAACGGTACATCTGTAGAAGTTTTTGAGTGTACTTGTTGACATACCAAATCTCTTCAAACTCCTAATAAAGTATAGTGGCTGTTTTGCCTTCCTTATAACTGCATCGATATGTTGGGACCAGGTTAGGTCCTCAGAGAAATTGACAACCAGGAACTTGAAACCGCTCACTCTTTCCACTTCTGATGCCTCTATGAGGATTGGTATGTGTTCCTTTGTCTTACCCTTCCTGAAGTCCACAATCAGTTCTTTCGTCTTACTGACGTTGAGTGCAAGGTTGTTGCTGCGACACCACTCCACTAGTTGGTATATCTTGCTCCTGTATGTCCTCTCGTCTCCATCTGAGACGGTTAATGGTTGTATCGTCAGCAAATTTATAGGTGGCGGCGGAGCCTGGAACCGAAGCTGGAATCCCTTCGCTATGAATTGTGAATTTATAGTGGTATTTGAGCTATGCCTAGTCACACAGTCACGGATATAGAGAGAGAGTAGAGCGGTGGGCTAAGCACACGCCCCTGAGGTGAGCCAGTGTTGATCATCAGAGAGGAAGATATGTTATCACCAATCTACACAGATTGTGGTCTTCAGTTAGGAAGTCGAGGATGCAAGTACAGAGGCCCAGGTTCTGCAAGTTCTCAGTCAGGATTGTGGGAATGATGGTGTAGAAAGCTGAGCTGTAGTTGATGAACAGCATCCTGACGTAGGTGTTTGTGTTGTCCAGGTGGTCTACAGGTGTGTGAAGAGCCATTGAGATTGCATCTGCCGTTGACCTGTTGTGGCGATTGGCAAATTGCAATGGGTCCAGGTCCTTGCTGAGGCAGGAGTTCAGTCTAGTCATGACCAACCTCTCAAAGCATTTCATCTCTGTCGATGTGAGTGCTACTGGGCGATAGTCATTAAGGCAGTTCACATTATTCTTCTTAGGCACTGGTATAAATTGTTGCCTTTTTGAAGCAAGTGGAAACTTTCCTCTTGTAGCAGTGAGAGGTTAAAAATGTTCTTGAATACCCCCGCCAGTTGGTCGGCACAAGTTTTCAGCCTGTAGCAGGTAGAAGTTAGTGTACTGTTATTACTAAGGAGAAGGTGCTTGGGAAGCTGAAAGCTCTGAAGGTAGATGAGTCACTTCAGCCAGCTGGAATACACCCCGGGTTCTGAAGAGATTGTGGAAGCATTACTAATGATCTATCAAGCATGACTAGAATCTGGAGTGGTTCCAGAGAACTGGAAAATGGCAAGTGTCATTCCACTCTTTAAGACGGGAAGGAGGCAAAAGACAGATAATTATTGGCCAGTTAACCTGACTTCAGTATTTGGCAAGGTGTTGGAGTTCATTATTAAGGATGAGGTTTCAGTGTTCTCAGAGGTACATGATAAAATAGCATGGTTTCTTTAAGGGGAAATCTCACTTGTTAATCTGTTGGAATTCTTTGAGGAAATAACAGGCAGGATAGACAAAGGAGAGTCGGTGGATGTTTACTTGATTTCCAGAAGGCCTTTGATAAGGTGCCACATGTGAGTTTGCTAAACAAGAGCACATGGTATTTCAGGAAAGATACTAGTATGGATAGGAAAAATTGCTGACTTGCAGGAGGCAGAGTGGGAATAAAAGGGGTGTTTTCGTTGCCTGTTGGAAGTCGAATCTGGATAAACTCACTCAGAGACCCTTTTCACAGGGTTTTGAATAAACCCTTTATTCAAAGCCTCCGGGGCACTTCAGTTAGTCGCTCAAACAGGAACAGTCTGTGACTCTTCTGCTTGGTCCACCAACTAACCGGCAGTTCCTCGTGCGGTATAGATATAGTTGCTCACGTAAACCCACACAGCGCAGGCTGGAGCTGGTCTTACCTATGTGGGTGACAGTACAGAGAGACAAATTACAGAACAGATATAGTGGCCACATGCATAGGACAGGCTGGAGCCGATCTTATTTATGTGCATGACTGCACAAAGAGACAAGGACCTTGAAACACTAGCTGTCTAACTACATGAAGAAATATTGCTCAGCATTGACTAGCAAGCTTAGCACATCTGCTGATCATCAGCGGTTTCTTGCAGAAAAACACGCTGCTATTGTTTAACGGACCGTGTTAACCCTTTACATACTTTATCATATCAGTGACCAATGGGTACCATGGGTGCCAATGTTGGGACCATTGCTTTTCACGTTAAATGTCAATGATTTAGAGAGATGAGGAGGAATTTCTTCAGCTGGAGCATGAAGAATCTGTGGAATTCATTGCCACGGACTGCCCTGGAGGTCAGGTCATTGTAGATATCTAAAGCAGAGGTTGATAGGTTATTGATTTGTAAGGACTTCAAAGGTTATGACAAGAAGGCAGGAAGATGGGTTTGAAAGGGGATAATAAATCAGCCAAGATGGAAAGGCAGAGCAGACCTGATGGGCCAAATGGCCTAATTCTGCTCCTATGGTCTTATTGCAGGAACAGTATTAGCATAAACAAAGATTAGCTCAGTAGCTGTTGGCTAGTATCGATCTGCTGGAAGTTAATGATCTGGATGACAGAATTGATGGTTTTGTAGCCAGGTTTGTGGATGATACAAAGATAGGTGGTGGGGCAGGTAGTGTTGAGAAAGCAGAGAGTCTGCAGAAGGACTTGGACAGATTGGGAGAATGGACTAAGAAATGGCAGATGGAAAACTGTGTAGAGAAGAGTATGGTCATGCTTTGGTAGAACAATAAATGTGTAGATCATGTTAAAAATAGGGAACTATTTAACAAGTGGAAGGTACAAAGGAACTTAAGAGTCCTGGTGCACAATTCCTAAATGTTCTCTTGCAAGTTGAGGAAGGTAAATAATACAATATGAGCATTTATTTTGAAAGGATTAGAAAATAAAAACACTGATGTAATGCACAAGAGATTTTGCAGATTGTAGAGATCCAGGAAACACACAAAATGCAAGAAGAACTAAGCAGGTCAGGTAGCATCTATGGTGAGGAATGTGCAGTGAATGTTTTGGGCTGAGGACCTTCATCAGGACTGGAAAGGAAGGGGGAAGAAGCCAGAATAAGAAGGTGGGAGGAGGGGAAGGAGGACAAGCTGGCAAGTGATAGATGAAGCTCGGTGAGAGGGTATGTGGGTGGAAAAGGTAAAAGGGCTGGAGAAGAAGGAACCTGGTACGAAAAGAGAGTGGACCATTGAAAAAAGGGAAGGAGGAGGGAGGGGCACCAGAGGGAGATGATGAGCAGGTAAAGAGAAGAGGTGAGAGGGGAGCTGGAATGGAAAATAAGAGAGGGGAGGAAGGGTGAAAATCAATGTTTTTTGCCATTGTGTTGGACCGACCCAGACAGAATGAGGTGTTGCTTCTCCAACCCGACAATGGCCTCATCGACACTAGAGAAGGCCATGGACTGGCGGGTTGGAATAGGAAGTTGAATTAAAATGCATGGCCACTGGAAAATCCCACCTTTTGTGAAGGGTAGAGTGAAGGAGCTCACCTGAATCTGCATTGGGTCTCAATAATGTAGAGGAGGCCACACTGGGAGCATTGGATACAGTAGATGACCATGATGGACTTGCAGGTGAAGAATTGCCTCACCTGGAAGAACTGTTTGGTGCCCTAAGTGATGGTGAGGGAGGAGGTGTAGGGGCAGGTGTAGCACTTGTCCTGCTTGCAGGGATAAGTGCCAGGAGGGAAATCAGTGGGGAGGGACAAGTAGACAAGAGAGTCAGGTAGAAGGTAATCCCTGTAGAAAGTGGAGATTGGAAGGTAAGTAGCAGGAGCCCTTTGAAGATGCTGAAAGTTATGGAGACTGTTGAGTTCGATACAGAGCTTTATGGGGTCTAAGCTGTATCCCTGCTGTGAAGATGGGGTAAAGGTGGATGTGAGGGAAATGGAAGAGATACAGGTGAAGGCAGCATCGATGGTAGAAGAAGGGAAACTCCACTCTTTGAAGACAGATATCTCAGATTTTCTGGAATGGAAAGCTTTAACTTGAGAACAAATGCTGTAGAGACAGAGGAGCTGAGAAAAGAGAATAGCAGTTTTACAAGTGACAGGGTGAAAATGTTGAAAGGCATGGACAGAGTGGATGTGGCAAAGTTGGTTCCCATGGTGGGGGAGTCTAGTACGAGAGGACATGACTTGAGGATTGCAGGGCGCCCACTCAGAACAGTGATGCGAAGAAATCTTTTTAGCCAGAGGGTGGTGAATCTGGAATTTGTTGCCACGGGCAGCAGTGGAGGCCAAGTCATTGGGTGTATTTAAGGCAGAGATTGATAGGTATCTGAGTAGCCAGGGCATCAAAGGTTATGGTGAGAAGATGAGGGAGTGGGACTAAATGGGAGAATGGATCAGCTCATGATAAAATGGCGGAGCAGACTCAATGGGCCGAATGGCTGACTTCTGCTCCTTTGTCTTATGGTCTTAAAAGGTATAGTCCAGATAGCTCTGAGAATCAGCAGGCTTGTAAAAGTTATCAGTACACAGTCTATCTTCAGAGCGATGAGAAATGGGTCAGAGATGTACCAAGTAAATTTGAGGGCAGGTTGGAGGTAAAGTTGATGAAATCAATAGCTCAGCATGGGAGTAGGAAGCAGTGCCAATGATGTGCAGAGACAGCTGGGGAGCATTGCCAGTACAGGCTTAGAATATGAATTGTTCCTTGTAGCTGATGAAAAGATGAGCATATCTGGGACCCATGTGGATGCCAATGGCTATAATTTCGGTTTGGAGAAACTAGGAAGAGCCAAAGCGAAGTTATTAGTGTGAGTACCAGTTCTGCCAGATGGAGGAGTGGCGGTGGAGGTGAACTGCTTAGATTTGCTGTCCAGAAAGCAGTGGAGAGCTTTAGGGCCTTCTTGCTGGGAGGAATAGGGTGTATATGGGCTGGACATCTATATGATGATGAGATGATCATCAGAGCAGATGCAGGCAGAAACAGCAGGTCTGCCTGGATAGCAGTCAGGTTTGTAGATCTTGGGTAGGAGGTACAAACAAGCAGCATGGAGTAAAGGAACTATGAAGTTGGTAGCAGTGGATGGAAGATCTTCAGAATCAATGAAGTTTGTAGTGGTGCAGGGGACAGTGGCCTGATGCTGTGCAGTGGGATCTTTCTCAAGGTGTATGTAAGAGGAGGTGTCTGGCAGACTACAGCCGCACCTCTGTTGTCTGTGGGCTTAATTGCAAGGTTGGAATTGGTGTGGAGAGGGTTGAGAGCAGTGCGTCAGAGACCGAGGCTCAGATAAGAGAGAGGAGTCCTGAAGTCAAGATGGTTGATATCTAGTTGACAGTGATAAAAAAGATCCCAGAGCAGGGTTACCAAGAAAAGGAGAACTAAAGATGAAGGAAGGGTCATCGGGAGGAGATGGGGGGAAGGGGAGAGGATGAGGAGATCATTGCCAAAGAATTGGGCTTAGAGATGGAGGTGAAGGATGTAATGCTGACATTACTACATTTGGAGGATTGTGAGCAGTTTTAGCCCACATATCTAAGATAGGATGTGCTGTCATTGGAAGGGGTTTGGGGAAGGTCTGCAAGAATGATCGTGGGAATGAAAGGATTAACATTTGAGGAGTGTTTGTTTGACTCTGGGCTTGTGATCACTGCAGTTTAGAAGAATGGGTGGGGGAGGGAATCTCATTGCAAACCTACTGAACATTGAAAGGCCTAGAGTGATGTGGTGAGGATAGAGGGACAGTCTAAGACCAGAGGAAATGGCCTCAGAATAGAAAGGCATCCCTTTAGAACAGATGAGCAGGTGGTAAATCTGCAGAATTAATTGCCACAGTCAGCTGTGGAGGCCAAGTCATTTGGTATATTTATCATGGAAGTTGATAGCTTCTTTGTTAGTAAGGTTACAGGGAGAAGGCAGGAGAATGTGGTTGCAGAGGAAAGTAAATCGGCCATGATGGAATGGTGGAGCAGACTCGATGGGCTGAGTCGCCCTCTGATTGTGTTTGTTTAACCTTAGTGTTTCTGAAAAGATGTGTGGGTCGGTAATTAGATCGGCTACTCTAAATTGCTCCTTGTGCATAAGACAAGGTGATGTAAATGTGGAGAAAGATAAGATTGTTATCTGTGTAGTGGTGTGTGTTTGGTGCAGTTTTGCTGGGCTGAAGATCTTGATTCTGTGCTGTATCCCTCTGTTACTCTGGTATTCCTTTAGCTAAGGTGATAAATTCACACTTAATTTGTGAAATCTATTTATTTCTCTCTGATATCAGGACATTCCAGGAGTGAGCCCTGGACGACCCATCGGGTTTGAGTGGGGCCCGACGCAAATTTTGATCTATCCAACACAATATAAACGGACAGGTAATGTGACATATTGATCATTGTTTATATTAGAATTTTTATAATTACAAATTATTGATCTACTGTTTATCTGCTATACTGTTGCTCTTTGTTCCCCAACCACTTGAAACTGGAAATTCTTGAAAAGAGGGGGCCTGTGGGATTAGTGTGGAGGTTCTAACTACTGGGTGATGTAGTACAGTAGATTTGGGATTGGTAAACAAAATTGCTCCCACAAAGAGCTGTGGCAGGTAGAACGGCCTTCTGAGCTGTGAATTTGACTGATGTGAATAATTACATTTGTTTCTATTGATGACAAAAACGGAAGGATTAATGTTTGGATGATTATCAGTTTTATGGTAGGGTGGCAAGTGTTGCTGTGAGAAGAGTAATTGTCTTATAGTTCTGGTAACCCAGGTTCAATGCTGATTTTGCATGCTGTCTGTGAGAAGTTTGCATGTTCTCCTGTGATGTAAGTTTTTGTTTTCTGGTTACTCTCATATCACAAAGGTGTTGGTTGATAGGTTATTTTGCCACAGTTAATTAACCTCAGTGTGTAAGTGAGTCGTTGGGAATAAGGGGAGAATAAAAATGAGATTAGTGTAGGATTAACGTAACTTGATGGTGGGCTGAAGAGTTCTCTGCTTTAGGACACTATAATTCTTCTGTGGCAGATCCATTGTTGCTTCAGCAACCCCTTGTGAGGCCCAGCATGTCATTGTTCTAGCCAATGTGGTGTTGTAAATGAAAGTATTGCTGGATCTGAGTAAATGATTTGTGGACACCATTCTTTCTGGTCAAACCACAGACAAGTCCCCTGGCACTTCCTCACAGATGGCTCACATTCAAGTTGTTCGCAGAGATAAGGATATTTACTCACCAATTCTAAGCAAACTTTTCAATGAGTCGCATGGCATCTTCATGACACTTCAGAAAGCCGAGCAGGATTGCAAAATCAGCAAAGCACAGTGAGTAGACATTAACTTTCAGGGTGTGCTTCCATGGCAACACATTTTTATTAACTCTCTCTTCAAGTTGTGGAAGTAAGGAATATAAGCAAGTCAGTTTGGTACTTAAATAGCATTTTATGAAAGTTCTGAAGACGTTTAAAGCCAACAGTTATGAGTTATCATAGACGGTAATACAATGGATTCCAGTTAATTGGGGTAGCACATATAGAACAACTCTTCAACAACCAAAACTAATTGAGAAAACAGCTGGCATTTCCTTCGTTCATTTTGGGCAATATGCTGTTTAATTGGGATGGGAGACAGTTGCTGTACAGTCTCTTACTAACATCAGTGTGTGCACTTGTGTGGCCATTAGACACTATGTCATGCTAAGGCAAACGGTTTTTAAATAGCATCAGTTGAATGTGTCAGAGTACAAAAACTAGTGATTTTTGTCACTGATAGTTGGCAAGAAATAAAACAGTAAGACAATTCAGAACTGTTTTGCTCACTGTGGTTTCAAACATTCAGGCTTGGAGATGCCAAAAATGGCTGAAAATGAAAGTGAAATTATTTTGCTACTTCAAGTTAGGAACTACAGACAAGACCATAAGATATAGGAGTATAATTAGGCCATTTGGCCCATCGAATCTACTTTGCCATTTCATCATTGGCGATCCAATTCCCTGTCAGCCCCAATGTCCTGTCATCTCCCCGTATCCCTTCATGCCTGACAAATCAAGAATCAATCAACCTCTGCCTTAAATATACTCAATGACTATAGACAGAGGGAGTGTAGTGGCTCTGCTGGTAAATAAGTGGAAAGATGTTGCATAGGATTGGAAGATGTTGAATCCTTATGGGTTGAGTTAAGAAACTGCAAGGGTAAAATGACTCTGGTAGCAGTTATAGACAGGCCTCCAAACAGTAGCTGGGATGTGGACTACAGATTACAACGGGAAATAGAAAAGGCGTGTCAAAAGGGAATGTTATGATAGTCACAGGAGATTTCAACATGCAGGTTGATTGGGAAAAATCAGGTTGGTAATGGATCCCAAGAGAGTGAGTTTGTTAACTGACCACAAGATGGCTTTTTAGAGCAGTTTGTCATTGAGCCTACTAGGGTTCAGCTCTCCTGGGTCGGGTGTTATGTAATGGAGGTGATTAGGGAGCTTAAGGTAAAAGAACCTTTAGGAGCCAGTGATCACAATATGATTAAATTCAACTTGAAATTTGATAGGGAGAAAGTAAAGTCTGACATAGCAGTGGACTAAAGGAAATTACAGTGGTATGAGAGATAATTTGCCTAAAGTAAATGGGAAGAAGATGCTGGCAGAGATGACAGCAGAAATGCAATGACATGAGTTTCTGGTTAAAAATGAGGAAGGCAGGATAGATATATTCCAAAAATGAAGAAATGCTCAAAAAGCAAAATAATTCAACCGTGGCTGACAAAGTTAATGTAAAAGCAAAAGTAAGGGCATACATTAAGGCAAAAATTAGCAGGAAGATAGAGGATTGGTAAGCTTTTGAAAACTTTCAGAGAGCAACTAAAGGAATCATTAGGAAGGAAAATATGAAACCCAGCTAGTAAACGATATCAGAGTCGATAGTAAAATCATTTACAAGTATGTAAAAAAAAAAGAGACTAGAGTGGATACAGGACCACTAGAAAATGAGGCCAGAGAAATAATAATCAGTTGTCCTGTGCGAGGCACTAGCAGTGTGCCAGATGTTGAAGGATGAGAGGGAAGAGCAGTGAGTGCAGTTTTGCTACAAGGGAGAAGGTGCTCAAAAAGCTGAAAGGTCTAAAGGTACATAGTCACCTGGAACAGATGAACTGCACCCTAGGGTGCTGAAAGAGGTACCAGTAGAGATTGTGGAGTCTTTATTAATGATCTTTCAAGAATCATTGGAGTCTGGCATGGTGCCAGAGGACTGAAAAATTGCAAATGTCACTCCATTCTTTAAGAAAGGAGGAAGACAGCAGAAAGGAAACTGCAGACAAGCTAGTCTGACCTCAGTGGTTGGGAAGATGTTGGAGTCAATTGTTAATGATGAGGTACATGATGGAGTACTTGGTGACACAGGACAAGATAGTACAAAGTCAGCATGGTTTCCTTCAGGGAAAATCCTGCCTGATGAACCTGTTGGAATTTTTTGAGGAACTTACATGTAGGATGGATAAAGGGGATGCAGTGAATGTTCTATATTTGGATTTTCAGAAGGCCTTTGATAAGGTGCCACACATGAGGCTGCTTACCAAGTTAAGAGCCCATGGTATTTTAAGAAAGTTACTGACATGGCTAGAGCATTGTCTGATTGGTAGGAAGTAGAACATCCCAAAGATTAATTTGTGGGTTGATTCGGTGGTGTGGAAGGCAAATGCAATGTTGGCATTCATTTCAAGAGGTCTAGATTGCAAGAGGAGGGATGTGATGCTGATGCTTTATAAGGCACTGGTGAGGCCTCACCTTGAGTATTGTGAACGGCTTTGGGCTTCCCATCTAAGACAAGATATGCTGGCATTGGAGAGGGTCCACAGGAGGTTCACAAGGATGATTCTGGGAATGAAAGGGTTATCATACGAGGAATGTTTGATAGCTCTGGGTCTGCACTCGCTGGAATTTAGAAGAATGAGGGGGGATCTCATTGAAACTTTTTGAATGTTGAAAGGCCTAGACAGTAGATGTGGAAAGGATGTTTCCCATGGTGGGGGAGTCTAGGACAAGAGGGCACTCTGGATAGAGGGGCGTCCTTTTAAAACAGAGATGCAGAGAAATTTACGTAGCTAGAGGGCGGTGAATTTGTGGATTTTGTTACAACAGACGGCTGTGGAAGCCAGCAAGTTGGGTGTATTTAAGACAGAGATTGATAGGTTCTTTACTAGCTACAGCATCAAAGGTTACAGGAAGAAGGCCAGGGAATGGGGCTGAGGAAGGGGAAAAAAGGATCAGTCAGGATTGAAGGGTGGAGCACACTCGATGGGCCAAATGGCCTAATTCTGCTCCTATGTCTTATGGTTTATGGACTTGCTCCCACAGTGACAAATTCCACAGATTCACCACTCTGTGGCTAAAGACATTCCTCCTCGTATCTGTTCTAAATGGACTGCTCTCTAGTCTGAGGCAATGAGGCTTCCCACCATAGGAAATGCCCTCTGCACTTTCACTCTATTGAGGCCTTTCAGTGTTTGATAGGCTGTGATGAGATTACCCCCATTCTTCTGAATTCCAGTGAATACAGGCCCAGAGAGATCAAATGCACTTCATATGATAAACTTTTCAATTTCAGAAACATTTTCATGAACCTCCTTTGAACCCTCTCCAATGCCAGCACATCCTTTCTTAGTTAAGATGCCCAAGACTGCTCACAGTACTCCAAGTGAGGCCTCACCAGTTCCTTATAAAGCCTCAATATTATATCCTTACTTTTGTATTTTAGTCCTCTCGAAATGATTGCTAACCTTTGCCTTCATCACCACTGACTCAACTGCAAACTAGCCTTTAGGGAATCCTGCACAAGGACTCCCAAGTCCCTTTGCACCTCAAGTTTTTGAATTTTCTCTCAATTTAGAACATAGTCTTCTGTAGCCTCTCTGCTTCCTCATGACTACCTGCCCCTCCACCTATCTTCATATCATCTGAAAATTTGGCCACAAGGCCAAGAATTCCATTGTCCAAATCATTGGCATAAATATAAAAAGAAGCGGTCTCAACAAAGACCCTTGTGAAACACCACTCGTCACTGGCAGCCAATCAGAACAGGCTCCTTTATTCCCACTCTTTGCTTCCTGCCAATCAGCCACTGCTCTATCTAGGCTAGTATCTTTCCTGTAATACCATGGGTTGTTATCTTGTAAGCAGCCTCGTCTAGCACCTTGTCAAAGGCCTTCTGAAAATCCAAATACAGAACATCCCCTGATTCTCCTTTGTCTATCCAGTTTGTTATTTAGAACATAAAACATTGATATTACAGGCCCTTTGGCCACAATGTTGTGCTGAACATGGAACTTTCTCTAGGAACTGCCCAGAATTTCCCTACTGCATAATCTATTTTTCTAAGCTCCATGTACCTGTCTAAGAGTCTCTTAACAGACCCTATTATATCTACCTCTATCACCTTCACTAGCTGTGCATTCCACGTACCTACCACTCTCTGTGGAAAAACTTATACTTGATATAACTTATACTTGGACAGGAGGAGGAGTATAGAAAACTGATACAGGACTTTGTGATATGGTGCAACTCAAACTACCTGCGTCTCAATATCACCAAGACCAAGGAGATGGTGGTGGACTTTAGGAGATCTAGGCCCCATATGGAGCCAGTGATCATTAATGGAGAACGTGTGGAGCAGGTTAAGACCTACAAGTATCTGGGAGTACAGTTAGACGAGAAGCTTGACTGGACTGCCAACACAGATGCCTTGTGCAGGAAGGCACAGAGTCGAATGTACTTCCTAAGAAGGTTGGCGTCATTCAATGTCTGTAGTGAGATGCTGAAGATGTTCTATAGGTCAGTTGTGGAGAGCGCCCTCTTCTTTGTGGTGGCGTGTTGGGGAGGAAGCATTAAGAAGAGGGACGCCTCACGTCTTAATAAGCTGGTAAGGAAGGCGGGCTCTGTCGTGGGCAAAGTACTGGAGAGTTTAACATCGGTAGCTGAGCGAAGGGCGCTGAGTAGGCTACGGTCAATTATGGATAACTCTGAACATCCTCTACATAGCACCATCCAGAGACAGAGAAGCAGTTTCAGCGACAGGTTACTATCGATGCAATGCTCCTCAGACAGGATGAAGAGGTCAATACTCCCCAATGCCATTAGGCTTTACAATTCTACCGCCAGGACTTAAGAACTTTTTAAAAGCTATTATTAATGCTTTTTGAGACGGTGATTTAGATGCATATCATATTTTTTTACTGAGTTAAGTATTGTATGTAATTAGTTTTGCTACAACAAGTGTATGGGACATTGGAAAAAAAGTTGAATTTCCCCATGGGGATGAATAAAGTATCTATCTATCTATCTATCTATCCATCCCCTCTGTTACCTACTTCCAAGCACCTTAAAACTATGCCCCCTCGTATTAGCCATTTTAGCCATGGGAAAAAGCCTCTGGCTATCCACACGATCAAAGCCTCTCATCATCTTATACACCCCTATCAAGTTACCATTCATCCTCTATTGCTTCAAGGAGAAAAGGCCATGTTCACTCAATTTATTCTCATGCATGCTCTCCAATCCGGGCAAAATCCTTGTAAACTTCCTCTGCAATCTCTCTATATTATTTACATCCTTCCTGTAGTGAGGTGATTAGAACTGAACACAGTACTCCAAATGGGGTCTAACTAGGGGCTTATATCACTGTAACATTACCTCATGGCTCTTGAACTAAATCACAAGGTTGATGAAGGCCAGCACACCATATGCCTTCTTAACAAAACTGTCAACCTGCGCAGCAGCTTTGAGTGTCCTATGGACACGGACCCCCAGATCTCCTTGATCCTCCACGTTGCCAAGAGTCTTACCATTAATATTATATTCTGTCTTCAAATTTGACCAACCGAAATGAACCACCACTTCACACTTATCTGGGTTGAACTCCATCTGCCACTTCTCAGCCCAGTTCTGCATCCTATCAATGTCCCGCTGTAACCTCTGACAACCCGCCACACTATCCACAACACTCCCAACCTTTGTGTCATCAGCAAACTTACTAACCCATCCCTCCACTTCTTCATCCAGGTCATTTATAAAAATCACAAAGAGGAGGGGTCCCAGAACATATCCCTGTGGAACACCACTGGTCACCAACCTCCATGTAGAATACAAACCATCTACAACCACCCTTTGCTTTCTCTGGGCAAGCCAATTCTGGATCCACAAAGCAAGGTCTCCTTGGATCCCATGCCTCCTTACTTTCTGAAGGAGCCTTGCATGGGGAACCTTATCAAATACCTTACTGAAATCCATGTACACTATATCCACTGCTCTACCTTCATCAATGTGTTTTGTTACATCCTCAAAGAATCCAATCAGGCTCGTAAGGCACGACCTGCCCTTGACAAAGCCATGCTGACTATTCCCAATCATATTATGTCTCTCCAAATACTCATAAATGCTGCCTCTCAGGATCTTCTCCAACACCCACCACTGAAGTAAGACTCACTGGTCTATAATTTTGTGGGCTATCTCTACTCCCTTTCTTGAACAAAGGAAGAACATTTGCAACATTTCCATTCCTTTAGTATTTCTGGCCCTATTGATGATGCAAAGATCATCGCCAGAGGCTCAGCAATCTCTTCCCTCGCTTCCCACAGTAGCCTGGGGTAAATCTCGTCCGGACCCGGCGACTTATCTAAATAGCTTTCCAAAGCTCCAGCACATCCCCTTAATGTCTATCTGTTCAAGCATTTCAGCCTACTGTCACTCATCCCCACAGTTGTCAAGGTCCTTTTCACTCTGAATACTGAAGCAAAGTATTCATTAAGTACCTCCCCGATCTTCTCCGACTGCATGCACATTTCCACTTTTGCTCCTGGTTGGTCCTATTCTAGGAAACCATGCTGACTTTGACCAATTTTATCATGTGCTTCTGTAAGGGCAGAGTAATGACAGATGGAGTTGCAATCTGACCAACTGTGAGTTACTTTGGGAGTTCAAATGTAAAGAGTCAGTACACAATTAGTGATGTGTACAGGAGTTCAAGTCCTGTACTCCTGTACAGGACTGCCTGTAGTAGTTGATGAGGTAGTAAAGAGGGTGTATAGTATGCACAAGAGTGGTGCAGACCTGGAGTGCTGACGGCTGGTAGTGGAAGCAAATGTGCCAGAGGTATTTGAGAGGCTCTTAGATAGGCACATGGGATGGATAATGTGGACTTTGTGGAAGCAGAAGGATTTAGTTTAGTTATGAATTCAATTATTACTTTCATTAGTTTGACTCAACGTAGTGGTGGGAGGGGCTCATTTCTGTGCTGTGCTATACATTGTTAATTCTGTTTGCAGTTTTGGTTATGTTCGCTTTGTGACATGAATTATAAATTAATTTGTAACAGACGACCATCTGATAACAGGATGTTTACCGGGAATCGACTGTGCCCTAGAACGACATGATGCATTACCTACAAAAGGGATGGAAGTGGCAGTACTTTGCAGATCATGCTGAATTGTGTGGTTCATGTGGTGCAGTTGTGTACAAAGGAACAGAGCAGGTGGAGTTTAATCTGGGAAAGCAAAAGTCTCCACTTTGGATTCAATTAAACAAGAACTAAAGGACGTGGTTAGAGATCTGGAGTCCATGTACTGAAATAATTAAAATCTTGTGCACAGTGATGGATGGCAAGTGGAATGTTGGTTGTTGTTCCTTGGGCTGGGAAATGTTGTGGTTCATTTGCGCAGAACTATAACCAGAAGTCAAGGATTCATTTCCTGCAAGGTGGGTTAGTGGGTAAATAGGAAAGCACTATTTCCATGATGTAACACATTGTGGTTGTTGTTACAGATTAGTCCACATTAGCAGAAATTATCGCTCAGTGATGAGAGCCTATCTGGAGGAACTACACAAGGTTGCAGTAACTGGTAAGCTGTATGTCACAATGTGATGAACAATTTATTGCAGAGAAATTAATTATAAGCTAGTCTTCCAAAATGTTGGCAATTACAGAGAGCAGTGTCCCTTTCTTTTGTGTTTTCACAATGTATGCGTTTCTTCTCTTTATTTTCTTTAAAGCTTGTGCTGTTCCTACTTCGTAGAAAATCTCTCTCTCTGCTTCCACAATGGATTTATACGTCTGAATGGCTGATAGATCAAAGTATTTTCAGGTGGGGCTTTGCATCCTGTGATGTATTAAAGAGATGTATTGTAATGGGATGTGAACAAACCTATCCAATCAATATTTGAGTTCCAAACAAGAGAAAATCTGCAGATGCTGAAACTCCAAGCAAGACACACAAAATGTTGGAGGAACTCAGCAGGCCAGGCAGCATCTGTGGAAAAGAGTGAACAGTCGATGTTTTAGAACATAGAATAGTACAGCACATTACAGGCCCTTTGGCCTTGGGTCGAAATCCAGTCCATCTGAAGGGTTTTGGCCAGAAACGTCAACTGTACTCTTTTACATAGTACAGACGGCCCTGCTTATCCGCGAGGGATTTGTTCCGGGACCCCTCGCGGATACCAAAATTCGCGGAAGCTCAAGTCCTTTATTCAACCTGTCTCAATGCAGTGGACCTTAGGACCCAGCGGAACCCCAGACCTTATTTAACCTGTCTCGTGCTGTGGACATTAGGACCCAGCGGCAGAGATCTGAATCCGCAGTTTCTGTTCACAAAAATAATCATGATAACGATTGTAAATAAAGTGGAAATAATAAAGCGATCGGAAAGAGGTGAAACACCATCGGTCATTGGAAAAGCGTTAGGCTCCGTCGGTCAACGATCGGAACAATTTTAAAGGATAAAGTGAGAAAGGTGCTGCCCCGATGAAAGCTACAGTTATTACTAAGCAATTCAGTGGTGTAATTATTTGGTTTGGGGTTTTTGATCCTCCACATCAACCCCGGCACTCGGGAGCGATCTGTCACTAGATTGAACTCGGGAACTTTTGTTCCCGAGCCCGGCATTGAAACATATGTTCTTAAGTGTTTTATATGCATAGAAAAGTAAAATATATACTATATACGAAGACAAAAGTTTGACTAACTGACGCTAAATAATACTGGATGTACCTGTTCCGACTTACTTAGTAAGAGAACTTACAATCTTTTTCGATCCCGATCCACGATAACCCACGCACATCCTCCCGTATACTTTAAATCATCTCTAGGTTACTTATAATACTTAATACAATGTAAATGCTATGTAAAATAGTTGTTATACTGTACTGTTTAGGGAATAAAGACAAGAAAAAAGAAGTCTGTACATGCTTGAACAACAAGTGTTGGAAGAGCACTTCCGGGTTTTTGCGATTTGCGGTTGGTTTAATTCAAGCTTGCGGATAAGGAGGGCCAACTGTATTTGAATTCTGTAGTTTGCTTGTTCTGCTTGGCTTGTCTAAGTTTAGTTGAGGTTTGGTAGTCTGTCGATTGACTCCAGTCTTTCTGAATGATAACTGTTCCCCATAATGCTTGAAAAACTTCAGACATTTATATTATTCGTAAATTTGAGGGTGGTGCTCCATTTGCTCTAGCTCATTGCTTCTGTCAACACACACAAAATGCTGGTGGAACGCAGCAGGCCAGGCAGCATCTATAGGAAGAAGTACAGTCGACGTTTCAGGCTGAGACCCTTTGTCAGAGATCTCGGCCCGAAACGTCGACTGTACTTCTTCCTATAGATGCTGCCCGGCCTGCTGTGTTCCACCAGCATTTTGTGTGTGTTGCTTGAATTTCCAGCATCTGCAGATTTCCTCGTGTTTGCTTCTCTGGATGGAGGGAAATAAAAGGGGTGCCATCGCTCTGGCATCCACTCTTTGACCCAACCTGAGCAGCATATTTGCTGCTTAGTCATGAACTTCCTATCCATACATTTCCTCTTTAATCTTACAATTTTGCAAAGCTGGCCTGCTCCACCATTCAAGCAGCAATCTATTTTGTTCCACTCCTTAGATCGCATTGAATCTTTCACTTTCTTTATTGGTCATGCATCATAATTTGAATCAAAACTTTCCAAACCTTAATTCCAATCCTAGATTTTTTCTGGTTCTTACCTTAAACCTCTACTGATACTGATCCTCTTGCAAATAAAACTGTTATATTGTGTTTTTTTTAAATGTCTCACCTCTTAGCTTTTAAAATGGATACACATTGGAATCCTTTACGGAATCATAAACTTGCACGATACTTCACTCCCACTGCCCTACTTTACACAATTTCCAGTTTCTGTGCTCACCATTCTGATAACTTAATGAGAAATTTCTGCAAAAATATGTTTTTTCTCCCCAGTTTTTGCTGAAGATAAAAAATTGTCAGCAGAGTATGAGGACCAGGTATGTTTACATTTAAGTCTTGCTTTAAATCATATTCTGAGAGGCCAGATTAGTCTGCAGGAGGTGACTATTGGGATACACACCCTTTGCTGGCCACTCGTATTAGAAATACAGTTGAATAGATTTCCAAACGAGGTAATCAGTGTTGACCCTTGCCTCTCCTTTAATACTTCAGGGGTTGAGGGAACATTTGGGCAGCATAGGTCTCTTATCTTTCTGAAGGTGCTGACTTCACTACATCCTTGGGATGCATGTCTGCCTCTTCTGTGTTTATTTGGGTACATGCTTGGACAGGAAGGCAGATGAACTATTGAGGGGCTGGCATTCCTGTGCTTGTGTGCTAATTCGCCTATTTTTGAACTAGTGGGAGGTCATTTATCCACCCACATCCAACAGAGAAAAGGCGTGCTGATTGCACTAAAGCAGTACAAGCTTGGTCTATGGATCTCATTCATAACGGATCTTTTGGAGACTCCTTGCAGCAGTGTCCCCGGTTTTAGTCCTCCAGTTAGGAGCTGGCTAGCTGCTGAGTCCACTGTTTTGTGTGGTTTCATCCAAAATCGTTAAGGGTCACTTGAACTTCCAAGGACCAAGTCCATGTGGAGTGTTGTGTTGCTAAAGGGAGTTGTGTTGTGGGATCAGTCCAGCTTCATCTCAAACCAAATTTGATGAGATTTTAAACAGGTATGGCTACATCTGCCAGAAAATTGTTAAAATATTTAACTTCTTATGGGGAATATAACAAAATTATTCAGTTAAAACACTGTTGGTGCAGTACAGGATTAATTCAAAGCAAAGCTTCCTCTACATTCCCCCTCAAACACTGTGCACAGTAACAGCAAGGATTAAGCACCAGAAATGCTGCAATTTCCCTGTTTCATAAGCTATGCTTGAATGGAGTCTCACAGTCTTCTGATGTTTCAAAATAATTTTTAAATGTAGTTAGTGTTGTGAACAGGATGTGGGCGGCTACCCCAAACAATAATTGTGGCAACACTCGTAATGTTTTTAGTGGTTTTTGAGAGATAGCACTCGCCTTGACACTGGTGTCATTTCAGCTCCATCAAAATGCCATGGATCGTTCATATCCAAGCAAGGGAAAAGAAGGCTTCATGTTTGATAGTGCTGCCTTGGAGTGTCAGTTTAGGTTTATGTAGACGAGTCTGCAGTGCAACTTGAAGCTACAAGCTTCCAGTTCAGTGGGGATGGACAACCCGATTGCAGGATGGGTGCAGTGCCAGTTAAAGTTTCCTGCACAGTAACATAGTGCTTGGTATAACACTATTCAGTGCCAGTGACCCAGGTTTAATTCCACTGCTATCTGTAGGAGCTTAAACATTCTCCCTGTGACTGCATGGGTTTCTTCCCACTTTCCAAAGACGTATGAGTTGGTAGATTAGAAGAACCTTCGGGTCACGTGGTGCTGGTTTGTTGGGCTGGAAGAGCCTCTTGTACTGTATCTCCAAATAAGATAAATAAAACCCTGCACTTTTTTTTTTGCTCAGACATTCCCTGAATGAAGACTCCAAATCCTGGAATCCAGTCCCTATAGCTTTTACAATGCAGTTATATTTGTGATTTTTCTTATGTGATGACTTGTTTAAATATTATCAAACTGGAGTTTTAGAATGCTGTTGTTTGGGTAGAAGAGCACTCGGGGATGTGGATTAGATTAGACTGATGGAGGCTTCCTGTGGGTAAATGGTCTTACAAAGGGCCTTTCAGTTCACCATGGACAACTACACTATTCCCATTTCCCTGAATCCTTGTCTAAATGTCTCTTAAACATAATGGCTGTATCTGATTCCACTGAGTTTCAGATATTATTTACTTGTATGTTAAAAGAAAACTCTCAAATTTCCCTTTTAACTTCTTCCTTAAACTCCTTTTAAACTCTAGCCTTAATTGTGTGTTTTACTATGGGGAAAAGTTTCTACCTTCCTGTGTTGGTGCCTCTTTCAACTTCCATCAAGTTATCCTTCAGCCTCCTTTGTTTCCTGGGAAAACAGGCCAAACTAATCCAATTTCTCCCCATGACTAAAGTGTGCCAATCCAGGGAACACCCTGGTGAATTTCCTGCGTACTGTCTGCGATACAATCTCATCCTTCCTAAGGAATTACATAGGCGGTCTAACTAGTGTTTTGTCAAGCTGCAACATAATTTTGCATCTATTCTGAATCTTGACCTACAAATGGCAAGCATGCCAAATGGTTTTTTCACCAACCTATTTAACTGTGTTGCCATTTTTGGAGACTAATGAACTTTAACCTTGAGGTCCTGCTGTTTATTCTTTATTTCCTTTCGCGACTTAACTTCTCAAAATGAATCACTTCTCATGTCAGGAACAAATTCCATCTGCCATTGCTCCAACCAACTTCCTCTCTATCTATATTCTGCTGTAAATTTAGACTGTCTTCTTCACTACTGCCAACTTTTATGAAATGTACAAACTTAACTGCCTTGCATTCATATCCATTAATATATTAATACGGGTCCCAGCACAGATCCTTGTGGTTCACATACTTCCTATTAGAAAGACATCCACATCACTACCTTCTCTCCCATCACCAAGCTAATTTTTGTTAGCCAACTTGCCCTGGATCCCACGTGCCTTAAGCCTAGACCAACCTTCTAATAGGAGAACTTGTCAAATGCCTTGCAGAAGTCCATATATACAAAGTTGAGTCACCCTGATATGTCCATGACTTTCTAAAGGTCCACAAATCCAGTCGCTTTGAATTTTCTCCCAATACCATCCCTACCATCGGGGCTAAGTCTTTCATTATCTGGCTTATCCCTGCTGCCTTTCAACAATGGTAACTATCTTCCATTCTTTGACACTTCATCTGTATTTAGTGAAGATGCAAAAGTCTTCAGGGCTCCCTTGCTTCCCATTGTGGCCCTGAGGACTTATCAGCCTTTATGTGACATTTTCTTGTCCTTAATTTGCTCCTGATTATCCATGTTCATCATTGGTGAATAGAGAGGAGTAGGCTTTAGGACTTTTACTCACAGGGCCTGGCTGTGCTCTTCTCTTTGTGTGTTCCATCATTGCTGTTCATGGAGGCCCCTTACAGCCAGAAGATGCAGATGACATGTGTTCCTTTGATTTGAGCCCAATTTGAAGTGTCCATCACCTTGTCTTTTTGAACTAAATTTTGATTTTGCAGTAAATTGCAATATGTTAATGGAGGCTAACAGTGTGCTGGCTCTGTCGATGGCAGGTTTCAATTCTGTCGGCAATGGAACTGATTTGGAACTTGTGTGAGATTTTGTACGTCGATGCAGCTCAAGGTGAGACTGAAAAGCTTCATGTGCTACCTTTCATTTCAGGTTCTTTGTGCTTAAATGTTTATTGCCTTTGGATGTGGGACAATAGCTGATAATGGCAGTTTCATGTGTTGTAGGAATTAAGTTGCAAGTATGCCAGATTTGATGGGAAAGTGTATTGCATTTATCTAGTGGCTGTCCTCTTTCCCAAAGTGCTGTATTGCCAGTTGAGTATCTTAGAAGTCTACTTGTTATTGTGACCAAAGTGGTAACAATCATATCTGTTTGTAACAGTGTTGATGGAGGGATCTGTATTGACTAGCACACTGAAGGTTACTTCCCCAATTCTTCTTTGAAACAAAACTAGGATCTTTTGTATTCAAAGCAGGGAGACTTCAGTACTGCGCTGGAGTGCTTAAGTGTCCAAGACTTGGCCCACAATTTTATAATTCAAGGAGAGCTAGGCAAGAGGTGAATGACAGGCCCTTTTGCTCTTGCAGTATCAGTGGGGAGTTGAGCAGCTTCATGGCATTTTCTGGTGCCATGGCAATTGTACAGAATGTCCAAGACTACAAACCACCCGGCCCCTATAACTGATATGAACAAATACAGCGTGAGCACTGCTTTATCAGTGGGGACCGTGTCTGACCTCTGTATTAGCTGAGACAGTTGGAGGGGAGACCCAGATGAGAGGGGTGGAAGATGCTGGAAGAGTTCAGCTAGTTAAGCTGAATCTGTGGAGGCAGAAATCAGTCAGCAGGGAAGAGTGAAATGTAAAGAAAAGGCTGTCTGGGGGTAGGTTGCACAGATCAGGGGATAAAGAGCACCAGTACTGACCAATGGGAGTCATTTTATGGTTGAGAAAGGGGCAGGGGGGTAATAATGGGAAACGATGAGAGGGACATTTACCTGAAGTTGGAAGATTCAGGGTTTGCTCCAGAAGGTTGCACATTGCCCACAGGGAAGATAAAGAGTTGTTCCTGTTGTTTACGTTGGGTATTGCTACAGTAGTGAGGGGACTGCAGGATTACAGAGGAAACAGACGGGATGCAGGGCCATCGCCAGTCGCTTGCTTTCTCCATTGTAGAAACAGGTGCATTCAGAAAACTGCACGAAGGAGACAAAATTGGAGAGGCAGGCTTTACCCAAGCGCCTGTTGTCCTTTGCGGTGTGAAGCTAGTGTCCACAGGCAAGTTTATATTCACCATGACACACACTTAAGGCTGAATATTTTAAAATGTATATTGTATTACTGGGGTCTCTGTTGGTCCTGTTTGGGGGTAAAGCTTGGCAATGTTTTCAGAAGTAATTATCAGAAGAGGACAAAAGATAAACTTTTATCTGCAGCAAAGGATAGTGATCTGAATGAACCAGGTGTTACAACACTGTAGTTTACGGAAACACTAAGGCAGTAATATCTGGTTGCAGCTGGTACTCTTATCACACTACTTCTGGACTGGATCAGAGTGCATGTGTGCCAAGTGGATTCTATGGCTGACAAGCTCCTGGCTACTGAAAACCCCACAGAACACCTTTACTTCTGGAACGTGGTAAGTGATACCCCACCAGGTGTGAGCTCTGGGAGGATGCAACAACTCTGAAGATTGAGTTCCCATGATTAAAGTGGTTTCAGTGGTACAGACAGAAATATTTGTAGTGACTTTAAGGGTGGAGAATGGGGTCAAGTGTGAGCAAGCCTTCTGGTCCTTAAACAAGATATTATGTCTGCATTCATGGAAGAAGGGACTGAAAACCCCCCTGACATAGGAGAGGACATGGGTTTGCAGAAAAGAGGAGCTGAAGAACGTAGAACATTACGGCACAATACAGTACAGGCCCTTCAGTCCATATGTTGCAATCAGATCCCCTCTCAATTCCAGCGTGTACAAGCTCAGTCTCTCTAACGGCACAATACAGTACAGGCCCTTCAGTTCATAATGTTTGCTGACCTTTTAACCTATTCTAAGATCAATCTAACCTTTCCCTCCTACATTACCCTCCAATTTTCTATAATCCATCTGTCCCTCTAGGAGTCCCTTAAATGTCCCTACTGTATCTGCTTCTACCACCTGTACTTACCTCCAATTGCCTTAAAATTATGTTAAAGCCATTTCCACCCTGGGAAAAGTGCCTCTGGCTAGCTACTCTATGTCTCTTATCATCTTGTACACCTCTATCAAATCACCTCTCATCGGTCCAAAGAGAAAAGCTTAAGCTTGTTCACCCTCTCTTCATAAAACATGCCCTCTGGTACATCCTGGTAAATCTCTTCTGCACCCTCTCTAAAGATTCCACATCCTTCTTATAATGAAATGAAAACAATATTCCGAGTGTGGTCTAGCCAGGCAACATTACCTCAAGACTCTTGTATTCAGCCACCTCTATAATGAGGGCCAACACACTATATGCCTTAACAACCCTATCAATTTGCATGGCAACTTTGAAGGATCTATGGACTTGTACCCCAAGGTCTCTCGGTTCCTCCACTCTACCATTAACCCCATATTCTGTCTTCAGATTTGATCTTCCAAAATGAATGACTTTGCATTTTTCTGAGTTGAAATCCATCTGCCACTTTCCAGCTCAGTTCTGCATCCTGTCAATGTCCCATTGCAACCTACAACAATCTTCCAACTTGTTCACAGTTCCTCCAACCTTAGTGCATTTGCAAACTTACCAAGCCACCCTTCCACTTCCTCATCCAAGTCATTTATGAAAATCAGGAGAAGCAGAGGTTCCCTGTGGAATACCGCTGTTCGCTGAGCTCCCGGCAGAATATTCTCCATCTACCACCCTCTGTCTTGTATATGGGAAAGCCCATTCTGAATCCACACAGCCAAGTTTCCCTACATCTCATGCCTCCTGAGCTAAATGAACCTGCCATAGGAACCTGATACTCTGTGGCTAGTGAAGGTGCAAAGATCATCACCAATATTGCAGCAATCTCTTCCATCCCTTCCCGTAGTAACCTGCGGCCTATCTTCTCTGAACCTGGGTACCTATCTATCCTAATGCTTTTTAAAACTTCTAGCACATCCTCTTTTTTTTTAAAAGTACGTCAACATGTTCGAACATATCAATCTGTTTTACACTGCTCTCAATTCTCATTTATTTAAGAAAATGAGTAAGTTAGTGGAAATAAAAATCTAAAAAGACAGATCAGTGTAGAAAGCAATGGCTGTAAAGAGATGATGAGTGGAATGGCCCTGCTATCTGATCCTGCACAAGTACACTGGGCTGAGATTTGATTCCCTGCCTCAGAAGGCAGTGGAGGCCAATTCTCTGGATGCTTTCAAGAAAGAGTTAGATAGAGCTCTTAAAGATAGCGGAGTCAAGGGATATGGGGAGAAGGCAGGAACGGGGTACTGATTATGGATGATCAGCCATGATCACAGTGAATGGCGGTGCTGGCTCGAAGGGCCGAATGGCCTACTCCTGCACCTATTGTCTATTATCTGGACCCCACTATTTAAAAAAAAGGAAAAGGAAAAATGGGGTTAATGTGAATTAATGTGAGATCAGTAGTACAGAAAATTCTAGAATCCTATGACAAAAGAAGCAGTAGCAAGATATTTAGCAAATAAAGAAATAGGCAAATTTATATTGGAACTAGAAAGGGAAAGTTATATATGACCACTGTTGGCATGTTTTGAGGTTGTAATTTTGGAAGGTAAGGTGGCTGTTGGATGTGGGTTACTTAGACTTTGAAAATGCCTTCAATAAGGTACCACAGAGGGTTATTAAAGAAAAATAACTACACAGTGTTGGAGGTAATGTACTGGCATGGTTTAACGACTGGGATCATTCTTGAGTTGTGAGTAGTGGCTGCAGCAGTGAATGGTTCTGGTGCCTCACCTGTTTGCAGTCTGTATCCAGTTCTGGGTCAGTGAATCGAAGATAGTTGGTGTTGCCTGATTGTGTGGGTTGTGAGGAAGATATAGAGTGGTTTTTTTGGGGTATGTGAATGGGACAGCAGAGACTGAAGGTGTGCTATAAGGTTCAGCACTTTGAGCCGAGGGGAGGGGGAGAAGAAGGAAGAAAGGGATGGGTAGAGAATGTCCTCTAACGAGGTTAAACAGGAAAATGAAGCATTCATTGAAACTGAATGAATTCTCAATGGGCTTGACTGGATGGCTGCAGAGATGTTCAGTGGCCAGAGACTGGAAGGAAGGCACTGGCCATTCAGAACGGAGATGGGAAGAAACTTCTACAAGAGGGTTGTGAACCTCTGGAATCCTCTCCCCAAGGGGTTTTGTCTGCTCGGTAGGTGAATATATTCAAATTATGCTTGATGGATTTTTGAATATTAGGGAATCTGGTGAGGGATTTGGTCTGTGCTTAGCTATATAAAAAAAAACAATTATCGTGTTAAGCAGCAGAGCAGATTTGAGGAATGAATAGCCAAATTTATCAGGGAAGTGGTTTGAGCCTTGCCTTGTGATATTTTCTGTCTGTTCCCAGGTTACTGGCTATGTGCTCCAAGGACGAATGGGAGAGGCTCGACAGATGCTGGCAAGGAAGGCTTTGCTCGAACCTGCTGCCAGTTCCATGTACAAGTGCATGGCTGATCTAATGAGAAAAATGCCCATTTTCTCAGTAGGTTTTCAACTTGATTATTTTCTTCCTTGTGATGATGTTCCTTGCAAGGATCCTTTGATATCCCTTCCCAAGTGACTATGGATTTGTCATTCTTTCTTCCTTTCCTAAGATGGTAATCCTCACTAAAGTATGTTTTTGCAGCTCTAGCTTCTGTCAGGTTTTATTTTCAATGATGGCTATGAGCTGTTGGTGTCACAGCTTTTTCCTCTACTCTCCTGTCAACCTAATATGTGTATGTAAATATAGGACATCAGGACAACAATTGAGAGTGGGCCCTGTTTTAGTGTTTGTAACTCCCTAACCCTGAATTACCAGCTGAACCGCCCAACAAGACCAGAAAATCTGAGGTACTCAGAAGGTTGGATAGCATCTGTGGAGAGAAAAAAGCACTGGTGTTCCTCCAATGTTAAGCTTCATTAGAAGAGTGTTGGACTAATGTCCCTGCATTGTTCTTCCTTTGAACACAACAGGGCTGTGGTGGACATGTCAGCCAAGACTGACTGGGAGCATTTAACAGTACCTGATTGTTGGTTATTGACATTGTGCTTTGCCTATTCTCACTTTGATAGTTTGTGCAGAGTATGACACTCTGACTGCTGTCCTGCATTGTTGGGAGGGGAGTGATCTTGGTTCCTCAGGTGTGTTATGATTTAATTCTGCATTGACTTTGCTCAGTCTGATAACTTCCCTTTTTTATTTAAGCCCATTGTGAACATTCAAAAATGTATCCTGCAACTTAAAATGTTTAAAGGTAACATCGGTTTTAGTGTATTAGTTCTGTGGAAATATTGATAAGCTCTTTGAACGATTCTTGTGCTTTCTTACCCACTTTAGTCCAGCAGCAATCAGACCCTAACGGAGTTCGAGCTGAAGTGGCGTCATTGGCAGGAGGACTGCCAGCGATGCCTGAGAGAGGGAACCTTCGCATCCAATAATGATCTACTGCTGATCTGCCAGGTAAAGAAGGTGTCTTGATGAATTGCAGTCTGTGGTCCAGTCTGAATATCACTCTCAATAGCAGTATTAGTAAGCTAAACAAAAATCACTTCTTCCTGGATTACTGACAGAATGAAGGACAAGGCCGTGATGGTTACAGGTTCAGGCCATTCCGTCCAGCAGTGCTGTCACTCCAGTTTGCCAAATCCTTCACTTGCTGCATCCTTGCATTTGTCACAAACACATCTGTACCCTCTTCCCTCTGGTTTGCTTTCTTGCTGAAGGCTTCCAGGTTTGCAGTATTTCTCCCTTTCTCCCTGGGTCTGCAGGCTGTTTAGAACATCTTGGTTAATTATTTGCTAAGATTGTTTCTTTTCGTTATATTTCCTTTGGTTATTTATTTATTTTGGTTATATTTCTACAAAGGGTCTTTGTCTCTGTTGCTCTGTCCAAATGCTGCTTGACTTCAGAGTTTTCAGCATCTGTAGTTCGTTGGTATTCATCTTCTTCTAATCTTTACAGCTCTGATATTCCATTCCTGATCACTGGTCAGATGCTGAATTGACAATTTGTGTTGCAGCTCTATTAAACTGGCTGGACTGCACTTTGACTTCAGCCACTCTTTGGCTAGAGTGTTGTGTTCACTTCTGATTGCCTCATTATAGGAAGAATGTGGAAGTTTTGAGAGGGTGAATTACCGGGACAATGCCTGGATTCAGGAGCGTGTTTTATGAGGAATCAGAATCAGGTTTAATATTACTGGTAGGTGTTGTGAAATTTGTTGGTTTTGTGGCAGCAGTACAATGCATGATAAATATAGGAAAAAGACTGAATTACAGTCAGTATGTATATTAAATTAAATTAAGTGCAAAAACAGAAATGAAAATAGTGGTGAGGTAGTGCTTATGATAGATAGATACTTTATTCATCCCCATGGGGAAATTCAACATTTTTTCCAATGTCCCATACACTTGTTGTAGCAAAACTAATTACATACAATACTTAACTCAGTAAAAATATGATATGCATCTAAAATCACCCTCTCAAAAAGCATTAATAATAGCTTTTAAAAGTTCTTAAGTAGTTTACTTAAATACATTGAGTCCTAACCCCGGCACTTTAACATATCTTACTCCTGGCGGAGTAAGGGTTCAGTGCCCACTGGCAGAGGGGAAGAGGCTGTTCCTGGAACGTTGAGTGTGTGCCTTCAGGCTCCTGTACCACCTCCACGGTGTGCCTTCAGGCTCCTGTACCACCTCCACGGTGGTAGCAATGAGAACAAGGCGTGACCTGGGTGCTGGGGGGCCTTAATGACGGACGCTGCTGTTCTGAGACACCGCTCTTTGAAGATGTTTTGGATACAATCGAGGCTGGTACCCATGATGGAGCTGACTAATTTTACAATTTTTTGCAGCTTCTTTCAGTCCTGTGCAGTAGCCGCTCCCCCCCCCCCCCCAATACCAGACAGTGACGCAGCCAGTCAGAGTGCCCTCACAGTACATTTGTAGAAATACTTGTCTGTTTTAGGTGACAACCCAAATCTCAAACTCCTGATGAAATATAGCCTCTGATAGCTGCATCAGTATGTTGATAGGTTAGGTCCTCAGAGATATTGACACCTAGGAACTAGAAATTGCTCACTCTGTCCATTTCTGATCCCCAATGAGGATGGAGGGAGCTTGGGGAGCAAAGGACAATGAGAGATGACTTGATAGACATATACAAGATAAGAGGCATAGACAGAGTGGGCAGCCAGAGACATTTTCCCAGAGTGGAAAGCCTAATATGAGGGTGAATAAGTTTTAAGGTGTTTGGAGGAAAGTACTGGGGGAAGTTGGGTAGATTTTTTACATAGAGAGTGGTAGGTACATGGGACATCGGTAGGAGTAGTGGTGAGGGAACAGACTGGTAGGTACATGGGACATCGGTAGGAGTAGTGGTGAGGGAACAGACTGGTAGGTACATGGGACATCGGTAGGAGTAGTGGTGAGGGCACAGACTGGTAGGTACATGGGACATCGGTAGGAGTAGTGGTGAGGGAACAGACTGGTAGGTACATGGGACATCGGTAGGAGTAGTGGTGAGGGAACAGACTGGTAGGTACATGGGACATCGGTAGGAGTAGTGGTGAGGGAACAGACTGGTAGGTACATGGGACATCGGTAGGAGTAGTGGTGAGGGAACAGACTGGTAGGTACATGGGACATCGGTAGGAGTAGTGGTGAGGGAACAGACTGGTAGGTACATGGGACATCGGTAGGTACATGGGACATCGGTAGGAGTAGTGGTGAGGGAACAGACTGGTAGGTACATGGGACATCGGTAGGAGTAGTGGTGAGGGAACAGACTGGTAGGTACATGGGACATCGGTAGGAGTAGTGGTGAGGGAACAGACTGGTAGGTACATGGGACATCGGTAGGAGTAGTGGTGAGGGAACAGACTGGTAGGTACATGGGACATCGGTAGGAGTAGTGGTGAGGGAACAGACTGGTAGGTACATGGGACATCGGTAGGAGTAGTGGTGAGGGAACAGACTGGTAGGTACATGGGACATCGGTAGGAGTAGTGGTGAGGGAACAGACTGGTAGGTACATGGGACATCGGTAGGAGTAGTGGTGAGGGAACAGACTGGTAGGTACATGGGACATCGGTAGGAGTAGTGGTGAGGGAACAGACTGGTAGGTACATGGGACATCGGTAGGAGTAGTGGTGAGGGAACAGACTGGTAGGTACATGGGACATCGGTAGGTACATGGGACATCGGTAGGTACATGGGACATCGGTAGGAGTAGTGGTGAGGGAACAGACTGGTAGGTACATGGGACATCGGTAGGAGTAGTGGTGAGGGAACAGACTGGTAGGTACATGGGACATCGGTAGGAGTAGTGGTGAGGGAACAGACTGGTAGGTACATGGGACATCGGTAGGAGTAGTGGTGAGGGAACAGACTGGTAGGTACATGGGACATCGGTAGGAGTAGTGGTGAGGGAACAGACTGGTAGGTACGTGGGACATCGGTAGGAGTTGTGGTGAGGGAACAGACTGGTAGGTACATGGGACATCGGTAGGAGTAGTGGTGAGGGAACAGACTGGTAGGTACATGGGACATCGGTAGGTACATGGGACATCGGTAGGTACATGGGACATCGGTAGGAGTAGTGGTGAGGGAACAGACTGGTAGGTACATGGGACATCGGTAGGAGTAGTGGTGAGGGAACAGACTGGTAGGTACATGGGACATCGGTAGGAGTAGTGGTGAGGGAACAGACTGGTAGGTACATGGGACATCGGTAGGAGTAGTGGTGAGGGAACAGACTGGTAGGTACATGGGACATCGGTAGGAGTAGTGGTGAGGGAACAGACTGGTAGGTACGTGGGACATCGGTAGGAGTTGTGGTGAGGGAACAGACTGGTAGGTACGTGGGACATCGGTAGGAGTAGTGGTGAGGGAACAGACTGGTAGGTACGTGGGACATCGGTAGGAGTAGTGGTGAGGGAACAGACTGGTAGGTACGTGGGACATCGGTAGGAGTAGTGGTGAGGGAACAGACTGGTAGGTACGTGGGACATCGGTAGGAGTAGTGGTGAGGGAACAGACTGGTAGGTACATGGGACATCGGTAGGAGTAGTGGTGAGGGAACAGACTGGTAGGTACATGGGACATCGGTAGGAGTAGTGGTGAGGGAACAGACTGGTAGGTACATGGGACATCGGTAGGAGTAGTGGTGAGGGAACAGACTGGTAGGTACATGGGACATCGGTAGGAGTAGTGGTGAGGGAACAGACTGGTAGGTACATGGGACATCGGTAGGAGTAGTGGTGAGGGAACAGACTGGTAGGTACATGGGACATCGGTAGGTACATGGGACATCGGTAGGAGTAGTGGTGAGGGAACAGACTGGTAGGTACATGGGACATCGGTAGGAGTAGTGGTGAGGGAACAGACTGGTAGGTACATGGGACATCGGTAGGAGTAGTGGTGAGGGAACAGACTGGTAGGTACATGGGACATCGGTAGGAGTAGTGGTGAGGGAACAGACTGGTAGGTACATGGGACATCGGTAGGAGTAGTGGTGAGGGAACAGACTGGTAGGTACGTGGGACATCGGTAGGAGTTGTGGTGAGGGAACAGACTGGTAGGTACGTGGGACATCGGTAGGAGTAGTGGTGAGGGAACAGACTGGTAGGTACGTGGGACATCGGTAGGAGTAGTGGTGAGGGAACAGACTGGTAGGTACGTGGGACATCGGTAGGAGTAGTGGTGAGGGAACAGACTGGTAGGTACGTGGGACATCGGTAGGAGTAGTGAGGGAACAGACTGGTAGGTACATGGGACATCGGTAGGAGTAGTGGTGAGGGAACAGACTGGTAGGTACATGGGACATCGGTAGGAGTAGTGGTGAGGGAACAGACTGGTAGGTACATGGGACATCGGTAGGTACATGGGACATCGGTAGGAGTAGTGGTGAGGGAACAGACTGGTAGGTACATGGGACATCGGTAGGAGTAGTGGTGAGGGAACAGACTGGTAGGTACATGGGACATCGGTAGGAGTAGTGGTGAGGGAACAGACTGGTAGGTACATGGGACATCGGTAGGAGTAGTGGTGAGGGAACAGACTGGTAGGTACATGGGACATCGGTAGGAGTAGTGGTGAGGGAACAGACTGGTAGGTACATGGGACATCGGTAGGAGTAGTGGTGAGGGAACAGACTGGTAGGTACGTGGGACATGCTGGCAGGAGGAGTGGTGAGGCAGATACTTTATGGATATTAAGAGACTTGGGCACATGGATGAAAGAAAAATGGAGGGCTATGTGGGGGGGGGGGGGTCAGATTGATCTTTACGTAGGTTAAAGAGCCAGCACAGCATTGTGCTGAACTGTTCTATGTTGTTTGGTTACTGTCACTAAATATTAATGTCTAGCAGCCAGATATTATTTTAAATGATTGGAATGAGATGCAGTGTAAAACCTGTCTTGCAAACTGTTCACACAGATCAGATCATTGCACAGTGCAGTGAGGTGGAATAAGGTGAATCAGTAACGGAATGCAGAATGAAGAGTAACAACTGCAGTTAAACAATAAGGTGCAAGTTCATAACAAGGTAGATTGTGAGGTCAAGAGTCCGTCTTATCGTATGAGGGAACCATTCAATAGTTGTATAAGAGTGGACTAGAAACTGGATTTGAGCCTTGAGCTGTCCTTGAATGGGAAGGGAATTTGGAAACAGACGTTGTTTCATTCACTATTATTACAGTTATGCTGGTGGTGGTCAGCAATGAGAGACCTGATTGTTATCCTCTCCACCCTGATCAGTGGAATAAAGGTTGACCATCTCACTCTGATCCTTTCCCTGGCTAAGCTTGCCTAACTAGATGATTCTCTCCATTTCCACCATAGATTCTAGCAGGAAGTGAGGATGCCTTGCTTGAAAAGAAGGATCTCTTATCCACCTGGTATCACTTCCTGGTTAGCAGGCTGCTGTACTCTCACCCGTCCATAAAGCCCACAGAGCTTTATCAATATGCTGAGGTAAGAACCTGTCTTGGGAGGTTTTTGTGGAACAGGGTAATATCAGATGATAGAGCAGTTAGCCAAATAAGCACTCAGCTGTTTAATTGATCTGTGATCAGCAGGTTACATGCAATGTTAAATTGAAATATTCATTGCATTGCCAGTTAAGTAGAGGACGTGTGAAGGTAGGTTCATCGTGTTGCGGCACCATTTCACTCTGGAAGATTATGCATTTTTTGTCTAGATCTTGGTAACGTTGAGCTTGCTGAGCAAGGCTTTATGTATATTTCTCTGAATTGTTCTTTTGTTCCCACTTAAATTACAAGTGCTGTGTCCTAAAGACTGTACACTCACGGTGCAGAGAAGTGTAAAGACAGATAGTGTGATGATGGAATAGAGTGATTGGTTTTGAAGGTAGTGAAGGCCGGGGATGTATTCTAATTCCAAAACGAATGAAACATAGAAAGTATGCTGTGTATTGTTTCTGGAAGGAGTGTGTGGGGAATGGAAGTGTTGTATTACAAGTAAACAAGGCAGTGAATTCTACATCATGTAGTTTAAGGGAAGGGGCATAATGATTAGTGTCATGGGAAGGTTTCTTTGTTATAAGGTTCCATGACTGGTGATTCTTTCTGCTGACATGCAGGTTTGCCTGGATCATTTCTTTCCTTCTGAGAACCGACCTGATTCTCTCGACCTCATCCTGTTGGCGGCGTTTGAGTTCAACATCCACCAGGTGTTGAAGGACTGCTGGTGAGGATCCAATGTACAAAATGTTGCCAAGTTGATCTGCTTGTGTTATTTTGTTTGCAAAAATATGGGGGAATTATTTTGATTCTCCCCCAACAAATTATGTCCATTTCTATGTGTAATGTCAGAAGAACAGCCAGTGACTAGGTGTACACATGGAGCTCAGAGCTACCTTTTAGAGGAAACAGCTAAAGAGAACTCAGGCCATGAGAGGAAATCTGCAGATGCTGGAAGTCCAAGCAACACACACAATGCTGGAGGAACTCAGCAGTCCAGACAGCATCAATGGAAAAGAGTACAGTCATCGTATTGGGCCAACACCACCTACTAAAGGGTTTCGGCCCGAAACGTCGATGATACACTTTTCCTTAGATGCTGTCTGGCCTGCCGAGTTCCTCCAGCATTTTGTGTGTGTTATCCCGTGAGCTTTCTCTGCCATACAAGATCTCGACTGATGCTGTCTTCATCTCACAGCAATTCTTGCTCTATCCCCAATCACTTGCCTTCTTTGTGGTTTAACCTCAAGGTTTAAACTCGTTCTCAGCCTCGAATTATTCAATGACTCTGTCTCCACATCTCCCTGGGGTTTAGAGTTCCAAAGAGTCATGACCCTTGGAGAAGAAGCTCATTTCCATCACTGACTGAAGTGCCTATCTCCCTATTCAGAGTGTTAAAAAAACCTATCTCTGACGCCTCCCTTAAACTTTTCTCCAATCACTTTAAAAGGACGTCCCCTGGTATTGGTTATTGCCACCCTAAAAATTTGCTGGCTGTCCACTCTGTCAAGTTGTCTCTCATCCTCCTTTGCTCCAAAGAGAAAAGCCCTAGCTAGCTCAACCTATTCTCATGTGACAAGCTGTCTAATCCAGACAGCAAATTGGTAAATCTTCTCTGCACCCTCTCTAAAGCTTCCACATCCTTCCTACAATGAGGTGACCAGAACTGAACACAATACTTCAAGTGCAATCTGATCAATGCCTTGTAAGCCTCAGCATTGCATCCTTGCTTTTAAATTCTACTCCTCTTAAAATGGTGCTGATATTTCATTTGCCTTCCTTATTGCTAACTCAACCTGAGAGTTAACCTCTAGGGAATCCTGCATAAGGACTCTGTCTCCACATTGGTGCTAGAAATTTTGTGAACCCGGTAGAATTTTCTCTAGTTCTGCATGAATATGACCTAAAATGTGAACTGCATAAATATGAGGTTATCTTGCTGGTCAAGTCAGTGGTGAGGAAGGCAAATGCCATGTTAACTCATTTCAAGAGGTCGAGAAAACAAGAGCAAGAATGTGATGCTGAGGTTTTATAAAGCACTGGTGAGGCCTCACCTTGAGTATTGTGAACAGTTTGGCCCCTCATCTTAGAAAAGATGTGCTGGCATTGGAGAGGGTCCAGAGGAGGTTTGCAGGGATGAACAAGGAATGAAAGGGTTATCATGAGGAACATTTAATGGGTCTGGAATTCAGAAGGATGAGGGGGGGATCTCATTGAAACCTTTTGACGGTTGAAAGGCCTAAACAGAGTAGATGTGAAAAGGATGTTTCCCATGGAAGGAGAGTCTAGGACAAGAGGGCACAGCCTCAGGATAGAGGGGTGCTCTTTCAAAACGGAGATGCAGAGAAATTTCTTTAGCCAAAGGGTGGTGAATTTGTGGAATTTGTTGCCACATGCAGCTGTGGAGGCCAGGTTATTGGGTGTATTAAGGCAGAGATTAATAGGTTCTTGATTGGACATGGCATCAAAGGTTACAGGGAGAAGGCCAGGAACTGAGGTTGAGGAGTAGGGTAAAAAAATGATCAGCTGTGATGGGCCAGATGGCTTAATTCTACTCCTTTGTCTTATGGTCTTATAGTCTAAAATGTGATCAGATCTTCACGCCTTAAAATTAGATAAAGACAACCCAATTAATTATCACAAAAAACATTATACTTGTTCATTTATATACAGGTTTTCCCCGCTATCCGAAGGTAGAGTGTTCCTATGAAATGGTTCATAAGCTGGAATGTTGTAAAGTGAAGAAGCAATTACCATTTATTTATTTGGGAAAAATTTGTGAGCGTTCGCAGACCCAAAAAATAACACATAAACCCTAAAACGACAGTAGCATATAGTAAAAGCAGGAATGATATGATAAATACACAGTCTATAGAATGTAGGAATAGTTTTCTGCAATCATTGCAGCGCTGTTCACCGCAGCGAAAATCTCACGCAAGCACTCTCGGCAGAAACACTTTCTCCAGTAACCAGTAACAAATCACACCAAATAACACATAAAAATACACAGCCTATATAAAGTAGAAATAACATATGTACAGTGTAGTTTCACTTACCAGAATAGGGAAGACAGCAAGCACACTGATGATGGTGTGTTAGGCTGAGTCGTCAGAGGTTGGGGTGGTGGGAGGTAGAGGAGACTGGGGTGTCATCTCATCGTCGTCTGTTTGCATCAGGGCAGGGAGGTCATCTTCTATGTCTGCCTGCCTCGATGTCAAAGGTCGAGGTTCATCATCTGCTGTGGTTGATGTGGAAGGCTTGAAAGATGACTATGCTTGACTGCTTAGCCTCATGCATTTTTCTATCATACAGTTCTTTGTAAGCACTCAAACCATCCTGCAAATATGCCCTAAACCTACGTATCCTTTCAAAATGAAAGTCGTACTTTTCTGCAATCATTGTAGCACTGTCAATCGCAGTGAAAATCTCACGCAGTTGCTTCACGTTCAGTTCCTGGACGACTTCACTTTTGGGCCGTTCACTACTGTGTTCAGTTTTGATTGTTATCCCTTCCCCTTGCAATTGCATCAGCTCTTCATCTGTCGTTCTTGGTCATGGGATGCCAAAACCTCTTCAACATCATCTTTGTTAACTTCCACAAACCCTTAGCCAAACTCACTATGTCCTTACTTCATTCACCGCAATCGAAACGCTTTATTATGTCTAGTTCTACGCTAGGTGTAACACCCTTACGCGCTCTTTTAGGCTGTCTAGTTCTACGCTAGGTGTAACACCCTTACGCGCTCTTTTAGGCTTTTCCGATACCTTAGAACTCATCCTGCTAACGGATGCACAAAATAAGTTGACATAAAGCACAGATGCTCACAGGCACGTGTTTAAGCAATGCCGGCTAGAATGCAGTTCCGGGGGAGGGGCTTGGCTGCTCGGGGCATGCACTGCCTTTTTTGTAACAGTGAAAACACCTTCTGTTAGCAAAAATAGGTAACTAATGTAGGTCTTTCGTAACAGCAAAGTGTCGTGAAGCGAACGTTCGAAAAACGGGGGCCACCTGTATTGAGAAAAAATATCCAATATTACATGTAGAGTATTTGTTGGAAAAAGTATGTGAACCTTTGCTTTCAGTAACTGGTGTGACCCCTTTGTACAGCAATAACTTCAACCAAGCATTTCCGGTTGACTGTTGATCAGAACTGCGCTTCGGCTTAGAGGAGTTTTAGGCCATTTCTCCTAACAAAACTGCTTCAACTCTGGGACGTTGGTGCTCTTCCTTGCACGAACTGCTTGCTTCAGGTCTTCCCACAATATTGCTATAGGATTAAGATCAGGACTTCGACTTGGCCATTCCAAAACACACATTTTTTTCTTTTTAAACCATTCAGTTGTTGATTTACTTTTGATTTTCAGATCATTGTCTTGTTGCATCATCCAACTCCTATTAAGCTGCAGGTGACGGACTGCTACCCTGACATTCTCCTGTTAAATGTCTTGGTACAATAGTAAGTTCCTGTTCCCTCGATGATCACAGGCCCTGAGGCAGCAACACGTCCCTGAACCATGATGCTCCTTCCACTGTGCTTCACAGTTGGGATGAGGTGTTGGTGTGCAGTGCCCTTTTTCTTCCAAACATTGCAATGTACATTTCTGCTAAAAAGTTCAACTTTTGTCTCATCTGTCCACTGAATGTTGTCCCAGAAGGGTTGTAGAACATCCAGGTGGTCTTTTGCAAACTTGAGACGTGCAGGAAAGTTTTTGTTTTGGAGACCAGTGGTATGCTTCCATGAACAGCATTCAGTGTTTTCTTATAGTGGACACATGAACAGAGATTTCAGCAAGTTCTAGAGATTTCTGCAGGTCTTTTGCTGTTGACCTTGGGTTCTTTTTCACCTCCTTCACCATTGCATGTTGTGCTCCTGGTGTGATCTTTGCAGGATGCCCACTCCTAGGGAGAGTAGCAACAGTACTGAACTTCCTCCATTTGTAGACAGTTTGTCTTACTGTGGACTGATGAACACTTAGTTCTTTAGAAATGCTTTTGTAGCTTTTTTCAGCTTCATGCATCTCTACAATTCTTCTGAGGTCCTCTGAAAGTTGTTGTGATCGAGGTATAGTGCACACAAACAGATCTTTCTTGAGAAGAGCAGCCCCTGGTCAGTTTCTTCTCATTGATTGGAACACCTGACTCCAAATAGCTTTTGAGGAGGGCATTATTCCGAGGTTCACATACTTTCTCCAACAACTACATGTAATGTTGGGTAAGTAATGAACAAGTATAGTATTTTTTGTGTTATTTATTTAATTAGGTTCTATTTATCTAGTTCTAGGACTTGCATGAAGAACTGATCACATTTTAGGTCATACTATTGCAGAAATAGAGAAAATTCCACTGGGCTCACAAACTTTCTAGCAGCACTGTATACCCGCAATGGGTACATACAAGGAGTTCCTTTGCACCTCTGATTTCTGAAAATTCTTCCCATTTGCCTTTATTCCTTCTACCAGAGCGCATGGTCATACACTTCTCTACACTGTATTCTCTTTGCCTTTTCTCCTCATCTGTCCAAATCATTGTGCAGACTCCCTACTTCTGTCTATCTTTGTATTGTCCGCAAACTTGGCCATAAAGCCATCAATCCTGTCATTTAGATCATTGACATAATGTGGAAAGAAATGACCCAACACCGACCCCTGAAGAACACCATGAGTCACTGGCAATCAAACCACGCCTTTTTCTTAGGGTGGCAGTGGCTAATATGGCAGGACATAATTTTAAGGTGATTTTATGAAGGTAGGGTACCTGGTCAACAGCAGGTGTGTAGAATCAGTGACATCTTAGGGTCTGTATCCATAGATCACACAAAGTTGCAGCGCAAGATGATAGAGTAGTTAAGATCTTGCACACCTCTAATTAGTCAATTCTCATCCTCCTTTGCTGTATGCTGCATTAAGGTACTCTGCTAAACTGCAGTACGTATGGGTTCGGTCAGCTCCTTTTCTTCAAACATTAACTGATTCACCCTAGCTTCCTTCCCTACACTTCCTCCATTGCAAGAAAATACTTTCATAAATAGAGATCAAAGTGTACCTGACCTTCCTGGAGCAATCTTTCCAACACCCTGCTAATTAACATCAATACTTTCTTGCATATCCTTGCAGTAAAGGCCACATTATAATCCCTGCCATGTCTTCATCATTCCCTCCACCCTTCCCCTCTGTGAGGCAGAACATTCTGTCCTTAGCAAGGGCCTTGCCTTGTTTCCCTTCACCCACACCTCTGTGAGTTCCACGCTCGTCACAACACTGAGCTCTTTATATGTCGCCTATATTTGTGAGCCCACTTCTTTGGCAAGAATTCATCACCCTGCACTGATGATCCCTTCTCCCATCTCTAATCCTCCTCTTCTTTGCTTTGGATCTTTTCATCTTTAATTGCTGATGAGACATCAAACAGCTCAACTTTAGTACTCTTCTCTCTTCCTCAAACTTTACCCCCTCTGAACACACTGCCTCTGCTCTCTCTGCCCCAATCCCAATCTTACCATTTAAACCTGCAGTCAAATGGGGTGCTGTTGTAGTGTGGCTCACTGACCTCTACCTTTCTGAGGCCAGGCAGAACTCTCAGAAACCTCTTCTTGAAAAGGACCTGACTCTAGCAGACCATCAGGCCACTGTCTCCCAGACCATCACTAACCTCATCAACTCTGGAGATCTCCCATCTACTTCCACCTAAATCACGCTGACCCTGTATCCTCCACAACCTGACTGTCTGGATAGGCCCATTGTCTTCGCCTCTACCCCTCTGAATTCATGTCCTCATGCTTCGATTCCGTTCTATACCTCCGTGTCCCTTCTCACCTATGTCCGTGACACTTCACGTGTTCTCAATCTCATCAACAACTTTCATTTCCCTGGACCCGACCACCTCATTTTCACCATGGATGTCCAGTCCTTATACACTGCTATCCCTGATAAAGAAGGCCTTAATGCTCTCCGCTTCTTTCTTGACAAAAGACTCAACCAGTTCCCTTCTGCCACCACCACCCTCCTCCATCTGGCAGAACTGGTCCTCACACTCAATTTCTTCTTGGCCCCTCCCATTTCAGGGGTAGCTCCGGGCACCTACGTGGGCTTCACTATGCCTGCCTTCTCATTCTGGGTGAGACAGTCCACACTCCAAGCCTTCCCTGGTAATGTTCCCCAGCATTGTTCCTCCTTCCTGCATCAATTTCAACAAGTTTGCCTCCTACTTCCACCCTGACCTTAAATTCACTTCGTCCTTATCTGACATCTCGCTCGCCTTTTTCGATCTCTCTGTCTCCATCTCTGGAAATCAACTGTCTACTGACATCTTTTATAAACCTTCCAATTCCCACAGCAATTTTGACTATATCTCTTCCCATTCTGTTCCCTGTAAAAATGCTATTCCCCTTTCTCAGTTCCTTTGTCTCTGCCGAATCTGTTCCCAGGATAAGGCTTTCCTTTCTAGGACATCCTCTTTCTTCAAAGAAGGGGGTTCTCCTTGATAGTGGCCTCGTTTGCATTGCCTTTGTTTTCCGGATGTCAACGTTCACCCCATCTTCCTGCCACCTGAACAGGGGTAGAATTCCTCTTGCCCACATCTACCACCCTATCAGCCTCCATCTTCGACAGGATTCTACCACTAAATACCTCTCCTCCCTCCCCCCCCCCACTCTGCTTTTCACAAGGATCACTCCCTCCGTGATCCTCTATCCATTCGTCCCCACTAATCTCCCTCCCGACAGAAATGCTACACTTGTCTATTCACCTTCTCCCTCATCTCTATTTGGCTCTAATTAGTCCTTCCAGGTGAGGCAATACTTCATCTGCAAATCTGTTGGGGTCATCTATTGTATCCCGATGCAGCCTCCTCTTCATTGGTGAGACCCAACATAAATTAAGGGATCGCTTTGTTCAGCACCTCTACTCCATCTGCCAAAAGTGGAATTGCCCCGTGGCCAACCATTTTAGTTCCTGTCCCCATTTCTGTTCTGACATTTTGGTCCATGACCTCTACTGCCAAGATGAGGCCACTCAATTTGGAGGAGCAACACCTCATATTCCGTGTAGGTGGCCTCCAACCTGATGGCATGATCATCAATTTCTCCTTCTGGTAATTAAATTATTATTTTTTTCTTTTCCCTCCTTCTATTCCCCACACCGGCTTCTTACCTCTTCACACCTACTTCTCACCTCCCCCAGGTGTTTGTCCTTCTCTTCCTCCTGCAGTCCATTCTCTCCTATCAGATTTCTTCTTTTCCAACCCCTTACCTTTTCCACCCATTGGGCTTCACCTATCTACTTCTAGCTTGTCCTTTTTCCCCTTCTCCACCTTTTATTCTGGCATCTTTCCCCTTCCTTGCCAGTCCTGATGAAGGGTCTTGGACTGAAACGTCAACTGCTTATTCATTTCTGTAGTTGCTCTCTGGCCTGCTGAGTTCCTCCAGCATTTTGTGTGTGTGTTGCTCTCGATTTGCAGCATCTGCAAAATCTCTTGTGCATAAGGCTACATTCTAATAACTTTCCCCATTATTTACCGTTGCTGCATGCTAATCTTGCATTTGCCTTTTAGATTAGATTCAGCTTTATTGTCATTGTGCCGAGTACAGATACAAAGCCAAATGAAATGCAGTTAGCATCTAACCAGAAATGCAAAGAATAGTGTTACTTACAAAATAACTGTGAATAAAAAGTGCTACAGCGCACAAATATAAAAGTACTGAGACAGTGCAGTATGGGTGCAATACATGTTCTTACTGCAAACATGACGTTATCCTACACTACCATGATCCTTCTGGGCAACAGGTCCTACAAAACATCCAGCCTGCCCTATCAACAGTAACGGACTGGTAATTTACCTGAAATCCATGTTCTTGTCAATCTGTCAACTTACTTTTAATATATGCAATTATTAAAAATCCACAACCCTTTGGAGAAGAGAATTCCAAAGACTGGAATGCTCCATTACTTTCTTTGGAACAGTCCAAGCCTTGGCAAAACTGCTAGAAATACTCAGTAAGTTAGCATGGATGGAGGGGAAATTTGATTTAATGTTTTAGATCATCCTCCAGGCTTAGCCATTCCTGTACTTCACTGTCCAGCCTCCCACATCAAATCGCCCATTGTCTTGAACTTGTCTGAACTTTTGCTGCCTCTCTCTGCTACCTATGTCCCTGTCCCAACAATGCTCCAGTTTGAAAATTACCATTGTAATTTTCAAATCGTCTACCTGTTGTTGTCCTTCCGATTTCGACCATCCTCCTGCCTAATAAGCTCCAAGGTCTCCATACTCCCAAACTTCTTGGTGTACTACATCACTGACTTTAATCAGTCTTCTATTGGCTACAAGCCCCTGGATTCCCCAAGTCCTTTGCTGCTTTGAAAGATGCTCATTAATGTTCCTTGCTGTTCTCTCTCTCCCTTTGTAGTTTGGTATCAAATATTGTTTGGTATTGACCTGTTTACTTTGCTAAAAGCTCTACATAGATGTAAGTTGTTGTTGACCTGCCTATCTTCCATTTTTCTTTGAGCTTGCTTTCTCTGTCGTCTCATCTCGTTTTCATCCTTCCACTGTGGTTCAGATGTTGGATTAACTTGCTGTGCAGTTGCAGAGTTGCTGTGAATACACTCATTCTCTTTTATTATATTTCCTGTTCAATTAAAATATGAATATAGTAGAGGCTCACTCTAGCAGGTTGGTTGGTGCTAATCAACTTCACTATTCGTACACTTAGTGTCTTGTTTTGAAGGAAGTTTCACATATTCACTTTATACCATTGTTCCCAGATGCTGACTTGTCCAAATTTCTTATTTCAGCCTTGTCCTGAACAACTGGTGGTTTGTAGCACATCTGACAGACCTGTTGGACCACTGCAACCTCCTGCAGTCCCATAATCTTCAGTAAGTCTGGGGAAGGGTGGGGTTGTCACTTCAGTTTCAATTTGATTCCATGCTGGAAATTGACAGGAGCAATCAACACAACACTCCACCCTTCAGCCATGGAAGAAAGAATAACTCTCAGCTGTGGTTTCCATACTGACTCCGGAAGCAAAACTGTTAAAGATGGACGTCTTGGTAACATAGCAGTCGCAAAACAATTTGGGGCTTCGGAATTCAATTCCATCACTGACTGTAAGGAGTTTGTACGTTCTCCCTGTGACTGTGTGGATTACCCCTGGGCACTGTGATTTCCTTTCACAGTCCAAAGACGTACTGGTTAGTTGGTGATTGTAAATTGTCCTGTGATTAGGAAGGACCTGTTCCACATGGCATCTCTAAGTAAATACATCCTTTAGTGTGCAAGCAAAAGAAATTAATGGGGGAAACAAAAGGACTGGACTAGTGAACAAGTGCATTTATCTAACTTCATTGCTAAATAAATGTAACTGAAATCAACAGTCAAAATGATGAGGAAGATTAAGACAATCAAATAAACTGTATTCATGTTCAATATGTATATTATTCCTTCTTTTGTATCTTGGTTTGTAGCCACCTTCTTCATATCACTTCATTCTGCTTATTCAATCCTATTTGGATTTATTTAACATCATCCTCTTTGTTTAGAGAGTTCCAGTCTACTTCTGATTTCTGCCACACTTCAAGTGGGACAAAAAAATTATTCAATTTTCTTTCAACTGCAGTAAAATAAATGCTTGGGGTCAGTGTCATCTTCTGTTTGTTTGACAGTGTAGCTGTGCCAAATACTGTCAGACCAAACAGCAGCAAGCCAGTAGTTTAGTTGGCATTTCATTTCAGATCTGGGCCTGTTCTTTGAAGAATGGAGAAAATTCCACAATGAGTTACCCCACTTGAATAAGTGCAGAGTGCCCTTATGGGGAGCACATTATCTGTGGTAGAGAATTCTGAAGTTTATAACCCTGAAATTAATATTTTTTTCTTTGTCAAGAACGGCTGAATCCTTGTGTTGCCATGGTCCATCAATTGTAGACTTGGGACAGCATCACAAATGAGGAGCTGGCCGTCAGCATTTAGCCTCTCATATCCCTCTCAGAATCTTAAATGTTTCAGTGAGATCATCCCTTTTTCTTCTGGGTTTCAACGAGTAACAGCAAGTTTACTTTCTTCATCTTGTGAGCCAGTATAGAAGAATCTGCTGATTTCTCAGTTTAAGCAATGTTTTCCCATTCATCCTGTCAGAATGACCAATCTTATGTTTTCTAGACTTTGATACCCTGGTTGTATTTTCCATGCTATTACCCACTTATTCACCTTGACTGCATACCCCCCCCCCCCCCCCCACCTTCTGGGTCTATCATCTTTCTGGCTGCATTTATTTGTCTTTACCTTTGTTTTAGACCTTTGAAATGCAAGTTTTCTGGTTGCCTTAATTTCACCTTGATTTTAATCTTGTCATTTTGACCATTGGTTCAGTTATTTAGATAGATGTTTAATAATCCAGTTCATTTATTTCACACCACAGCAGTTCAGTGCTCCTTTCTTGCACTTGGAATAATATCGCTTTCCAACAGGGAAGTATCGGGTTCCATAGCGAGTGTGGAAATCACTGCAGATGGCTTATTTTTTCAGCTGAATCCAAATCGGGTTTAATATCACCGGCATATGTCATGAGATTTGTTGTTTTGCAGCTGCAGTACAATGTAATGCATAAATTGAAAACAACTAAATTACAATAAGAAACATATAAAAAGAATTAAATAAGTAGTGCGTAAAGACTGAGCAAAAAATAGTGAGGCAGTGTGGATGGATTCATCGTCCATTCAGAAATCTGATGGCAGAGTGTCTCTCTTCAGGCTCCTGTATTTCCTCCTTCATGGTAGTATCATTGAGAAGGGGGCATGTCCTGGGTGGTGAGGGTCACTAATGATGGATAACACCTTTTTGTGGCATCGCCTTTTGAAGGTGTCCGCAATACTAGGGAAGCTAGTGTCCCAGATGGAGCTGGCTGAACTTCGATCTTCCTGCAGCTTTTCTCCAGTCGTGAGCAGTGGCCCGTCCGCACCAGAAGGTGATGCAACCAGTTAGAATGCTCCCAGTGGTACATCCGTAGAAATCTGTGAGAGTCTTTTGTAACGTACCAAATACCTGCTGAAGGGTGGAGATTCTGTGCGTAAATGAGAGGTCTGTTTGATTGCTTAGGTCTGGTTGAACCAGACGCTATCACTCTGTGGTTCTGATGATCATTGTCGTTTGATGGAGGGGCAGGTGTGGTTTTGTGTCCAGTTGCTCTGCGGTGGAGGGTAGTCAGGACGTGCCCGTTGCTCTGAGGTGGAGGGTAGTCGGGACGTGCCCGTTGCTCTGAGGTGGAGGGTAGTCGGGACGTGCCCGTTGCTGAGGTGGAGGGTAGTCGGGACGTGCCCGTTGCTGAGGTGGAGGGTAGTCGGGACGTGCCCGTTGCTCTGAGGTGGAGGGTAGTCGGGACGTGCCCGTTGCTCTGAGGTGGAGGGTAGTCGGGACGTGCCCGTTGCTCTGAGGTGGAGGGTAGTCGGGACGTGCCCGTTGCTCTGAGGTGGAGGGTAGTCGGGACGTGCCCGTTGCTGAGGTGGAGGGTAGTCGGGACGTGCCCGTTGCTCTGAGGTGGAGGGTAGTCGGGACGTGCCCGTTGCTGTGAGGTGGAGGGTAGTCGGGACGTGCCCGTTGCTCTGAGGTGGAGGGTAGTCGGGACGTGCCCGTTGCTGAGGTGGAGGGTAGTCGGGACGTGCCCGTTGCTCTGAGGTGGAGGGTAGTCGGGACGTGCCCGTTGCTGAGGTGGAGGGTAGTCGGGACGTGCCCGTTGCTGAGGTGGAGGGTAGTCGGGACGTGCCCGTTGCTCTGAGGTGGAGGGTAGTCGGGACGTGCCCGTTGCTCTGAGGTGGAGGGTAGTCGGGACGTGCCCGTTGCTCTGAGGTGGAGGGTAGTCGGGACGTGCCCGTTGCTGAGGTGGAGGGTAGTCGGGACGTGCCCGTTGCTGAGGTGGAGGGTAGTCGGGACGTGCCCGTTGCTGAGGTGGAGGGTAGTCGGGACGTGCCCGTTGCTCTGAGGTGGAGGGTAGTCGGGACGTGCCCGTTGCTCTGAGGTGGAGGGTAGTCGGGACGTGCCCGTTGCTAAGGTGGAGGGTAGTCGGGACGTGCCCGTTGCTCTGAGGTGGAGGGTAGTCGGGACGTGCCTGTTGCTGAGGTGGAGGGTAGTCGGGACGTGCCCGTTGCTGAGGTGGAGGGTAGTCGGGACGTGCCCGTTGCTCTGAGGTGGAGGGTAGTCGGGACGTGCCCGTTGCTCTGAGGTGGAGGGTAGTTGGGACGTGCCCGTTGCTCTGAGGTGGAGGGTAGTCGGGACGTGCCCGTTGCTCTGAGGTGGAGGGTAGTCGGGACGTGCCCGTTGCTCTGAGGTGGAGGGTAGTCGGGACGTGCCCGTTGCTGAGGTGGAGGGTAGTCGGGACGTGCCCGTTGCTGAGGTGGAGGGTAGTCGGGACGTGCCCGTTGCTCTGAGGTGGAGGGTAGTCGGGACGTGCCTGTTGCTGAGGTGGAGGGTAGTCGGGACGTGCCCGTCGCTCTGAGGTGGAGGGTAGTCGGGACGTGCCCGTCGCTCTGAGGTGGAGGGTAGTCGGGACGTGCCCGTCGCTCTGAGGTGGAGGGTAGTCGGGACGTGCCCGTTGCTGAGGTGGAGGGTAGTCGGGACGTGCCCGTTGCTGAGGTGGAGGGTAGTCGGGACGTGCCCGTTGCTCTGAGGTGGAGGGTAGTCGGGACGTGCCCGTTGCTGAGGTGGAGGGTAGTCGGGACGTGCCCATCGCTCTGAGGTGGAGGGTAGTCGGGACGTGCCCGTCGCGCTGAGGTGGAGGGTAGTCGGGACGTGCCCGTCGCTCTGAGGTGGAGGGTAGTCGGGACGTGCCCGTCGCTCTGAGGTGGAGGGTAGTCGGTACGTGCCCGTTGCTGAGGTGGAGGGTAGTCGGGACGTGCCCGTTGCTCTGAGGTGGAGGGTAGTCGGGACGTGCCCGTTGCTGAGGTGGAGGGTAGTCGGGACGTGCCCGTTGCTGAGGTGGAGTGTAGTCGGGACGTGCCCGTTGCTCTGAGGTGGAGGGTAGTCGGGACGTGCCCGTTGCTCTGAGGTGGAGGGTAGTCGGGACGTGCCCGTTGCTGAGGTGGAGGGTAGTCGGGACGTGCCCGTCGCTCTGAGGTGGAGGGTAGTCGGGACGTGCCCGTCGCTCTGAGGTGGAGGGTAGTCGGGACGTGCCCGTCGCTCTGAGGTGGAGGGTAGTCGGGACGTGCCCGTTGCTGAGGTGGAGGGTAGTCGGGACGTGCCCGTTGCTGAGGTGGAGGGTAGTCGGGACGTGCCCGTTGCTCTGAGGTGGAGGGTAGTCGGGACGTGCCCGTTGCTGAGGTGGAGGGTAGTCGGGACGTGCCCGTCGCTCTGAGGTGGAGGGTAGTCGGGACGTGCCCGTCGCGCTGAGGTGGAGGGTAGTCGGGACGTGCCCGTCGCTCTGAGGTGGAGGGTAGTCGGGACGTGCCCGTCGCTCTGAGGTGGAGGGTAGTCGGGATGTGCCCGTTGCTAAGGTGGAGGGTAGTCGGGACGTGCCCGTTGCTGAGGTGGAGGGTAGTCGGGACGTGCCCGTCACTCTGAGGTGGAGGGTAGTCGGGACGTGCCCGTTGCTGAGGTGGAGGGTAGTCGGGACGTGCCCGTCGCTCTGAGGTGGAGGGTAGTCGGGACGTGCCCGTCGCTCTGAGGTGGAGGGTAGTCGGGACCTGCCCGTTGCTCTGCAGTGGAGAGGAAGTTGTATCTTGAACTTGCTGTTCTGTGGTGATAGGTACCTCCTGCCTCTGATCCTGTTCTCCCTCTGTAATTGGCCACATGACTTTTTGCCAACTCGGGTGAAATCCAGAATGCAGTTGTCAGGTTTTTGTGGTTTAGGATTAGGGTTTTGGGTGTTGGTGATATTTAGACATGACATAATTTAAATTGTTGCTTGAGATACTGGTAGAGGATTATGGCAAAGGGATTAAATGTTTGAGAAAACAGAGCATTCACAGTTTAATCATGATTTGTGGTCATTCTATGAACTAGTTTGCTTTCCTGGTTTGGTAAGGTTTTGTGTGATGGGTGGAGGTCTTGCTGATATTCTTTCATTAGGCTTTTCTCTTTACAGTTTTGGTTCGAATCTTCGTGAATTCCTCATTTCGGAATATGCCTCAGGACTTTTCTGTCACAACAGGTGGGTCACCCTTGACATCTGCGGTTTTCCACAGTGAAACACTATTCAAGTTGTTGATCACTGAAGGGTTAATGTTGTTGGTGGGTAATGTCTCCATTTGGTTGGATGGTTTCAGCTTGTGGCAGCTGGCAGTGGATTACTTTGACCATTGTCCGGAGTTTGGCCGTGTATACCTGGAACTACATATCGAGCGCATTCCCCTCGACACAGAACGCAAGGCGCTGAAGGTGCTTCGGATATGTGAACAACGGCACATGACTGAACAAGGTGACGTTTGAACCCTGAAGGGTCGAGTTTGGTCTGATAGATGATGTGGGGAAACAAACCCTTTGCTGGGTTACAGTGGGACTCTGTTTGGTACAGATGAATTCCCTTTTGTAGTTTTGGCCATTTCCGTTAGAACCTTCTGCCCACTTCTCTCTTCTCCAATACCATAAGCCATAGGAGTCGAATTAGGTCATTTGGCCCATCGAGTCTGCTCTGCAATTCAAACATGGCTGATCCTTTTTTTCCTTCCTCAGCCCCACTCCCCGGCCTTCTCCCTGTAACATTTGATGCCGTGGCCAATCAAGAACTTATCAATCTCCACCTTAAATAAACACAATGACCTGGCTTCCACAGCTGCCTGCTGTAACAAATTCCACAAATTTACCACCCTTTGGCTCAAAAAATTTCTCTGCATCTCTGTTTTAAATGGACGTCCATCTATCCTGAGAATGTGCCCTCTTGTCCTAGACCCCACCAATCTTCGTATCATCTGCAAACTCACAACAAAACCATCATCTAACACACACAAAATGCTGGTGGGACACAGCAGGCCAGGCAGCATCTATAAGGAGAAGCGCTGTGGACGTTTCGGGCCAAGACCCTTCGTCAGGACTAACTGAAAGGAAAGATAGTAAGAGGTTTGAAAGTAGTGGGGGGAGGGGGAAATGCGAAATGATAGGAGAAGACCGGAGGGGGTGGGATGAAGCTAAGAGCTGGAAAGGTAATTGGCGAAAGTGCTACAGAGCTGGAGAAGGGAAAGGATCATGGGACGGGAGGCCGGGAGAAAGAAAAGGGGAGGGGAGCACCAGAGGGAGATGGAGTACAGGCAGAGTGATGGGCAGAAAGAGAGAAAAAAAGAGGGGAAACTAAATATATCAGGGATGGGGTAAGAAGGGGAGGAGGGGCATTAACGGAAGTTAGAGAAGTCAATGTTCATGCCATCAGGTTGGAGGCTACCCAGCCGGTATATAAGGTGTTGTTCCTCCAACCTGAGTGTGGCTTCATCTTGACAGTAGATGGCCTCCTCTGCTGTCAAGATCTCATGGCTGCCTCTTCTGTCAAGATGAAGCCACACTCAGGTTGGAGGAACAACACCTTATATACCAGCTGGGTAGCCTCCAACCTGATGGCATGAACATTGACTTCTCTAACTTCTGTTAATACCCCTCTTCCCCTATCCCTGATATATTTAGTTCCCCCTTTTTTTTCTCTCTTTCTGCCCATCACTCTGCCTGTACTCCATCTCCCTCTGGTGCTCCCCTCCCCCTTTCTTTCTCCCGGCCTCCCATCCCATGATCCTTTCCCTTCTCCAGCTCTGTATCCCTTTTGCCAATCACCTTTCCAGCTCTTGGCTTCACCCCACCCCCTCCGGTCTTCTCCTATCATTTTGCATTTTCCCCTCCCCCTCCTACTTTCAAATCTCTTACTATCTTTCCTTTCAGTTAGTCCTGACGAAGGGTCTTGGCCCGAAACATCCACAGTGCTTCTCCCTATAGATGCTGCCTGGCCTGCTGCATTCCACCAGCATTTTGTGTGTGTTGCTTGAATTCCCAGCATCTGCAGATTTTCTCGTATTCCATCATCTAAATCATTTATACACAGCATAAAAAGAAATGGTCCCAACATTGGCCCCTAGTCACTGGCAGCCAAGCAGAAAAGAATCCTTTTATTCCCACTTGATGCTTCCTACCAATCAGCCAATGCTCTAAACATGCCAGTAACTTTCCTGTAATAGCACGGGCTCTTAACTTGGTAAGCAGCCTCATGTGTGGCACTTTGTCAAAGGCCTTCTGAAAGTCCAAATATAAAAACATCCACTACACCCTTTTATCTATCCTACTTGTAATCTTGAAGAATTCCAATAGGTTCATCAGGCAAGAGTTTCCCCGAAGGAAACCATGTTGACTTTGTCCTATCTTGTCCTGTGTCACCAAGTACTCCATAACATCATGCTTAACAATCGACTTCAACATCTTCCCAACCACTGAGGTCAGGCTAACTGGTCTATAATTCCCTTTCTGCTGCCTTCTTAAGGAGTGGAGTGACATTTGCAATTTTCCAGTTCCCTGGAGCCATGACAGAGTCCAATAATTCTTGAAAGATCATTACTAATCCCTCCACAATCTCTACCGCTGCCTGTTAAAGAACACTAGGGTGCAGTTCATCTGCTCCAGGTGACTTCTGTACCTTTAGGTCTTTCAGCTTTTTGAGCACCTTCTCCCTTGTAATAGTAATGGACTCACTTCTTTTCCCTCACACCCTTCAACACCTGGCACACTGCTAGTGTACTCCACAATGAAGATCAATGCAAAATATTCATTTAGTTCATCTGCCGTCTCTTTGTCCTATTATTATTTCTCCAGCCTCATTTTATAGCGGTCCCATATTCACTCTCATCTATTTTTAGAGAGCTCAAAAAGGTCTTTCTATCCACTTTGCTAGCTTGCTTTCATATTTCATCTTTTCCTTATGATTCTTATAGTTGCTCTCTGTAGGTTTTTAAAAGCTTCCCAATTCTCTATCTTTACGCTAATTTTTGCTTTGTTGTATGGCCTTTCTTTTACTTTTACATTAGCTTTGACTTCCCTTGTCAGCCACGGTTGTACTATTTTGCTTTTGGAATACATCTATTCTGCACCTTACTCATTTTTCCCAGGAATTTGTGTCATTCTTGCGAACAGCTCCTTACAATTTACTTTGGCCAGCTCCTCTCAAGTAACACTAATTTCCTTTACTCCACTGAAATATTACTAGGTAGACTTTACTTTCTCCCCGTCAAATTTCCAATTGAGCATAAATCATATTGTGATCACTGTCTCTTAACGGTTCCTTTACCTTAAGCTCCCTAATCACTTCCAGTATAGCTGATCCCCTAGTAGGCTCAGCGATAAACTGCTCCAAAAAGCCATCTCGTAGCCATTCAACAGACTCACTCTCTTGGGATCCATTTCCAACCTGAATTTCAGATGATGATCATGTGGATAGTCAGAGGCTTTTCCCCAGGGCTAAAATGGCTAGCATGAGAGGGCACAGTTTTAAGGTGCTTGGAAGTAGGTACAGATGTCAGGGGTAAGTTTTTTAAAGCAGAGAGTGGTGAGTGCGTGGAATGGGTTGCTGGTGACGGTGGTGGTGGAGGAAACGATAGGGTCTTTTAAGAGACTCCTGGACAGTTACGTGGAGCTCAGAAAAATAGAGGGCTACGGGTAACCCTGGATAATTTCTGAAGTAATGACATGTTTGGCACAGCTTTGTGGGCTGAAGTGCTTTAGGTTTTCTGTGTTTCTCAGTCAACCTGCATGATGAAATCCCGTGTGACTATCATAACATTGCCCTTTTGACACATTTTTTCTATTTCCTGTTGTAATTTGTGGTCCACATTCCAGCTACTGTTTGGAGACCTGTATATAACTGCTATCAGGGTACTTTTACCCTTGTAGTTTCTTAACTCAACCCACAAGGATTCAACATTTTCTGAACAAATGTCATAGCTTTCTACTGATTTTATGCCATTCATTACCAGCAGAGCCCCTCTGCCTACCTTCCTTATCCCTCTGATACATTGTGTGACCTTGGACATTCAGCTTCCAACTACAACTATCCTTCAGCTACAATTCAGTGATGGCCACAAAATCATACCAATAATCTGTAAAAATGCAACGAGATCCCCACCTTATTTCTTGTAGTCTGTGCATTAAGATGTAACACTTTGAGAGCTGTATTTGCTGCCCTTTTTTGATTCTGCATCCCCAATGCACCAGTACTGATCCTGCTGGCTGTAATTTTGGCCTATCATTTGCCTGTCCTTCCTGACAGTCTGACTGTATGCTACCTTTGCTTTTTTTTTTTAAAACCATCAGTATGATCCTGAGTCAATTCACTCCAGTTCCCATCTCCCTGCCAAATTAGTTTATACCCTCCCCAGCAGCTCTAAACAATTCTGCCCGCGAGAATATTGGCCTTTTCTGCAGGTCATACCTCGCCTCTCCGAGATGCAAGTAGTCCAAGAACATGAAGTCCTGCCTCCTGCACCAGTTTGTCAGCCACATCATCCTGTTCCCACCCTCACTGGCGTGCGGTACCCAGGTTGATACCATCTCTCACTCTCCTTGCTCTTGCTGGGTACGAGCTGTACATAAAATCCAATGTTCTTCGGCAGGCAGAGTCTCACCCCTGACTGCCTGTGCTTAATGATGTTCCCTTACAGAATGACCCATTTCCACTCACAGAACACGGTATTTATCAGTGAGAGTGGTGGTGAGGGCAGCGTCAAGCAGGCCGATATGCTAGAACATTAAAGGGGATGTGCAAGTCCCTGGGCTGGATGGGATATACCCCAGGTGACCATGGGAAGCAAGGGAAGAGAATGCTGTGCCTTTGGCAATGATCTTTGTATTCTCACTGGCCACAGGATTAGTACCTGATGACTGGAGAGTGACAAATATTACTCCTTTGAGAAGTGTGACAGTGAAAACCCAAATAATTATAGACCAGTGAGCTGTGGCGACATATTGGAGAAGATTCTTAGAGACAGGAATTACGAGCGAAGGGCAGATCAGCCTGCCGTAAGTCTGTGACAAAGCACACTGTAGGTTGAGCAGTGGGCTTGGTAAGGTTCCCCATGGTAGGCTCATTCCGTAGTTCAGGAGGCATGGGATCCAGGGAAACTTGACTGTTTGGATACAGAACTGGCTTGTTTATAGATGGAGAGTATTCTGTCCGGATCCGGGTCGGTGACCACTGGTGTTCCGTAGCGTTGTATTCTGCGATCCCTGCTCTTCCTGATTTCTATAAATGTCTTGGATGAGAAAGCGGAAGGGTGACTTAGTAAGTTTACAGATGACACAAAGGTTTTTGGAGTTGTGGATAGTGCACTGGGGGACAGTGACAGGTTGGAAATGTGGCAGATGGAGTTCAACTGGAGAAAAGTAAAGAAATTCATTTTAGGATGTCGAATATGAAGGTAGAATACAGGATTGTTAGCAGTGTGGAGGGACAGAGGGATCTTGGGGTCCACAATGTTGTACTTTTTGATTCCCTTTTTCACTGGGAAAAAGACTGCCTTTACCCTTTCTATGCCATTAATAACTTTATGCCCTCTATAAGCCATCCCTCAGTCTCCTGTGTTTCAAGTGTATCTCTACACACTCAGTTTCATGTTGTCTACTTGCATTTCATCTGCCTTTATCGCTTTCCGAACTTGCATATGGATCACTTCAATTTTGGTTTTACTATCCTGCAGCAGACAGCATCTTCCAATCCTTCATGGCTAGCACTAGAGGGCATAGATTTAAGGTGCTTGGAAGTAGGTACAGAGGGGATGTTGGCTAAGTTTCGTACGTAGAGAGTGGTGAGTGTGTCGAATGGGCTACCAGTAGCGATGGTGGAGGTGGAAACAATAGGGTCTTTTAAGAGACTCCTGGATGGATACATGGAACTTAGAAAAATAGAGGGCTATGGGTAAAGCCTAGGTAGTTCTAAGGTAGGGACGTGTTTGGCACAGCTTTGTGGGCCAAAGGGCTTGTATTGTGCTGTAGGTTTTCTATGTTTCTATGTCAGGGCAACATCAAAATATTCCAAATGCTGCCTCACCAACATCTTGTACAAATGCAACATGACATCCCGACTCCTGTACTCAAACTTTGACTTAACTTCCCCTTACTCTACCAGCACATCAGTCTGCACTGTCCCATCCAATCTGCACTGTCCCATCCAATCTCATGTTGTCCCTGTGAATTTCTGCACTGTCCCATCCAATCTCATGTTGTCCCTGTGAATTTCTGCACTGTCCCATCCAGTCTCATGTTGTCCCTGTGAATTTCTGCACTGTCCCATCCAATCTCATGTTGTCCCTGTGAATTTCTGCACTGTCCCATCCAATCTCATGTTGTCCCTGTGAATTTCTGCACTGTCCCATCCAATCTGCACTGTCCCATCCAGTCTCATGTTGTCCCTGTGAATTTCTGCACTGTCCCATCCAGTCTCATGTTGTCCCTGTGAATTTCTGCACTGTCCCATCCAGTCTCATGTTGTCCCTGTGAATTTCTGCACTGTCCCATCCAGTCTCATGTTGTCCCTGTGAATTTCTGCACTGTCCCATCCAGTCTCATGTTGTCCCTGTGAATTTCTGCACTGTCCCATCCAATCTCATGTTGTCCCTGAGAATTTCTGCACTGTCCCATCCAATCTCATGTTGTCCCTGTGAATTTCTGCACTGTCCCATCCAATCTCATGTTGTCCCTGTGAATTTCTGCACTGTCCCATCCAGTCTCATGTTGTCCCTGTGAATTTCTGCACTGTCCCATCCAGTCTCATGTTGTCCCTGTGAATTTCTGCACTGTCCCATCCAGTCTCATGTTGTCCTTGTGAATTTCTGCACTGTCCCATCCAATCAAATGTTGTCCCTGTGAATTTCTGCACTGTCCCATCCAGTCTGCACTGTTGCATCCAGACTCATGTTGTCCCTGTGAATTTCTGCACTGTCCCATCCAGTCTGCACTGTCGCATCCAGTCTCATGTTGTCCCTGTGAATTTCTGCACTGTCCCATCCAATCTCATGTTGTCCCTGTGAATTTCTGCACTGTCCCATCCAATCAAATGTTGTCCCTGTGAATTTCTGCACTGTCCCATCCAGTCTCATGTTGTCCCTGTGAATTTCTGCACTGTCCCATCCAATCAAATGTTGTCCCTGTGAATTTCTGCACTGTCCCATCCAGTCTGCACTGTCCCATCCAATCTCATGTTGTCCCTGTGAATTTCTGCACTGTCCCATCCAGTCTCATGTTGTCCCTGTGAATATCTGCACTGTCCCATCCAATCAAATGTTGTCCCTGTGAATTTCTGCACTGTCCCATCCAGTCTCATGTTGTCCCTGTGAATTTCTGCACTGTCCCATCCAATCAAATGTTGTCCCTGTGAATTTCTGCACTGTCCCATCCAGTCTGCACTGTCCCATCCAATCTCATGTTGTCCCTGTGAATATCTGCACTGTCCCATCCAGTCTCATGTTGTCCCTGTGAATATCTGCACTGTCCCATCCAGTCTCATGTTGTCCCTGTGAATTTCTGCACTGTCCCATCCAGTCTCATGTTGTCCCTGTAAATTTCTGCACTGTCCCATCCAGTCTCATGTTGTCCCTGTGAATTTCTGCACTGTCCCATCCAGTCTCATGTTGTCCCTGTGAATTTCTGCACTGTCCCATCCAGTCTCATGTTGTCCCTGTGAATTTCTGCACTGTCCCATCCAGTCTCATGTTGTCCCTGTGAATTTCTGCACTGTCCCATCCAGTCTCATGTTGTCCCTGTGAATTTCTGCACTGTCCCATCCAGTCTCATGTTGTCCCTGTGAATTTCTGCACTGTCCCATCCAATCTCATGTTGTCCCTGTGAATTTCTGCACTGTCCCATCCAATCTCATGTTGTCCCTGTGAATTTCTGCACTGTCCCATCCAATCTGCACTGTCCCATCCAGTCTCATGTTGTCCCTGTGAATTTCTGCACTGTCCCATCCAGTCTCATGTTGTCCCTGTGAATTTCTGCACTGTCCCATCCAGTCTCATGTTGTCCCTGTGAATTTCTGCAGTCCCATCCAATCTCATGTTGTCGCTGTGAATTTCTGCACTGTCCCATCCAGTCTCATGTTGTCCCTGTGAATTTCTGCACTGTCCCATCCAATCTCATGTTGTCCCTGTGAATTTCTGCACTGTCCCATCCAGTCTCATGTTGTCCCTGTGAATTTCTGCACTGTCCCATCCAGTCTCATGTTGTCCCTGTGAATTTCTGCACTGTCCCATCCAATCTCATGTTGTCCCTGTGAATTTCTGCACTGTCCCATCCAGTCTCATGTTGTCCCTGTGAATTTCTGCACTGTCCCATCCAATCTCATGTTGTCCCTGTGAATTTCTGCACTGTCCCATCCAATCTCATGTTGTCCCTGTGAATTTCTGCACTGTCCCATCCAATCTCATGTTGTCCCTGTGAATTTCTGCACTGTCCCATCCAATCTGCACTGTCCCATCCAATCTGCACTGTCCCATCCAGTCTCATGTTGTCCCTGTGAATTTCTGCACTGTCCTATCCAGTCTCATGTTGTCCCTGTGAATTTCTGCACTGTCCCATCCAATCTCATGTTGTCCCTGTGAATTTCTGCACTGTCCCATCCAATCTCATGTTGTCCCTGTGAATTTCTGCACTGTCCCATCCAGTCTCATGTTGTCCCTGTGAATTTCTGCACTGTCCCATCCAGTCTCATGTTGTCCCTGTGAATTTCTGCACTGTCCCATCCAGTCTCATGTTGTCCCTGTGAATTTCTGCACTGTCCCATCCAGTCTCATGTTGTCCCTGTGAATTTCTGCACTGTCCCATCCAATCTCATGTTGTCCCTGTGAATTTCTGCACTGTCCCATCCAGTCTCATGTTGTCCCTGTGAATTTCTGCACTGTCCCATCCAGTCTCATGTTGTCCCTGTGAATATCTGCACTGTCCCATCCAGTCTCATGTTGTCCCTGTGAATTTCTGCACTGTCCCATCCAGTCTCATGTTGTCCCTGTGAATTTCTGCAGGCCCGACCCTTGCTCTCTGCCTGCCTGTCGAGGCCAGAGGTCTTTGAGTTCAGCCTGCTCTCCCTCTCACACGGTGATTGTGTGTATCTTTCCACAGTAAGGAGCATCTGTAAAATCATGGCTATGAAAGCGATGCGCAGCAACCGACTGGGATCAGCACTGTCCTGGAGTGTTCGAGCTAAAGACTCCTCCTTCGCAACTCTCATCTCTGACAGGTCTGTGAATGTTGGTGGTGAGCCAGGAGAGCAGCCGGGGTACTGCCCTCAGTTTCCGTGTTTCCAGGTGGACCTACAGTATCCACTAACTGATTCGTGCAGTAGCTGCTGGCAGGCTTTCAAACTGTGGAAGGCATCACAAACACTTGGCAGACCCCGCAGAGCTGTGTACTTATTATTGAATTGGCGGAGTGGTCGCGAGAGCCATCTGAAGGCTTGTTGTCTGTGTTCTCTGACCTGATGTCCTGAAGGTGAGTTGCTGCCCCTCCCCTCTCTGCTCTGAAGGCTGTTGCAGCCCATCAGCCAACTTGGTCAAGGTCGTGAAGGAGCGGTCTAGACGCACCTACATGGTCAGTTATGTCCCATCCTCAGTGAGGGAGGAGTTCCTCACTACTCCAACAGTGCCCAGTCCCTGTCACTGTAATCTCTCGTGAGAGATTTTACACGCTGATGCTCTCGGGAGAAGTATGTGGACGTCCATTTCAGGTGGTGTGAGGCAGTAGGTGTAACATTGCTACCCTGCATCAGATTGACGGTTCCAGGAATTCTGTGCTGTGGCTGACAGTGTGAATGCTTTTAACCTGGGTTCCTTCGGCCAGTGGAATGGTAATTTGCAGACTGCAGTAATTTGTTTTAACTAAAAGTCTGGTTTCTTTGTAGGTTACTGCAGGATTATTCAAACAATGGAAGCTTTTCTGACTTTGACTTGATCAGCAACTTGGGTTCGTCAATGCTGTTAAGTGACCGGCTCACCTTCCTGGGTAAGTCACCCTCCCAGTGTGACTGATACAACCAGACCGCCAGTGAAAACAATAAATACAAAGTATCTCTCCCATTTCCTCTTGCTCCAGCCCCTGAGTAATCCTAATCTGTCCCTAAAATAGAGGGTAGTTAATACATCTGTACAGTCCTCGGGAATTTCCTTAAGCCTTGTTTGCTAAGAATGTTTCATTGTCCCTTTTAGTAACCCTGCCCCCTCCCCATTCCTGGTTTAAGTTCTTTCCCATGATCTCATTAAATGGCAGAGTAATCTCAAGGAGACAGCTGGTCTCTTATCTAATGAATCAGAAACATTTCTGAGCAGCTTCCCTGAGAGTGGAAAGATGACTGCTGAACTTGGGTAGTATCCTGGGTAGGTTTTCAGGTTAGCAGTGGGCTGGTTGGTGAGGCAAATGAAGATAGAGTATTACAATCAGGGGAAAGTTAAAGTGACCAGTAGAATGGGTGAGGTCGGGATGAGGAGCAGATTCTGTAGAAACCCCTGCCTCTCTGGAGCTCAGAGCTTTTACCTGAGAGCTGATTTATTGAGAAAATGAAAGGCAGATGGTTTGATATTTAAAATTGAGAAGCTCACTGCATGAGGGAAGCCTTGAGGCTTCTATAGAGCGCTGTATTCATCAGTGTGTTTCTGATTGACAGGGAAGTACTGTGAGTTTCACAAGTTGTACGGGGAGATGCGGTTTGTGGAGGCTGCTAAGCTACTGCTCCTGCTGATGACTGCCCGCATTGCTCCACGCAGCTTCTGGATGACACTGCTCCTGGATGCACTTCCCCTCATGGAACAGAAAGAGGTTGGTCAGGATCAGCGTGGAGTGCAGACTGTAATCCTCTTCATCTACCATGTTTACACGTCCTAATGCAAGCCCAGCTTGTGGCGAAAGTTGCCCAACCTGCAGTCATCCCTGTTACTGGAAGTCTAGTAGGAGGGTTTGAGTGCAAATATTCAATGCCATTGGGGTCATTTTGGTCTTACACACTGACTCATCAGCCCTGCCTTCTCAGTATCACTAGTGCTTTTTAATGTAGACAGTAGAGAGCTTTAACTCCTAAGCCACAAGCTGTACCTGTCCTGGGGGTGATGTGTTCCCTTTCCAGTACTAACATTCTTCACTCAGATGTGGTATGAAGAGAACTTAACATGAAACATAATGTGATGATTTGTCCTTGATTACGATGTACGGGGCTTCAAGATTTACTGAGCATGTTGAAGCTCTGAGGTCCAGCTGTCGAGGACAGAATCCTGGCAGCGGAGCACGGGTATAACACTATGACTTGAGCATTTCCTTTGTTTCTCCTGAGCAGGTTATCTTCTCCACCGAACAAACCTACGAACTCATGCATTGCCTAGAGGATGTGACAGCAGATGAGATGGAGAGAGAGAAGGTGGCACAAGCAGTGTCGGTAAGGCGCGGACCAAAAAGTCTTCTGCTACCCCCATCGGGTGGAAGTGATTTCTGGCATATAGTTAAGGAGGCTACTCAGTCTGCTCACTGGCACTGTGATAGAGTTCCCTGATATTTCACCACCACTAATTTTTTTTAAATTACACTCCCAAGTTTTTGTTTAAGACAGTGCACCTCAGTTCCGTACCATATATCCTGACTTCAACTGATGCTAGCAGAATGTTCTGACCTTACATTACACTTTCATGGCCTATTCCTAAAACCTTGCTCTGGGCTGCCCACTACTAAAGAAAATGGTTCCCTGCTGGAAAATGTGCCCTGTGGGTGTGAATCCTGACCCATCAGCCCCTGGACAGCCCAGAGCTTGGCTTTGGAGAGACATTGCATCAGTGGCTTTCACTGTCAACCTTCCAGAGATAACGCTGACCCCATTGTGTATTGTTCTAGGGCGAGGATGATGTGGAGATCACAAAACTGAACCTCCTTCGATTAGCCTTCACTCGCAATCTGGCTAAAGGCATCATCCATGAAGGAACTCGTCAAGGATCTTGAAACTGGGTGGGCAGCCTGGTCATGTAACTAAGGTTTAATTTTCCTGTTTGTTTTGAATCCAAAGTAAAATTTGCAAATTAAAATGTTTTCTAGTTAGAAAGTAGTTTCCTCTGCATTTCTCATTGGCATCTGTCTTCTGCCTTCTCTTGTGCTTAGTCAGTCTGATGAAGTACACTATTCAACTGCTGCCCCAGTCGTAGTTCACTCTTCACCTTTGATTACTTCACGTGCTGCAGTTGGACAGCAGTAATTCCCGAGACTGCCCTGAATACAACCCCTTTATTTCCACTGTGTGTCTGCTGACTAATCTGGTGGTGATCATGTGGTCAGAAGGGGAACATGCAAACTCCACACAGACAGACTCAAAGGTTAGGACTGAACTGGTCACTGCAGCCCTGAGGAAATGGCTGTATCACCGTCTCATCCATTTCTGATGCCTTGTCCACCTGAAGCCAATTAAAATAAGACCATAAATATAAATATCAACCACAGACTGGGAGAAAATTTCTGGAAATCAGGAAGATGTAAAGATAAATTTATCATGCAGGAATCAACAGCTTAGAATTTAAAAATAACACTTTTAAAATTTGAGTTAGAACACAAACTGCACTGGATGCAGGACAGTTTCAAGAATGAAATCTTGAACAATAAATACGTTATACAGAGCAGCAACAACTTGTGACAGCACTGGGAGCGAAAAGTGCCTGTATCTCCGAGCACTGTGACATGTCACACATTTAGGGGAGGAGGGTGCCCTGGGGGTAGGGATGAGGAAGGCGGAGGAGGGTGCCCTGGGGGTAGGGATGAGGAAGGCGGAGGAGGGTGCCCTGGGGGTAGGGATGAGGAAGGCGGAGGAGGGTGCCCTGGGGGTAGGGATGAGGAAGGCGGAGGAGGATGCCCTGGGGGTAGGGATGAGGAAGTGCCTGTATCTCCGAGCACTGTGACATGTCACACATTTAGGGGAGGAGGGTGCCCTGGGGGTAGGGATGAGGAAGGCGGAGGAGGGTGCCCTGGGGGTAGGGATGAGGAAGGCGGAGGAGGGTGCCCTGGGGGTAGGGATGAGGAAGTGCCTGTATCTCCGAGCACTGTGACATGTCACACATTTAGGGGAGGAGGGTGCCCTGGGGGTAGGGATGAGGAAGGCGGAGGAGGGTGCCCTGGGGGTAGGGATGAGGAAGGCGGAGGAGGGTGCCCTGGGGGTAGGGATGAGGAAGGCGGAGGAGGGTGCCCTGGGGGTAGGGATGAGGAAGGCGAAGGAGGGTGCCCTGGGGGTAGGGATGAGGAAGGCGGAGGAGGGTGCCCTGGGGGTAGGGATGAGGAAGGCGGAGGAGGGTGCCCTGGGGGTAGGGATGAGGAAGGCTGAACCAGTTTTTTACAGAACAAATTTTTACGGCTTAACTTAGGTGGATGGAACATTTATTTATCAATAAATGCTGCTGTGCAATCTAAAAGCTGAGCAGTGCAACGGTGCAGGGAATAGATCTGTGGGTGTCCTGTCCGCAGGAGTTGGAGGTCTGGGGGCAGCAGGTGGTTCTGTAACCAACCCTCTCAATGCAGAAAAGCAAAATGAAAGTTTCCTTTATTTAATGCTCAGTAAATTTCAGAATCACCTGAACTATGTAGAGACAATTCCTCAATATTCAGGTGAAGACAGCCTCAGTCTGAGGGATCTGAACAGGATGTGCAGGTGTCTTGCCCCAGTCCCTTTCGGGGCAACCCCGAGGCCAAAGTCACAACCTCTTCCCCTACATTAGCAACAGTTTCCTTTTCAGTCCCACTAACCCCTCTGCCTTCTGAGCAGCATTAAAATGTGGAGTCAATGTAGCTTTAAGGGATAAGAGCCAATCTTTTGATGAGACTTTTTAAAGCCTTTAGATCCAACCCTCAGTACAGTGCTGTTTGGTACTGATCCACCAGAGCCATCTGTTGTCTTTCATGGTCACACCACTATCTCTTTGGTCATTGCCTGTACCTGTAATATTAATCTTTCCAGTTCCGATGAATAGTCATCAACCTGCAGGTTCATAACAACAGAAAGTGCCTGAAATACTCAGCACGTCAGTCTCTGTAGGTATCGGCCAGGTGCCAATTTCCTGTTATATTTCAGTATCTTTTTGACCCAAATATTTACTCTGCCTCACTCGCTACAGAAACTGTCTGACCTGCTGAGTATGTCTAACATTTTACAGACCAGTGGTGCTGGTCGCCTTCCTGGACCTTAACCATGGCAATGATGGTGGATAAATACAGGGGGCACTACAGCCTAATTCTTCAACTTCGGAGCCGGGATCTCAATCACGGGTTGTGTTTGGTGAATTCAGCTGCACCCAGGTGTCACTGATGTGAAGGGCGCAGCGTGCTTTTGCCATTTTTGACTGGAGTATTTGGAGAATGGACACAGTGTAGCCTCCACAGTGCGACAGAATAACAGAGGCAGTGACAAGACTCAAGTCCTGTGGAAGACATCAACCTATTTCCACACCTTCAAATACGTTCCTTCATTACTTGCTGAAACTTCAGACAAAACAGATGACACAGTGCTTCAGTGGAAACTGTTCAAATTCACTGTCACGGGAAACGAGCTGTGACTCTGGGGGTCAGAGGCTTCCCCACTTCTCCGCTGGGGGAAACTGGTCCACTTCAGCAAACTCCGAGCAGATCTGATGTCCCATTGCAAAAGTCAGCTTGTACCTCAGCCGCACCTTCTCCTACAGACACAAATACATGAGGAGGCATAATGAAGTCCAAAGACGTCACCTCCGGGTTAATCCAGAGCAGAAACCGGAAAGGAATGAGTGGCTTGAGGTCTGGTGTAGGAGGGTGGCTAGATTTCATCTCAGGAAAGCAAACTTATGGGGGAGGGGGATAGGTACATTCAGCAGTGAAATTTCTGATAGCAAGACAAAATTCATACCATATTAAAATGCAGGGATAAGGAGGAGTTTGTAGAAACTCTTGGGAGTGTTGTGGATAGTGTGGAGGGCTGTCAGAGGTTTTAGCGGGACTTTGACAGGATGCAAAACTGGGCTGAGAAGTGGCAGATGGAGTTCAACCCAGATAAGTGTGAAGTGGTTCATTTTGGTAGGTCAAATATGATGGCAGAATACAGTATTAATGATAAGACTCTTGGCAGTGTGGAGGATCAGAGGGATCTTGGGGTCCGAGTCCATAGGACGCTCAAAGCAGCTGTGCAGGTTGACACTGTGGTTAAGAGGGCGTACGGTGCATTGGCCTTCATCAATCGTAGAATTGAATTTAGGAGCCGAGAGGTAATGTTGCAGCTATATAGGACCCTGGTCAGACCCCACTTGGAGTACTGTGCTCAGTTCTGGTCGCCTCACTACAGGAAGGTTGTGGAAACCATAGAAAGGGTGCAGAGGAGATTTACAAGGATGTTGCCTGGATTGGGGAGCATGCCTTATGAGAATAGGTTGAGTGAACTTGGCCTCTTCTCCTTGGAGCGATTGGGGATGAGAGGTGACCTGATAGAGGTGTACAAGATGATGAGAGGCATTGATCGTGTTGATAGTCAGAGGCTTTTTCTCAGGGCTGAAATGGTTGCCACAAGAGGACACAGGTTTAAGGTGCTGGGGAGTAGGTACAGAGGAGATGTCAGGGGTAAGTTTTTTACTCAGAGTGGGGAGTGCATGGAATGGGCTGCTGACAACGGTGGTGGAGGCAGATATGATAGGGTCTTTTAGGAGACTTTTGGATAGGTACATGGAGCTTAGTAAAATAGAGGGCTATAGGTAAGCCTAGTAATTTCTAAAGTAGGGACATGTTTAGCACAGCATTGTGGGCTGGAGGGCCTGTATTGTGCTGCAGGTTTTCTATGGGCAGTGGGTTCATATTGCATGTGTCCAAGTATACTGTACTGAATACAGATGGTCAACTAGAAATACAAATGGCTACAGAACGATAACAGAATAGCCTAAAATGATGAACTATATAATGCTCAGAAAAGATAGGAAAGGAGAAAGAGAGGTAGTGTGGCAAAACTGAAGGAGGAAGGAAGAAATTGGAAGGAGAGGAGCCTAGCACATAGTGCACTTGGTGAGAGCTAAGAAGCTAAAAGACTTTGATTACACTACCAGAAAGTAGGAGAGTAAACAGGAACAAATCTGCAGGGAAATTACAACGTTCAAACACTAGCTGGTGTAGACTACAACCCTCTTAATATTTTGTAGCTAACTTTAGAATATGAGAAATTCCAGGAATGTGGGTACAGCACTTATGTGGTCAGTATCACCTTGGGAGAGAACAGCTGCTGGATCCAGTACTTGGGAATGAAGTTTGTGACACTAGATCAGGAGTCAGTGGGTGCACACTGTGATAAGGTTTAGATTTGCTGTTGAATGACCTTCTTTACTGCAGTCTGATGAACAAAGATGTAATCAGTCTAAAATGGAGTCAAATATTGACAGGAAAACTGATTAAATAGTTGCTGAGGATGTTTCATTGGCAGGTGAGTACATTCCCACAAGATGGAAATGGGCAGGAAGCCAAAGCTGGTGAGGTAGAGAGTGAGTACAATGAAGTGTGTGCGAGCACGGCAAGTGGGTCCTGAACGGGGAAACAGGTTCATTACTGTCAGAGAGAAAGTATAATGAAACACAGAGGGTGTGCGAGCACGGCAAGTGGGTCCTGAACGGGGAAACAGGTTCATTACTGTCAGAGAGAAAGTATAATGAAACACAGAGGGTGTGCGAGCACGGCAAGTGGGTCCTGAACGGGGAAACAGGTTCATTACTGTCAGCGAGAAAGTATAATGAAACACAGAGGGTGAGAGAGCACGGCAAGTGGGTCCTGAACGGGGAAACAGGTTCATTACTGTCAGAGAGAAAGTATAATGAAACACAGAGGGTGTGCGAGCAAGGCAAGTGGGTCCTGAACGGGGAAACAGGTTCATTACTGTCAGCGAGAAAGTATAATGAAACACAGAGGGTGAGAGAGCACGGCAAGTGGGTCCTGAACGGGGAAACAGGTTCATTACTGTCAGCGAGAAAGTATAATGAAACACAGAGGGTGAGAGAGCACGGCAAGTGGGTCCTGAACGGGGAAACAGGTTCATTACTGTCAGCGAGAAAGTATAATGAAACACAGAGGGTGAGAGAGCACGGCAAGTGGGTCCTGAACGGGGAAACAGGTTCATTACTGTCAGAGAGAAAGTATAATGAAACACAGAGGGTGAGAGAGCACGGCAAGTGGGTCCTGAACGGGGAAACAGGTTCATTACTGTCAGAGAGAAAGTATAATGAAACACAGAGGGTGAGAGAGCACGGCAAGTGGGTCCTGAACGGGGAAACAGGTTCAGTAGTGTCAGAGAGAAAGTATAATGAAACACAGAGGGTGAGAGAGCACGGCAAGTGGGTCCTGAACGGGGAAACAGGTTCATTACTGTCAGAGAGAAAGTATAATGAAACACAGAGGGTGAGAGAGCACGGCAAGTGGGTCCTGAACGGGGAAACAGGTTCATTACTGTCAGAGAGAAAGTATAATGAAACACAGAGGGTGTGCGAGCACGGCAAGTGGGTCCTGAACGGGGAAACAGGTTCATTACTGTCAGAGAGAAAGTATAATGAAACACAGAGGGTGAGAGAGCACGGCAAGTGGGTCCTGAACGGGGAAACAGGTTCATTACTGTCAGAGAGAAAGTATAATGAAACACAGAGGGTGAGAGAGCACGGCAAGTGGGTCCTGAACGGGGAAACAGGTTCATTACTGTCAGAGAGAAAGTATAATGAAACACAGAGGGTGTGCGAGCACGGCAAGTGGGTCCTGAACGGGGAAACAGGTTCATTACTGTCAGAGAGAAAGTATAATGAAACACAGAGGGTGAGAGAGCACGGCAAGTGGGTCCTGAACGGGGAAACAGGTTCATTACTGTCAGCGAGAAAGTATAATGAAACACAGAGGGTGAGAGAGCACGGCAAGTGGGTCCTGAACGGGGAAACAGGTTCATTACTGTCAGAGAGAAAGTATAATGAAACACAGAGGGTGTGCGAGCACGGCAAGTGGGTCCTGAACGGGGAAACAGGTTCATTACTGTCAGAGAGAAAGTATAATGAAACACAGAGGGTGTGCGAGCACGGCAAGTGGGTCCTGAACGGGGAAACAGGTTCATTACTGTCAGAGAGAAAGTATAATGAAACACAGAGGGTGTGCGAGCACGGCAAGTGGGTCCTGAACGGGGAAACAGGTTCATTACTGTCAGAGAGAAAGTATAATGAAACACAGAGGGTGAGAGAGCACGGCAAGTGGGTCCTGAACGGGGAAACAGGTTCATTACTGTCAGAGAGAAAGTATAATGAAACACAGAGGGTGAGAGAGCACGGCAAGTGGGTCCTGAACGGGGAAACAGGTTCATTACTGTCAGAGAGAAAGTATAATGAAACACAGAGGGTGAGAGAGCACGGCAAGTGGGTCCTGAACGGGGAAACAGGTTCATTACTGTCAGCGAGAAAGTATAATGAAACACAGAGGGTGAGAGAGCACGGCAAGTGGGTCCTGAACGGGGAAACAGGTTCATTACTGTCAGAGAGAAAGTATAATGAAACACAGAGGGTGAGAGAGCACGGCAAGTGGGTCCTGAACGGGGAAACAGGTTCATTACTGTCAGAGAGAAAGTATAATGAAACACAGAGGGTGTGCGAGCACGGCAAGTGGGTCCTGAACGGGGAAACAGGTTCATTACTGTCAGAGAGAAAGTATAATGAAACACAGAGGGTGTGCGAGCACGGCAAGTGGGTCCTGAACGGGGAAACAGGTTCATTACTGTCAGAGAGAAAGTATAATGAAACACAGAGGGTGTGCGAGCACGGCAAGTGGGTCCTGAACGGGGAAACAGGTTCATTACTGTCAGCGAGAAAGTATAATGAAACACAGAGGGTGAGAGAGCACGGCAAGTGGGTCCTGAACGGGGAAACAGGTTCATTACTGTCAGAGAGAAAGTATAATGAAACACAGAGGGTGAGAGAGCACGGCAAGTGGGTCCTGAACGGGGAAACAGGTTCATTACTGTCAGAGAGAAAGTATAATGAAACACAGAGGGTGAGAGAGCACGGCAAGTGGGTCCTGAACGGGGAAACAGGTTCATTACTGTCAGAGAGAAAGTATAATGAAACACAGAGGGTGAGAGAGCACGGCAAGTGGGTCCTGAACGGGGAAACAGGTTCATTACTGTCAGAGAGAAAGTATAATGAAACACAGAGGGTGTGCGAGCACGGCAAGTGGGTCCTGAACGGGGAAACAGGTTCATTACTGTCAGAGAGAAAGTATAATGAAACACAGAGGGTGTGCGAGCACGGCAAGTGGGTCCTGAACGGGGAAACAGGTTCATTACTGTCAGAGAGAAAGTATAATGAAACACAGAGGGTGTGCGAGCACGGCAAGTGGGTCCTGAACGGGGAAACAGGTTCATTACTGTCAGAGAGAAAGTATAATGAAACACAGAGGGTGTGCGAGCACGGCAAGTGGGTCCTGAACGGGGAAACAGGTTCATTACTGTCAGAGAGAAAGTATAATGAAACACAGAGGGTGTGCGAGCACGGCAAGTGGGTCCTGAACGGGGAAACAGGTTCATTACTGTCAGCGAGAAAGTATAATGAAACACAGAGGGTGAGAGAGCACGGCAAGTGGGTCCTGAACGGGGAAACAGGTTCATTACTGTCAGAGAGAAAGTATAATGAAACACAGAGGGTGAGAGAGCACGGCAAGTGGGTCCTGAACGGGGAAACAGGTTCATTACTGTCAGAGAGAAAGTATAATGAAACACAGAGGGTGTGCGAGCACGGCAAGTGGGTCCTGAACGGGGAAACAGGTTCATTACTGTCAGAGAGAAAGTATCATGAAACACAGAGGGTGAGAGAGCACGGCAAGTGGGTCCTGAACGGGGAAACAGGTTCAGTAGTGTCAGAGAGAAAGTATAATGAAACACAGAGGGTGAGAGAGCATGGCAAGTGGGTCCTGAACGGGGAAACAGGTTCATTACTGTCAGAGAGAAAGTATAATGAAACACAGAGGGTGAGAGAGCACGGCAAGTGGGTCCTGAACGGGGAAACAGGTTCATTACTGTCAGAGAGAAAGTATAATGAAACACAGAGGGTGAGAGAGCACGGCAAGTGGGTCCTGAACGGGGAAACAGGTTCATTACTGTCAGAGAGAAAGTATAATGAAACACAGAGGGTGTGCGAGCACGGCAAGTGGGTCCTGAACGGGGAAACAGGTTCATTACTGTCAGAGAGAAAGTATAATGAAACACAGAGGGTGAGAGAGCACGGCAAGTGGGTCCTGAACGGGGAAACAGGTTCATTACTGTCAGAGAGAAAGTATAATGAAACACAGAGGGTGAGAGAGCACGGCAAGTGGGTCCTGAACGGGGAAACAGGTTCATTACTGTCAGAGAGAAAGTATAATGAAACACAGAGGGTGTGCGAGCACGGCAAGTGGGTCCTGAACGGGGAAACAGGTTCATTACTGTCAGAGAGAAAGTATAATGAAACACAGAGGGTGAGAGAGCACGGCAAGTGGGTCCTGAACGGGGAAACAGGTTCATTACTGTCAGCGAGAAAGTATAATGAAACACAGAGGGTGAGAGAGCACGGCAAGTGGGTCCTGAACGGGGAAACAGGTTCATTACTGTCAGAGAGAAAGTATAATGAAACACAGAGGGTGAGAGAGCACGGCAAGTGGGTCCTGAACGGGGAAACAGGTTCATTACTGTCAGAGAGAAAGTATAATGAAACACAGAGGGTGTGCGAGCACGGCAAGTGGGTCCTGAACGGGGAAACAGGTTCATTACTGTCAGAGAGAAAGTATAATGAAACACAGAGGGTGTGCGAGCACGGCAAGTGGGTCCTGAACGGGGAAACAGGTTCATTACTGTCAGAGAGAAAGTATAATGAAACACAGAGGGTGTGCGAGCACGGCAAGTGGGTCCTGAACGGGGAAACAGGTTCATTACTGTCAGCGAGAAAGTATAATGAAACACAGAGGGTGAGAGAGCACGGCAAGTGGGTCCTGAACGGGGAAACAGGTTCATTACTGTCAGAGAGAAAGTATAATGAAACACAGAGGGTGAGAGAGCACAGCAAGTGGGTCCTGAACGGGGAAACAGGTTCATTACTGTCAGAGAGAAAGTATAATGAAACACAGAGGGTGAGAGAGCACAGCAAGTGGGTCCTGAACGGGGAAACAGGTTCATTACTGTCAGAGAGAAAGTATAATGAAACACAGAGGGTGAGAGAGCACGGCAAGTGGGTCCTGAACGGGGAAACAGGTTCATTACTGTCAGAGAGAAAGTATAATGAAACACAGAGGGTGAGAGAGCACGGCAAGTGGGTCCTGAACGGGGAAACAGGTTCATTACTGTCAGAGAGAAAGTATAATGAAACACAGAGGGTGTGCGAGCACGGCAAGTGGGTCCTGAACGGGGAAACAGGTTCATTACTGTCAGAGAGAAAGTATAATGAAACACAGAGGGTGAGAGAGCACGGCAAGTGGGTCCTGAACGGGGAAACAGGTTCATTACTGTCAGCGAGAAAGTATAATGAAACACAGAGGGTGAGAGAGCACGGCAAGTGGGTCCTGAACGGGGAAACAGGTTCATTACTGTCAGAGAGAAAGTATAATGAAACACAGAGGGTGAGAGAGCACGGCAAGTGGGTCCTGAACGGGGAAACAGGTTCATTACTGTCAGAGAGAAAGTATAATGAAACACAGAGGGTGTGCGAGCACGGCAAGTGGGTCCTGAACGGGGAAACAGGTTCATTACTGTCAGAGAGAAAGTATAATGAAACACAGAGGGTGAGAGAGCACGGCAAGTGGGTCCTGAACGGGGAAACAGGTTCATTACTGTCAGAGAGAAAGTATAATGAAACACAGAGGGTGTGCGAGCACGGCAAGTGGGTCCTGAACGGGGAAACAGGTTCATTACTGTCAGAGAGAAAGTATAATGAAACACAGAGGGTGAGAGAGCACGGCAAGTGGGTCCTGAACGGGGAAACAGGTTCATTACTGTCAGAGAGAAAGTATAATGAAACACAGAGGGTGTGCGAGCACGGCAAGTGGGTCCTGAACGGGGAAACAGGTTCATTACTGTCAGAGAGAAAGTATAATGAAACACAGAGGGTGTGCGAGCACGGCAAGTGGGTCCTGAACGGGGAAACAGGTTCATTACTGTCAGCGAGAAAGTATAATGAAACACAGAGGGTGAGAGAGCACGGCAAGTGGGTCCTGAACGGGGAAACAGGTTCATTACTGTCAGAGAGAAAGTATAATGAAACACAGAGGGTGAGAGAGCACAGCAAGTGGGTCCTGAACGGGGAAACAGGTTCATTACTGTCAGAGAGAAAGTATAATGAAACACAGAGGGTGTGCGAGCACGGCAAGTGGGTCCTGAACGGGGAAACAGGTTCATTACTGTCAGCGAGAAAGTATAATGAAACACAGAGGGTGAGAGAGCACGGCAAGTGGGTCCTGAACGGGGAAACAGGTTCATTACTGTCAGAGAGAAAGTATAATGAAACACAGAGGGTGAGAGAGCACGGCAAGTGGGTCCTGAACGGGGAAACAGGTTCATTACTGTCAGAGAGAAAGTATAATGAAACACAGAGGGTGTGCGAGCACGGCAAGTGGGTCCTGAACGGGGAAACAGGTTCATTACTGTCAGAGAGAAAGTATAATGAAACACAGAGGGTGAGAGAGCACGGCAAGTGGGTCCTGAACGGGGAAACAGGTTCATTACTGTCAGAGAGAAAGTATAATGAAACACAGAGGGTGAGAGAGCACGGCAAGTGGGTCCTGAACGGGGAAACAGGTTCATTACTGTCAGCGAGAAAGTATAATGAAACACAGAGGGTGAGAGAGCACGGCAAGTGGGTCCTGAACGGGGAAACAGGTTCATTACTGTCAGAGAGAAAGTATAATGAAACACAGAGGGTGTGCGAGCACGGCAAGTGGGTCCTGAACGGGGAAACAGGTTCATTACTGTCAGAGAGAAAGTATAATGAAACACAGAGGGTGAGAGAGCACGGCAAGTGGGTCCTGAACGGGGAAACAGGTTCATTACTGTCAGCGAGAAAGTATAATGAAACACAGAGGGTGTGCGAGCACGGCAAGTGGGTCCTGAACGGGGAAACAGGTTCATTACTGTCAGAGAGAAAGTATAATGAAACACAGAGGGTGAGAGAGCACGGCAAGTGGGTCCTGAACGGGGAAACAGGTTCATTACTGTCAGAGAGAAAGTATAATGAAACACAGAGGGTGAGAGAGCACGGCAAGTGGGTCCTGAACGGGGAAACAGGTTCATTACTGTCAGAGAGAAAGTATAATGAAACACAGAGGGTGAGAGAGCACGGCAAGTGGGTCCTGAACGGGGAAACAGGTTCATTACTGTCAGCGAGAAAGTATAATGAAACACAGAGGGTGTGCGAGCACGGCAAGTGGGTCCTGAACGGGGAAACAGGTTCATTACTGTCAGAGAGAAAGTATAATGAAACACAGAGGGTGTGCGAGCACGGCAAGTGGGTCCTGAACGGGGAAACAGGTTCATTACTGTCAGAGAGAAAGTATAATGAAACACAGAGGGTGAGAGAGCACGGCAAGTGGGTCCTGAACGGGGAAACAGGTTCATTACTGTCAGAGAGAAAGTATAATGAAACACAGAGGGTGAGAGAGCACGGCAAGTGGGTCCTGAACGGGGAAACAGGTTCATTACTGTCAGAGAGAAAGTATAATGAAACACAGAGGGTGAGAGAGCACGGCAAGTGGGTCCTGAACGGGGAAACAGGTTCATTACTGTCAGAGAGAAAGTATAATGAAACACAGAGGGTGAGAGAGCACGGCAAGTGGGTCCTGAACGGGGAAACAGGTTCAGTAGTGTAGGAAGCAGTGGGCAGAATGTCTCTTTGCAAGCACAAGTGAAAAGAATGGCAATTTACTGGCATGAAAACAGTAAGCAGTTGGTAAAGGCTGGGATTTATCAAACAAAATCTGAAGCTTAGAAGTACAGGGCATGTTGGAACCCTAAACCTGTGTTTACTGAGAAGAGATACTGTGTAAAAAGTAGAGAGAGTGCAGAGACCGGAGGTGAGGTTAGACTGGTAGGCAGGACATTCTGGAAACTACCATGCTTAGAGGGAATAAGTCACCTGGCTCAGACACCCTCCACTTCCGCTTGTTCAGCGAAGAGATTGGAGAAAGTCTTCTAATCTTCCCTCATTCAAGAAAGAATGCAGGGGCATCACTGGCAACTACAGGGTGACTGGTTCAGCAATGATGGGAGGTTTTAGAATCAAACAATCAACATACACTCAGTTTACTCTGTACACCCATGACTGTGTCACCACCCACAGCTCCAATCTGCTAATTAAATTTGCTGATGACACTACACTGATTGGCCTAATCTCAAGTAATAACAAGGCAGCCTACAAAGAAAAAGTTATCACCCTGACACAGTGGTGTCAAGAAAACAACCTCTCCCTCAATGTCGCAAAAACAAAGGAGCTGGTTGTGGATTACAGGAGGAAGGAGACGGGCTAACCCCTACTGACATCAATGGATCTGGGGTTGAGAATTAAAGTTCCTCAGTATACACTTCACTGAGGACCTCACATGGTTATACGCACTGGCAGCGTGGTGAAAAAAAGCACAACAGCACCTCTTTCACCTCAGATGGTTGAGGAAGTTTGACGAGTCACCTAATCCTAAGGACTTTCTACAGGGGCACGATTGAGAGCATCCTGACTGGCTGCATCACTGCCTGGTATGGGAACTTGTACCTCCCTCAATCACAGGACTCTGCAGAGAGTAGTGTGGACAGCTCAGTGCATCTGTAGATGTGAACTTCCCATGATTCAGGACATTTACAGCGACAGGTGTGTGAAAAGGGCCCGTGGGATCATTGGGGACCTGAGTCACTCCAATCACAAACTATTCCAGCTGCTACCATCCGGGAAATGGTACCGCAGCATAAAAGTCAGGGCCAACAGGCTCCGGGCCAGCTTCTTCCACCAGGACATCAGACTGATTAATTCATGCTGACACAAGCTAATTTCTGTTATATTGACTGTGTTGTTGTACGTACTATTTATTATAAATAAACATCCAGTAGAGTTATTGACCCTTTCCTGTTCCTAACTCCATTCACAGAGAATCCATAGACAAACCCTCCATGGCGTCCTCCTTTTCTGCAGCCATGACAGTGCCTCGCCCCCACCTCTTTTGCCTCCCTCCCTGTCCTTTCTGAAACATCTAAAGCCTGTCTCTCGAAGTAACCGTTCCTGCCCCAGAGCCATCCAAGTCTCTGTAATGACCACAACATCATAGCTCCAAGTATCGATCCATGCTCTAAGCTCATCCACTTTGTTCATAATACTCCTTGCATTAAAATAGACATATCTCAAACCATGAGTCTGAGCGCATCCCTTCTCTATCACCTGCCTATTCTCTAATTGTGACCCAATTGCCCCTTCCTCCATCTCTTCAGTTTGGTTCCCACCCCTCAGCAATCCTAGTTTAAACTCTCCCCAACAGCCTTAGCAAACCACCCTGCCAGGATGTTGGTCCCACTGGGATCCAAGTGCAACCCGTCCTTTTTGTACAGGTCATGCTTTCCACAAAAGCGGTCCCAAAGATCCAGAAATCTGAATCCCTGCCCCCTGCTCCAATCCCTCAGCCACACATTTACCCTCCACCTCACTCACTGTCGTGTGGCACAGGCAGTAATCCTGAGGTTACTACCTTTGTGCTCCTGCTTCTCAACTTCCTTCCTAACTCCCTGTAGTCTGCTTTCAGGACCTCCTCCCCTTTCCTGCCTATGTCGTTGGTACCGATACGTACCACCACCTCTCAACTGTTTGTTGAGAAGGTAAATGAAGGGAACCATAGATGTTACATCTGTACATTTTAAGGATGTGCTTGATGAAGTACCTCACAAAGGCTGATTGAGTAGGTTCAGCATCACCTTGGGCACAAAGCAATGGATCGTGTTAATAGCAAGGACAACTACCATCTACTAAACTATGCAGAAATGACTCAACATTGGAATAGAGAGTGAATTTTAAAATAAATTTGGTTGGTAACACCAAACCTGGCAAAGAAGTGAATGGTAAGGATAATATCAGCTGCAGGATGGTCATAAATTGAGTGGATAGACAAGTGACAGAGCTTTGTACAGAGAAACACGAGCTCATGTATTTCAGCAGAAGGGATGGGGCCTGGGTTCATGCACATCTCTGTCAGTAAGTCCTCACAGATTGAAGTTAGAAATACCAGCAGAGAGTGGGATAGAAGTAAATTGAGTAAAGCAACACACACAAAATGCTGGTGGAACACAGCGGGCCAGGCAGCATCAATAAGGAGAAGCACTGTCGACGTTTTGGGCTGAGACCCTTCGTCAGGAGGGTAAAGTTGAGGAAAGCTATGGATTGACCATAACTGGAGCACAGCCGGTCACTACACTTCAGGAAGAATGTGAAGGTCCGTTACAGGATTGTTCCTCGGAGAAGAGGAACAATTGTAATTACGGTTGGACTGGAGTTATTCTCCTTACAACTTTGAAGGGAGATCTGAAAGGGGTGCACGAACCCAGCACAGGTACAGAACGGCTGCTGTTACAAGGAGTTGGGACGGGTGGGGGAGGGCAGTGGCTGTGGTAGAGTTTGCCAAGTTTTGGACCATGGAAGAACTGCTGCAGAGAGGCAGTGGTTCTAAGTGGACTTCACTCCTTACAAAGGTCTGGAGAGTCAATGGTTTTAAAATATATTGGATCGACTCCTGTGGGGATAATACAGGGGAATGAGATGGTCTGCACCGATCTAGGTAGAGAGGATGCTTTTAATGGGGTGAATAGCCTCCTGTGATGAAATGACAAATATCCTAACATGCATGGGTAGACTAAGAGTTAGAAATGTATTCACATACACTGATCAGAGGACAGGACCTACCTTTAATGGGTTTGCCAGTAGCATGACCTGGGTGATGGCGGCTGGAGGCAGGATGGGATTAAATGGAGCCAGTTCAGTCCCTGACGGAGGTTGTAACTTCACTTTCATTGTCTGAGGATAAACAGAGTCAGTCCATTATCAGGATGCTGGCATCAGAGGGGAATGTGTTTGCGGGTGCTGTACCCAGGGGCTCCTTACCTTGGGTACTGCTGCCTGCAGTACGATGTTGGTGATGGGCAGAGGCGAGGTGTTGATCATGGAAATGACTATGACCAGCACGTCCAGCCTGGCGGGGGGGCAGTCCTTCGCAAAGTGCAACAGGATCCTGAAGCCGTTCTTGTCATACGCAGTCACTGGGAGAACACTACCTGTGATGGTGGGACGTATGACATTCACTGCATGATACCAGACACGGAGAAGCCATTCAGCATCATCTTGATCACAATCCCATTTGATCCGTCCAAACTACATTTCCATACAACTTCATGTGCTTTCCAAGGCTGTTACTGAATCGACATCACCAGCTGGCTCAGTTTATCCACCTTTGTTCTTTCACCCACTTACCACTGACCTGCTTCTCTCTTTTTTAGTCAAATTAAATAACTCACTGTTCTTTCTCAGCTGCACGGGAGCCTCGGGCCTACACTCCTACACCTTGGTACAAGTGAAATGCACGCAGTAGATGTGACATTCTCAAACAATCAATTTCCTGTCTCAACAAGTTTCACTTCCCTGAACTGTTGTGCTCTGTCATCACCTGTACAAACTGAGTCATGGACCGGTAACCACAGGCCCTTCCACTGGGGTGACTGGACATCTCTTGCCACTGCAGACTGGCCTCGATTTTGCTCACTCCCCCTTACATGTGGCTCTGGCAGCAGAGATAAGAAATACTCACTTGGTTTAATGGTCTCCAGAGGAACTAACACATTGGCAAGTGACACTTCTGGCGCTCCAGTTCGGAGGGGACTGACCGGCTGAGAGGACAGCGAGTGAAAAAGGGGGCTTCCCGGTGCTGCCAAGGGTGGGCACTGGCCACTGCCTCTCACTGTCCCAGACACCACACCCATCACATGAGAAGCACTAGGGTCAAAAATAAGTACAGACAAGTTTCCTTTGTGAAAAATATTCTACCACATCTCCCGTCCTTATCTGGGCCATTCTCCCAAACAATATCCCCTCTCCACACAGGAAGATGAGGAGAGTAAGGACAGGTGTCTTTAACAAGGATAAGCAGTATCTGCTTTCAGTTCTCACCCACTCCCTCCACCCTTCCTCCTTTCTCTTACCCCTCCCTCCTTTTCCCACCGTCCCTCCAACACATCCTCTCTCTTCCCTCCTTCCTCTTCCCCCTCGACCACCTCCCTCCCTCTCCCGTCCCTCCTTCCTCTTCAAACACCTCCTCCCTACATCTCCCCCTCCCTTCCACCACCATATCCTTCTGCCCTCCACCTCCTCCTACCAAATTGCGTCCCTCCCTCCCCCATGCCTTCGACACGTTGTCAGTAATGGAGCGGGCTGCGCACGACCCCCGTGCCGACTCACCCCCAGGGCTCCTCTCGGTGTTTCTGCTCCAGTGTGTTCAGGGTGAAGCTGCTGCTGAACGCCGCTGGGGACGAGGAGCCTGAGTCTCCTGGGAACAGGGGGAGTGTCTGGGTGGGCAGACGGGGGGCAGGGGCACTCACAGCTGCACTGGCTTTCAGAGAGAGAGGCATGGCAGGGGCATGAGTGAGTTGGGAAGCCAGGAATGAGTGAGAAGGGGGCTGCTCGAAGATGCTGGTATGGGAATGTGTTGCAGGAGTTGTGGAGGATATGGTCCCAGCAGGAGCGAGGGGCACAGTGAAGGGGTTGTCCATCTGGAACAGAAAACCACGTTAGAATCAAATTGAATTGACTTTATTTCTTACACCTTTCACATACATGAGTAGTAAAAATCTTTATGTTACGTCTCCATCTAAATGTGCAATGTGCAATCATAGTAATTTATAATAAATAGAACAGTCAGTGTAATATAGAGTACACTCAGATCAGTGTGAGTTCATCAGTCTGATGTCCTGGTGGAAGAAGCTGTCCCAGTGCCTGTTGGTCCTGGCTTTTATGCTGTGGTATCATTTCCCGGATGGTAGCAGCTGGAATAGTTTAAGGTTGGGGTGACTTGGGTCCCCAATGATCCTTCGGGCCCTTTTCACACACCTGTCTTTGTAAATGTCCTGAATCATGGGAAGTTCACGTCTACAGATGCACTGGGCTGTCCACACTACTCTCTGCAGAGTCCTGCGATTAAGGGAGGTACAAGTTCCCATACCAGGCAGTGATACAGCCAGTCAGGATGCTCTCAATTGTGCTCCTGTAGAAGGTTATTAGGATTTGGGGTCCCATACCAAACTTCCTCAACCATCTGAGGTGAAAGAGGCGCTGTTGATCTTTTTTCACCACACAGCTGGTGTGTGCAGACCACGTGAGGTCCTCGGTGATGTGGATGCCGAGGAACTTGAAGCTGTTTACCCTCTCAACCCCAGATCCATTGATGTCAATAGGGGTTAGCCCGTCTCCATTCCTCCTGTAATCCACAACCAGCTCCTTTGTTTTTGCACCATTGAGGGAGAGGCTGTTTTCGTGACATCACTGTGTCAGAGAGATGACTTCTTCCCTGTAGGCCACCTCGTTATTATGAGATTAGGTCAATCAATGTAGTGTTTTTGGCAAATTTAATTCGCATATTAGAGCTGTGGGTGGCGACACAGTCATGGGTGTACAGTGAGTAAAGGAGGGGACTTCGTACACAGCCCTATGGGGCTTCTGTATTGAGAGTCAGAGGGGTAGAGGTGAGGGAGCCCACTCTTACAACTGCTGGCGATCTGACAGGAAGTCCAGGATCCAGCTGCACAAGGCAGGGTCAAAGCCGAGCACTCTGAGCATCTTGTCAAGCCTGGATGGAACTATGGTGTTGAATGCTGAACCGTAATCCAAGGACAGCATTCTCACATAAGCATCCTTCTTCTCAGAATCAGGTTTATTATCACTGACATGTGACGTGAAATTTGTTAACTTAGCAGCAGCAGTTCAATGCAATACATAATCTAGTAGAGAGAGAGAAAAAAAATAATAACAAATAAAATAAACATAATACTAAGTAAACAAGTAAATCAATTTCATATATTGAATAGATGATTAAAAAATGTGCAAAAACAGAAATACTGTATATTAAATAAAGAGAGGTAGTGTCCAAAGCTTCAAAGTCCATTCAGGAATCGGATGGCAGAGGAAGAAGCTGTTCCTGAATCGCTGAGTGTGTGCCTTCAGGCTTCTGTACCTCCTACCCGATGGTAACAGTGAGAAAAGGACATGCCCTGGGTGCTGGAGGTCTTTAACAATGGACACTGCCTTTCTGAGACACCGCTCCCTAACGATGTCCTGGGTACTTTGTAGGCCAGTACCCAAGATGGAGCTGACTAGATTTACAACCTTCTGCAGATTCTTTCAGTCCTGTGCAGTAGCCCCTCCATACCAGACAGTGATGCAGCCTGTCAGAATGCTCTCCACGGTACAACTATAGAAGTTTTTGAGTGTATTTGTTGACATGCCAAACCGCTTGAAACTCCTAATAAAGTATAGCCACTGTCTTGCCTTCTTTATGACTACATCAATGTGTTGGGACCAGGTTAGATCCTCAGAGATCTTGACACCCAGGAACTTGAAACTGCTCACTCTCTCCACTTCTGATGCCTCTATGAGGATTGCTATGTGTTCCTTCATCTTACCCTTCCTGAAGTCCACAATCAGCTCTTTCGTCTTGCTGACGTTGAGTGCAAGGTTGTTGCTGCGACACCACTCCACTAGTTGGTATATCTTGCTCCTGTATGCCCATTCGTCGCCACCTGAGATTCTACTAACAATGGTTGTATCATCAGCAGGTTTACAGATGGTATTTGAGCTATGCCTAGCCACATAGTCATGGGTATATAGAGAGTAGAGGAGTGGGCTAAGCACACACCCCTGAGGTGCGGATCGTCAGTGAGGAGAAGATTTTATCACCAATCTGCACAGACTGTGGTCTTCTGGTTTGAAAGTCGAGGATCCAATTGCAGAGGGAGGGACGGAGGGACAGAGGCCCAGGTTCTGCAACTTCTCAATCAGGATTGTGGGAATGTTGGTATTAAATGCTGAGCTATAGTCGATGAACAGCATCCTGACGTAGGTGTTTGTGTTGTCCAGGTGGTCTAAAGCCGTGTGGAGAGCCAGTGAGATTGCATCTGCCGTTGACCTATTGTGGCGATAGGCAAATTGCAATGGGTCCAGGTCCTTGCTGAGGCAGGAGTTCAGTCCAGTCATAACCAAACTCTCAAAGCATTCTCCAGATGTGTAAGGATGGTATGCAGAGCAGTGGCTATGGCATCATCTGTCGATTGGTTGTCAAGTTGAAGGGGGTCCAGTTTGGGTGGTATCAAGCTGCAGATGCAATCCTCGACCAGCCTTTCAAAGCATTGAGGTGAGTGCAACAGGACGCCAGTCGTTCGGGCATGTTACCTTGGTCTTTTCTGGTACAAGGACCCAGGCGTGACCCAGTGTTAGGGCAGCTCTTCTGGGTGCCCATTACACACAGCAAGAGCCAGGTTCAAACAGGCAGCAATGGGTGCTGGGTGGGGAGGGGACGGCAGCAACGAGGGTCGGGCTGAGTCAGACAAACCACTCTACCAGTAAACTTTTCAGCGGAGGTTCACTACGCTCTTTATCGACACCGTTAAACAAAGGAGGATCATTCAGTCCTGAAAAGCAAGAACATGATTAATAGCACACTCAGAATGGTTCTGCACAAAACCATTTCTTCAACAAACCCTGGGACACCATATTCTACTGCCTCTCTCTCAGGGAAGTGCTCAGTGCCAACGATCCTTGAGCGGATGAGAACTCAGACAGCATTGAGTCACAAGTTTGTAACCAAGAGAATGGGCTGTTGCAGAAACACCAAACACAAGGGTGTCTCAGTCCATCCACAAGCAGACACAGAGGGCAAGGAATTACCACGGTAACAGCACAGGTCCAATGCAGTGGTCAGGACACAGGCCTCAGTGTGGGAGAGAGATTACTACAGTCCAGATGGTGACAGGCCGGCAGCATACAGGCTAAATTATTGGACTGGAAACAAGATTTTAGGTCACAAATTGAAACCCTACCTATAGCAAGGGAATTTAAATCTAACCAATTAAATATATCTGGAATAAGAAGATGGAATCAGTAACACTGACCACACAATACAGGATGGGGTGAGATTTCTGTAGTAGCAGCACAACATCACTAGAGTTGTGGATGATGGACCACTGGTGGCCGCAGAGACGCAGGATTCGTGATGCATTCATGAACGGCCATCATGCATTCATGATGCATGCATCCTGGTGCAGTTTGGTAGGTACTGATGACAGCCACATCGTTCTTCGCCTCCTTACAAGGAGGCCAAGAATGAATGTCGGATTGGCATTATTCACTGAATGGGAAACACACAGTTCAAAACAAGGACTTACAGGGAGTTTCCGGCTGTCTCAGGAATAAGGCTTGGATACAAGGCTTGCTGAGGGAATTGTTAGTTTCCACCAATGGGAAAGTGGCTTTTTAAGAATCCCTGATCCAATAAGTAATATCTCAGTTTAAAATATCCTGACTCACCATGATGAGGCGGCTAAAGAGATTCTGGAGGCATTAGTAATGATATTTCAAGAATCAATTGATTCTGGCATGGTTCCAGAGGAATGGAAAATTTCAAATGTCACTCCACTCTTCAGGAAAGGAGAGAGGGAGAAGAAAAGTTGGTCTGACCTCAGTGGTTGGGAAGATGTTGGAGTCAATTATTGAGGATGAGGTGTCAGGGTACCTGGAGGCACACGATAAAACAGGCCGTAGTCAGCATGAGAGGGCCGAAGATCAAAAGAGAGGGCATACAAGGAAGCCAGATCTAGTGGGAAGACAGAGGATTGGGAAACTTTCAAAAACTTGCAGAAGGAAACTAAGAAGGTCATTAGGAAGGAAAAGATGAATTATGAAAGGAAGCTGGTGACTAATATCAAAGAAGATACTAAAAGCTTTTTTAAGTGTATAAAGGGTAAAAGAGAGTCAAGGGTAGATATTGGACCAATAGAAAATGTCGCTGGAGATATTGTAATGAGAGATGCAGAGATGGCAGAGGAATTGAATGCGTATTTTGCATCAGTCTTCACAGTGGAAGATGTCTGCAGTATACCGGACATTCTAGAGTGTCAGGGAAGTGAAGTATGTGCAGTGAAAATTACGACTGAGAAGGTGCTCAGGTAGCTTAATGGTCTGAGGGTGGATAAATCTCCTGGACCTGATGGAATGCACTCTCGGGTTCTGAAGGAAGTAGCTGGAGAGATTGTTCAATGATGATCTTTCAAGAATCGATAGATTCTGGCATTGTACCGGATGACTGGAAAATTGCAAATGTTACTCCGCTATTTAAGAAAGGTGGGAGGCAGCAGAAAGGAAACTACAGACCTGTTAGTCTGACATCAGTGGTTGGAAAGTTGTTGGAATCGATTGTTAGGGATGAGATTACAGCATACTGGGAGGCACATGACAAGACAGGCCAAAGCCAGCATGGTTTCCTGAAAGGAAAATCCGGCATGACTAACCTTGGAGGAAATTACAAAGGAGAATGTAGTAGACATGGTGTATTTGGATTTTCAGAAGGCCTTCGACAAGGTGCTGCACATGAGGCTGCTTAGCAAGATAAGAGCCCATGGAATTACAGGGGAGTTACTAGCATGGGTGGAGCATTGGCTGATCGACAGAAAACAAGAGAGTGGGAATAAAGGGATCCTATTCTGGCTGGTTGCTGGTTACTACTGGAGTTCCACAGGGGTCGATGTTGGGACCACTGCTTTTTACGATGTACGTCAATGATTTGAACTACGGTATTAATGGATTTGTGGCTAAATTTGCCACTGATACAAAGATAGGTGGAGGAGCTGGTAGGGTTGAGGAAACAGAGAGCCTGCAGAGACTTGGATAATTTAGAGGAATGGGCAAAGAAGTGGCAAATGAAATACAATGTTGGAAAGTGTATGGTCATGCACTTTGGTGGAAGAAATAAACGGGCAAACTATTATTTAGATGGGGAGAGAATTCAAAATGTCCTTGTGCAAGATATCATAAAGGTTAACCTCCAGGTTGAGTCAGTTGTGAAGAAGGCGAATGCAATGTTGGCATTCATTTCTAGAGATATAGAATATAAGTGCAGGGAGCAGGTCTTTATTCTTTGGAGCGTAGAAGGTTGAGGGGGGACTTGATAGAGGTATTTAAAATTATGAGGGGGATAGATAGAGTTGGCGTGAATAGGCTTTTTCCATTGAGAGTAGGGGAGATTCAAACAAGGGGACATGAGTTGAGAGTCAGGGGGCAAAAGTTAAGGGGTAACACAAGGGGGAACTTCTTTACTCAGAGAGTGGTAGCTGTGTGGAATGAGCTTCCAGTAGAAGTGGTAGAGGCAGGTTCGATTTTGTCATTTAAAAAAAATTTAATAGGTATATGGACAGAAAAGGAATAGAGGGTTATGGGCTGAGTGCGGGTCAGTGAGACTAGGTGAGAGTAAGTGTTCGGGGCGGACTAGAAGGGCTGAGATGGCCTGTTTCCGTGCTGTAATTGTTATATGGTTATATGTGATGTTGAGGCTCTATAAGGCACTCGTGAGACCACACTTGGGAGTATTGTGTGCAGTTTTGGGTTCCTTATTTTACAAAGGATATACTGACATTGGAGAGGGTTTAGAGAAGATTCACGAGAATGATTCCTGGAATGAGAGGGTTACCACAAGAGGAACGTCTGGCTGCATTTGGGCTGTATTCCCTGGAGTTCAGGAGAATGAGAGGAGATCTCATAGAAACATTCCGAATGTTAAAAGGCCTGAACAGATAAGATATGGCGAAGTTATTTTCCATAGTAGGGGATTCTAGGACAAGAGGGTATAACTTCAGGATTGAAGGACGTCCATTTAGAACTGAGATGCGGATAAATTACTTGAGTCAGAGGGTGGTAAATCTGTGGAATTAGTTGCCATGAGCGGTTGTGGAAGCCAAGTCATTGGGTGTATTTAAGGCAGAGATAGATAGGTTCTTGATTAGCCAGGGCATCAAAGGGTATGGGGTGAAAGCAGGGGAGTGGGGATGACTGGAAGAATTGGATTAGTCCATGACTGAATGGTGGAGCAGCAGACTCAATGGGCTGAATGGCCTACTTCTGCTTCTATATTTTATGGTCTTATGACTTCCTTAAGGGAAAATCTTGCCTGACAAATCTGCTGGAATTCTTTGAAGAAATAACAAGCAGGACAGGCAAGACAGATAAAGGAGAATTGGTGGATGTTGTGTAAGGCCTTTGACAAGGTGCCACACATGAAGTTGCTTAACAAGGTAAGACCCATGGTATTACAGGAAAGAAACCAGCATGGATTGATTGGCAGGAGGCCAAGAATGGGAATAAAGGGTGCCTTTTCTAGTGGTCTGCCGGTGACTCCTGTTCCACAGGGGTCTATGTTAGAACCGCTTCTTTTTGCATTATATATCAACAAGTTAGATGACATAATTGATGGCTTTGTGGCCAGGTTTGCGGATGATACGGAGATGGGTGGAGGAGCAGATAGTAATGAGGAAATAGACAGGCTGCAGAAACACTTAGACAGTTTAGGAGAATGACAAAGAAATGGCCCATGGAATATAGTGTCGGGAAGTGTGTGGTCATTTAATTTGGTAGAAGAAATAAAAGGATAGACCATTTTGGAAATGGAGACAAAAGTCAAAAATCTGAGGTGCAAAGGTTCTTGGGAGTCCTTGTTGAGTTGAGTTGGTGGTGGTGGTGAGGAAGGCAGATGCAATGTTAGCAATCATTTCAAGAGGACTAGAATATAAAAGCAAGGATGTAATGTTGAGACTTTATAAAGCACTGGTGAGGCCTCACTTGGAGTATTGTGAGCAGTTTTGAGCCCCTTATCTTAGAAAGGATGTGCTGACATTGAACAGGGCTCAAAGGAGGTTCACGGAAATAATTATGGGATTGAAAGACTTGTTATATGAGGAGCACTTGGTGGCTCTGAGGCTCTACTCAGTGGAATTCAGAAAAATGTGGGGTGACCTCACTTAAACCTATCAAATGGTGAAAAGTCTTGATAGAGTGGATATGGAGATGTTTCCTATGGTGGGAGAGTGTAGGACCAGAAGACACAACCTCAGAACAGGGGGCATCGTTTTAGAACAAAGATGAGGAAGAATTTCTTTAGCCAGAGGGTGGTAAATCTGTGGAATTCATTGCCACAGGCAGCTGTAGAGGCCATGTCATTGGGGATATTTAGGGCAAAGGTTGATAGATTCTTGATTAGTCAGGGCATGAAAGGATAGGGGGAGACGGTGGGAGATTGGAGCTGAGAGGAAAATGGATCAGCCATGATCAAATGGTGGAGCAGACTCAGTTGGACCAAATGGCCTAACTCATCTCCTATATCTTATGGTCTCAGCACTAACGTCATGTTTAGCCACCCCAAAACTCATTGCTCACATGTAATAATACATTAGCGCACTGCCAACCGTGCGCGTGCAGGCCTCGGGGTCAGAGCACTTACCCAGTGAGAGCAGCTCCACGTCCAGTAGTCCCAAAGCACCAGCTGTACCGGGAGGCTGCTTGTTCACATCCGGCAGGCTGCTCAATCGGCACGTAGTGTCGCCCGAGACGTTTGGTGGAGGAGGGATGATGGGGAATATTGGAGCTACTGTGTGATCGGGCTTTGCAGAGGTCACATCCAACTCGGCCAAGTCAATCAGAGTCCCTGTATCACTGGCTCCAGCACTGCCTGCAAAACACACGGGGAGCTCATGTTAAACAGAGCCTGATCCCCAGAAACAGCCTGCTCAACGGCAACACCAGTGCTATTTTGTGGGCAGCAAACAAACAACTAATTATTCTATTAAATATACTTTTCCTGGGCTACGATCACTGCAATCCGCATCTTGTCATTTTGCTTTGGGGGCTGTGCTGCGGCCGTGGTGACCATTGCTGGAGATGGAGAGGCCTTCTCACTTGTTTGAAGCAACAGGGCCCGAGGCAGAGACAGGTAAACCGGGTGGGTTAGGGGGCAGGGGCTGAGAATCAGGTGTGTCAGGAGGTTGGTGAGGGGCAGGGACTGAGAATCAGGTGTGTCAGGAGGTGGGTGAGGGGCAGGGGCTGAGAATCAGGTGTGTCAGGAGGTGGGTGAGGGAGGAGAGGGCTGAGAATCAGGTGTGTCAGGAGGTGGGTGAGGGAGGAGAGGGCTGAGAATAAGGTGTGTCAGGAGGTGAGTGAGGGGCAGGGGGCTGAGAATCGTGTGTCAGTAGGTTGGTGAGGGGCAGGGGCTGAGAATCGTGTGTCGGGGTTAGTGAGGGAGGAGAGGGCTGAGAATCAGGTGTGTCAGGAGGTGAGTGAGGGGGCAGGGGCTGAGAATCAGGTGTGTCAGGAGGTGAGTGAGAGAGGAGAGGGCTGAGAATCAGGTGTGTCAGGAGGTTGGTGAGGGGCAGGGGATGAGAATCGTGTGTCAGGGGGTTGGTGAGGGGCAGGGGCTGAGAATCAGGTGTGTCAGGAGGTGAGTGAGGGAGGAGAGGGCTGAGAATCAGGTGTGTCAGGAGGTGAGTGAGGGGGCAGGGGCTGAGAATCAGGTGTGTCAGGAGGTGAGTGAGGGAGGAGAGGGCTGAGAATCAGGTGTGTCAGGAGGTTGGTGAGGGAGGAGAGGGCTGAGAATCAGGTGTGTCAGGAGGTGAGTGAGGGAGGAGAGGGCTGAGAATCAGGTGTGTCAGGAGGTGAGTGAGGGAGGAGAGGGCTGAGAATAAGGTGTGTCAGGAGGTGAGTGAGGGGCAGGGGGCTGAGAATCGTGTGTCAGTAGGTTGGTGAGGGGCAGGGGCTGAGAATCGTGTGTCAGGGGGTTAGTGAGGGAGGAGAGGGCTGAGAATCAGGTGTGTCAGGAGGTTGGTGAGGGGCAGGGGCTGAGAATCGTGTGTCAGGGGGTTGGTGAGGGGCAGGGGCTGAGAATCAGGAGTGTCAGGAGGTGAGTGAGGGAGCAGAGGGCTGAGAATCAGGTGTGTCAGGAGGTGAGTGAGGGGGCAGGGGCTGAGAATCAGGTGTGTCAGGAGGTGAGTGAGGGAGGAGAGGGCTGAGAATCAGGTGTGTCAGGAGGTTGGTGAGGGGCAGGGGCTGAGAATCGTGTGTCAGGGGGTTGGTGAGGGGCAGGGGCTGAGAATCAGGTGTGTCAGGAGGTGAGTGAGGGAGGAGAGGGCTGAGAATCAGGTGTGTCAGGAGGTGGGTGAGGGGGCTGAGAATCAGGTGTGTCAGGAGGTGAGTGAGGGGGCAGAGGCTGAGAATCAGGTGTGTTAGGAGGTGAGTGAGGGAGGAGAGGGCTGAGAATCAGGTGTGTCAGGAGGTTGGTGAGGGGCAGGGGCTGAGAATCGTGTGTCAGGGGGTTGGTGAGGGGCAGGGCTGAGAATCGTGTGTTAGGGGGTTGGTGAGGGGCAGGGGCTGAGAATCAGGTGTGTCAGGAGGTTGGTGAGGGGCAGGGGCTGAGAATCAGGTGTGTCAGGAGGTTGGTGAGGGGCAGGGGCTGAGAATCATGTCTCAGGGGGTTGGTGAGGGAGGAGAGGGCTGAGAATCAGGTGTGTCAGGAGGTGAGTGAGGGAGGAGAGGGCTGAGAATCAGGTGTGTCAGGAGGTGAGTGAGGAAGGAGAGGCTGAGAATCAGGTGTGTCAGGAGGTGAGTGAGGGGCAGGGGCTGAGAATCAGGTGTGTCAGGAGGTGAGTGAGGGGCAGGGGCTGAGAATCAGGTGCGTCAGGAGGTGAGTGAGGGAGGAGGGGCTGAGAATCAGGTGTGTCAGGAGGTGAGTGAGGGAGGAGAGGGCTGAGAATCAGGTGTGTCAGGAGGTGACTGAGGGAGGAGGGGGCTGAGAATCAGGTGTGTCAGGAGGTGAGTGAGGGAGGAGAGGGCTGAGAATCAGGTGTGTCAGGAGGTGAGTGAGGGAGGAGGGGGCTGAGAATCAGGTGTGTCAGGAGGTGAGTGAGGGAGGAGGGGGCTGAGAATCAGGTGTGTCAGGAGGTGAGTGAGGGAGGAGAGGGCTGAGAATCAGGTGTGTCAGGAGGTTGGTGAGGGAGGAGAGGGCTGAGAATCAGGTGTGTCAGGAGGTGGGTGAGGGAGGAGAGGGCTGAGAATCAGGTGTGTCAGGAGGTGAGTGAGGGAGGAGAGGGCTGAGAATCAGGTGTGTCAGGAGGTTGAATGAGGGAGGAGAGGGCTGAGAATCAGGTGTGTCAGGAGGTTGGTGAGGGGCAGGGGGCTGAGAATCGTGTGTCAGGAGGTGGGTGAGGGAGGAGAGGGCTGAGAATCAGGTGTGTCAGGAGGTGAGTGAGGGAGGAGAGGGCTGAGAATCAGGTGTGTCAGGAGGTGAGTGAGGGAGGAGAGGGCTGAGAATCAGGTGTGTCAGAAGGTGAGTGAGGGAGGAGAGGGCTGAGAATCAGGTGTGTCAGGAGGTGAGTGAGGGAGGAGAGGGCTGAGAATCAGGTGTGTCAGGAGGTGAGTGAGGGAGGAGAGGGCTGAGAATAAGGTGTGTCAGGAGGTGGTGATGGGCAGGGGCTGAGAATCGTGTGTCAGGAGGTTGGTGAGGGGCAGGGGCTGAGAATCAGGTGTGTCAGGAGGTGAGTGAGGGAGGAGAGGGCTGAGAATCAGGTGTGTCAGGAGGTGGGTGAGGGGGCTGAGAATCAGGTGTGTCAGGAGATTGGTGAGGGGGCAGCGGCTGAGAATCAGGTGTGTCAGGAGGTTGGTGAGGGAGGAGAGGGCTGAGAATCAGGTGTGTCAGGAGGTGGGTGAGGGAGGAGAGGGCTGAGAATCAGCTGTGTCAGGATGTGAGTGAGGGAGGAGAGGGCTGAGAATCAGGTGTGTCAGGAGGTGAGTGTGGGAGGAGAGGGCTGAGAATCAGGTGTGTCAGGAGGTGAGTGAGGGGCAGGGGGCTGAGAATCGTGTGTCAGGAGGTTGGTGAGGGGCAGGGGCTGAGAATCAGGTGTGTCAGGAGGTTGGTGAGGGGCAGGGGCTGAGAATCAGGTGTGTCAGGAGGTTGGTGAGGGGCAGGGGCTGAGAATCGTGTGTCAGGGGGTTAGTGAGGGAGGAGAGGGCTGAGAATCAGGTGTGTCAGGAGGTGAGTGAGGGGGCAGGGGCTGAGAAACAGGTATGTCAGGAGGTGAGTGAGGGAGGAGAGGGCTGAGAATCAGGTGTGTCAGGAGGTTGGTGAGGGGCAGGGGCTGAGAATCGTGTGTCATGGTGTTGGTGAGGGGCAGGGGCTGAGAATCAGGTGTGTCAGGAGGTGAGTGAGGGAGGAGAGGGCTGAGAATCAGGTGTGTCAGGAGGTGAGTGAGGGGGCAGGGGCTGAGAATCAGGTGTGTCAGGAGGTGAGTGAGGGAGGAGAGGGCTGAGAATCAGGTGTGTCAGGAGGTTGGTGACGGAGGAGAGGGCTGAGAATCAGGTGTGTCAGGAGGTGGGTGAGGGAGGAGAGGGCTGAGAATCAGGTGTGTCAGGAGGTGAGTGAGGGAGGAGAGGGCCGAGAATCAGGTGTGTCAGGAGGTGAGTGAGGGAGGAGAGGGCTGAGAATAAGGTGTGTCAGGAGGTGAGTGAGGGGCAGGGGGCTGAGAATCGTGCGTCAGTAGGTTGGTGAGGGGCAGGGGCTGAGAATCGTGTGTCAGGGGGTTAGTGAGGGAGGAGAGGGCTGAGAATCAGGTGTGTCAGGAGGTGAGTGAGGGGGCAGGGGCTGAGAATCAGGTGTGTCAGGAGGTGAGTGAGGGAGGAGAGGGCTGAGAATCAGGTGTGTCAGGAGGTTGGTGAGGGGCAGGGGCTGAGAATCGTGTGTCAGGGGGTTGGTGAGGGGCAGGGGCTGAGAATCAGGTGTGTCAGGAGGTGAGTGAGGGAGGAGAGGGCTGAGAATCAGCTGTGTCAGGAGGTGAGTGAGGGGGCAGGGGCTGAGAATCAGGTGTGTCAGGAGGTGAGTGAGGGAGGAGAAGGCTGAGAATCAGGTGTGTCAGGAGGTTGGTGAGGGGCAGGGGCTGAGAATCGCGTGTCAGGGGGTTGGTGAGGGGCAGGGGCTGAGAATCAGGTGTGTCAGGAGGTGAGTGAGGGAGGAGAGGGCTGAAAATCAGGTGTGTCAGGAGGTGGGTGAGGGGGCTGAGAATCAGGTGTGTCAGGAGGTGAGTGAGGGGGCAGGGGCTGAGAATCAGGTGTGTTAGGAGGTGAGTGAGGGAGGAGAGGGCTGAGAATCAGGTGTGTCAGGAGGTTGGTGAGGGGCAGGGGTTGAGAATCGTGTGTCAGGGGGTTGGTGAGGGGCAGGGGCTGAGAATCGTGTGTCAGGGGGTTGGTGAGGGGCAGGGGCTGAGATTCAGGTGTGTCAGGAGGTTGGTGAGGGGCAGGGGCTGAGAATCAGGTGTGTCAGGAGGTTGGTGAGGGGCAGGGGCTGAGAATCAGGTGTGTCAGGAGGTTGGTGAGGGGCAGGGGCTGAGAATCGTGTGTCAGGGGGTTGGTGAGGGAGGAGAGGGCTGAGAATCAGGTGTGTCAGGAGGTGAGTGAGGGGCAGGGGCTGAGAATCAGGTGTGTCAGGAGGTGAGTGAGGGAGGAGAGGGCTGAGAATCAGGTGTGTCAGGAGGTGAGTGAGGGGGCAGGGGCTGAGAATCAGGTGTGTCAGGAGGTGTGAGGGAGGAGAGGGCTGAGAATCAGGTGTGTCAGGAGGTTGGTGAGGGGCAGGGGCTGAGAATCGTGTGTCAGGGGGTTGGTGAGGGGCAGGGGCTGAGAATCAGGTGTGTCAGGAGGTGAGGGAGGGAGGAGAGGGCTGAGAATCAGGTGTGTCAGGAGGTGGGTGAGGGGGCTGAGAATCAGGTGTGTCATGAGATTGGTGAGGGGGCTGAGAATCAGGTGTGTCAGGAGGTGAGTGAGGGAGGAGAGGGCTGAGAATCAGGTGTGTCAGGAGATTGGTGAGGGGGCTGAGAATCAGGTGTGTCAGGAGGTGGTTGAGGGGCAGGGGCTGAGAATCGTGTGTCGGGGTTGGTGAGTGAGGAGAGGGCTGAGAATCAGGTCTGTCAGGATGTGAGTGAGGGAGGAGATGGCTGAGAATCAGGTGTGTCAGGAGGTGGGTGAGGGAGGATAGGGCTGAGAATCAGGTGTGTCAGGAGGTGGGTGAGGGGGCTGAGAATCAGGTGTGTCAGGAGGTGAGTGAGGGAGGAGGGGGCTGAGAATCAGGTGTGTCAGGAGGTGAGTGAGGGAGGAGAGGGCTGAGAATCAGGTGTGTCAGGAGGTGGGTGAGGGGCAGAGGCTGAGAATCAGGTGTGTCAGGAGGTGGGTGAGGGGGCAGGGGCTGAGATTCAGGTGTGTCAGGAGGTGAGTGAGGGAGGAGGGGGCTGAGAATCAGGTGTGTCAGGAGGTGAGTGAGGGAGGAGGGGGCTGAGAATCAGGTGTGTCAGGAGGTGAGTGAGGGAGGAGAGGGCTGAGAATCAGGTGTGTCAGGAGGTGAGTGAGGGAGGAGAGGGCTGAGAATCAGGTGTGTCAGGAGGTGAGTGAGGGAGGAGAGGGCTGAGAATCAGGTGTGTCAGGAGGTGGGTGAGGGAGGAGAGGGCTGAGAATCAGGTGTGTCAGGAGGTGGGTGAGGGGCAGAGGCTGAGAATCAGGTGTGTCAGGAGGTGGGTGAGGGGGCAGGGGCTGAGAATCAGGTGTGTCAGGAGGTGGGTGAGGGAGGAGGGGGCTGAGAATCAGGTGTGTCAGGAGGTGTGTGAGGGTGCAGGGGCTGAGAATCAGGTGTGTCAGGAGGTGAGTGAGGGAGGAGAGGGCTGAGAATCAGATGTGTCTTGAGGTGAGTGAGGGAGGAGAGGGCTGAGAATCAGGTGTGTCAGGAGGTGAGTGAGGGAGGAGTGGGCTGAGAATCAGATGTGTCTTGAGGTGAGTGAGGGAGGAGAGGGCTGAGAATCAGGTGTGTCAGGAGGTGGGACAGGGGGGAGGGGGCTGAGAATCAGGTGTGTCAGGAGGTGTGTGCGGGTGCAGGGGCTGAGAATCAGGTGTGTCAGGAGGTGAGTGAGGGAGGAGAGGGCTGAGAATCAGATGTGTCTTGAGGTGAGTGAGGGAGGAGAGGGCTGAGAATCAGGTGTGTCAGGAGGTGAGTGAGGGAGGAGAGGGCTGAGAATCAGGTCTGTCAGGATGTGAGTGAGGGAGGAGAGGGCTGAGAATCAGGTGTGTCAGGAGGTGGGTGAGGGAGGATAGGGCTGAGAATCAGGTGTGTCAGGAGGTGGGTGAGGGGGCTGAGAATCAGGTGTGTCAGGAGGTGAGTGAGGGAGGAGGGGGCTGAGAATCAGGTGTGTCAGGAGGTGAGTGAGGGAGGAGAGGGCTGAGAATCAGGTGTGTCAGGAGGTGGGTGAGGGGCAGAGGCTGAGAATCAGGTGTGTCAGGAGGTGGGTGAGGGGGCAGGGGCTGAGATTCAGGTGTGTCAGGAGGTGAGTGAGGGAGGAGGGGGCTGAGAATCAGGTGTGTCAGGAGGTGAGTGAGGGAGGAGGGGGCTGAGAATCAGGTGTGTCAGGAGGTGAGTGAGGGAGGAGAGGGCTGAGAATCAGGTGTGTCAGGAGGTGAGTGAGGGAGGAGAGGGCTGAGAATCAGGTGTGTCAGGAGGTGAGTGAGGGAGGAGAGGGCTGAGAATCAGGTGTGTCAGGAGGTGGGTGAGGGAGGAGAGGGCTGAGAATCAGGTGTGTCAGGAGGTGGGTGAGGGAGGAGAGGGCTGAGAATCAGGTGTGTCAGGAGGTGGGTGAGGGGCAGAGGCTGAGAATCAGGTGTGTCAGGAGGTGGGTGAGGGGGCAGGGGCTGAGAATCAGGTGTGTCAGGAGGTGGGTGAGGGAGGAGGGGGCTGAGAATCAGGTGTGTCAGGAGGTGTGTGAGGGTGCAGGGGCTGAGAATCAGGTGTGTCAGGAGGTGAGTGAGGGAGGAGAGGGCTGAGAATCAGATGTGTCTTGAGGTGAGTGAGGGAGGAGAGGGCTGAGAATCAGGTGTGTCAGGAGGTGAGTGAGGGAGGAGTGGGCTGAGAATCAGATGTGTCTTGAGGTGAGTGAGGGAGGAGAGGGCTGAGAATCAGGTGTGTCAGGAGGTGAGTGAGGGAGGAGAGGGCTGAGAATCAGATGTGTCTTGAGGTGAGTGAGGGAGGAGAGGGCTGAGAATCAGGTGTGTCAGGAGGTGAGTGAGGGAGGAGAGGGCTGAGAATCAGATGTGACTTGAGGTGAGTGAGGGAGGAGAGGGCTGAGAATCAGGTGTGTCAGGAGGTGGGGCAGGGAGGAGAGGGCTGAGAATTACCCGCTGGCTTCGGAGGTTCTGTCAAACTGAGCTCTCCGTTTACTGCCTGTCCCTCAACAATCTTTTTGTAGGAGTTCATTGTACGTGAAAGGTCATCACTGGCTTGTAAAATTTCACCTGTAATAAAATGTCAAAAACCATTAAAAGTTTACAGACCTAATTTAATATCATACATTTCTTTAAAAAAATGTTTTCTTGACGGACGAGCTTCTGTTTAATAAATGAAACTGATGAGAGTTTATCAGATGGATGCAATGTGTTTTTAATGTACCAAAGGGACCATTACATCTGGCAACTCAAAGTCTTTTTATAATGCATCAAACAACAACACACACAAAATGCTGGTGGAACACAGCAGGCCAGGCAGCATCTATAGGGAGAAGCGCTGTCGACGTTTCGGGCCGAGACCCTGCATCAACCCATTCTCCTTTAAAACAATTCAAACTAATACCACCCCCCAAACCATTTTACAGTAAATTGGTTAAAAGATCCCAAAATGGCACCACAAAGTTAAAATCAGTCATAGCAAAAGACTGAAAATACATAAAGCAAGATGACCTGTAAATGAAGAGAAAGGATCCTTTTGTGTGTTGGCTCTTCATCAGAAACTGGTCCTTTGTTCATCACTTTTGGATAAATGCATTTGGCATTTTTACTGCTGGTTCACAGGACTGAAAGACTTATGATATGAAGAGTGTTTGATGGCTCTGGCCTGTATTCACTGGAATTCAGAAGAATGGGGGGGGGGGGATCTCTTTGAAATCTATCACATGTTGAAATGCCTTGATAAAGTGAATATGAAGAGGATGTTGCCTATGGTGGGGGAGTCTGAGACCAGAGAACACAGCCTCAGAACAGAGGGACGTCTATTTGGAATGGAGATGAAGAGGAATTTCTTTAGCCAGAGAATTGTGAATCTGTGGAATTCATTGCCACAGGCAGCTGTGGACACCAAATCGTTGGGTATAGTTAAAGCAGGGGTTGTTAGATTCTTCATTAGTCAGGGCATAAAGAGATACGGGAAGAAGGCAGGAGGTTGGGGCTGAGAGGGAAATGGATCAGCCATAATGAAATGATGGAGCAGACTCGATGGGCCAAATGGCCTAATTTGCTCCTATATCTTATGATCGAAGATGCTATGAGGCTGTGCACTGGAAAAAGCTGTTTGCCTCCGAGGCGCATTGTGAGTACAACACAAAAGAGATAGTAAATTCCTGACAACTTGGCCAGTAGTCATTATGCAGTTAAGTCAGTGTTGCAGGTGTGATCCCACCTTCTTGCAGCTTCCATCAGACAGGAGGTTCAGATTCAAGAACAGCTGCTTCCTCTCCACCGCTAGCTTGTTGAACCAACCTGCACAATCTAATCACTCGAGTTTAATATCACTACGATCACTGGACTAAAATGCACACCGTTTTGTTCTAATCATGTTAGTGTGCAAAAATTACGTTTAACAAGATTTTTCCCCAATTACCCTCTCTCTGAACTTTCCTGGTCTCCCTCAGAGGAATAAACACTGGCGGTTTGATTCAACTTTATTATCGGATGATTATTTTGTAAAATTTATTAAGGATCAGATAACCTTTTATTTTTTTTTAAACTTTTTTTATTGTTTTCAAATAGTTACAGAATAAATGTGTATGAAAAAAAATGTGTTACCCAGCCCCCCTCCCCTTAACCCCTCCCCCCTAACATCCCTATTAAAAAAGTAAGAAAGAAAGAAAAAAAAAGGAATGCCTGGATATTGGAAGATCCCCACATGCTCCATGGAGTTCGTAATAACTTTAGTATATATATTTATTTCTTTCCCCAAGTAACCAATTATTTCATCTTCGGAGCACCTATATATTTAATCCTGTCTTTATTTTAACACTAATACATCACCTGAAGTGGCATCCCAGATTGTCTGGGATGCCATGAAAGCATATCTGAGGGGTCAAATAATCTCTTACACAGCAAATCTCAACAGAAGATCCTGTGCAGATCGATTAGACCTCATTAACCAGATTAAAGAATTGGATCAAATATATGCCCAAACTAAGAACCCTGAATTATACAAGAAGCGCGTTGAACTCCAAACTAAATTTAACCTTCTGTCCACTCAACCTGTCGAACGCCAACTTCTCGAAAGCAAGAGTCGCTTTTACATTCATGGGGATAAGTCTGGTAAATTCCTAGCCAATCAGCTGAGGCGTTCCAAAGCCAAACAACATATTACAAAGATCCGGAAGGAGAATGGAGACTTTACATCAGATCATTTAGAAATTAATGACGCATTTAAAAAATTTTATTCTCGGCTTTATTCCTCTGAATCTCTGAATGACAATATCTCTGTTGATCAATTTTTACAGAATCTGAATATCCCCTCACTTTCATCTGATTTCAAAGCCAAACTCACATCTTTTGCAATTTCTGCACTGTCCTCAGGGAAATCTCCTGGACCTGATGGGTTCCCTGTAGAATTTTATAAATCATTCTCTTCACTTCTTTCTCCTCAGTTACTTTCAGTATTATCTGATTCGTTTAACTACGGCAAATTGCCACCCTTTTTCAATGAGGCATCTATTATTCTTCTTTTAAAAAAGGGCAAAGACCCAACAGTGTGTTCCTCGTACAGGCCGATCTCTCTGCTCAATGTTGATGTAAAGATCTTAGCTAAAGTGTTGGCTCATAGATTAGAAACCGTTATTCCCTCCATTATCTCTGATGACCAAACAGGCTTTATTAAAAACCGTCTCCCTTTTTTTAACATTCGGCATCTATTTAATATTTTATACTCAGCTCCAACTGGGACTCCTGAATGTGTTATTTCCCTCGATGCGGAGAAAGCATTTGATCGTATAGAGTGGAACTACCTTTTTGCAGTCTTAGAAAAATTTGACCTCGGCCAAAGTTTCATCTCTTGGATCCAATTGCTGTACCTGTGTCCTACTGCTTCTGTTTTAACTAATTTTCAGAAATCCCAAGTATTTAATCTCAAACGTGGCACCCGTCAGGGATGCCCCTTAAGTCCCTTTCTCTTTGATTTGGCTATAGAACCTCTGGCGATAGCATTTCAAAACTGTCCTGAATTGACCGGGATTTGGAGAGGGGGTGTTGAGCATAAAGTTTCTCTCTATGCTGATGACTTACTACTCTTTCTCTCATATCCGTCTACATCCTTACCTCTAATGTTTTCACTTCTTGACCAGTTTAGCCAGATCTCTGGCTATAAACTTAATTTACATAAGAGTGAACTTTTCCCAATTAATAAAGAAGCACAAGAACTAATATTTCGTGATCTCCCTTTTAAAGTAGTCCATAATCAATTTACTTATCTTGGAATTACAGTCTCAAGGAAGTTTAAAGATCTCTTTCGTGAAAACTTTGTCAATCTTTCATATACTATAAAACAGAGTCTGGTACAATGGTCACCTCTATCTATGTCTTTGGAAGGTCATATTAATGTTGTTAAAATGTATGTTCTCCCCAAATTTTTATACTTATTTCAATCTATCCCAATTTTTATTCCTAAATCTTTTTTTGATTCCTTAGACTCTATTATTTTGTCATATCTGTGGCAGAATAAGCGCTCTAGAATTAATAAAATCCACCTCCAAAAATCTAAAAAAGAGGGTGGCATGGCTTTACCTAACTTTCGCTTATATTACTGGGCAGCTAATATACGTTGTGCTGCCTTCTGGTCTTTCTTCCACGGTCAACCTGAGTGCCCTAACTGGGTGGCAATGGAGTTGAGCTCCACTAAAGAATTATCTATATCTGCACTTCTTGGCTCTGCACTCCCTAGCAGTCTGCCCAGATCAATAGCTAATCCTCTGGTTAGACACACTTTGCCTATATAGGCTCAGTTCAGGAAATGCTATGGTTTCTAGGGGTTTTCCGTTTCTAGCCCTGTCGCACATAATCACCTTTTTTTACCTACTACGTACAATTCAGCATTCCATGTTTGGTATAGGAAGGGCATTAGACATTTTGAAGATCTTTTCATTGATAATCGCTTCGCTTCTTTTCAGCAGCTCTCTGTTAAGTTCAACCTGCCTAACGCTCATTTTTTCCAGATATCTCCAAATCCGACACTTTATTGCTCCTTTAATTCCTAACTTTCCTGAAATGCCTGCGAAAAATGCTATGGACCTATTTCTTTCCATTAATCCACTAGGTAAAGGTTTAATATCAATTATCCGAGATAAACTAGCAGCCTTACGACGGGCCCCTGTGGATAAAATTTAAATGGCCTGGGAGCAGGATTTAAATACTTCCTTATCCGAGGAGAGCTGGGACTCAGTTCTCAAATCGGTTAACTCAACCTCTCTTTGTGCTCGCCATTGCCTTTTACAGTTTAAGATTGTTCGTAGAGCCCATATGTCTAAATCTAAACTATCTCGGTTCTACCCTGGCATTAGTCCGCTCTGTGATAAATGCAAGAGGGGCGTGGCCTCTCTCATCCATATGTACTGGTTCTGTCCTAGCTTGGAGAAATTTTGGAAAGATGTCTTCACTACGTTATCGTGTATTCTGAATCAGCACCTAGAACCAAACCCCTTAATTGCTCTGTTCGGTTTTTGGGGCGAGACAGATTTATGTCTGGGTCCGACCAAATGCCGAATACTATCCTTTGCCTCTCTCCTGGCTAGACGCTTGATCCTCCTTAGATGGAGCGATGTTGCCCCGCCCACTCATGCTCAATGGCTTAACGACATCATGGCCTGCTTGGACCTCGAAAAAATTCATTATTCAGTTCTTAATTTGGATCTAAAGTTCCATAAGGTCTGGGGGCCTTTTATCGAGTACTTTCATAACCTTCCTCTTGACTAGGGTTTTTTTTTTTTTTTCTTCTTTTCGGTCCCTTGCTTTCAGCTCCCTTTTTTTTCTGGTAGTAGGCATTACTATCCTCTGTTGCTAAGTGTATTCACAGTCTGGGAGTTTGACTGTCCTGACTTATACTCTATATTGTGTTGTGGTCGGTCTGGAGTTGTTTTTTTTCTTGTGTTGTGGGGCTTGGGGAGGACACTAAGCTTATTTGTCTTTAATTTAGGTGCTTTTTTGTTAAATTCTCTTCCTTTGTAGCATATTGTTACTGTATGCTTAATTTTGCACTGTATTAATGCTCCTCACTGGGATTTGGGGTTTTTAATTGGTAAAATGTTTTGAAAAACTAATAAAAAAATTGATTTTTCTGTGAATTTTGCTTGTCTGATGCTATGTGCATGTGATGCTGCGGCAAATACAGTTTTTATGCACCTGTGTGTACACGTCCTTGTGAATATGACGATAAACTTGATTTGGAGTTTTCTGATTCCAATCAAAACCTTGGTGCTAGTCCTACAATTTGACATCCCTAATTATGTTTCCATGTGCCATATACTGTGCTGGGGGCAGGGGAGTGACTGACTGGGTTACTAGTTCCTCTTTGTCCCTCCTCAGTGTTTGCCTGTGCATCCTCCATGTAATCATAAAACTGGACTCAGTGAAATCCTCTCTGTGCTTAAAAAGCTTGCTGATACTTACGGAGCTGGTGTCAGCAGGAGAACGTGTGTATCTAGACGAGGTGCTGGAGAATACTGTGTGGATGGTTAACACAGAACATAAAAAAAAATACAACACAGAAACAGGCCCTTTGGCCCACAGTTGTGCCAAATGATCCAAAAAGTAATTTTTTTTTTAAAAAAACAAAAACTAATCCCTTCTCCCTACACAAAGTCCATATCCATCGATCCTCCTTACACCCATGTGCCTATTTAAAACTCTTTAAAAGCCCTAGTGTATTTGTCTCTTAACACCATACCAGGCAGCACATTCCAGGCATCTATGACTCTCTGAGTAAAAAACTTAGCTTTGAACCTACCCCCTCTCATCTTCACTGCATACCAGGCAGCACATTCCAGGCATCTATGACTCTCTGAGTAAAAAACTTACCCCTCACCTACCCCCTCTCATCTTCACTGCATACCCTCTGGTAGTAAACACTTCCACTCTGGGGGGAAAAAAGATACTCCTTGTCTGCTCTCTCTCTGCCTCTCATAATCTTATAAACCCTTATCAGATCCCCGCTCCAGGCCGTTCCAGGGAAAACAGCCCAAGTTTATCCAGCCTGTCATGATAGCACACGCCCTCTAAACCAGCAGCACCCAATCCAAAGCCTCGAAATTCTTCCTGTAGTGGAGGAACCAGAACTGTACACAATGCTCCAGATGTGGTCTCACCAGAGTTTTATAAAGTTGCAAAATAACCTTTTGACTTTTAAAATAAATGTTTTGACTAATAAAAGCAAGTATTCCATAAGCCTTCTTAACCACCCAAACCACCCATCCTGGCGAAAAGTTTAGGCCCAAAACGTCGACTATACTTTTTTCCATAGATGCTGCCTGGCTTGCTGAGTTCCTCCAGCATTGTGTGTGTGTGGTTCTTAATCACCCTATCAACCTGTGTAGCTACTTTCAAGGAGCTATGAGCTTTGACTCCAAGATAACACTGCTCAGTAAGGGTTTTGCCCTTAACAGGGTACTGTCTCCTTGCGTTTGCCCTAGAAGGTGCAACACCTCACATGTATCTGGGTTAAACTCCATCTGCCATTTCTCTGCCCATATTTGCAACTGATCTATATCGTGCTGTATTCTTTGCCAGTCTTCTACACTGTCCACAACTCCACCAATCTTGGTATCATCGACAAGAAATATACTAATCCACCCACCTACATTTTCAACCAGACCTCTTATTTACATCACAAACAGCAGAGGTCCCACACAGATCCCTGTGGAACACCACTAATTACAGACGTCCAGCTCGATTAAGTCCCTTCAACCACCACCCTGGTCTCCCATGTGCAAGCCAGTTCTGAACCCACACAGCCAATTTGCCACAGACCCCATGCATTCTAATTTTCTGGATTAGCCTCTCATGAGGGAGTTTGTTGAATGCCTTACTAAAATCCATGTAGACAACATCCACTGCTCTACCTTCATCAATCTCACTTGTCACCTTGTCAAAAAAAACTTGATTAAATCGGTAAGACATGATCTGCCCGACACAAAGCCACATTGGCTCTCCCTAATTAGCTTCTCCAGTAGCTTCAGTAGAGGAGGGGAGGAGATGCCACCACTGCCATTCACTCCCACCTCTACCAAACCCATACAGATGGAACCAGAAGCTTTTTGACGTACCTAAGCTGTTGTCGTTGTCCTCTGTCTCACTCGCAATTTTGAATAATGCCCGCCTCATTTTCTCACATTGGTCGTATAACTCCTGTAAAGCAATAGAGCTCTTGTTAGTTTAACCTCAGCCTCATTACTGATTTCACTGCACCTTCTGTATTACAATGTTAATTAGAGCATTACCTTCAAAGTTGAATGTACTCCAAGTCACTTTGCAGAAGTGCATTCAGTTAAAAGTGGGCAAAGAAATAAGGAAAGGCAGCCAAACCTTTAGTTAAAGCTGTGCTCTGGATGCAAGTCATTAATATCTAGAGGTTTAGAGGGCCATTTCCACAATAAGAGTCCTGGTTGGTGAAGCACAGTCCCTAGTTGCAGAGTACAATGAGAACAAAGTTAGGAACAGGGAGCCTCAGGGAATTGAGGTTACGCACATTGAAAGGATAGAACAGCTCATGAAGAAACCATCTTCAGGATACTTTGGGGATATTTGCAGTTGAAAGTTGACACACATCTAAACAATGATGCATGATGGCAAGTATTTAAAGGATTCTGACAGCCTCTCAAGGGTGGCCTTGGTGACTTGTGAATGGAGCTTGTGGTGGTGAAATTACTGCTCATTCAGCATTGGACAAGGAGACAGAGGCAACGAGGAGTCAGCAGACACACTGAGTCTGAGTCTGACTGGACGTATTTGCATGGTGTCACAGAGGGACAACATCTAGAAGAGGAACAGAGGTTCAAAGATTAGCTTTTGGAAACTCCAGAGGCACTACATGAAGATATTGGGAGAAGTCCATCAATGAGATATTTGAGATAGGCTTGGCTTGATGAGGATTCGACTAGATGAGTGAAAATCCACTGAGCTACACAGTGGAGAAGAATGTGAAATTGACTATATTGGAATTGGAAAGAGAAATCAAAGAAGATAACACCTCACAATCAAAGGATATTGTTTGTAACTAGTTACAGACACTTCAATAATAATGGAGCTCATGGATAACACAAGCTTGGAAAGGGCACGAGATGCAAAACAGCAGCAGGGTTTGGGCTGACGGTGCCTTCAGGAAGAATTGACCGGCTAGGGCATCAGAGCAAATAGCAAAGATGGCTGAATGGTTTTAGTGATGAGGTTGAAGGATAGGGAGGGATTTGTAGCAAAGACAAGATAGTGGTCATCTTTAAATTCAGGGGTAATCTTTGGCAACTAGCAGTTGTCCTGGCTTGATTAGCACTTAATAAGGTTCAGAAAAATCATGTGATATCTGAGAAAAACACTAAAAGCCTCACTTCTTGGAACTGAGGAGTGGAAATGAGGTCACTCTTGGTTGTGCAAGGGTTAAGGGTGTGGAGCACAGTGGATTGCAGAGGATGTATACTGCTGACATAAAATATATCAAATGTACCTGCAGATTCAAAACTGTGACATACTGAGTAGCTAGTGAGAAATAATCTGGATACCCCATTGACTCCTGAGAAAAGATGTTGTCCAGCTCCAAGGTGGCAAAGGAACATACTAGTGAACCAATGCAGACGGGTCAATGGGTACGTAGACGGGTCAATGGGCACGCAGACGGGTCAATGGGCACGCAGACGGGTCAATGGGCACGCAGACGGGTCAATGGGCACGCAGACGGGTCAATGGGCACGCAGACGGGTCAATGGGTATGTAGATGGGTCAATGGGTACGTAGACGGGTCAATGGGCATGTAGACAGGTGGACACTTGTGAGTATGCTGGTCCAGAGAAGTTTGAAGGTTGACATCAGGCACTGTGGAGTAGTGCAATACCCAGGTGTGAAGCATACAGGAGGGGAGTTAGGATTACCATCATCAACTCTTTATCCCCTTCCGTCGAGTCATCCTTGTTGTAATGGGCCAACATCTCATTCAGAAGACGCACATTATTGTTCACTTCCTCGAGTGTGTTTAAGCGTTTTGTTATTTTCTGCATTCGGGCTTCATCCTGTGGAAGGTAAAGCAGCAAAACACCTGAGAGTTTAAACACGAGCCCTCTCTCATTGTCACACTCCCCATCACACACCCGCCATTACCAGGGCCACTCTGTGTAGTTTACTGTTAGCACCAATCTGATGAGGCTTTGTGATCATCAGGGCATTGAAACATTAACATTCATCCAGGCTGAGCATAGACCACAGCTCACAGTCTCAGCCTGCAGGGACAGACATTTCAGAGTACGTTGAGGGAAAATTTCCTCGCTCAGGGTGGTGGACCTGTAGAATTCACTCCACAAAATACTGAATGTATTTCTGAATGAATTAGGTATACTCCTAGACATGAAAGGCTAGATCTGTAGGGAGAGAAGAGAATGCAGGATCAACCACAAGCATATTATGACAGAGTAAACTTGCTTCTACTGTTCCATGTGTAGCTCTGATCGAACACTATAGATACATGTAAGTGGCTCGGATTTCCAGCATCTGCCGATTTCCCTTGACTGTGACTACAGATACAGTTTGATGCTGATTATTCACAGACCTGGACCACTGATTCAGATACCTTGTTTGGGGTACCCCTGTATGAGACATCAGAACCACGTCCCAGCTCATAATTTCAGTTCAGAGGAAATAAGCCGTGGATAACAAACAATGGTCTTGCCAACAACACACACAAAATGCTGGTGGAACACAGCAGGCCAGGCAGCATCTATAGGGAGAAGCGCCGTCGACGTTTCCTTTCAGTTAGTCCTGACGAAGGGTCTCGGCCCGAAACGTCGACAGTGCTTCTCCCTGTAGATGCTGCCTGGCCTGCTGTGTTCTACCAGCATTTTGTGTGTGTTGTTGTTTGAATTTCCAGCATCTGCAGATTTCCTCGTGTTTGGTTTTGCCAATAATGTTTGCACCCTGTGAATGCATAAATACAACCCCCCCCAGGCACGATCCACCAAAATGCTCTCCACAAGCATAGATCTAGCCATCTTCTCCAGCGCTCATCCAATGTTTCCTGGCTTAGCCTCAATGTTCTCCTGTTGGAAGGGGAACTATTCTTCTGCATCTGACCAGCTTCGGTCTGCTTGCCGAGCATTAGATCTCATTTGGATTCTGCCTCCCCTCTTCCTCCTTACCTCCTTTACCATGTTCTTTATCAGTTTATTAGCCTCTTGTAAGTCCTCAGGCTTTTTGCTCTTCAGTAACCTGGCTAATAGCTGAAAAACAGTAACAGATTGGAAAGTTTACTTCAAACTACAGGACGGTCTGACGTGTTCAGAACACTGGAGAAGTTTGTAACCAAACCATATCAGACTTTCAACTCTCCCCACACTTGCAATGCAACAGTTAAGATTACAACATGGACTGTACTCCTGGACCATTTGTCCATCCCCCCCACCCCCATCCCTCAAGCTCCCGTGTCCACTTGGGACTCCAGTCCCTTCCTTGGTCTGCCTGTTGACCGATCCCCTTTAGCATGAATGCACTTGCATATTTGTGGAGCAGGAAGGACACTTTCTCCTTTCTGATCTATTCCAGAAGGCAAGACCTTTGGCCCAATTCATCCGTGCTGTCCATATCTACTAAAATGGATTAGTGTAGGATTATTCTTGACAAATCCTATCACATTCCAACCCTCTCCAGCACCATTTTACAGTCCAACCCACGTGATTGGGATATGGGAGAAACTAGAAGAGCCGGGGAAGCCCATAGGATGCAGGATCCATACAGACGGCACGAGATCAGGACTGAACCTGGGCCACTAGCACTGTGAAATGATCTGAAATGTACCTTAGACTTTTCATCATCTTCAAACACTGTATTTTTAGGACGAGTTGTAGGCGAAGGAATCAGTGTTTTATCAATGGGGATCTGAGGATCCTGTTGCAAAATCCCTGTAAGAGGAATATTCAGCACCTGAGTGCACAGAACTGTTCAGAGTCGAAACACAACTTCACAGATGAGAAGCACTATACAGTCGTAAACACGAGGAAATCTGCAGATGCTGACACAAAATCCTGGTGGAACACAGCAGGCCAGACAGCATCTATGGGAAGAAGTACAGTCGACGTTTCGGGCTGAGACCCTTCGTCAGGACTAACTGAAAGAACAGATAGTAAGAGATCTGAAAGTGGGGAGGGGGAATGCGAAATGATAGAAGACCGGAGGGGGTGGGATGAAGCTAAGAGCTGGAAAGGTGATTGGCAAAAGGGATACAGAGCTGGAGAAGGGAGAGGATCATGGGTCGGGAGGCCTAGGGAGAAAGAAAGAGGGAGGGGAGTACCAGAGGGAGATGGAGAACAGGCAAAGAGTGATTGTGAGAGGGACAGAGAGAGGAAAAAAGGAGAGAAAAGGGGAGGGGAGAGGGTAAGACCAGCCAGGTGACTTGTTCGGCATTTTTGCTCAAGTCCATCTATAACACACACCCCCTCTCCAAATGCACTGTTAGTAGATCTGACTCAGACAATGGCTGTTGAAGTGGCTTATGATGGTCTCATGACTGGCCTTGAGGACCCCAAGGACAGTGTGGGAAATCTTCAATCAGGATTCCAATGTAGGGTCGCTACCCTGCCATCAGCTTCTCACAAGAATTGTATGAAACAGCGATCCCCTACAGTTTAACATCGGTCTATGCTGAGGACACTTTATGCAGCAGATGAGCTGGACATCTTGGAGAGAGTCAGAGCAAACTCTGGCCATGGAACTTTATGCCAAAGAGATGTAAGGCTGGTAATGAAATAGGGTACAGGAAAGCAAACTTCTACGCTTGCAATAATGCTCATGGGCAGATGAACCTCACCTAGATTCTTCGGTGACTACCCTATTTTTGCAACTATCCCATTATTTCTTCTTAGATAATTCATCAGGACAGAAGATGACTTGCTTTCACTCCAAATTCATGGGGCCCAAGGTGGTTGTTGAGGTCAAAATGGAAGCCACAGACTTTACCATGGGTGCAGCAGGGGCTGTTTGGGACCCGGGACACTCCTTTCACTCCTCACATTTGGTCCTTATGTGCTTTCCTAGATGCTTCTTCTCCATTCTGAGTTGTCGCAGGATAGGGGTGTGCAATAGTCAGTTGAGGGTGTTACTTTCTCCCAAGGAGGATTTGAGAATATCTTTGAACTGTCCTCCTGAGAATCCTCTGCTGCGACACAGCCTGTTTCCAGAACCTGGTGTGAGGCACAGGGATAAAGCGACCTGTCCAATGGACCAGACTCAGACTTCACACTGGGTGGAAGAGGGAACTGACATTCTGCTGCCTATTACCCTGCCAATGGATTTCGAGGATTCTGCACAGAAATTTGCTGGTGTTGTCAAAGTGCCTACTACACAGACTGATCTTGCCTCCAAACCATGCAGGTTGTTGGGAAACAGTTTCTGCTCAATAGGCTGCCAGGTTAATACTCACACATAAAACACCAACAGTGTCAAAGAATTCTTTGGAAAATGCTACCTACCTTGTTTCTTTAACATTTGATAAGCTTCTTTAATTTTGGTTTCGTCTGGGAGAGCAACTGTCCAGCTGAAGAGTAATTCAATGACTTTAGTTTTCACTTTTTCAGATATTCTGTCTCCTAAATACTAGAGAAAGAACATTAAGTATTCACAAGCTATTCAGTTTTTAGCCTTGGTTCAACCAATTCGATTAGAGCCAATTTAGCCTGTAACTCTGTCACATAACTTGGTTCCGTATCTTCCCGAGTTTCCAACAAAAGTCATGTCTTGAACCCACCCATTACCGGTTCCAAGTTACCTGGGCCTTGGGTACAGCATCATATGTCTAATGTTGATAAAGTTGATCCAAGTTCATTTTTTGATTGTTCTCTTACACAACAGTACTCCAACATTAATCTCATTCCCTATTTGTTCTGGACCACAATAAGCATAGGGGAGTTTCAACCCTATTCCATCCCTTTGAACACAGAATAGTACAGCATCAATCAAAGGGTCTCGACCCACAATGTCCTCTCCATAGATGCTGCCTGACCTGCTGAGGTCTTCCAGCATTTTGTGTGTGTTACCTGACTATCAGTGGCATCAAAGTCCAGAATGGGAAGTGGGAAAGTGTGGTCATGCTGAGCACAGTTGTGGTTTGTGCTTGGTGGAGGCTAATCTCAGTCTAAGAAATCATAGTTTCTCAGGGCAGTGTTGTTGAATTAGCTGCCACCTTTTCCTCTGTCACTGGGTCAGAATTAGGGATGTTCACCATGTAGATTATGTAGACAGACCTGAAGAACACGCAGGCGTGGACCGGTACCTATCAAGTAACATACAAAGAAATGTAATACTGTACACACAAAATGCTGGAGGAACTCTGCAGGTCAGGCAGCATCTGTGAAAATGAGTAAACAGTCGATGTTTCGGGCTGAGACCCTTCATCAGGACTGGAAAGGAAGGGGGAAAATGCCAGAATAATAAAGTGGGAGAGGGGAAGGAGGATAGCAAGGTGATAGGTGAAGCCAGGTGGGCGGGAAAGGTAAAGGGCTGGAGAGGAAAGAATCTGATAAGAGTGGGGCATAGGAGAAAGGGAAGGAGGAACAGACCAGTGGGAAGTGATAAGCAGGACAGAAGAGGTAAGAGGCCAGAATGAGGAATAAAAGAGGGGAGGGGGAGGAAATAATTTTTTTACTGAAAGGAGAAATTAATATTCATAAAGGCTACCCAGATGGAATATAAAGTGTTGCTCCTCCACCCTGAACATGACCTCATTCTGGCACAAGAGAAGGCACGGAATTTAAATGTTTGGCCACAGGGAAATTCTGCTTTTGGAGGATGGAGCATAAGTGCTAGGAAAGCAATCTCCACTCTGGAGCCAGGCAGATGAGGACAGGCTACCCTGGGTGTGAGGGCTTAGAGACTCTGCACTAGCCGTGGGATTTTAATTAACCTCAGATTAGTCCGAGTGCCCACTGAAACTCACAGTACTTCGGCTGCCAGGAGGCAGATCAAGGGAATCACGGAGGGAGATGGCAGAAGCTGCAGAGGATGTGGAGGCTCACAGAATGGTAGGTAAGGCGGTGGGAAGATGGGGCAAGTGTGGATGTTCAGGAAAAGAAGGAGACGCAGGTCAACGGTTAAGGAGGGGAAACTGTTCTTCGAAGGACGAGGATGTCTCCGATGTTCTGGACAGGAAACCGGCATCCTGGGAACAGATGAGATGTAGGTGAAGGAACTGAGGTAAGGGATTTTACTGGAGACAGGGTTGGAAGAGGTATAGTCAAAATAACCATGGGAATCGGTAGGTTTAAGAAAGATGTCAGTTGACAATTTGTCTCCAGAGATGGAGACAGAGAGATCGAGAAAGGGAAGGGAGGTGTCAGAAATGGATCAAGTGAATTTAAGGGCAGGGTAGAAGTTAGAGGCAAAATTGATGAGCTCAGCACGAGTGCATGAAGCAGCAACAATGCAGTCATCAATGTAATGGAAGAAGAGTTGGGGAGCATTACTAGGGAAGGCTTGGATCATGGACTGTTCTACATAGCCAATGAAAAGGCAGACATAGCTTCGCCCCCCCCCCCGAGTTTGGAGAAAGTGGGAGAAATTGTTGAGGCTGAGGACCAATTCTGCCAAACAGAGGAGTGAGGTGGTGGAGGGGAACTGGTTGGGTTGTTTGTCGAGAAAGAAGCGGAGAGCTTTAAGGCCTTCTTGATGGGGGACAGAAGTGTATAGGGGCTGGTGAAAATGTGCCAGAGAACTGAAAGTTAATGAGGAGATTGAGAGCATGAGAAGTGCAGATGCAGGTGGGAAGGGTCTGAACCAAAGGAGATAGAATGGAGTCGATGTATGAGGGCACGGATTCAGAGGAGCAGGAGCAGGCGGAGACAATGGGCTTACCCGGTCAGTCAGGTTTGTAGATCTTGGGTACAAGCTAGAAGCGAGCAGTGTTGGGTAAGAGAATTACAAGTTTGCTGAGTTGATGAGGTCGGTGATGGTGTTGGAGACAGTTTTCTGAGGGTTCCATAAGGCCAAGGCAGTGATGGTCTCCAGCATGAGCCGAATCATCAGCCATTGCAATTCAACAGTATTAGTATTAATGAAAACTACTGGACCAACTATATAAATACAGCAGCTACAAATAAACTAAAAACTTCGTATTCTGCCTTTCTCTTAATCTTCCCAAAACATGTCTTAACTGTGATGGAACTTGATGAGTGCAGTTTCATAACCACAATTAACATGACATCATTCACAACAAAGGAACAGTTTTGATTTGCATCTCCAAACCCACAATCATTGATTCTCTCCAGTACCAGTGTACACGTACTTTGTTTGCAGCTAAAGGAGCGTTACCACAGTATTAGCAATATTCCCAAACTCGTGAACTTGACCACAAAGAAGGTTAACTCATAGGACGCCTCACCAACTCTAGGCCTCCTCCAATTTATATACCACCTTGAACTGTAAATAATCAGCAACTGTTCACTTTCATTGTGTCAATACCCTAGATCTCCCGAACAGTGCTGTCCTAGTTCATTGTGTCAATACCCTGGATCTCCCGAACAGTGCTGTCTTAGTTCATTGTGTCAATACCCTGGATCTCCCGAACAGTGCTGTCCTAGTTCATTGTGTCAATACCCTGGATCTCCCGAACAGTGCTGTCCTAGTTCATTGTGTCAATACCCTGGATCTCCCGAACAGTGCTGTCCTAGTTCATTGTGTCAATACCCTGGATCTCCCGAACAGTGCTGTCCTAGTTCATTGTGTCAATACCCTGGATCTCCCGAACAGTGCTGTCCTAGTTCATTGTGTCAATACCCTGGATCTCCCGAACAGTGCTGTCCTAGTTCATTGTGTCAATACCCTGGATCTCCCGAACAGTGCTGTCCTAGTTCATTGTGTCAATACCCTGGATCTCCCGAACAGTGCTGTCCTAGTTCATTGTGTCAATACCCTGGATCTCCCGAACAGTGCTGTCCTAGTTCATTGTGTCAATACCCTGGATCTCCCGAACAGTGCTGTCCTAGTTCATTGTGTCAATACCCTGGATCTCCCGAACAGTGCTGTCCTAGTTCATTGTGTCAATACCCTGGATCTCCCGAACAGTGCTGTCCTAGTTCATTGTGTCAATACCCTGGATCTCCCGAACAGTGCTGTCCTAGTTCATTGTGTCAATACCCTGGATCTCCCGAACAGTGCTGTCCTAGTTCATTGTGTCAATACCCTGGATCTCCCGAACAGTGCTGTCCTAGTTCATTGTGTCAATACCCTGGATCTCCCGAACAGTGCTGTCCTAGTTCATTGTGTCAATACCCTGGATCTCCCGAACAGTGCTGTCCTAGTTCATTGTGTCAATACCCTGGATCTCCCGAACAGTGCTGTCCTAGTTCATTGTGTCAATACCCTGGATCTCCCGAACAGTGCTGTCCTAGTTCATTGTGTCAATACCCTGGATCTCCCGAACAGTGCTGTCCTAGTTCATTGTGTCAATACCCTGGATCTCCCGAACAGTGCTGTCCTAGTTCATTGTGTCAATACCCTGGATCTCCCGAACAGTGCTGTCCTAGTTCATTGTGTCAATACCCTGGATCTCCCGAACAGTGCTGTCCTAGTTCATTGTGTCAATACCCTGGATCTCCCGAACAGTGCTGTCCTAGTTCATTGTGTCAATACCCTGGATCTCCCGAACAGTGCTGTCCTAGTTCATTGTGTCAATACCCTGGATCTCCCGAACAGTGCTGTCCTAGTTCATTGTGTCAATACCCTGGATCTCCCGAACAGTGCTGTCCTAGTTCATTGTGTCAATACCCTGGATCTCCCGAACAGTGCTGTCCTAGTTCATTGTGTCAATACCCTGGATCTCCCGAACAGTGCTGTCCTAGTTCGCTATTTGGACTGCAGCAGTTCAAGGTACAGACAAGAAATGTGGGCCTTTGAGTTTGAAGAATAACTTTCTGCCCTCTCACAGCTCAGACCTCAGTACTGGAACCCACCTTTGGAGATACCACTTTGATTAATTCATTTAGGAATCGAAATTTTCCAACTTCATTGTGGAATCTCCGCCCACAGTTCTTCATAGAAGCTTCTAAGACCTAGGTTCAACCAAAACATTAACATTATATCATGCATCACTAAAGCATGCAAGATTCTGAGAAGAATTGACAGATGATGCTTCCCAGGGAGGGATGAGGAGGGGAGGGGCGGCATCTAAAATCAGAGGGCAAAGCTTCAGAATATGAGACTGCCCATTTCAGATGGCCAAGACGGAGAAATCCTTGTCCCTCAAAACTGTGAACCTTTGAAAACCTCTACCTCAGAGATATGGCTGCTGAGTCAAGGTTTTAAACTACAACGGCAACAAGATGTTTGCAGGGAAATCCTGATAAAGGCGATACAGAGTGAGAGGTTGTACGAGTCTGATCTCGCTGAACGTAAAGCAAGCAGAAATTGCTTTTGAAAATAGGTTCTATAATGGCAAGAGGCTGCTTTGTAAAGCTGCCATGGGATAGAGTTGAGGGCACTCGTGCTTCCAGTAGCACTGACTCTTTGCCCTTTATAAATTCACCCTCATTCAGCCCATAGGGTCAATGGCAGCTCCCAGATTAGTGATTCCATCAATTATAATCCTCTCCCTTTGCTTCCCGTACCCTTGCAAACTATTCCCTCTCACATGTTTATCAACTTTTAATGCTTTTGCCACTAATGTTGCCAAATAACTGACCATCACGCGTGTGGGATGTCGGAGGAAAGCAGTGCACGCAACAGATATACACGCAGTCACAAGGGGAACGTCCGAGCTCCACGCAGACAGCACCCAAGGTTGGGATGGAACCAGGGTCCCTGCACTACGATGAGGCTGATGTGTTAAGGGATTTCACAGCAGATCAGCTGGTGGCCATCGGAGCAGTTATTACAGCTGAGGCGATGCAGATACCTTTGTGGCCCCTCACTCAGATGATGACGTAAGCCTAACACCGTGGTGCCAGTCCAGTCTCTGTAGGTCTTCTGCTTACCCCTCTATTGAAGCAGAGTGCTTTTTATGACAATGTTTTGCCTCAACCATTCCATCAGGAGGACCACCTCACTAGAGCTAGTCTTCCTACACCTTCCTTGGTAATTACACCATCCTGGCAGATTTATCATTCCCCAGCAAACATGAGGAAATCTGCAGATGCTGGAAATTCAAACAACACACACAAAATGCTGGTGGAACACAGCAGGCCAGGCAGCATCTATAAGGAGAAGCGCTGTTGACGTTTCGGGCCGAGACCCTGATGAAGTCCTGATGTCCTGATGAAGGGTCTCGGCCCAAAACGTCGACAGCGCTTCTCCCTATAGATGCTGCCTGGCCTGCTGTGTTCCACCAGCATTTTGTGTGTGTTGTCATTCCCCACCCTGGTACTGAAGTCATCCATGTTGAGTAAGTTGGGATGTGGACTGGGTTGGAGTAAAAGTCCAGTTTGGCCTCTTCCCAAGGTTCCAGGGTTTTGTGTGTACCCATAACTGTAGTTTGAGGCAGGGCAAGTTGCTCATCTCTGGATGGTGAGGACAACAGCATCCTTTCCTTGGTTTGCCTCTACAGTAGAAGATGCACCCACTTCCAGATTATCTTAGCTGCCCATCTCCTCCTCACCTTTCAGCGATGTTGACATCAAAGTGCCCGAGATTCAAAGCAGTGTGATGGTCAGATCTATTGCTGAGGGACTGGCTGTGACTGTCCTGATCTTGTATTTCATTTGTGAAATGGAAGCTATCTGTGCATTAAGGTGGAGGAGTGGCTAAGCACCAGCTACCACACTGACTTCACAGAGCAAGCCCTCGAACTTCAGTGAGGGGGCCCAGAATGGCCAGAGACCAAGTTCTGCCTCATCCTCACTCACAGGTGGATGTAACCCTCCTCCCTTCAACTCAGTGACATAAAGACATGTGACTCTGTACTTACAGTAAGGGCTTGCACTGCCTCCCACTCCTGTGGAGACTGGATTTTATGAGCCAGCAACCGGACAGCAATTTGTGGTCTGAGGAGAGAAGTTAAAGAGCTTTAGGTTGGGTAAATAAAGGTATTTTTCCACTGGTATCAAGGCAGGAGTCTATCATGGGACAAGGGGAATTGATCTGAGGGGACGGTGTAAATCCAGCTCAGGCAAAGGTACAGACAAGGCAAATCCCCCAGGCCTTGCATTTAAGGTCACATGGGCTGATTTTATTCAGCCATCAAGACAATTTCTGCCTCCTTCCTACCCCACCCAGCACAGATGGGATCATACTCTCCTATTTCACTGTTGGGTGCAACAATGTACTTACGTTAATGCAGCAATCCCTTGTCAATATTACAGAGGAACATTGCTTATCTGTAGCGGTCCTGATCCCAGACCAGGTCATTTGACACACAATCGAAAATCTGAGTTGTTACAGAAAAGGACTATTATCAACTCATTAGCACTTTTAAATTACAATTGTCTAGAGAATTGCTGTTGTTTTAAATTCAAGGTGCTGAGAAGGCTTGGCACCCCACTAAATAGCCCCAGGATGGTCTCAAGCTACATCCACACTAGACCAGATAAATCCATAACCGAAGATCTTGCTCTTCGTTTTGACCCTCTGTCCACACTGAAACGACGTTTTCCTCCCCCGAAAAAGGAGCTTTTCCAAAACACCCTCCGGAGTGTGTAAATTTGAAAACAGCGATTAGGCAGAGCAGTGTGGACGGGGTAACCAGAGATTTCTAAAAATACCGTCCTGACGTGCAGTGGTGCACCAACAGATGGTGGCGGCAGCGCGGCATTTCATTGTTTTCTTGAACGCAACCCCCACACAACCTACCAATTTCAGAACAGACGGCAAAGAGACTGAAGCCAGAAGAGTTAGAAATGTACTCACTAAATACTTAGACCCATAACTTACTGAATAAATAAGTATACTCACTTTGCCCTGTTTTCTGTCCTTGCTTGTATGAAGGTGGTTTACCTATTTATGCAAGTACTTCTCTGACAATAGATGTGTAACAGCCGAATGTAACGTTGTACAGAAATACAGTCGGCCCTCCTAAGCCGCGAGTTCCGCATGCACGAATTTAACCAACCGCGAATCGCGAAAACCCGGAAGTGCTCTTCCAGCACTTGTTGTTCGAGCATTACAGACTTTTTTTCTTGTCATTATTCCCTAAACAATACATATAACAACTATTTTATATAGCATTTACATTGTATTAGGTATTATAAGTAATCTAGAGATGACTTAAAGTATACGGGAGGATGTGAGGTTATCGTGGATCGGGATTAAAAAAAATCAGAAGTTCTCTTACTAAGTAAGTCGGAACAGGTACATCCGGTATTATTTAGCGTAAGTTACTCAAATGTTTGTCTTAGTATATACCTTACCTTTCTATGCATATAAAACACTTAAGAATGTATGTTTCAGCATCGTGCTCGGAAATGGAAGTTCCCAAGTTTGATCCAATGACAGATTGTCCCCAAACGCGCTCTCCATCCGTGTCTGGTTGATGTGGAGGATCAAAAACCTAAAACCCAATAATTAAACCACTGCATTGCTTAATAATAATTGTAGCTTTCATCGCGGCAGGGATTTGTTCCAATCGTTGACCAACTGTAGCCTAACGCTTCTCCAATGACCGATGGTGTTTCACCTCTTTCTGATCGCTTTATTATTTCCACTTTATTTTCAATTGTGATCGTGATTATTTTCGTGAACAGAAACACTGCGGATTCAGAGCTCTGCCATCGAGTCTTAATGTTCACCGCACTGAGACAGGTTAAATAAGGTCTGGGGTTCCGCTGGGTCCTAAGGTCCACTGCATTGAGACAGGTTGAATAAGGGACTTGAGCATCCGCGTTTTTTGGTATCCGCGAGGGGTCCTGGAACCAATCCCTCGCAGATAAGGAGGGCCAACTGTACAAGATAACACTGATGCAGACATGTTTTATACATTTAACAAGGTGCTTTATTAATGCAACAGAGTTAGTCAGTTTTTCAATGTTCGTCGTCAGCCGGGTCAATCTGTCCGTGAACTCCCTGTCGGTTGCCTCCATATGCTCCAGTATTTGTTTATTTTTAGTTTTAAGTCCTCCTGCGCGAGAGCCAACAGCTGTCCATCGTTTGGCAATTTCCTTTTAAGTTTTTCTAGTCTGAAACTGCACAAATGTGCACTTTCACAGCGAGATTCGACACCAAACATGTCGCTTGTTTTCTGCAGATATGTCTTGCACATGCCCAGTAGGAGGAGATTCGCCCAAATACCCGTTTTAATGTGTACCGAGGTATTTTCAAAAATACTTGGTGTGGTGTTTTTACGCGAAACCGGCGTTTTCAAAATTATCCGGTCTAGTGTGGACGTAGCCTCAGCCAGCAAGGGTTACTTTTCTGGGTCAAACAAACACTTCAGTGGCAAATGTGAGTGGCATGCCCACCTATCAAAGACTGGGCCAAATTAACAGAATGGATCAGTTAAAGAACTGAAAACAAACAAAGATAAAGATCAATTTCAGTTTGTTGACTGCAGATCGTGAAGTTGCCAAACAAGGCCCAGTGTCCCATTCGCCCACGTTTGATCGATATATCTTTGTCACACTGAGCAGAACTGGGGTTCAGCTGCTTGCAATCTATATTAATAATGACGGTTAAGGCAGGAGAATGAGCAATGGGGTGTAAAAACTGAGTCTTCATGGTGATTGATTAAGAGAGAAGTCAGAAAAATGGCTGATGAAGTATTATATAGGAAAATGTAAAATTAGCTAGCTTGGCAAAAAAAAATTAGAAAATAAAGATCTTTCACTTGGTGTTTCTCTATCCAGAGAAGCGCCTGACCTGCTGGGTTTTCCCATCGCTTACTGCTTTTACTTATTTCCAGCACCTGCTGTTCTGATTTGTAAGAAACACATTATGTTGCTCTGTTTTGCAAGGGGTTGCAGTGAATCGGGAACCACACAGGACTTTGGTGAAACAACACCTGGAGAATGCTGGGCAATTGTGGCATTGGTACACAAGGAAGGAGAAACTTGCTCTAGAGGAGGAGAAATGTAAATTGTTTAGATCCTGGATTGGGCAATTTAGAAACATAGATACATTGAAACAGAAAACCTACAGCACCATACAGGCCCTTCGACCCACAAAGTTGTGCCGAACATGTCCCTACCTTAGAAATTACTAGGTTTACCTATAGCCCTCCATTTTACTAAGCTCCATGTACCAATCCAAAAGCCTCTTGAAAGACCCTATCGTATCCACCTCCACCACTGTTGCCAGCAGCCCAGTCCAAGCACTCACCACTCTCTAAGTAAAAAACTTACCCCTGACATCTCTTCTATACCTACTCCACAGCACCTTAAACCTGTGTCCTCTTGTGGCAACCATTTCAGCCCTGGGAAAAATCCCTGACTATCCACACGATCAATACCTCTCATCATCTTATACACCTCTATCAGGTCACCTCTCATCCTTCGTCGCTCCAAGGAGAAAAGGCCGAGTTCACTCAACCTATTCTCATAAGGCATGCTCCCCAATCCAGGCAACATCCTTGTAAATCTCCTCTGCACCCTTTCTATGGCTTCCATATCCTTCCTGTAGTGAGGCGACCAGAACTGAGCACAGTACTCCAAGTGGGGTCTGACCAGGGTCCCATCCCTCCACTTCCTCATCCAGGTCATTTACCATTAATACTGTATTCTGCCATCACATTTGACCTACCAAAATGAACCACTTCACACTTACCTGAGTTGAACTCTATCTGCCACTTCTCAGCCCAGTTTTGCATCCTATCAATGTCCTGCTGTAACTTCTGACAGCCCTCCACACTATCCACAACACCTCCAACCTTTGTGTCATCAGCAAACTTACTAACCCATTCCTCCACTTCCTCATCCAGGTCATTTATAAAAATCATGAAGAGTAAGGGTCCCAGAACAGATCCCTGAGGCACTCCACTGGTGACCGACCTCCATGCAGAATATGACCCGTCCACAACCACTCTTTGCCTTCTGTGGGCAAGCCAGTTCTGGATCCACAAAGCAATGCCCCCTTGGATCCCATGCCTCCTTACTTTCTCAATAAGCTTTGCATGGGGTACCTTATCAAATGTCTTGCTGAAATCCATATACACTACATCTACTACTCTTCCTTCATCAATGTGTTTAGCCACATCCTCAGAAAACACAATCAGGCTCATAAGGCACAACCTGCCTTTTACAAAGCCATGCTGACTATTCCTAATCATACTATGCCTCTCCAAATGTTCATAAATACTGCCTCTCAGGATCTTCTCCATCAACTTACCAACCAGTAAGACTCATTGCTCTATAATTTCCTGGGCTATCTATACAGTCGGCCCTCCTTATCTGTAGGGGATTGGTTCTGGGACCACCCCCCCCCCCCACCGTAGATACCAAAATTCGCGGATGCTCAAGTCCCTTATTTAACATGTATCAGCACAATGGTCTTTAGGACCCAGTGGAACCCCGGACTTTATTTAACATGTCTTTGTGCGGTGGACATTAGGACTTGGCGGCGCAGCTCTGAATCTGCAGTGTTTCTGTTCACGAAAATAAATGATTGAAAATAAGGTGGTAGTAATAAAGCGATCGGAAAGAGGTGAAACACCATCTGACATTGGAAAAGCGTTAGGCTACAATTGGTCAACGATTGGAACAATTTTAATGGAACATGTGAAAGGCCCTGCCCCAATGAAAGCTACAATTATTACTAAGCAACACAGTGGTTAAATTATTGAAATCTATATGCTTCTTAAGTGTTTTATATGCATAGAAAGGTAAAATATGTATTATTTACTAAGAAAAACGCTTGACTAACTGACACTAAATAATACCGGATATACCTGTTCCGACTTCAAATCTGACTTAAAGACGGACTCAAGAACGGAACTCATTCATAACCCGGGGATTGTCTGTACTTTAAAATCATCTCTAGATTACTTATAATACCTAATACAATGCAAATGCTATGTAAATAGTTGTTATACTGTATTGTTTAGGGAATAATGACAAGAAAAAATAGTTTGTACATGCTCAAACAACGAGTGCTGGAGAGAAAACTTCCAGATTTTCCCGATCCACGGTCGGTTGAATCCGCACATACGGAATCCACGGATAAGGAGGGCTGACTGTACTCCCTTTCTTGAATAAAGGAACAACATTCACAATACACCAATCCTCCAGAACCTCTACCGTCCCCATTGATGAGGCAAAGATCATCGCCAGAGGCTCAGCAACCTCCTCCCTCGCCTCCCACAGTAGCCTGGGGTACATCTCATCCAGTCCCCGCGACTTATCCAACTTGATGCTTTCCAAAAGCTCCAGCACATCCTCTTTCATAATATCAACATGCTCAAGCTTTTCAGTCTGCTGCAAGTCATCACTACAATCACCAAGATCCTTTTCCATTGTGAATACTGAAGTAAAGTATTCATTAAGTACCTCTGCTACCTCCTCCAGTTCCATACACACTTCCCCACTGTCACACTTGATAGGTCCTATTCTTTCACGTCTTATCCTCTTGCTCGTCACATACTTGTAGAATGCCTTGGGGTTTTCCTTAATCCTGTCCACCAAGGCCTTCTCACGGCCCCTTCTGACTCTCTTAATTTCATTCTTAAGCTCCTTCCTCGTAGCCTTATAATCTTCTAGATCTCCAACATAACCTAGCTCTCTGAACCTTTTGTAAGCTTTTTTCTTCTTGACTAGATTTATTACAACCTTTGTACACCACGGTTCCTGTACCCTACTATAACTTCCCTGTCTCATTGGAAAGTACCTATGCAGAACTCCACACAAATATGCCCTGAATATTTGCCATATTTCTTCCATAATTTACCCTGAGAACATCTGTTTCCAATTTAAGCCTCCAATTTCCTGCCTGAAAGCCTCATAATTCCCCTTACTCCAATTACACGCTTTTCTAACTCGTCTGTTCCTATCTCTCTCCAATGCAATTGTAAAGGAGACAGAATTATGATCGCTATCAACAAAGTGCTCTCCCACTGAGAGATCTGACACCTGACCAGGTTCATTTCCTAATACCAAATCAAGTACAGCCTCTCCTCTTGTAGGCTTATCTACATATTGTGTCAAGAAACCTTCCTGAACACACCTAACAAAGTTCACTCCATCTAAACCCCTTGCTCTAAGGAGATGCCAATTGATATTTGGGAAACTAAAATCTCCCATTACAACAACTCTATTATTATTACGCCTTTCCAGGATCTGTTTCCCTATCTGCTCCTCGATATCCCTGTTACTACTGGGCAGCCTATAAAAAACACCCAGTAAAGTTATTGACCCCTTCCTGTTCCTAACATCCACCCAGAGACTCCATAGACAATCCTTCCATGACGTCCACCTTCTCTGCAGCCATGACACTATCTCTGATCAACAGTACCACACCCCCACCTCTTTTGCCTCCCTCCGAGTCCTTTCTGAAACAACTAAAAACTGGCACTTGAAGTAACCATTCCTGTCCCTGAGCCATCCAAGTCTCTGTAATGGCCACCACAACACATCTCCAAGTACTGATCCACGCTCTAAGCTCATCCGCTTTGTTCACAACACTCCTTACGTTGAAATAGACACATCTCAAACTTTCGGTCTGAGCGCATCCCTTCTCTATCACCTGCCTATCCTCCCTCTTGCATTGTCTACAAGCTTTCTCTATTTGTGAGCCAACCTCCTCTTCCCCAGTCTCTTCAGTTCGGTTCCCAACCCCCAACAATTCTAGATTAAACTCTCCCCAGTAGCCTTAGCAAACCTCCCCACCAGGATATTGGTCCCCTTGGGATTCAAGTGCAACCCGTCCTTTTTGTACAGGTCACACCTGCCCCAAAAGTGGTCCCAATGATCCAGAAATCTGAATCCCTGCCCCCTGCTTCAATCCCTCAGCCATGCATTTATCCTCCACCTCATCCTATTCCTATTCTCACTGTCACGTCGCAATAAAAAGATACTGAATCAAATGGCCTCACACAAAGTGGAATCTGCAAGAGTAGAAAGTGATCTTTCTGAAAATTGAAGGGAACTAAAGAGCACAGTCCTGGAATATTTCCAAACTCAAAATTTCTTCTAGAAGAGGCAGTTGATAGGAAATCCATTATTTATTTTTAAATGTCTAATTGGAAAGAATATGGTCAGAAAGTTGTGAAATGTTTGGAGCTCGCTACCCTTGAGGGACATACGGTACTGTGCAAAAAGTTATATATAAGAGCTGAAGCCAATGATGTACTCCCTATATTCCTTACGATTTGCAGGATTTGTGGCTTTATCTATGGGTGAGGAAAAGGCACATTCAATTACGATTCTCCAGGTTAGCTAGACTCAGCAGTACTGCAGCATGCTCCAGAACTGGGCAACTGACCAGACACAAACCTTGCAGTCACACATTGTTAAACCTACACTGAAACACTTTGCACAGCTGACATGTCAGAGAGAGATATAGAGAGGTAGAGAGGGGGGAGGGAGAGGGAAGCTAGGGTGCCTAAGACTTTTGACAGAACTGTATTTATTAATGTGGAGTGGAGAGTGAGTTTATAAATCTTGCGGGAGGAAAAGATGTTGGGAATGGTGAGGGTGGGGTGCCGCAGGACAGGGGTGGTGTGAGGATAGGTGGCAGAGAAAGAGTGCCAGGGTGGGGAATGGAGCAGGTGCAGGCACATCCAGCACTGAGACACCTGGCAGAGTAATCTGATACCATACAATTGGTTTATTGATTATTACAGAATGTCTCTCCGGTGCTTTCCGTTCTCTCTCCCTTTCCCTTTTCCCAACCATGATTCCCCTCTCCCTGCCCCCTTCCCACTCTCAGTCCACAATAGAGACTCATACCAGAATCGGGTTTGTCATCACTCACATGTCATGAATTTGTTTTTTTCCCAGCAACAGTAGAGGGCAATAAATAAAATTACTACAGTACTGTGCAAAGGTTTTCAGCACCGTAGCTATATATGTGTGCCTAAGACTTCTGCACGATAGTGTGCTGTAGATCCTCATTGGTTCTGAACTATGAAATTAAGAAACAGGGGATCCATACAAAATGATGAACGAGAATCAATGACAATCATATGGAATATGCGGAGCAGATTTGTGACGGGAGTGGTGAGATGGCCCACTCGTTTCTCTTATCCAGTATCAGCTAGATGCAAATTATTTTTCCTTTTGTTCTTCTGTCAGTTGTTATCAGCCCTAAAGACTCTGGAGAAAGGAATAAAGAATAAAATCTTTCAACAAATATTCTGTAAATAAGTGCAACATAAACATTGCTTTACACACCCTTCCAGCTCCTTGTTGACCTGGTCACAGAAGCCGATGATGTACTCCCAATCTTCCTGACGATTTGTAGGATTTGTGGCTTTATCTATGGGTGAGGAAAAGGCACATTCAATTACGATTCTCCAGGTTAGCTAGACTCAGCAGTACTGCAGCATGCTCCAGAACTGGGCAACTGACCAGACACAAACCTTGCAGTCACACATTGTTAAACCTACACTGAAACACTTTGCACAGCTGACATGTCAAATATCTGAAAGGGACATTGATTCTGAGACTCAGAAACCAAATCCTGTGGTTTCTGGACAAGTGACTGAAGCAGGGGGAAGTCCTCAGTGGATAAACCTGCACGATGGAATGTTTTCTTCAGTTAATCAGTTTTCAAGATGTGTTCACTGCTGGTACATATGCCTATCCTCAAGAGCCAGCACTGAATAGATCGCTGAATTCATGCAGCCCTTCACTGAAGGAGAAGTTCCAAAATTTAGCTCCTGAGGACGATGTGTGATTCAGAAGGGAACACACAGGTAGCGGTTTACATTCTGCCCCACTGGAGGAAAGAGCTTGCGGTGTTTTAGAGTTGCCACATAAATACAATACTTAGAATAGAGCAGACAAATTTAATATGGTTAATTTTAAATGTTCATCTTCAGTAACAGAGGAAACTGCACTGTCACAAAATCTAGCCTCACTAACATCACGCAGGGAAAGGAAAACAATACCCCTAAGTAATATAGTTCATTGATAACAAGCCAATGAATAATCCATAACAGCACTACAAAATGCTCAGTGTGTGAAAACGTTGTACAAAACTGGGCAGGCCACCCAGTAACTACTGAGGCTACTGTGTGCTCTCTGCTATGGCTGGGGGGATTGGGTAGGTTAAGGAGGAAGTTAAGCTGTGTTCTAAAATGAAAAGATAGATCATTAAGTAAAAAGATAGATAATTAAGTATAAGAATAGATAATAAAATACAAAGATAGATAATTAAAATAAAAGATAGATAATAAGATGAAAGATTTATTATTAAGTAAAAGATATATAATAAAAATGGAAAGATATATAATTAAGTATAAGGATGTATAATTTAGTAAAAGGATATATATTTAAGTAAAAAGATATATAATAAAATGAAAAGATTATAACTAAGTAACAAGATATATAATAAAATGAAAGATGTATAAAAAAAGATATATGGAAGATGTATAGTGAAGATAAAAGAAGAGGTATGGTAAAAAGGGAAAGATATATAATAAAAAGAATAGGTATAGTTAGAATGGAAAGATACTAGAGTAAAAATAGATATATGGAAAAATTAAAAGAATAGGGATGGTAAAGTGAAAGGGATATAATAAAATAGATAGAAGATAATATCAGAAAATGGGTATAGTTCAATGGAAGATATATAATAAAAATAGATAGAAGATATATAAAGAAAATGGGTATAGGTAAAATGGAAAGATATATAATAAAGTTAGATAGAAGATATATAAGAAAATGGGTATAGTTAAAATGGAAAGATATATAATAAAAATAGATAGAAGATATATAAAGAAAATGGGGATAGTTAAAATGGAAAGATATATAATAAAATAGATAGCAGCTATATAAAGAAAATGGGTATAGTTAAAATTGAAAGATATATAATAAAAATAGATAGAAGATATATAAAGAAAATGGGGATAGTTAAAATGGAAAGATATATAATAAAAATAGATAGAAGATATATAAAGAAAATCGGGTATTGTTAAAATGGAAAGATATATAATAAAAATAGAGAAGATATATCACAGCAACCATGGGCACTCAGTCTCCAATGGAAAGATATATACTAAAAATAGAGAGAAGATATAAAGAAAATGGGAATAGTTAAATGGAAAGATATATAATAAAAATAGAGCGAAGATATATAAGAAACCTCGGGCATGTACAATTGAACGCTATCTAATAAAAATAGAGAGAAGATATATAAAGAAAATGGGTATAGTTAAAATGGAAAGATATATAATAAAAATAGATAGAAGATATATAAAGAAAATGGGGATAGTTAAAATGGAAAGATATATAATAAAAATAGAGAGAAGATCAATAAAGAAAATGGGTATAGTTAAAATGGAAAGATATATAATAATAATAGATATAAGATATATAAAGAAATGGATATAGTTAAAATGGAAAGATATATAATAAAAATAGATAGAAGATATATCACAGAACCTCGGGATGTACAATGGAAAGATATATAATAAAATAGAGAGAAGATATATAAAGAAAATGGGTAATAGTTAAAATGGAAAGATATATAATAAAAATAGATAGAAGATATATAAAGAAATGGGGATAGTTAAAATGGAAAGATATATAATAAAAATAGATAGAAGATATATAAAGAAAATGGGTATAGTTAAAATGAAAGATATATAATAAAATAGATAGAAGATATATAAAGAAAATGGGTATAGTTAAAATGGAAAGCCATATCTAATAAACCTAGCGCCGAAGCTATCTCACACACCCTCCCCATGTACACTTGAAAGATATATAATAAAAATAGATAGAAGATATATAAAGAAAATGGGTATAGTTAAAATGGAAAGATATATAATAAAAATAGATAGAAGATATATAAAGAAAGTGGGGATAGTAAAATGGAAAGATATATAATAAAACTAGATAGAAGATATACTAAAGCAAAATGGGGATAGTTAAAATGGAAAGATATATAATAAAAATAGAGAGAAGATAATATCAAGAAAATGGGTATAGTTAAAATGGAAAGATATATAATAAAAATAGATAGAACGACTCTCTAAAGAACCTGGGTCATAGTACACTGGAAAGATATATAATAAAATAGAGAGAAGATATATAAAGAAAATGGGTATAGTTAAAATGGAAAGATATATAATAAAAATAGATAGAAGATATATAAATAAAATGGGTATAGTTAAATGGAAAGATATATAATAAAAATAGATAGAAGCTATCTAAAGCACATGGGGATAGTTAACTAGGAAAGATATATAATAAAAATGGATAGAAGATATATAAAGAAAATGGGGATAGTTAAAATGGAAAGATATATAATAAAAATAGATAGAAGATATATAAAGAAAATGGGGATAGTTAAAATGGAAAGATATATAATAAAAATAGAGAGAAGATATATAAAGAAAATGGGTATAGTTAAAATGGAAAGATATATAATAAAAATAGAGAGAAGATATATAAAGAAAATGGGGATAGTTAAAATGGAAAGATATATAATAAATAGAGAGAAGATATATAAAAAAATGGCGGATAGTTCAAATGGAAAGATCTATAATTAAAAATAGAGAGAAGAGATATAAAGAAAATGGGTATAGTTAAAATGGAAAGATATATAATAAAAATAGATAGAAGATATATAAAGAAAATGGGGATAGTTAAAATGGAAAGATAATAATAAAATAGATAGAAGATATATAAGAAAAGTGGGTATAGTTAAATGGAAAGATATATAATAAAATAGATAGAAGATATATAAAGAAAATGGGGATAGTTAAAATGGAAAGATATATAATAAAAATAGAGAGAAGATATATAAAGAAAATGGGGATAGTTAAAATGGAAAGATATATAATAAAAATAGATAGAAGATATATCACACACCTCCCCATGTACACTTGAAAGATATATAATAAAAATAGAGAGAAGATATATAAAGAAAATGGGTATAGTTAAAATGGAAAGATATATAATAAAAATAGATAGAAGATATATAAAGAAAATGGGTATAGTTAAAATGGAACGATATATAATAAAAATAGATAGAAGATATATAAAGCAACTGGGTCATAGTTCACTGAACCGATATCTCACTACAATAGATCGAAGATATATAAAGAAAATGGGGATAGTTAAAATGGAAAGATATATAATAAAAATAGAGAGAAGATATATAAAGAAACCATGGGTACTAGTCTAAAATGGAAAGATATATAATAAAAATAGATAGAAGCTCTCTACAAACCTCCGATGTACACTGAACCCGATTTATAATAAAATAGATAGAAGATACAAGCACCCTCCGATGTACACTGAACCATTCCTCATCACACACCCCGAGCGCAATCCTCACAGCACCTGCCCCATGTACACTGAACCCCATTCCCTCACACACCACCCCAGATATATAAAGAAAATGGGTATGTACACTGAACCCCATTCCTCACACAGCACCCCACTCTCTCTCACACACCCTCCCCATGTGCACTAACCCCATTCCCTCACACACCACCCCACTCTCCTCTACAGCACCCTCCGGATGTTAAAATGGAAAGATATATAAAAATAGAGAGAAGATATATCAAGAAACTGTCGTCATAGTTAAACTGGAAAGATATATAATCAAAATAGAGAGAGATATATAAAGAAAATGGTCAGTAACTGAACCCATTCCCTCACACACCACCCCCACTCACTCCTCACACACCCTCCCCATGTACACTAACCCCATTCCCTCACACACCACCCCACTCACTCCTCACACACCCTGCCCCATGTACACTGAACCCCATTAATAAAAATAGATAGAAGATATCTCACACAGACCTCCCATGTACACTAACCCCATTCCCTCACAATCAAACCCTGGTCTAGAACAGACCGATCTCTACTCAAAGAATAACGAATGGGTATAGTTAAAATGGAAGATATCCCTCACACACCACCCCACTCTCTCTCAGCACCCTCCGATGTACACTGAACCCATATAATAAAATAGATAGAAGATATATAAAGAAAATGGGTATAGTAAAATGGAAGATATATAATAAAAATAGATAGAAGATATATAAAGAAAATGGGGATAGTTAAACTGGAAAGCCTATTCCTAAAACTAGCTCGAAGCTATCTAAAGAAACCTCGGGATAGTTAAACTGGAAAGCCATTCCCTCACACACCACCCCCAGATCTCTAAAGAACCTGGGTCCTAGTTACACTGAACCCATTCCTACACAAAATAGAGAGAAGATATAAAAAACCCCATGGTACACTAACCCCATTCCCTCAAAGACCTCTAATAAAAAAATAGAGAGAAGATATATAAAGAAAATGGGTATAGTTAAAAATGGAAGAAATATATAAAAATAGAGAGAAGATCCTCACACCCTCCCCATGTTCAAAATGGAAATATCTAATAAATAGATAGAAGATCTCTCACACACCCTCCCCATGTACACTAACCCCATTCCCTCACACACCACCCCACTCACTCCTCACACACCCTCCCCATGTACACTAACCCCATTCCCTCACACACCACCCCCACTCTCTCCTCACACACCCTCCCCATGTACACTAACCCCATTCCCTCAAACACCAGCCCCTAGCTCTCCTCACACACCCTCCCATGTACACTAACCCCATTCCCTCACACACCACCCCCACTCTCTCCTCAACACACCCTCCCCATGTACACTAACCCCATTCCCTCACACACCACCCCATCTCTCCTCACACACCCTCCCCGATGTACACTGAACCCGATTCCTCACAAACACAGCCACTCTCTCTCACACCTCCATGTAACTAACCCATATAATAAAATAGATAGAAGATATCACACCCATGGTACACTAACCCCATTCCCTCACACACCACCCCCACTCTAAGGTCAGTACACTGAACCCCATTCCCTCATAAAAATAGATAGAAGATATATAAAGACACCTCCGCATGTACACTAACCCCATTCCCTCACACAGACCCACTCTCTCACACACCCTCCCCATGTGCACTAACCCCATTCCCTCACACACCACCCCCACTCACTCCTCACACACCTCCCGATGTACACTAACCCCCTATAAAAAACATAGATAGAAGGACTCCTCACACACCCTCCCATGTGGCACTAAACCCCATCTTCCTCACACACCACCCCCACTCTCTCCTCACACACCCTCCCCATGTACACTAACCCCATTCCCTCACACACACCCACTATCACTCCTCACACACCCTCCCCATGTACACTAACCCCATTCCCTCACACACCACCCCCACTCACTCTCACACCCTCCCCATGTGCACTAACCCCATTCCCTCACACACCACCCCCACTCACTCCTCACACACCCTCCCCATGTACACTAACCCCATTCCCTCACACACCACCCCCACTCTCTCCTCACACCCTCCCCATGTACACTAACCCCATTCCCTCACACCACCCCCACTCACTCCTCACACACCCTCCCCATGTACACTAACCCCATTCCCTCACACACCACCCCCACTCTCTCCTCCACACACCCTCCCCATGTACACTAACCCCATTCCCTCACACACCACCCCCACTCACTCCTCACACACCCTCCCCATGTGCACTAACCCCATTCCCTCACACACCACCCCCACTCTCTCCTCACACACCCTCCCCATGTGCACTAACCCCATTCCCTCACACACCACCCCCACTCACTCCTCACACACCCTTCCCCATGTACACTAACCCCATTCCTCACACACCACCCCACTCTCTCCTCACACACCCTCCCCATGTGCACTAACCCCATTCCCTCACACACCACCCCCACTCACTCCTCACACACCCTCCCCATGTACACTAACCCCATTCCTCACACACCACCCCCACTCACTCTCACACACCCTCCCCATGTACACTAACCCCATTCCCTCACACACCACCCCACTCACTCCTCACACACCCTCCACATGTACACCACCCCCACTCACTCCTCACACACCCTCCCCATGTACACTAACCCCATTCCCTCACACACCACCCCACTCACTCCTCACACACCCTCCCCATGTACACTAACCCCATTCCCTCACACACCACCCCCACTCTCTCCTCACACACCCTCCCCATGTACACTAACCCCATTCCCTCACACACCACCCCCACTCACTCCTCACACACCCTCCCCATGTACACTAACCCCATTCCCTCACACACCACCCCCACTCACTCCTCACACACCCTCCCCATGTACACTAACCCCATTCCCTCACACACCACCCCCACTCACTCCTCACACACCCTCCCCATGTGCACTAACCCCATTCCCTCACACACCACCCCCACTCACTCCTCACACACCCTCCCCATGTACACTAACCCATTCCCACACACCACCCCCACTCACTCCTCACACCCTCCCCATGTACACTAACCCCATTCCCTCACACACCACCCCCACTCTCTCCTCACACACCCTCCCCATGTGCACTAACCCCATTCCCTCACACACCACCCCCACTCTCTCCTCACACACCACCCCACTCTCTCCTCACACCCTCCCATGTACACTAACCCCATTCCCTCACACACCACCCCCACTCTCTCCTCACACACCCTCCCCATGTACACTTACCCCATTCCCTCACACACCACCCCCACTCACTCCTCACACACCCTCCCATGTACACTAACCCCATTCCCTCACACACCACCCCCACTCTCTCCTCACACACCCTCCCCATGTGCACTAACCCCATTCCCTCACACACCACCCCCACTCTCTCCTCACACACCCTCCCCATGTACACTAACCCCATTCCCTCACACACCACCCCCACTCTCTCCTCACACACCCTCCCCATGTACACTAACCCCATTCCCTCACACACCACCCCCACTCACTCCTCACACACCCTCCCCATGTACACTAACCCCATTCCCTCTCACACCACCCCCACTCTCTCCTCACACACCCTCCCCATGTGCACTAACCCCATTCCCTCACACAGCACCCCCACTCACTCCTCACACACCCTCCCCATGTACACTAACCCCATTCCCTCACACACCACCCCCACTCTCTCCTCACACACCCTCCCCATGTGCACTAACCCCATTCCCTCACACACCAACCCACTCTCTCCTCACACACCCTCCCCATGTACACTAACCCCATTCCCTCACACACCACCCCCACTCTCTCCTCACACACCCTCCCCATGTGCACTAACCCCATTCCCTCACACACCACCCCCTCTCACTCCTCACACACCCTCCCCATGTGCACTAACCCCATTCCCCCACACACCACCCCCACTCACTCCTCACACACCCTCCCCATGTACACTAACCCCATTCCCTCACACACCACCCCCACTCACTCCTCACACACCCTCCCCATGTACACTAACCCCATTCCCTCACACACCACCCCCACTCACTCCTCACACACCCTCCCCATGTACACTAACCCCATTCCCTCACACACCACCCCCATGTACACTAACCCCATTCCCTCACACACCACCCCCACTCTCTCCTCACACACCCTCCCCATGTGCACTAACCCCATTCCCTCACACACCACCCCCACTCACTCCTCACACACCCTCCCCATGTACACTAACCCCATTCCCTCACCCACCACCCCCACTCTCTCCTCACACACCCTCCCCATGTACACTAACCCCATTCCCTCACACACCACCCCACTCACTCCTCACACACCCTCCCCATGTGCACTAACCCCATTCCCTCACACACCACTCCCACTCACTCCTCACACACCCTCCCCATGTACACTAACCCCATTCCCTCACACACCACCCCACTCACTCCTCACACACCCTCCCCATGTACACTAACCCCATTCCCTCACACACCACCCCCACTCACTCCTCACACACCCTCCCCATGTACACTAACCCCATTCCCTCACACACCACCCCCACTCACTCCTCACACACCCTCCCCATGTACACTAACCCCATTCCCTCACACACCACCCCCACTCACTCCTCACACACACCTCCCCATGTACACTAACCCCATTCCCTCACACACCACCCCCACTCACTCCTCACACACCCTGCCCATGTACACTAACCCCATTCCCTCACACACCACCCCCACTCACTCCTCACACACCTTCCCCATGTGCACTAACCCCATTCCCATCACACACCACCCCCACTCACTCCTCACACACCCTCCCCATGTACACTAA